>NC_064617.1:434962104-436163667 GCF_023898315.1 Schistocerca nitens
GTTTCTGATTCTTTATCTAATGGCATTTCTAATACAGCACTTACCCTAAAAAATTTTCTGTATGTTTCTTGTGTGTGGCTTC
This sequence comes from Schistocerca nitens, assembly GCF_023898315.1. Taxonomy (NCBI): domain Eukaryota; kingdom Metazoa; phylum Arthropoda; class Insecta; order Orthoptera; family Acrididae; genus Schistocerca; species Schistocerca nitens. The sequence goes on from NC_064617.1 coordinate 434,962,187, forward strand.
TCTTCGCTGGTGGCAATCAGCAGGTGAGTTAACTTCTGGAGCTTGTATAAGTTTTGCTTCATCCACATCTGTCCTCTTTGGTTTAAACCATTTCGTAATTTTCGTTTGGCTGACGACTTGATTGATTGTTTTTTGCCTAATCGGTTTGAACCACTTGGTAATTCGCGTTTGGCCGATGGCACAGCTTGTAACTCGTATAAAACACTTCTTAATCTCCGTTTGTTTGTCACTTATACTTTTTTCTTCACTCTTCTTCGAAATGCGAGTACATATTTTTTCGGCTAGTAATTTCTTTCCTGGCGTATTTAAATGAAGTCCATGGACTGTATGGAACCTTCGCTCCAATCTGTTTATGTCTACAATATCGACATTCTTAAAGTTAGTGCATATTTCAGTGATACACTCGTTTGAAACATTAATTTCGCGGTTCACACACGACCAGGGTGGTAAATCATGACGATGCGGGATATTCACAATGAGTACATTTGTGTGGGTTAAATTATTTAGACATTTCTTCATTTCTGTAATCACCTTGTGTGTCTCGTTTCTATAGACGTCGTTTGATCCTCCTATTAACACGGCGAAATCGTCTTTATTCAAACTAGCTAAGTCAGTTGATGTTGTTAGGTCCGTTATTTCACTCAATGGAGCCCCTGGCTTTATGAAACCAGATGCCTTGAAACTACATGTTCTCATCAACACTGCGGAAATTTCACGGCCGTGACTATCACCTAACACACAGATTGTTTTGTGTTTCGCACTTTTTGTAACTGGAGGATTTAAGATTCTTCTTCTCACCTGACTAGTGTTGTTTTTTGGCCGCACGTGTTCTAAATGTTCTTCAGTTTGCAGTTTTGCTGGAGATAACTTTTTTAACGTAGTTTCCTTTGTTGCGTTGTAGTCTGTGGTAGTTTTTAGAAGTTTTAGGAGTTTTTAGAATATCTCCTGACGCAGTATTTTCATTGTTTGACCTACTTACAACGAGCAACGGTTTGCCTACTTTGTTTTCCAATTTTTCAACCCTTTCAGACGTGTTCACTGAATCCACGGCAGAAAGCACTTCAAAAGAGTTTTTTTGCACTAAATTTTCACTGTCTTTCACATCTTTTACCTTATGAGTACAACTTCCTTCAGTCATTCTCTTCCATTTTTCCGAGACCGAGTATTCTTTCTTCATTAGCGTCTCACGTTTTTCAGATTGTAGTTTACTTATTTCCACATTTTGAGTGTCTATTGTAAACTGTAGACCGGATATCCGTTCGTTCAGCTTCTGTATTTCAGTCTTAAAAGTTGCACACGTTTTCCTTTTACTACCGAAATTTACGTTTTTTCGTGGAGGCACATTATACACTTTCAACTTGGCCGCCATCTGTTGTACTTTATTCCACCATACTGTAGCCCCATAATTTATCATAGGTCTTATTACAGTGGTGTATATTCAGTACATACCCCTGTGGCATAGAGCCCAGTTTTTACCACCGGCCCTTTCTAGTGCATATACAAGCTTCTTTTGGCTTGGAACACTTTGTGTGTGTGTGTGTGTGTGTGTGTGTGTGTGGGAGAGAGAGAGAGAGAGAGAGAGAGAGAGAGAGAGAGAGAGAGAGAGAGAGAGAGAGAGAGCAGGGAGGGGGGGGGGGTTTCCTTGATACTTCAGTCCCTCTATTGGTAAAGTTTTATTGAATAACTTCAGATTAAAGTTTGTGTACTGGGTATGCTTCATTGCAAATGGCACTATAAGAATTTTCTTGGGACTGACCCTTAGATCAGGTCCTGTTTCCTGCATCAGTTGCGCACAATGTTCATAGTGCATTGTCTCGTCATTCTAATGCTACTAGCAAATTTGTATAGTGTTACTATGATTAAATCATATGTGTATCCTTGGCAAAAGTTACCTCTAGTATTTATCCTGGTAATTGACCACTAGGTTCAACAGTAGTGGAGCAGAACCCCCCTTCTTTTGGACACCCTATGGGGGTATTGATCACAATTTTCTCCTTTGTCATGGTGGCTTCTGTCTTTCTTTACTCAGCATGATCTTAATCCACTTACGTTTGGTGGTCTTATTGCCATGCTGTTCTGCAGCTCAAACCATGAATTTGAAGAGCATATTGTTAAAAGCTCCTTCAGTGTCCAGGGAGTTGCAGAGAGCAATTTCCAGATAGTGTAGTGCTTTTTCCACCTTCCCAATTAGCTGAAGTGCTGTTTAACATATTTTCCTGGTTGGAATGCATGGTGGTTTACATGCAGAGGAACCTTAGTTAACCTCCCTTCCCTAATGTGCTCATCAACCAGTTTTTCTTATGTCTTTAGGAGAAAGGCAACAAAAGAAAAATTCGGAGTAGGTATTAAAATCCATGGAAAAGAAATAAAAACGTTGAGGTTTGCCGGTGACATTTTAATTCTGTCAGACAGCAAAGGACTTGGAAGCGCAGTTGAACGGAATGGACAGTGTCTTGAAACGAGGATATAAGATGAACATCAACAAAAGCAAAACGAGGATAATGGAATGTAGTCGAATTAAGTCGGGTGATGCTGAGGGAATTAGATTAGGAAATGAGACACTTAAAGTAGTAAAGGAGTTTTGCTATTTAGGGAGTAAAATAACTGATGATGGTCGAAGTAGAGAGGATATAAAATGTAGACTGGCAATGGCAAGGAAATCGTTTCTGAAGAAGAGAAATTTGTTAACATCGAGTATAGATTTAAGTGTCAGGAAGTCATTTCTGAAAGTATTTGTATGGAGTGTAGCCATGTATGGAAGTGGAAAATGTACGATAACTAGTTTGGACAAGAAGAGAATAGAAGCTTTCGAAAAGTGGTGCTAAAGAAGAATGCTGAAGATTAGATGGGTAGATCATGTAACTAATTGGGAGGTATTGAATAGGATTGGGGAGAAGAGAAGTTTGTGGCACAACTTGACTAGAAGAAGGGATCGGTTGCTAGGACGTGTTCTGAGGCATCAAGGGATCACCAGTTCAGTATTGGAGGGCAGCGTGGAGGGTAAAAATCGTAGAGGTAGACAAAGAGATGAATACACCAAGCAGATTCAGAAGTATGTAGGTTGCAGTAGGTACTGGGAGATGAAGCAGCTTGCACAGGATAGAGTAGCATGGAGAGCTGCATCAAACCAGTCTCAGGACTGAAGACGACAACAACAACAGGAGAAAGGAGGACAGACAGACCAATCTCATCCTTATGCTCGATATGATAAATTCTCTGGCTTCGGGATGGAAACAACCTCTACTTTCCTCCAAGCATTAGAAATGACTCCTGCTGCTAGGTTTCAACTCTGATGTTTGGGTATTTGAGGTCTCAAGCAACACCCCACCGCCCCCCCCCCCCTGTTCCCCTTGTTCTCCATTTTTGTCCCCATGAGAATTTGAGATTTATTAGCCTAACACCATGGAGTCCCAGTAGTCCCACGTGTGCAAGGCTAATTACTGAGGTGTGTCACCTGCTATCTGAGACCCCATTCATGACACACCTTCTCATGTGCCACCCTCTTGACATGGGTCACTTCACACTGTGGATTTGGTACCTGGTGAATTAAGGAAGTGCTAGTGAAATGGATGTGACAGTGATGGCAGTGTTGCAGGACACTGTCCAGTTCATCCACTGTGGTCTGTCCTTCATGGGAACCCCTGCCGGTAGCTGCACAACAGCTGGTGTAGCCTTCAGTTTCACATGAACAGGTTAGTTTCTCTGTCCACACAGTCAGCACTTCAACAAAGTGGTGTCCCGCAGAGAAGACATTAACAGTAAAATATACTGATCCCTTAAAAAGTGCAGAACATACAGGAAAACAAATATCACAGTCAAAAATAATGATTGTTATTGTGCGTGAATAGAAACTGGGAGGAATAGGGAATGAGATATATAAAGCAGACAATGCAGATAGAAAATTTATTGGTAAAGCGTTTTAAGTCTTGTTATCCATGAAACAAACAAGGATAAAATTGAACAGAAGCAAGGATAATGGGTTGACAACTCATGAGATTAAAATATCTTGAGCCGGGAAGAGAGTTCTGCCAAATTCAGAGAACAAGGTGTGTTAAGATTTAAAACTGTAGTACCACCAGCATTGTAAAACTTGCATATTATGCTCAGTAAATGACTCCCTTCAAGAAAAAGGCAAAAACAGTTTGGAATGTTATCAAACATGAAACAAAAATTGTGATCCAAATGAAACTGAACCCGCTTTGGCATAAATGCTGACACATTCAAATCATTGGCCATCATATCTAATAGTTACTATCACTACATGGCAGCAGACATTGTACTAAATAATAAAGCAACATTTACAAATGCTTCGGGTTTTCTTGTGTAGGAACTATGTGCACCACCAACCATTTCAGAACGACGATATCTAAGAAAATAATAAAATTCTTCTCTTACTAATCATGATGATTTTGTTTTTAGCTCTGTGATATGTTCTAGTGACAACTGTGTAAGACAACTTCAGAGTAGTCTTGGTAAAGAAAACTGCCTCCCCATTGGAATTTTTAAAGGACTCTCCACAGAGAAAGCAATGCAAGGACCCATAATGTAAGTCCTGCAGAGCTTAACAAGAAACATTATGTGATTGGTATATTTTGCCACTTTGCAAAAGTCTTTCTATGTGAATCACATAATTCTACTTGGAAAACTGAAGTGTTACAGCATTAATGGCATCCTTCTTGCATTGATGGAGACTTAAGTCTATCACAGAAAGCAATGCTATGATGCTATGTTACACAATTTTGAGATTATCTTCATTCCTGTGACATAGTTCCAGCAATGATGACTGCTTTCCCCGTTGTTGTTCATAATGTACAAAAAAAATCTTTCAGTGTCTTGAAAGGGTGTTTTGAGAACAATGTTTGCTGGTAGCACATGTATAGCAATAAAGGATCCAAACTCAGCACGAGGAGGCACGACACAACTCAGATGATAGGTAGCTGGACGGGTCTACAAATGTTTCAAAGATAAGTCTTAATCTTGAGAAGATTCGTATTATGCAATGGATAGAAAGTTCAGATTAAATCAGCATAAAGACAAAATGATAAAGCGGCTAAGTTTGACATGTTTTGCACTTACAAGACTTTCTTTGTATTGGCATGAACACAAGTGTTGTCCTGCTTTGCGTATTTTCCGTAAAGTAGACAACCACACATCTTGCAGTGATCTTTCTAAGGATCTTGGAATAATATTCAATTCTCAATACTTTTAGTCTTTAGTAATTTCTGTTGTTGACAGTAATAATCATTTTGTTGAACTGCAATTGCACTCCCAATAAGACACAAGCATAATTCACATGCAGACTTTGCCTGTTTAAGATTCACAGTTTAATCATGTACTCTAGTGGAAAGATACTCAAGAAGTTCCCATTAAATATAAAGCAAGAAAGTGGGAATCCCAAACGGTCCAAAAGAGACTTAAAAACATTCATTACCCACTCTTTTTTACAAAAATGTGAATACCAAGTTAAACTGAAAGGAAAGAAGCAGTGTTCAGTGTAAAGATTCAAGACAAGTTTTACTGTACAGTAAACAAGATTCATTTATTTCAGGTGGTAGATAACTATTCTCTCAGGGATTTATTCATGTTGAGGTAGTAAATACTTGGCTGCAAATGTGAGGTAAACAGCACTTATTTGATACAAACTGAGTGCCAGACAGTCCCTGGTACATATTTATTCCAATCTTCTATTAATCAATCTCCTCCTCGCCATCCTTTGTCCATCTCCTCACCACCATTCTGTGTTCACCTTCTCTTCCATCCTGCTCTCTGTCTACCTCCTCCTGTCCCCTTCTCTTATCATATTATCACCACCACCCTGATGGGAGACAGTTTGTTCTTACACTATGCTGCCTGCAGTATTTATTTCAAAATATTTAGTAGTATGTTTATGAAGTTTTAAGTTTTGTTAAAATTAGGGCAGGGGTGCAGGAGTCTTATCTGTGGCCTTGCCTGGATACTCACTTGTCATACATTTTACAAATATTTATACACATAGTTGTCCTGCACTTTAGTTTTCACCCAGCTCAATGTTTATGATGCCATATCTCTTAAACTGCATGCAATAAAATGATATAATTGTATGGATACATTCAGTAAAGTACTATATAAGCCTACTTTTACATTCCCATAATTAATGTTTTCCCCATCGTTTACTACATTTTTTATCAGTCCCATCAAATTTCCTATGGCCACAGTATTGATTTGCACCGATTTTGCGTCAACATATTTATAATTTTCCTGCGACTTATGCATTACGAAAAAATGTTTGTGGAGAAAAAATGACGTTGGCCATCCATTAGTGTTTACAAATTTTTTATGGTTAAGCTTCTTGACACCACGGCACTCTTACTCAGTGGATTTGAACCAGTAAATATGTAAAAGTTGGAACAATTCATGCCGTATCTCCCACTGTTGCCAAGCTCTACTTGGCATGGTGGCGGAGGGGAGTAACTAGGTTTGTTCAAATGAATATATCTTGACCAATCACAACCATTTCTAAACTGTCTCTACTGCACAAATGCAGTTTTGTGATGGTTGTGATCATCGTGAAACCTTGGTTGAACCATATTTAGCGTATTTTGGCTTTATGTCCACTTGGAGTGCTAGCTGACACAATCATTCACTTTGCAATGCTCAAATGCTTTTAGTTTAAACACAGTGCCAGTTACGTATTTTATTCATGCTGAGCAAAATCTGTTTCAAGAATTTATTCTCGTTGTCAAGTGCAGAATTTATGTATGTACAAGGTGTACAACTTAGCTTCAGCTGTTTTCCGATAGGTGGCAACAACGGTAAGAAGCGGTCAAAAGAAACAGCTCGCAGACGTTAGGCAGTTAGCTTGGACCTCGGTCAATATAATCTCATTCAAACATTAGTCGATTAGTGTCTTCTGCATCATAAAGTTGTTCTTGCTTGAAAATGTCAGTTTACGAGCCATTTCTCATCATTTGCGGAAGGTGTTACTGTTTTGTTTAAATATAGAGAAAACAGCAGCTGAGTCTCATCAAATGCTCTGAAGTACATATGGTAAGGACGCTCTTAGTGAAAGAGTGTATCGTGAGTGGTTTCGTCGCTTCAAGAACAGGGATTTTAATGTCGTAGACCGGCATAATGGTGGAAAAGAGTGTTTTCAAAGATGCAGAAATGGAGACATCGCTGAGTGAAGACTCGCGTCAAACTCGAAGAATTGGCACAATTAGTGGTAGTGACACAGCAAGCCATTTCAAAACTTCTCAAAGCTATGAGCATGATTCAGAAAGAAGGAACTTGGGTCCCCTGTGAGCTGAAACCAAGAGATGTTGAACGGCATTTGTTTGTTTGTGAACAGTTGCTTCAGATGCAAAAACAGAAAGGATTTCTGCATTGCATTGTGACCAGGTATGAAAAATGGGTTCATTATGATAACCCTAAATGCAAAAAATCGTGGGGATATCCCAGCCATGCTTCAAAGTAGACAGCCAAACCGAATATTCACGGCCCCAGGATCATACTCTGCATTTGGTGGGACCAGCTCAGCATTGTGTACTAGGAGGTGCTCGTTATTGAACGCAATTAATGCATTTGAGCAGAGCATTAAAAGACAAATGGCCACAATACAACAAGACAATGCTCGACCCCATGTTGCAAAAGAGGTCAAATCGTACTTGGAAATGTTAAAATGGAAAGTTGTATCCTAACCGCCATATTCTCCAGACATTGCTCCCTCTATCACCTGTTCAGATCAATGGTGCATGGCCTGGCTGACCAACACTTCCGATCTCATGAAGAAGTCACAAATTGGATTGATTCGTGGGTCGCTTCAAAAGATGATCAATTTTTTCGACGTGGGATTCATACACTGCCCAAAAGATGGGAGAAAGTAGTGGCCAGCGATGGAAAATACTTTAAACGATATGTGTGTAACCAATTTGTTTTATTAAAGCCTCAAATGTTGGGGAAAAAAACGGAGGAAGCAAAGTTGTACACTTTATATTTTTTGTATTGTTACACAAACAATGTGAGTAATAGCTCGTGTGTGTGTGTGGGGGGGGGGGGGGGGGGTTGCTACATAACTGATGGGGCACAGTACCTGATAACCCTAAAAGATGGCTACAGTGCAAGAGACACAGAATAACACATATTCAAACACCACACAAAATATGGACATATTTGCACTTGACAATGAGAGAAATTTCTCAAAATGCATCATGCTAAGCATGAAAAAAATACGTAACTAGTGCAGTATTTCATTATTTAAATAATGAATGACAGCTGTAAGCTTTCTAAAACATAATTGACATGTGAAATTGAGTCAAATGTTTCTACTTCCCAGACAGTTATCAGTTCCTGTTAAATCAGCAGTTTTTATTAGATAATAACCCTTCATTATATAGTAAACAGATCCCTGTCAAGTTTTTTGATGCCTGTTATGTACATATATCGTACATAAAGTGCAAGGGGGTATCCTATACATAACTTTTACAGCAAAAACATTGTTTCCGAAATTTTTCATTTTTCTGCATTTTAAACCATTTTTTGAAGTCCCTTGAAAAGTGTAAAAGCAGAGTTTCACTGTATGTGTAAAATGTTGCAAATACAGTTAGCAATAAAGTAGTAGTAAATTTAAATGTCGTGTCTGATGTTCCAATTTTACTGCATGAACTGTGAAAATGTAGTAAGCAATGAACTTTTCCCTTTAATCTTTTTGTGGGGGTTATCAGTGAGAAAAGTTTAAAAAAGGGTTTAAATTTCCTAAAGTTTGACAGTGAGGGCACTTAGTGACTTGCAACAAATACTGGCTGAATAAAGTCTGGGAATTAACATGTTGTGAGCTACATTTTCCCCCCACCTTCCCCACCCCTATGGAACATTGGTGCTGCTTAACTGCACAGCAATTCTTTCCGGGTGCAAGTGATACGTGTACAAAGTTTAGTCGAAATCCATCCACTGACTTAGGACGAGATGTGAAAAACACACACACACACACACACACACACACACACACACACACACACACACACACATTTTTATAACACATTTTAAGATAGAAAAAAAAGACCCACCACAAAGGAATTAGTGAAATGGAATGGAAATATAATTTTTTTAAATGGATAATTTTTTCACAAGAGAGCTTCAAATATTGAGCAAGTCAGTAACGCTTTGGTCCTCCTCTTGTCCTTATGCAAGCAGTTATTCGGCTTGGAATAGATAGCTAAAGTTGTTGGATGGCCTAATGAGGGATATTGTGCCACATTCTGTCCAGTTGATGCATTAGATTGTCAAAATCCCAAGCTGGTTATGGGGTCCTGCCCATAATGCTCCACGTGTCCTCTATTGGGGAGAGATCCTGTGACCTTGTTGCTTAAGGTAGGGTTTGCCAAGCAGGAAGACAAGCAGTAGAAACTCTCCTTGTGCAGGCAGACATTGTCTTGCTGTAGCCAAGGGTGACTTACCATGAAGGGCAACAGAACAGGGCAAAGTGAATAGTCAATGTATTGCTGTGCTAATAGGCTGCTGTGGATTACAACCAAATAGTTCCTGCTATGGAAAGAAGTGGCACCCCACACCATCACGCTTGGTTATCGGGGAGGTAGAACAGAGGAAAGATGAGACCTCAGAGAACAGGTCTTGAGTTCAGGGTGAGTGAAGTTAAGTTTTCAGAGCAGGGATGGAGATGGGGGTGGGGCAGAGGTTAGCAGAGTTTGAGAACAGGAGGGTTACAGTATGAAAGAAAATGTTGTAAAGACAATGCCCTTATAAGTACTTAACAAAAGCCAATGTTACATGGAATGTACCATATGGCATGGGCTGTGAAGCAGCCATGGAAATAATCATATTGTGTTCAGCAATATGTTTAGCTGCTGGATGGTCTGCTGTGCTCTGGACCATAGTTTGGCAGTGGCCATAATTGTGTTTGGACAGCTGGTAGGTGGCTTTGCATGCATAAAATGATGAGCAAAAATTCCATCAGAGTTGGTATATGACTTAACTGCTTTCACTTGTGGCCCCTCCTCAAATAAGTTAAACCTGTGATGGGATCAGAGAACGATGTGCGGGTATGTATCAGACAGGTCTGGCATTTGGGTATTCCATTGTGGTAGAATGTGTGTGGCAAAAATTTAATGGTTGTGGTATCAGAATGAACTAGAGTATTGTATAGATTGTTGTATGAGAAGTGGGAAGGAGTGTGTGTAGGTCGTTAATCATTTCTGTGCACAATGATTAATTGGAGCCTTGATGCAGGATGTGTTTCAGTTGTTGCAGTCTGGGATGATATTGGTTTCTTTCTTTCTGCTGATAGGTGACAGGAGTATGCATGTCATTTTACAGGAAAGTAACTTGGAGAGAATATTAAGAAGCAAAAAGTAAGTAAACATGAAGAAGGGGATATGATAATGTAAGAAGCACGTGATAGCACTGAAAGACCTAAATCAAAACCAGACACCTGAAGTAGACAACTTTCCTTTAGAATTACTGAGAGCTGTGACAGAACGTACAAGACAAAACTTTTCAGGTGCTAACAGGTGGAAATATCCTCTGACTTCCAGAAGGAAGGAAATACTCGCTGGTGTGAGAATTACGAAACCATCAGTTCAGCAAGTCATTATTGATAAAAGGCGATATAAATTAATTAGAGAAGACTGAAAAAAAACTGTTAGAAGCCCAACTATTGACATCAGTTTCGGACCTGGAGAAATGATTGAACACGCTAAGCAATACTGACCCTCCAACATATCGTAGAAGATAGGTTGTAGAAAGATCAGTCCACAACTATAGAATTTGTTGATTTGTAGGAAACATTTAACAGTGTTGACTGGAATAAATTCTTTGAAATTTTGGAGGTAACGTAGGTAAAGTACTGAAAGCAAAAGTTACCTAAAACTTTTACAGAAGCCAGACTGATTTTAAAAACAGTTGTAAGACACTAATAGGAAGCATACTTGAGAAGACATGGTACAAAATGGAGACTAGCAGTAGCTTCTTGAAGATAAATTTGTTAACTTGTAATATAAACTTAAATACCAAGAAGTCGTTTTTCTGTGGGTATTTATCTGGAATGTAGTCCCGTATGGAAGTGAAATGTGAGAAGGAAGAGTATAGAGACTTATGATGCATTGTTCTACAGAGCAGTGCCTAAGGTTTTATCAGTAGATTGGATAATTGTTAAGGTAGAATTTGCAGAAGGGAAGGGAAGGGGGAAGGAAGCACTTTAACTAATTATGGTTGAAATACAATGCTGAAGAGAGAGGCAATTTTGAAATTGTAAGTTACAATGTACCACTAGTAAATGACAGTAGGGAGACTGGTGTAAGTTAGTCAGCTTTATAATGCTGGATAGAAGTGAACTTAAAGAGAGTGAAGCAACTCAACTAGATATTAATATCAAATTAAAAAGCTGCTGCCTTATAATGTGCTTTGCTTATTACAGCAGCAAATTAAAAGGTTATACATAAAAAATTATGACAGAAACTTTTATGAACGGAATCCACAATTCACTGTTATATCCAAAGCGTAGAAAACCAACGGCAAGAATTAGCTCAAACCCCATCTACTGAATTTTCTCAAAACAATAATTTGTAGGTTTCAACAGTCATTTGTCAAATATTCTTCCAACACTGCCATCATTTTAAGACAGCCACAGCATTTTAAATGACTGTTCAAACAATGTTATTTGAAAGTCAGGTGTAGTCAGCTAACTAGCCGTGTGGTTAATACAAGTGGTTTGACTAAATTATTAGCTCACATGTTGTTCAATATTTCAATATTTTTCACTCGACCAATGAGCCAAACAGTGGATAATGTGACTGTTTGTAGATAGGCATACCTTATGCATTTGTTTTTCAAAATAGTGCACACACACACACACACACACACACACACACACACACACACAACCACCACCACCACCACCACCACCATCTCTGGCAGCTGGAGCCAGAATTGTTACATTCCATTTTGGATTTTCCGTTGTTTGTCTTTGTTAGAGTACATACATTTAATGTGTTTGTGTGACTCTTGAGCTGACTGCAACGTAATTTAAAAAGAGTTACACCAGACACATTTCGTTTTTATTTATAAAGCATCATCTGTATTTAACCTAAAAGAATCAAAAAATAAATGTACAAACTTATGTATCCAATTTACAGACTGCAACAGAAGATGATTTAGAAATAAAAGCGAAATATGTCTGGTGTAATTCTTTTTAATTACATAGCAGACAGCTCAAGACAGATAACCTATAACAACAGAACTTAACTTTGACTTGCTAACAGCATAAGATAAGTTTTATGCATTCCTTTCAAATTAGAACTCCACTCACATGGGAAAGTTTGTGTTCTCTGTTTTCATATTTTTACTAGACACAAGCAATGAGAAATGCTCATTAACACTTCTTTTATGACTGCTTGTTCTTTCCCCTTCTGTTCCACTTGCAAATAGAGTGAGGGGAAAACGACTGTCTGTATGCCTGTGTAAGAGTCCTAATTTCTCGTATCTCATTTTCACGGTCCTTACACGCAACATATGTTTGCAACAATAGAATCATTTGGCAGTCGGCTTCAAAATCTGGTTCTCTAAATTTTCTCAATAGTGTTTCTTGAAAAGAATATAGTCTTCCATCCAGGGATTCCCATTTGTGTTGCTGAAGCATCTCCCTAAAACTTACATGTTGCACAAATCTGTTGTTGTTGTTTTTGTTGTTGTTGTTGTTGTTGTGGTGGTCTTCAGTCCTGAGACTGGTTTGATGCAGCTCTCCATGCTACTCTATCCTGTGCAAGCTTCTTCATCTCCCAGTACCTACTGCAACCTACATCCTTCTGAATCTGCTTAGTGTATTCATCTCTTGGTCTCCCCCTACGATTTTTACCCTCCACGATGCCCTCCAATACTAAATTGGTGATCCCTCGATGCATCAGAACATGTCTTACCAAACGATCCCTTCTTCTGGTCAAGTTGTGCCACAAACTTCTCTTCTCCCCAATCCTATTCAGTACCTCCTCATTAGTTATGTGATCTACCCATCTAATCTTCAGCATTCTTCTGTAGCACCACATTTCGAAAGCTTCTATTCTCTTCTTGTCCAAACTATTTACCGTCCATGTTTCACTTCCATACATGGCTACACTCCATACAAATACTTTCAGAAATGACTTCCTGACACTTAAATCTATACTCGATGTTAACAAATTTCTCTTCTTCAGAAACGCTTTCCTTGTCATTGCCAGTCTACATTTTATATCCTCTCTACTTCGACCATCATCGGTTATTTTGCTCCCCAAACAGCAAAACTCCTTTACTACTTTAAGTGTCTCATTTCCTAATCTAATTCCCTCAGCATCACCCGACTTAATTCGACTACATTCCATTATCCTCGTTTTGCTTTTGTTGATGTTCATCTTATATCCTCCCTTCAAGACACCATCCATTCCATTCAACTGCTCTTCCAAGTCCTTTGCTGTCTCTGACAGAATTACAATGTCATCGGCGAACCTCAAAGTTTTTATTTCTTCTCCATGGATTTTAATACCTACTCCAAATTTTTCTTTTGTTTCCTTTACTTCTTGCTCAATATACAGATTGAATAACATCAGAGAGCGGCTACAACCCTGTCTTACTCCCTTCCCAACCGCTGCTTCCCTTTCATTTCCCTCGACTCTTATAACTGCCATCTGGTTTCTGTACAAATTGTAAATAGCCTTTCGCTCCCTGTTTTTCCCTTTTTAAATTTTCTAACCTACCTGCCCGATTAAGGGATCTGACATTCCTCGCTCCGATCTGTAGAATGCCAGTTTTCTTTCTCCTGATAACGACATCCTCTTGAGTAGTCCCCGCCCGGAGTTCCGAATGGGGGACTATTTTACCTCCGGAATATTTTACCCAAGAGGACGCCATCATCATTTAATCATACACAAATCTAGCAGTCTGCCTCTGAACTGCCTCGGTGTCTTCCTTCAGTCCGACCTCATATGGATCCCAGACACTCGAGCAGTACTCAAGAATAGGGTACACCAGCATCCTGTATGTGGTCTCCTTTACGGTTGAACCACTCTTTCCTAAAATTCTCCCAATAAGCTGAAGCCGACATGCTCATGTCACCTCGTATTACTCTGCAACATTATGCCCATATATTTAAACGATTTGACTGTGTCTATCAGGACACTAGTAATAGTTTATCTGACTATTACAGGTTTGATCTTCCTATTCATCTGCATTAACTTAAATTTTTCCACATTTAGGGCTAGCTGCCATTAATCACACCAGCTGGAAATTTTGTCTAAGTCATCTTGTATCTTCCTATTACAGTTACTCAACTTAAGACACCTTACCGTACACCATGGCATAATCATCAAACAACTGCAGATTGCTGCCCACCCTGTCTGTCAAATCATTCATGTATATACATAACAGCAGCATCCTACCACAAGTAAACTCTTTGATTTCAAGACCCTTTGTCGCACATAATTAAGTGTTGGAAAGTAATTGAATTCATTAAGAGATCATGCCACCATAACAGTAAAGAAGTCCTGCTACAGTATTTTCACAGTTTCTCCAGGTGGGCAACATAACCTAAAATTTCTCTTATCTGTCAATTTACTTGTTCCCGATTTTCAAGTATGGGCATTCCTTGCAGATAATGCGCACACATCAAATAATTTCTGAGTATGCTGTTAAGTTTGGAAGTATTGGCTTGTTTTGAAAGTACTGTCTGCAGCCTGGTTTAAGTTCACATAATTAAGACATCCGTTTAAGTTTTATCCTTTGTGCGTTTGCGTGCATGCGCTGTTTAGTTTTTAGAAGACGGTCATGAGGAAACTCACCATAAGTAATTATCACAGAACAGACAGCATAAAATGATACAATGGCTTCCATGTTAATTATACACTGTACTTCAGGAAACATAATTGTCCTATCATTTTAGGAGTCTCAAACTTGAAATTCAGAGATTTTCATATAGCATATATTTCTTCCCTCCTTCACAACTATGGTTTTGTTAAATTACAGCGTTCCTTGTTGCCTGTGCACAGTTCTAAGCAGTGGTGGGTGTGGCACGTCCAGATACTTTTTATAGGTCAAGAGACGCAGCAATAAAGTGTTCACAGTTCTCTATACACTGTTATCTATAGCAATTATCATATCAGTTAACAGCACTGACACAGCAAAAATTGGTTTATTTACATAAACTAATTCTGTTTTCAAGTATTAAAGTTTGTTCACTCATAAATGTCATCACCTGTAGGTGACTCTCAGGGTTCCTGTTTTTGATTATTGTTTGGTTGTGATTTTTGAAAATGAACATTACAAAAGGGATGCACTGCTGTTTATTATGTAGCTGACAGTGACTAGATTCAGTTGCAAATAGCATGTGATAGTGATTTTTTAATGACCACTCCCGACCATGAAAAGTTACAGCAGTACTGAGATACATGGAAATGTATTAAATGCAGTGAAGTAATTTTCCCACTATAATTAGTCCTCTAATGTGTGTTCATGGTTCATGTCTTGTATTTGTGAGCATTTTTTTGTGTGCTAACTTTGTCTTGTAGCTCAAGAGGCTCGAAAAGTTTTAGCCTGAGGGCCACTCTGGCTCTTCCACAAACTTCAAAGGGCCAAGACCTAGCCATAGTCTGTTTTCTTGAGGCTTGATGCCCTAGTACTGCTCGCAACTCCTTTATACGATTCAGAAGTTTTTGCGACACCATTGCTGCCAATCTCTATGGGCTGACACTGAGTGGCACTGCAGTAGTCATAATCTAGTGAACTGCTTGTGGTTTGACCTTGAGCAGTGATCTTAATTTCATTTCATATCCATTGCTACAAATAAATACTGCTAGTGAAAGTTGTTACAACATGCTTTCACAAAACCTTGTTACTTCTGTGTGTCATTAACATCACAGCAAGTGGTCACAGCGTAGCACAAACTCTTATTATATTGGCACTGCAGAATATCTTCCCACCACAGAATTTCTCACCACGCATTAGCGGTAGTCGTTCTATCTTTGTTCCCTGCAGTCATTGCTGGTACTGTTAAAGAATAGTTGAACAGAATGTAGTTCATCATACAGTAGTGTTGAATTTTGTGTAAATTTTCGTTTCAGGACTAGATGGTGATACAGAGATAATCTTTAGTTCAGGAGAACGGGGGTGGACTCCACTCAACAATTTCTGTTAGCGCTTAGGGGCAAGTGCCAGGTAATTTCATTGCCGTGGTTGTAGTTGATGCGCATGCTGTGCTTTATGTATTGTTCAGATGACTTCTGTCGATACTAAATGTATAGAAGTGACTTCTCCAGATAGTAGAGAAGTTACTTGCATTAATACAGCACCATCTTGTGGATGGTTCATAGGAACACGTTTTGCAGCAGCAACTGTGTAGTATCACTATCAGACGATGTTCCTGTTGTCCAGCACTCTATCACACAATGTCTGGCCTTCCAACATGATAGCATCCCTTTCAGAAAGTTGGTCCGACAAGTTCGACAACTCCCATGCAATATGCCTGTCAGTGTACATTGGAGCTATGTCATCTGGTGGGTTCTTCTGTGTCAGCTTTGTCATTGATATTTGTATCACAGCATGGGATTACTTGCAATTTCAGTAACCTCACAACCAAACACCATCTTTCACAAGTAAATGTCACTACCGTATGACATGTGCATGCTCTTTCATGCATGCAGCTTCTCACATGTCCTTGCAATGCGCATCAGATTTATTGCCTGTTTGTCCATGTAGGGCTGAACGTATTTCCAGTGAATGAAAGTGCTCGTTGTCTTGTACTCAATTTTCTGTTGGGATGCACGTGGTTCAGCAAACATTTTAACTGTAGTCCTCGTCCTACGGAACTCCATCTCTTGTTTAGGATGTTCATACCACATTTATCACAAACTTTATCACCACACACATTGTGAGCAGGCATCTCCTTTGCGTGCCCTAGTCTGCAAGTTGTGAGCAAGTGCGCCAAATGACCCACCACACATGTTGTTAATGGTTACAGGCAGTGAAAAATAAAAAATTAGTACATATCCTTATTGTTTGGGAAAGTCTAGCCCAAAATCATGTGCCACATGACCTCTTTCTTATTTAAACTTCATGAGCTGAATCCAAGATGGCGCATTTAAGAATGGCCACCAAGATGACTGTTAGCAACGTAAGTTGCGGCGCCATCACTGTTACCATTATCATACTTCTAATCTTTCTTTAGGTAAGCCGTTTCCAGTATAAAAGGTTGGATATGGGCTTTGGCCTACCTGTGTGTTGCGAGCAGACCCCCACATTACATGTCCTCATCAGATGGTTGCAAGTGATAGTGGAAAAACCGTATTTCGCTCTTACTGTTTCCTTTACGTGCTTGTTCACTTGTCAAAGTCTATTGCAAGTTCTTGTCGTCAGATCTCATAGCTTCCCTCTTTAGAGTGGCTCTCTTTGGCTTTGGATGAGTCAACTGTTATTTCATATGCTGTGTTGGTGTTAAATTTTATTCAAGGGATAAAAAAATTATGAAGTGTATGAAGAGTTTCTTGATCTTCCTGGCATTTGCGACATGCACACCAGAGAAGAAATTTTTAAAGAGGGTAGAAAATGCTGTTCCTTCTCTGGAAAAATTTTAGGTGTATCGTGTGTGTGTGTGTGTGTGTGTGTGTGTGTGTGTGTGTGTGTGTGTGTGTGTGTCAGTCAGTCAGTCAGTCAGTCAAATCTGCAAATCTTTGATATTTTAATGTACTTTAAAGTGTTGTCAGTGTGATTTGTATGAAGGTGTAGGATGACTTTGATAAAACAGGATGTGTATGTGGACAAGAAAAAAATTCTCACATTTTTGTCTGTTAAAAATATACTTTTTCTGTGGGTGAAAGTACATTTTTTCCCATTTTAAGTGACAGTATACTTTCCCTCGGAGTTGTAAAACTTACCAATCCTTTGAATGGTAAAGGTTTTATACAAAGAAGTAGAACTTTCTAGCACTTTAGGAAACTAAACCCAACAAAAACAATGCGTTTTGGAAAGACCGTTGATGTGCAGCAACAGGTACAACATGATATTTTCAGACTATCATAGCATAAACTCAAATTCCACCAAATACAGGCCAGTAGATTCTGAAACACTGAAATCTTGATTATGCTACACAATGCGCTTCTGTCGGTCCATCATTTGTCATGTCAAATGATATCACCAGCTAAAGACAGCAGATATTCAGAGCATAAGACAGGTGGCGTAGTCAGTCAGTAGAAACTCAATATTAAGTAGCACAAACATGCAAATAGGAAAAGTTTGTGGTTTAAATTAAGCTATGTACAGTATAGGTACAAGAAAAGCTAAGCTTTCACGTATAATATTGGTCTTTATAGCATGTGTTACACTTTGATTCATTAAAGACAATTGTGCCAGTAGAACTTTAAAGTAATGGCATAAATGGCTGGTCTTCTGGTCCTGAAGTATTTATGATTGGCTCATCCTCAGTGTTAAGTTTTTAATGAGAGTCAAATAATCCGTGCATTCTTCCGCCCCCTCCCTCTGCCAGACATTCTCACATGCAACAATTCATCTTGTGTGAAAGAAAAATTTACTTTGAAAGTATCTCACACCACCATTTTTAGTATTTTCCGGTGACCTGTTAGAAATGTGAACAGTTGTGACATCATGCTCATCAAAAGCAGTTTTCTGTTACAAAGTATTGCAAGCCTTCATCCTAAAGCCTTAGACACATCTTGCTGTTGGCAGACACTTTTGTGTGCACTGTGTTTTGTTGTAAATGTGGCATTTTATTTGCAACTGAAGTTATATTTTGGTGTTATTTTCTCATTTATGTTTTATTGCTACAGGATTATTAAGCGTATTGCCTGCAATGTTTCCAGGGAAATTCTGGTCTATACTTCGTAGGTTAAAGTTACCTCTAACTAATACGGCATAATCAGAATACTTCTGCACTGTGGCGCAGAGCACACAAACTTTGTTAATTATCATATATCTTCTTCATTTTAGGCTATTGGTGCATTTTCTAAAATAATCTCAACATTATAAGAATTTACATGTGACGTACTGCAGCTCCTGCCTGTTACCACGAAGAGTGCTAAATCACCCTGTTTGAAGCAAAAATTAATGCTGAGGTTTTGATATAGTCTAATTGGGTATGTTCATTATGGTAGTTTCTCTGAAACATTGAAGTCTCAAGGAAATTAGTTGTACATGTATTAGCCATGAAATTTTGAGACATGGGAAAATCTGAAAGACTTAGTAGGATGTTGACTGAAACATATGTATTGAGTAATTTTGTTATGATAGTTTTTTCCTTGTTTCCTATCCTGATTCCTTTATCATCATTTGAATTAATTCAGCTAAACTATGTTATCCTTGTTTTGCTTTTATTGATGTTCATCTTATATCCTCCTCTGAAGAACCTGTCCATTCCGTTAAACTGCTCTGCCAAGTCCTTTGCTGTCTGACCTATTTACAATGTTATCGACAAACCTCAGTTTTTATTTCTTCTTCCTGACCTTTAATTGCTAATTCAAATTTTTCTTTGGTTTCTTTTACTGTTTGCTGAATGTAAAGATTGAATAACATTGGGGATAAGGCTACAGCCCTGTCTCGCTCTTTCTTCAATCATTTTCTTGTTTTTTTTGTAAACTTCAAAGAAGCAGACAACTACAGTAAAGCATCTACCATAAACTTGCACATACTAACACGCACAAAATCTGGAGTTAAATTTCTTACACTTACATGTGAAGTTTTTTTGGTACAATTGTGTCAAACAAGAACATGGTGTATCTCATATTTTGTTCAATGATGCAGTTTGCAGATGCACTAAGGGATGTTGAATTCAATGTCTGGTTATACAGGGTGAGTCACTAACTATTGCCATCTAGAATAACTCTGAAAGTATGACAGTAGCTGAAAAGTTTGTGGGACAAACATATGGGAAAACAGGGGCCATAATATGACTTTTGATAGGGTCACGTCGTAGATATGAAGGTCAGCTTTGTTTTTGTAAATGTAACAGTAAGGTAAATGAAGGTCACAAAGGTGGCACGAATGTCCATTTACAGAACGTATTCGAAGTGATGACCATTGGTATCAATGCACTGCTGCAATTTTCTTATCATGGATTCAGTGGTATTCCTTATCGCTTTGGCAGTAAGACGTTTTGCTTGCATGTATCGTTTGTGTATTTACTCCTATAATTTTAATTGTTAGGATTTTGCTCTACAGCTAAAGTCTTGTCTACCAATCCATATGTAGATTGAATATGACAGTCTCAAGCACAGCAGTAAACCACTGCTTGGTTTGGTAGTCAATGTCATTAAAATCGTAAGACACACTTGCACATAGCATGATACCCAGGAAACGAACAATTTCCTTCGTTCACCACTTTATATTTCACTTCATTTACTCTCTACCTACACACCTAACCTCAATACTCATGCAACTAGTGTCACCAGAGTTGTAACAAACCAAAAATGTTTAGTTTTGCCAATGAGTTGCGCAAATCAGTGTCGCACATGCGCCCTGGCTGATAGTACAGTTGCGTGCAACCCAGTGTCGTTCTGTAAACTAGGCTTTAGCTTCCCTGCACTTCTTATTTATTACATTCCTCAGTGACTATTCCTGAATATCCCTGAACATTTTTATACACCAGTCATGACAGAACTAAAATTGACTGATAATGCTGGTATGTTGTTCAGTGCGGAGTACAGAAGAATGGTCAGACACGTACATGGTAGAATAATCAGTGGATTCGGTTAATTGGATATTGGGTAATTGAGGTCCTGTTGTACTCGTAGTGGCTGCTGAGACTAAGAAAAATACCAAATTTCAATTCTTTTTACGTCAAACAGTTTCTGAAATATGACTACGTAAATTTTCCAAACATTGGCCAAAAAAAAAGCACGACGAGACTTTTTCAGATGTCTCAAAACGTGTTCTAATAGAGCTCAGAGCTGGGAAATGTCATTTTTCAGCATTTCTTATGCTCTTTCCAGTTATATACAACCCATCATATATTTTAATTAAGAATTTTTTCAAAATACAATAAAAATTTTAATTTTTTTCCAAAAGTACATAATTTAAAACTTTCAGTACATTTCCAAATATACTTGGTACATGTTGTATACCACACGGCAAAATGTAAATATGGGATGATAATGGGTTTGTTGCTAGAAGAAAAATTATTCCACACTCATTTTGACCAAATCTACCTTTAACAAATGGGAATTTAATAAAACATACAGGAAGGTAACAAAAATATCAGAAATATAAACTTCTTAAAACAAAACCAATGAGCATATTTGATAATTGAATTGATTGCTTACTTCAATTTTATACATTTTAAACCAATAGCATAGTAACTGGTGAAACAAAAATAATGCACAAGGGGCCTACAGATTTAAATAAAGTATGAAAAAATTGTAAGTATTGACATAATAGCTGTGGTCCAAACAGATTAATCAAAATACATATTCCATTTATACAGACTTGAGCCAGTGTTTGAAGGCTGAGCAAGTTGGTACCTGTCTATGCGTGCTGGCTGTGAACAAGGTGAAACAAACTCAATCTGCCTTGAGCCATGCACTTACTGTATGCACAATCATTCAGTGACTATAGCTTTGTTGGGGGTTGTGTTCCGTATTGGTTCCTTCCAAGGTGGATAATGAAACTTTTTATATTAGTGTTCCTAAGCCATTATAGAGCACCATTATATTAGTGTAAAGCATTTATTATCCTGTATTGGACAAGTTTTTATCCATTTTAGTAGAACTTGGTATTTTTTAATAGTTCATTTACAAGTAAAACTGTAAATTGGAGTGTTTTACAGCACTGCACTTTTTATAGGTTGTACAGTGTTATAATCCATTGAAGAAATCAAATAATTTTGAGCTGCAGAAAAAAAAAAAACTGAGAAATGTCATAGTGTGGATGCCTGAGTTACTTCCACAAATACCTAATGGCTCCATGATTTGTGATAAATGTAGTAAGGATATAACAAAGTTGAAAAATACAGCCGGTGATAAAATGCTGAAGGTGAAGATTCGCCTGTAACGAAGGTAATCATTCTGCACAAAGACCCAGGCGTCACTAAAATTCCAGTGATTGTTAAAACATTTAGCACATTACTTCAAGAACTAGGCAAGTCCCCAATTGATAATGAGGAAAAAAATATATCAACACTATGCCAAATCAAAAGTGGAAAAATCTTTTAGTGCATGAAATGTCAACTTTCTGTTGATGCTGAAAATTTGTCAAATAATGATACCAATATTGACAAAGCTATTCTCCAAAATCTCAACCAGTTTTTTTTAATTCTACAAGTAGGGCAAAAAACTGAAATATTTTAAGAGTTTACCTGAAAAATTGAGTATCAGGAAGATAATTGAAAAAAAAATTGGAAGGAAGGGTTATCTATGATCCAAATCCAAAACCAGGGAATTGTTTACAAATAGGAAATGGACAGTGCCATGTATTAAAGATCGCAGGATGATTATTACAGAACCAAATGGAAGTAAAACAAAATATCAAAAATGCCTAAGGTTGTGTAACCTTAAATAAGCTTACAAATGTTCTAAAGGAAAGTTTACTAACGTAAAAAAACAGGTTGCTGTAAATTTGATGAGTCGAGACCAAGTTGGACAGTGGCACACACACTACTTTTGTGTGCACCCAACTTGCCAAAACATAAAATTAATGATAGAAAATGCCACAATAAAATCAATAATAAATGGCAACTTCAACAATTACAAGCAGTGCATTGCAAAAATGCTTTGCAACACATAATCATTTGATTGTAACAACTGTAAGTACTGCACATGAGAAAGTGTAATGTGTAAAATTTTACAAGACAGTCTCAATGAAAGTTTAGTTAGAAATTCCACCAGTGGATGTCAGTTGACCACTGTAACCTAGAAAATGTACAGAATGTCAGAATAATTTATAGACTTATTCTGTACTAAGATGTCCTTTATGGTATGGCATGTCATTGCCAAGCAATAGAGCATTCCTTAACTCAACAAGAGAAAATGTTAATGAATCTGAATTTGATGTTACATGTGATTTTTCACAGATTCACAGGATGAAACTCAGACTTACCACTGGACAAGCCAACAAATTACTATACATCCTTTCATTATACAACACACAAAAAAAGCATTGTATCACCTTGGTTCCAAGGTCTTCTGAGGACTGATTTTGAATTCATATGTTGCATCAATAACTCAGACCCTTAGATTGTTCATAGATGTCACTCAATCTGCATAGGAGTTCAACAAACATACATGTGCAGTACTTCGTTGACAGAGTGGGTAAGACAGCCGATCAGTTCCAATCATAATACCAGGAAGAAGTACACTACTTGTGTTGTCTACAGTTCCACTATGCCCAGAAGGTCAATTCTGAAGTTTGATTATATCCGTATTGTTAACCTTGTCAAAAAGGGCTCTCAAGGGAAGTTTCCAGATGTTTTGGTGTGAACCAAAGGTACTTCATTTGGACAAGGATGAGGTACAGGGTACAGGAACTGCCGATTACTTGCCTCGCTCCAACCATCATAAGCTACTACTGCAGCTGATTACCACTGCTTATGGATTTTAGACCAAAGGAACACTGAGAGGAATGCCACCATGCTGAATAATAATTTTTGTGCAGCCTGAGGACATCAGTGTTTAGACTGGGACTGTATGAAATAGGCTGCATTATGTGCAACCTAACTCCTAATGTCCATGGCAAGGTCCCTCTTATGTCACCTAGACACCATACACTGCGGTACAGATGGGCCCAACAACCTGCAGAGTGGACTTGTCAGAATTGGCATAAAGTTCTACTCACACATGACTCACATATGCCTTCAACCAATAGTCAGAGATGTTTTATGAGGCACTCAGGTCAGCCTGAACGTTTTTGACACACTGTCCAGCGAATGCAGCAAGGTGGTGGTTCCCTCAGGTTTTGGGGGTAACATTTTGTGGGACTAGTATATACCACTGGTGATCATTGAAGGAAATCAAAATGTCTATGAGGGATGACATCCACCAATGTATAGTGCAACCATATCAGCAGCATTTCGAAGAGGAATTAGTCTTAATGAATGACAATTCTCGCACTCATCGTGCACATCTTGTGAATGCATTCCTTCATGGTAATAAAATCACTAGATTAGAATGGCCAATACGTTCTCCAGACTTGAACCCTATCGAACATGCCTGTAATATATTGAAGAGGGTTGATTGTGAATGAGCTGACACACAAAACAGATATGTCTACATCGAATCACTGTTAGGAGAGGGACAATCTGGACCAACAGTACCTTGATCTGATACAGTATGCCACGACAGATGCATGTGCGCATCAATGCAAGTGGATGTGTTTTGGTAGGCACTGGTGTATGCTGCAATCGGGAACACAAATTCAGAAAGTCTAAATTATTATTGACAAACTTGCAATTTTTTGTTTTTATGAACAGTGAAGACATGTGAAATGTTGTTTTTGTATATCTCTATTCCATTTTTATGTAAAGGTTGAGGAACTCGACAAAATTGTGCATGTGAGCTTTGTCATTATTTATGATTGCCTGGAGTGCAATACAGTAGCTGTTTACAGCTTTCAAAAGAAGCTGATTTCATATCTAACAAATTTCAAAAGCTTCCAAAAAATATTTACTATTTTTTCAAACAGTTCTGCTGCCCAATACAAAAATAAGACAAATTTTTTGAGCCTTTGCCTTCATGAAAATGATTAAAAAAATAAATAGTTGCTCTTTTTAGCTGTAGCACACAAAGCAGTGGAGTAGGGAGTTCCATTAAGAGACTGGGCAGCCTTTGCAAGTTTGTGAAGGGCGTACTGCAACCAGGCCCAAACCCCATAAGATCTATTTGATTAGGCAGCAGATAACATAACAAAAATGGATTTTGCTATTTTACTCAAGAAGAGTACACTGCTTAGAAGTGTTCTTAAAAATACAGATTGAAGAAGCAGTCAAAGGAACACAACAGTTCCATTCATTCATTTTTAATTCATTCTCAACACTACATCAAAGTTACTAGTGAAATATTTTTCATATGCTGTACAATGTTGGGAGAGGGAGGCAACTATATTACCGGACAGACCTAAGTTACATGACAGATCAGGATATGTCACCACTGTGTAAGACAAAAACTGATGGCTTGGGTACATTTTAGAAAAAAGTGAAGAACCTGATAAAGTGAAAATAACTTTCCTTCATCCATGTAGACTAGCTACATCTATTCTCTTACCTATATATGCAGGTGTCCTGTGGGTGTCAGTTGGGGATGTTGTCAGAAAAGTAAATCCATTTCCTTAGACTAGGATAACATACACTTCTGTTGTAAGTGAAACCCAATTGGTCTTTTTAAAATTTAATCAGCCTTTTAATATGTAATCCTTGAAGGTCAGAGAGAGTTTTTTCGTAGATTAATTTTTTGGGAAACTACTTTCAACTCAAAACTTAATCTTTTCCTCAGGTTAGTGATACGTTTAAAATTGTTAGTACCTATTGTGTTGGATTTGGCTGTATACAGATACCTGCTATTCAGAAACAGGTATCATGTATTTAATTTTTGTATTTAAAAGTTCTTGTCAAAGTGTCATGAACCAGAATTATTACAGCAATACTTTTTTCATACCTTATTTAAATTTGCAGTTGTGGGTCCCCTGTTCAATATTTTTGTTTTACCAATTAATCAGCTATTTACTTTAAAATGTATAAATTTAAATTAAGTAATCAACTTAATTTAATTATAGGTGATGCTAATTGGTTTCGTTTAAAGAAGATATTTTTATATTTCTGATATTTTGTAGTTGCTTTTCTGTATATTTTAATTAAACTCCTATTTGTTAAAAGGTGGTTTGGTCATAATGGGGCTATTAGTGGAAAAAACAAGAATCATCCCATATTTATATTTTGGCATTTGCTATATAACGGTACTAAGTATTTATGGAAATATATTGAAAATTTAAAATTAGGTACTTCTGGAAAAAAATTATTTCTAAATTTCCATTTGTATTTTGTTGAAATTTCTTAGTTAGAACCTACATTGTGTTGTATATCACCAAAAAGAGCATAAAAAATGCTGCTGAATGACGCGTACCCCAGCTCTCAGCTTACTTAGGTCATGGGACATAATGAGATAGGATGAGAAGGAAATGTACACTTACTTATTTTTTTAGTTGACATGTATAAAGTGTAGGTATTTGGCTTTTCTGTTACAAAACTATTGCTATTCAACATTACTAGAAAATATTTTCATTATTCTGTGAATAACATTAAAAATGAAACTTTGTTTACTATTGAAAATTTATGTTCATTTCTTTCGTAATATGTACGTAGTAAAAGCATACAGGTAGTAAATACTTCTGTTTTAGGCGAACACCACCAATCAACCCCGAAATATTGCGGACAATGAAGATGCAGGGGACCATCGGCTATGCTCCTAATCCGATGAGCAGTCGAAGAAATCAAGTGAGACTACAGATTTTGAAAAATCGTACATATAATGTTACATAGCTTCAATTCATTCAAATGTATATAAATATTAGATGTCATCTGTAATAATGATCATTTCATTTTAGTCTCATTTCTAAATTATTTGTATTATTTCATTTGAGAAATATCGAAATAGTACAATTTTTATACTTAATTTCACCATGGTGATTGGGGTAATTCTTTTCTTTCACTTTCGGTGTTCTTGCTATACAGATCGACTTGTTAGACATCTCTGGTGCAACATGTCTTAAACTTAAGTTGTATATGTGTGAATACTTACGTATCTTGTGAAATGGTAAGTTTTGATGCACAAAAACAAATTTTGAGAATTGCCATTATCCATTTGCTAGTTATACGTTAAGCGTGTTTGAAAAGGAGTTTTCTTTTCTTTTCTTTTCTTTTTTTCGCGCACAGCATCACCCTATAATTATTTTATTAGTTTAAGCTCTTGCAAGAGAACATATTCCTATATTATGTGATACATTACTCTAAGGTTAATGTGCTCTTGGGCTGTACAAATTTTGACCTGTAAAACAGGTGATTGAAATATTTATCACTTTAAAGTATTAGTGACTTACTCACAATAATCTCTCATGGTCTGTGATATATCATATTTAGGGATTGAATATGTTATTTAGTCCTTGTCTTTACTGGCCACTGCAGCAGCAGAGTGGTATAGTATGCTGTGAAATTAGTCATAAAATATTTCTATTGTTATTGTATATTATTGTGTTAGAGTTAGAGCAAAACATTTTGCCACTCAGGTGCTGACAGTGTATAACGGACTGCTGAGCATTGGGTGTAAGAATCTTTCTTGAGTCCCTTTGCTAACTTTTTTGAATCTTTATTGACTGACACTGAGAAGATTCTTCATATTAAGTAACTGGTTTTGGCAGCTATCTTGCCAGGAGTTCACAAATTTACTGATTGAGACTGACAATATCCCCTACACATTTGAAATTCTGGTTTTCATATATTCATAATGCTGTATGGGGTGTGTTCTTTTTCTTTTCGAATGATGGTGATTGTGTGGGAATGAATATCTTTCTCTGTCCCTGTCTGTGAGTGACTGTATTAAAACTACAATATTGTTTGCTGTAATTATTACTTTCCAGGACTCCACACTTACAACTTATAAGACACTTCCCCCCTGTCTCTTCCAAGATATGTATACATAACTTTGTGATCCACTTAGTCCAATTGCTTCTATCAATATTCTTCATTGTCATTAACATAATTATGGATAGGTTTGATCATTGGTTGTCTTTTAGTTTTCAAGTTGTTTAAATTGAGCAGCTGACTAGAATGAGAACACTGCCCTAATTATTTCACTGTTGATTGGCAATTTACTAATTCCTGTTTGATTTGTATTGCATTGATTATCAGTGTGCACGAGAGTTTAATTTTTATGCAAGAGGCCTACTAAGAAGAAAACAAGGAAACAACATTTTGGATTTATATTTACTTATAGCAATTCCTACTGCAATGAGTACGTAACTTCGTATTTGAGTTATTTTCATTGATTTGTGTCTCCTGTTTTGCCGCTGCTTTTCTCCAGACAAGCTAATTTGAACTGTTAAGAAAGGCCACCATTTTAATGTTGTCTCTCATGTCCACCTATACTTGAACTTCAACTGACTTATGCTGCATGACGATATTGGTTTAATAATTGGTCAAGCAACAGTAAAAAGCATATTCCTTTGTAATTTATACTGTTTGTTTATTTTTTGTGAGGCGGTTCAGGTTTGTTCTATACCAAAGACAGTATTATCCAATGAAGGTTAAGTCACTTTGTTTCAAAATTATGATTGACATTGTAAGTATTGCACTGTGTGAGTGGTTTGTGTTATTAAAGGCATGATTCCCCCCCCCCCCCCTTTCAGTGTCATGGAACCGATTCGTGGAGGTAGTGCACCCCCCCCCCCCTCTCTCTCTCTCTCTCTCTCTCTCTCTCTCTCTCTCTCTCTCTCTCTCTCTCTCTGTGTGTGTGTGTGTGTGTGTGTGTGTGTGTGTGTGTGTGTGTGTGTGTGTGTGTGTGTGTGTGTGGTGGGGGGGGGGGGGGGGCGGGGGGGGGGGGGTAGAAAGCCTGACATCTTGATTATTGTGAGTGGGTATGAAATCCTGTTCATTAATTACCTTTCTTATCTGTCTGGTTGAAGAGAAAAATGTTAATGTATGTTAGAGTATTTCAGGGGTAGTCATTGTTAGCCCCAAATATCTTCTTAATGAGGTCAGTTTTCCTAATCACAGTGATGGAGGAAATGGGAAATATTTAAAATTATAATCAGAGCAAGCACTCTCAACAAACCAAACCTGAACTGGAGCCTTGGCTGTTATGTGCTACATTGCAACTGTCATTTTCAAATTGCTATAAAGTGCAAGCATTACCAATATTATTTGTGTTGTTTATTACACATGTAACTGAAGCTTAGGTTGCTGAAAATATTAAGTCTATTCCATGAAGGCCTGTTACTTTTTCTACAATTTGGTATCTTGTCGGTGGTGATAAGTGTACTGAAACACCCATAAGAAGGAAATGCAAGAAAAAGACTGAGTAATCATTTTGGTAAATGTTTAGAATAGTGACCAGTATGAAATGTTCGTTATAAAAACATTGAGAATTCAAGTCTGTGTAAAGAAGATAAAATGGCAGTGCAATATGAAGTGCAGGGTTTTGTGGAAAGTCTAACTAAACCAAATTTTATTATGAAATTGAAAATACTTATTTCAGTATTTGTTCCTTTGTTTGTCAAAGACTGGGTTTCTCAAATCTGTTCGTTAATATTCCTGAGAACAATTGATCCCTATTTGCTTGGAAATAGAATTCATTCTATTATTTTGAGTGGTGGTGCTACATCATACTTTCCAAATAAAAGTATAGTATTCACATTCGTGACAAAAATTTGGGCTGCTCAGATTATAATGTAAAAAAATATGAAACCCAGTTAGCTTTTAATCATATTTTATTTCATAAACGTTTTCATACTTCTACTTTAATATCACACTTATCTCACTATGTAAATTTGTATATATTTAAGGGCTGTTCTGTAACTTATATTCTGCATATATTAGATCTGATTTACATTTTTACCCCCGAAGTTTCATAACCAGTGTTGTAGTGCTGTGTGTCTTATTTATCATTACTGTACTGAAGAATATTGTACTACCAGCTTCTTTAAAGGCTTTAAAAATCACTGCTTCAGTGAGTGTAGCAAAGACTTTGTTATAAGATCAATAAAGACTATGAAGTATGTCTTACATATTTTTCATCTTGCTTTCATGTTACCCTATCCTTAATTTAGCAGATATACAAGGTGTAGTAGTGAAAGGACTGTTGTTACATCTGTGGCATGAACCAATGAAATAATTTTGTAACACTTCCTTCCATCATATCAGTTGAATCACACGATGTATTTCATCAAAGCAAAAGTCAGCTGCATCATAGGATTCAACTACCAGAAACTACTTTTGTTAGATATTCAAATACTAGTTTTTGTTCTTTGGCCATCAACTGGGATAGAGCTTAATATTTTCAGTTGGTATCTTATGATAAATTTGATTCGACATTCATGTAATAGCACTGCTGTAAAATTAACATTTTGATGATGTTTTTGTCGAATTTTAATTTGTCAGATATTGAGTCTTCAGCAGCTGAATAATCTCAGGTCATACATAATTACAGATACATAATAGGTAAATCACTTTTGTATGTTAAGAGTGAGGAAAAATAACTGTGGTGAATACTCATTTGCATACCAAGCAAGTTAACAGAATTAGACAAGTTGTTGTGACTACTTTGTATCCCATCCATGAAACTGAGTCAATGCAAGTTGCTATAGCAATCTATTATTTTTATTTGGTAAATTGCTTGACTTATTTCTGACTGTTGATTAGTCCAGTCTAAATTGCTATTCATTCATATTTAAACTTTGCTTATCAAAATCTGATACCAGAGATTGCTATACTGGTGACAGTGCAGTGAACACAATCACAAAAGGTGTAAATATCTGTAAAAAATTTAAGTAAACAAGAGATACATATTCAGAACAGTTACTTGCTAAGTATTCATAATAATATAAAAATCTAAAGGTGAAACCAGATTGTCATTTTGACAGTTGGAGAATGCATATTTCTAGTATTGAGTTAAAGCTGAAGAAATGGTTATTGTTTAAAGTTTTGAAACATCTCTTTTTACATAATTTATCTTTGAATGTTAACCATAAAATGTTGATGGATCCTCTCTTCACTCAATCTCACTACAGTTACTACTACTACTACTACTACTACTACTACTTTTAATGCTACATTTTCTTAAGACTGTGTTTAGTGTCTATGGTAATTTATAATATTATTCTTGCAGAAAGTAATTTAATTTGGATGAAACTGTCTCAAAAAATGATGAGCACGGTTGATTTAATTGCTATCATGTGTAAGAATGTTTTGAGGATTCTCTACACTTTCTTACTTAAAGAGGGATATTTCATCATCATAATTTCCTTTGATAGATGGATGGGATTTGTAGGTTACTTCTTGTTTGTTGAACTGCTTCAGGACTTTTTTGTCTGATTATTAAGTGGTGCATCACATTACATCCTGGCCTACTGGATTTGTTAAAAACACATGCAGGCTGAAGCATTTTCTCTTAAAAATAAAACCCTTAATGAACAGATTTTGTGCATTTGCCCTTCATTTTCATTTTCTGTCCTATTTGATGCTTGCATGCGCTCTCTCTCTCTCTCTCTCTCTCTCTCTCTCTCTCTCTCTCTCTCTCTCTCTGTCCGTCCCCCCCTCTCCCCCTCCCACCCCACCCCAACAGTATTTCTTAGTAATACTAACAGCTTGTCAATCCATAGAACCTCTGTAGCCACAACATTCTTAATTTTCTTTCACACTTTATTTGCAAATATGCAAGTAATATTGTTGCCATAAAATTTTGTGATATCAAGTGTGACAGGGTAAGATTAAAACAAAAATGTGATAGTTGGTGGACTAGTGGTAGGGATTGTGAAATACTAAAATTTAATTATGCCTACATCCATATTTTGCAGTGTATCCATTACATACAGCTGATTCTTCATAATTTGAAACTAAAGGCCCAGAGTAGAAGTTCAAATTATTGAGAGTTCAAACTAATAGGATATCAAGTAATAAAGTGGGATAGAGAGAGAAATTCTAATAAATGCGAATTTCATTGAAAATAAATTTTAATACATACATATGTAAATTCATCTTATTTTAATAATGTGCAAAAGAATGCATAAATATATAAAGATGGTACATACATACACAGTATGTGGAAAACATACCGATGAAATGTTAGACCCATTTTTGAAAAACAGTTGATTTTCTTTTGAGAGTGACTTCAATCTAGCACTGTTCAGCTAATTTTTGATGGTTGAGAGAGCTGAGAAGTAGTCACTCATTTCTATCCTGAGGATGTAGGAGCTTAGGGTGTGGACAGATGACCTTGACTTGTTCAGTGTGACTGGATTTGGCAGTTGTTCTTAGTTATCTTCCTTGTCTCCACTCTGATAGCCAACTGCTGAGCATTGCTTAGAACACCATGGACGCAGACGTCGTCATCAACATAAATGAAATCCCCTAAGGTTAACTGACCACCCAGTCTGGCAGGATTGAATTAGCCAGTTTAGCATCCCTGGGGGCTGCTTTGTATTTTCTCTTTGCATTACAAAACCACATTTTCTGAAGCCATTATAGAGAGTCATAGGCCTGTTTCTAGGCCTTGTCAGTCAGAACTAGTATGTTCACTTTCTCACATTTTTCATTGCTATCGAGCACAAGTGAAACAATTTCTCTGCAATAAAGTGTCTCAGAATTTTGTATTATGCCCCAGTCCAGTGGTTGCAATGTCTTAGTGGGAAAAATTGATTTTACATGATCTAATGTTGGTGGGTTTTGATGTACAGTACAACCGTCCAAAAACTAAAGGTTTGAGTTTCTCCATTTTCGTATCACTATTAAGAAAGATTTGGCTATTCAGTAAGAAATTGTCATCTGCGATTTTTTGTTTGGGCAGTAAGTTGTGGGAAGCAATTTCATTCCTGTGAAACTGGTTTCGAAGATTTCCCGACTGAGTTGTTCAAACTTCTGAGATTTGACAGTGTTACAGACTAGAAAGACAAGTGTTCTGTCCTTGCTTGGTTTTTGTCCATGATGAAATATGTCATTGAATGTTAGGGTGCTATCACGAAGACATTTATAAAAAAGCACTGTTTTGTCTGTTGAATATGTTGCATGGTTCTTAGCTATCCAAAAGTTGTTTTATTTCAATACAAAGGAACTGTCCCTGCTGACACTCCCTTTGCAATTTTTTTTAAGCCCAATGGTTTCAATTTTTTTAAATCTGAGACGTCCCTCACTTGCTTCAAATGCTTCAATCCCCAGAGATTGAGAAAAAGACTTGCTATTTCCTTCAACATGAAACCATCCACAGGAAAGTTTTGACTTCTGCACTGTATTTACTTGAGCAAGCACTCCCTGATGTGACACTTTTATTCCGGTGCTTGAGACACTAAAGGTGTATTTTTTAGTCATTGACAATGTAAATGGTAAAATAGAGAATTGTTTTGCAACATCTTTTTTCGAAATTCCACTCACCGCAGCTTCATGACAAGCGCGCTCTTTTTTTATTTATTATTATTATTATTATTATTATTATTATTATTATTATTATTATTATGGCACCTGTTCATTCTAGTGCTCAGTGTTTCACAGTTTCAAGAAATATGTATTGACTACAACACAGCATGAAAGCGGACTGCCAACTGAATTGGATATAAAATGGAGAAACAAACAACAGCTGGTCTGAGCCTGTACTTGAATCAAGTGTCAAATTACTGAGTCAACTGTAATTAATTTGGCTATAGCATTTTTGTTCTATTATTACGGATCCTGAAAGCTGTTCAGACTTTTTATTAGTAAATGTGGAAAGTAGAAAATGTATTTCTCATTGCCTATCTGAAGATAATTCAGTGAAGATTAACTAACACAAACTACTGCTGCGATATCAGTTTGACCACCACATATGACACACACACTGCTTGTAAATTTGTAATTCTGTCTGTTGATATCATATTTGTTGTTAAAAAATCTTGGCAAGTACCTACCCTAGTGAACATTTTTCTTCAGTAAATAATTAAAAATAACTATTTAATTAAATTTTAAATGGGAAATGGAAATGAATTCCTATGTTCCTTGACAGACCATAGGGGAACAATGCGGGAGACCCGCACTGCCGTACTAGGCAATGTCCTAACGGAGGTGGTCTGCCAAATCCTCTGACCGTAATGGGGAGGGAGGGATGGATGGTGGTGGTGGTGGTGGTGGTGGTGGTGGTACTACACCACCCAGTCATCTCGGACAGGAGAAAATCCCTGACCCCACCAGGAATCGAACCCGGGACCTCCTGCTCGGGAAGCAAGAACGCTACCGTGAGACCATGAGCTGTGGGCATATTTTAAATATTCAAAAAAAATGGCAACTATCTTATTGTGAATTTATCAGTGCTCACAAAATTGAAGTTGTTGAAGCATTCTATAGAAACGTTTCAGACAGTGGTTTCAACAGGAGTGTTAGGTGCCTCAGAATATTTGTTACTTACAAATATTGTTAAACAGTATCGATTACCATAATTGTTCCAATCTAATGGCGGAAACAAATTACGCTCGTAAGGAGAGGGGGTGGCCACAAAGCAATTATCAGAGTGGAAATTGACAGATGACGTGTAAAAGTACAGAAAAACAAATGATTAAAATACCAGAAAAAAAGATTATGTATTCACGAGAGAGAGCTTCACAAATTGAGCAAGTCAGTAATGCTTTAGTCCATCTCTGGTCCTTATACAAGCAGTTACTCAACTTGGCATCGATTGATAGTTGCGGTAGGCCCTCCTAAGGGATGTTGTGCCAAAAATTTATTCAATTGGTGCATTAGATCCTCAAAATCCTGAGCTGGTTGGAGGGCGCTGCCCATAACTATCCAAGAGTTTGGCAAGTATAAAGACAAGCATTAGAAACTCTTGCCATTTGCAGCTCAGATTTATCTTGCTGAAATGTTTGCCCAGGAAGTGCAACAAAACTAGCACAGAATATTGATGTACCACTTTTCTGCAAGGGTGCCACGAATGATAGGCAAGGAGTCCTGCTATGAGAAGAAATGGTACCCCCAGACCATCACTCTTGGTTGTCAGGCAATATTGTGGACGACAGTCAGGTTGATATCCCACTGCTGTGGGGCATCTCAAGACGTCCTCTCTGGACGTGGAGTACAGTTTGCATAGTGGTATGCAAATGATATTCTACACCTGTTTTCTTGCCATCCTGGGCTTACATTCCAACAAGGTAAAGGCCGCCCACACTTGGTAACAGTTTCCCCTACTTCTTTGTTCTTTCCAGACCCTGCCTTGGCCAGCAAGGTCACCAGATCTCTCCCCTACTATTGAGGATGTTTTGAGCATTATGGACTAGGGTCCCCAACCATCCTGGGATTTTTGACGATGTAATGTGCCAGTTGAACAGAATTTGGCATATCTACCGTCTCTCAAGACATCCAAAAACTATCTATCAGTGCCAAGCCAAATAACTGGTTACATAGGAACCAGAGATGATACAACACAGTATTGACTATCTAAATTTCTGAAGCTATTTCTCTTGAATAAATTGTCAAATTTTTCAGAAATTGTAATCATTTGCTTGTCTGTATGTTTACATCACATTTACCAATTTCTGTCCCATTACAATTATTTTTGTGGTGTTGTTGTTGTTGTGGTCTTCAGTCCTGAGACTGGTTTGATGCAGCTCTCCATGCTACTCTATCCTGTGCAAGCTTCTTCATCTCCCAGTACCTACTGCAACCTACATCCTTCTGAATCTGCTTAGTGTATTCATCTCTTGGTCTCCCTCTAAGATTTTTACCCTCCACGCTGCCCTCCAATGCTAAATTTGTGATCCCTTGATGCCTCAAAACATGTCCTACCAACTGATCCCTTCTTCTAGTCAAGTTGTGCCACAAACTTCTCTTCTCCCCAATCCTATTCAACACCTCCTCATTAGTTATGTGATCTACCCATCTGATCTTCAGCATTCTTCTGTAGCACCACATTTCGAAAGCTTCTATTCTCTTCTTGTCCAAACTAGTTATCGTCCATGTTTCACTTCCATACATGGCTACACTCCATACAAATACTTTCAGAAACGACTTCCTGACACTTAAGTCTGTACTCGACGTTAACAAATTTCTCTTCTTCAGAAACGATTTCCTTGCCATTGCCAGTCTACATTTTATATCCTCTCTACTTCGACCATCATCAGTTATTTTACTCCCTAAATAGCAAAACTCCTTTACTACTTTAAGTGTCTCATTTCCTAATCTAATCCCCTCAGCATCACCCGATTTAATTTGACTACATTCCATTATCCTCGTTTTGCTTTTGTTGATGTTCATCTTATATCCTCCTTTCAAGACACTGTCCATTCCGTTCAACTACTCTTCCAAGTCCTTTGCTGTCTCTGACAGAATTACAATGTCATCGGCGAACCTCAAAGTTTTTTCTTCTTCTCCATGAATTTTAATACCTACTCCGAATTTTTCTTTTGTTTCCTTTACTGCTTGCTCAATATACAGATTGAATAACATCGGGGAGAGGCTACAACCCTGTCTCACTCCTTTCCCAACCACTGCTTCCATTTCATGCCCCTCGACTCTTATAACTGCCATCTGGTTTCTGTACAAATTGTAAATAGCCTTTCGCTCCCTGTATTTTACCCCTACCACCTTCAGAATTTGAAAGAGAGTATTCCAGTTAACATTGTCAAAAGCTTTCTCTAAGTCTATAAATGCTAGAAACGTAGGTTTGCCTTTTCTTAATCTTTCTTCTAAGATAAATCGTAAGGTTAGTATTGCCTCACGTGTTCCAACATCTCTACGGAATCCAAACTGATCTTCCCCGAGGTCTGCTTCTACCAGTTTTTCCATTTGTCTGTAAAGAATTCGCGTTAGTATTTTGCAGCTGTGACTTATTAAACTGATAGTTCGGTAATTTTCACATCTGTCAACACCTGCTTTCTTTGGGATTGGAATTATTGTATTCTTCTTGAAGTCTGAGGGTATTTCGCCTGTCTCATACATCTTGCTCACCAGATGGTAGAGTTTTGTTATGACTGGCTCTCCCAAGGCCGTCAGTAGTTCTAATGGAATGTTTGTGGAGCATTGTTATTTTGTAGGTGTATATTGTATAAATATTTATAGTTGTTGATGTAAATCAGATGTTTGTGTACTGTTGAATATAGTATTGTTTCTGACATAGTCTATGCTAAAGATTAATAACAGAAGATTATTGATCGTTTCACTGTAATTTCATTGCTTAATTGTATAGTTAATTACGTATTCGCTTCCATTCCAGTGCTTATAAATACTCATATTTTTTCAGATTATGTGCTACAGTTCAATGAATTCTCTATTTCTAATGTTTTGTCTCTGTATGCAGAGGACATCTTTCACAATTTCAATGTGTACTTGGTGATTTGATGCCGGCCGGTGTGGCCGTGCGGTTCTAGGCACTTCAGTCTGGAACCGTGTGACAGCTACAGTCGCAGGTTTGAATCCTGCCTCGGGAATGGATGTGTGTGATGTCCTTAGGTTAGTTAGGTTTAAGTAGTTCTGAGTTCTAGGGGACTTATGACCACAGAAGTTAAGTACCATAGTGCTCAGGGCCATTTTGGTGATTGATGGCAAATGTTGGGTAAGTGGAGTGGCAGATACCCCATGGACCAACAAGTCTGAGGTCATGTCTCAAACGGAAACTGAGCCAGTACAGCATACTTCATATTTTGAAAGGTCTGCTGTATCCCTTGTTGGAGACGCTAATGACCTCAGTAGTTGAGCGCCCTTAAACCCCCACCCACCTTGTTGGAGAAAATAGTGCAATAGGGTAAGAGGTCCATTGTCAGATGTTTGAAGGGAGTAATATTACCCCTTAGGGAGACATCATGGGATGAATTGCCATGTGTATAGTTGGGGCCTCATTCAAAATGTTGAAGAGGCTTTCCTGGTAATCATTGAGGGAACAGGGTGTAGCCACAGATTGTAGTGTTTGCTGGAATGAGTGATGTTTGTCATCTAGAATCAGAGGTCATATTTGATTATTCCAACAAATGGCAAGGAGGGTTGAGAGTACAAGCTTTGCTAACAAAATTTCATCAAGGGTCACAATCTGCAGCATTCTCGGGAACTGATATCAGTGGAAGGCTTGAACCAGGAAACTTAAAAAGGTTCTTTGACAAGGTGGGTTGCGAGTTCTTAGATAAAACTGTAGGGTTAAGAAGTTTAGGGTCCCCTTAAAGAGGTCAGGTGATCCTTAACACATCGAAAGCTTCTACACAGGTAAATGACATTGTATGGGCTGCAGAGGAGATTTTTTAGTTAGATGACTGTCTAGCCTGTCCAGATCAAGACAGCTGTAAGTCACATGTTAGTCTGTTTCAAATAATGAGCCCAACAGATGATACTATTAGAATCCTAGTGATCAACTGCTGAAGTATTAGTTCCTATGTACTAGAGTTTATAGCAGCCTAAAAAGTGGCCGAGCTCATATAATATTAGGTACAGGAACTGAGAGAGAGAGAGAGAGAGAGAGAGAGAGAGAGAGAGAGAGAGAGACCTGAAATTAATGGTAGTGAAATTATTGGGATAAGACTAAGTGTATATTGTGACAGGCTAGGCTAATGGGAAATAGAGATGGGGGGTATTTGTCACAGTAGACAAGAAACTCCAAGCCACAAAGATACAAAATGAAGCTCCAAGCAAGCTTGTTGGGCAACACAAATATCAAACACACAGAAATTGTTCTATTGGCCACTCCTCACCCCCTGATCCCAGTCATTCTGTCATCATTGGAGGCGGCTTTAGTCATCTGCCAGAAGAGGAAACCACAGAATAAATAGTTTGGAACACCACTTAATGCGAAAATATCTTAGGTTTAATGGCAAAAAACACCTGACCTCAGAGTATGTACACATTGAAACAGCTGCTAGCAACTATGGAGTAGTTGTAGCACTAAAGATTACCAATGTAATGTAGATTGAAAAGCAGAGAGATATATATGTGTAATAAACTAGTTACACATTAGAGCTATTTCAAGGAACAACCCAAAAAAAATTAGATCTATGCAGGAGCACATAAAGGAACTGTGGTTTTAATTTAAGAGCAAGTGACGAAGCACTGAATAAATATGTACGTTGCGCAACAGGTCATGATGATACGATCCCTCCATGCTATACAATCACTGTCAAGAAACTTGTAAATAAACAGTGACTACCACACAATATGTGTAAAACAAAGAATAGAAAGTATATGACCATAGATAAAAGTGCAAAATGGAATGTGTTTGGCAGTCAAAATGACAATGCGTGAAGTGTCAAATGACTATCATAAAAAAAATGTGTATGACCTCTCGCAAAACCCTTAGCAATTCTGGTCTCTTGTAAAATCTGTTGCGAGCGCCGAAGTTGGTGTACAGACACTTGTGGCGGGCAATGGAACTGAAACTGATGTTAGCAAAATCATAAGCAGAAGTTCTGGAATCATCGGGTTGTCCTTCCAGCAGTCAGAGTTGGATGACAATAATAATTTGCCTCCATCTTGTTGGATTTCCTCCCTGACAACAACATCCCATGAATCTCATCTCCTCTCTTTCCGTTTTGAGGTCTACTTCTTGTTCTTGGGATATCCAGCTGGCCTTTTGTCCTGGCATATCCTTTATCACATATGACAGGGAAATTTGTTATGGCGCCTTACATTCACATGATCAGGTCACTTCAGTCCCCATTTCCTCAATGCTCACGTCCCCTTGCAGGTCTAATCTCCTTAAGTGCTAGTTTATGATCTTGTAGCTCCTTATCTTTTATTAATGAGTAGACCTTAGGTATTACATTTCACAAGTTTGTGACTGTGCATTAGAGTTATGATGCAGCTCTCCAGAGTAGATGACATGTTGGGCAGAAGGAAAATATTTAACATGGTCGGTTTAACTGTTAAAGGAGCATCCTTATCCCAGAGAAGTCTTCGTAATAGACTGAAAAATTTGGATTATTTGGTTACTCATTTCAGAACCTCTACATTGACATTGCAATCACTTACCACAACAATACCAAAATATGTGAAATTATTCCCATTGTCTGTCTTCTTTCCCTCCAAAAATAGTGCACTTGGTGTGGGTGCTGTACTGGTTCACGTCGTAACTGTCTTGCATTTGCTCACAGTTAACACTAGTCTTTGAACTTAGTAACTCCAGATTGGAATATCAAGAATATAAGGAAAAATAGATTGCTACTCACTGTAAAGATGACATGTTAAGCTGCAGACAGGCACTGCGAAAAGACACTCATTCATTCATTTATTCGTTCACTCATACAACAAGTTCACCTCCACTCAATACCACCATCTCTGGCAGCTCGGGCTGGAATGCAACTGCCATGTAGGATGAAAGCAGCAATCTGGAGGGGCAGGGAAGGGGAAGGGATAGCATGGTTCAGATGGGGAGAGAAGAGCATACTGTCTAATGAGACGGAGTGTGCAGGGACTAGACTGCAAACACGAACAGAATCAGGAGGGAGGGATGGGGGTCGAGGCTGGGATTGTTTCAGAAACAGGGAATGTGTTGTAACAACAAACTTCCAACTGCACAGTACAGAAAGGATGGTGGTGGAGGGGAGGATCCAGATGACTCTGGTAGTAAAGCAACCATTGAAATAAACCATGTTGTGTCCAGCTTCATGTTGTGCCAAAGGGTGGTCTGCTTTGCTCATGGCCACAGTTTGGTAGAGGCTATTCATCCTTGTGGACAGCTGGTTGATAGACATTCAAATATACACTGACGAATCGGCCTTGGAAGTCATCTGTTGACATGACGGCTGGTCACAAGGGTCCTATTAGTCCACTCGTAATATACACTGAAGAGCCAGAGAAACTGGCACACCTGCCTAATATTGTGGAGAGCCCTCGCAAGCATGCAGAAGTGCCGCAACATGACGTGGCATGGACTCTACTAATTTCTGAAGTAGTGCTGGAGGGAATTGACACCAGGAATCCTGCATAGCGATCTGTAAATCTGTAAGCATACGAGGGGATGGAGATCTCTTCTGAATAGCACATTGCAAGGCATCCCAAGTATGCTCAATAATAATCATGTCTGGGGAGTTTGGTGGCCAGCAGAAGTGTTTAAACTCGGAAGAGTGTTCCTGGAGCCACTCTGTTGCAATTCTGGAAGTGTTGGGTGTCTCATTGTCGTGCTGGAATTGCCCAAGTCCATTGGGATGCACAATGGACATGAATGGATGCAGGTGATCAGCTGGATACTTACGTTAAGTGTCACCTGTCAAATCATACCTAGACGTATTAGGGGTCCCATATCACTCCACCCGCACATGCCCCACACCATTACGCAGCCTCCACCAGCTTGAACAGTCCCCTGCTGGCTGACATGCAGGGTCCATGGATTCATGAGGTAGTCTCCATACCTGTACACGTCCATCTACTTGATACAATTTGAAACAAGATTCTTCTGACCAGGCAACAAGTTTCCAGTCATCAACAGCCCAGTGTCAGTGTTGATGGGCCCAGGCGAGCCATAAAACTTTGTCACATGCCATTATCAAGGGTACACGAGTGAGTCTTTGGCTCTGAAAGCCCAAGTTGATGTTTCGTTGAGTAGTTTGCACCCTGACACTTGTTGATGGCCCAGCATTGAAATCTGCAGCAATTTGCAGAAGGGTTGCACTTCTGTTACGTTGAAAGATTCTCTTCAGTCGTCGTTGGTGCAGGATCTTTCCCAGCTGCAGTGATGGAGATTTGATGTTTTACTGGATTTCTGACATTCACGGTACATTTGTGAAATGGTCGTATGGGAAAATCCCCACTTCATCGCTACCTTGGAGATCCTGTGTCCCATCGCTTGTGTGCTGACTGTAACACCATGTTCAAGCTCACTTAAATCTTGTTAACCTGCCATTGTAGCAGCAGAAACTTTTCTAACAACTGCACCAGACAACATCTTATACAGGCGTTGCCGACCACAGTGCCGTATTCTGCCGGTTTACATATTTCTGTATTTGAATCTACATACCTATATCAGTTTCTTTGATGCTTTAGTGCAAAAAGCTGTGCTGAGCTGGTATATGACATGGCTGCTTTCACAGTTTGCCCAGCCTCTTTGCCCTGTCATTCCCACCTCCCTACCCCACAGCCTCCTGATGCTGTGCTTGTTGGCAGTCTGCTCTGCACGCTCCACCAGACAGCTATGTTCTGTCCACTGAACTTTACCCTGCTCTCTCTTTCCCTTACCATCCCACTCCAGATTGTTGCTTCCATTCTGTGTGACAGTTGCATTCCAGTCCATGCTGCTGGAGATGGTGGACATGTGTGCATAAGAACTACTTGTGTGTGTGTGTGTGTGTGTGTGTGTGTGTGTGTGTGTGTGTGTGTGTGTGTGTGTGTGTTTTGCCGAAAACTGATATGTAAGTATCTTTTCATTGTGCCTTGTCTGCAACTTAATGTGTCGTCTTTATAGTGAGTAGCAGTCTATCTTTTCCTTATATTGTTGATCTTTGAACTTTAGTGGTGTACAAATCCAATTTTCCCTGTAGATTCTTGTTGTTTTCACCCCAAATTGTGACGTCGTTTGCTTGTAGGTGATGCCTCTTATTATGGAATCCATGAATGTGAGGAAGAGTAATTGGGAAAGGAATGGCCCTGTTGCTCATTGTGCCCGATGCTTGAAAGAAAATACAGGCCAGACCCATCTATTAGGTAGCAGAAATGATATACAAAACTGCTGTACATTATCATTGACATCATCCGTTACAGATTTTTGGAACACCTTCTGAACTCCAGTGTAATGAGGTAACTCGTGCTAACTGGCATTAATTCCAAAAACATTAGTCGTACAAAATCTAACTCACTCTTTCTTCATATGACTTGGATCCAGGCAGTTGGGTAGTTGTAGCATTTCTTAACCTCCAAAAAGAATTTAACTTGGCACCATACTAATGCCTATGAATGAAAGTATTTCAAACAAAATGTGTGTCTCTGTTGAGAATTTCTTGATAGGTTGGATGCAGCATGTTATCTTGGATGGAGAGTCCTTGTCAGACATTGAAGCAACATCAGGATTGTCCAAGGGGTATGTATGAGGACCCTTGATTGCCTGGCAGACAGTAGTAGCCTCAGCCTTTTTAATGATGATGCCATTGTCTCAAGTTGCTCCACTAATAAGTCTGATCTAGATAAGATTTCAGAGTGGCCCAAGGATTGAAAACTTGGTTCAAATGTTCGGAAATGTATAATTGCGCACTTCACAATACGACAATATGTAATATCCTAGGACTACAATATTATTGAGCCATGATTGGAAGTGGTCAAACTTGTACAAATTCTTAGGTGTAGCAATTTTTGGAATACAAAATGGAATTGATTACACAGACTCAGCTACAGATACAGCAGGTGCTAGACTTCGGTTCATGAACAGGATACTGAAAACAGGAAATCAGTTTGCAGAGGAGATAGCTTCAAAACACATATGCTTCCTACCTTAGAATATTGCTCAAAACTTTGGGGCCTATACCAAATAGGAATAAGAAGCGATATTGGATGTATTCAAAGAAGAGTAGAATGATTGTCACACACATTTTAGACATATGGTAGAAAGTCATGAAAATATTGGAAAACTTAAGGCAACTGATTCTTAAAGATAGATGTCTACTGTCCTGGGTAAACCTTGTTATAAACTTCAAAGAATCACAGTTTATATAAGTGAAAAAGTCGTAAATAACACAACCCGTACATATTGTTTCCTTAGGGACGGCAAAGGCGAAATTTATTTACTGTGTACAAAGAGGCATTTAAGCTATCATTTTTCCTACAGTCCTAACAAGAATTGAATTAGAAGAACTATTGCTACATGGTAGCACTTAACAGTAGTTTGGAGATTATGGATGTAGGTTTATGGCATATGTACAATATGGCTCTCTAATCTTTGAAGTGGCTCCTGGTTTAGTCAGTAACAAGCTACAATGTTATAAAGGAAGAGTGCAGCAAAAACAGTGGATACTGTAAATACAGCAAAATATTTCTTTCCATCCAGAAACATAGACATGCAATGTACAGAGGGAACAGAAATCAAATTGAACAGCTGTAGGTAATACAAACAGTCTTGCAGTAATAAATAACACAGTGGGTTCCCTAAAGTCTTGAAAATATAAAGTTGTAGGAATGATAATCTTCTAGTTAGCTTAAGGATGAATGTTAATATATTAAATAAACAATAGTATACATTCAGATTTATGTTTTACAAAAGTTAGTACAGTCGAAGAGCAGTACACACAGCTTTTCCCCAATTGAGTCATGAATGCCTTTTTTGTCTTTCTGGTTCTTCAGTTGGAAGTAAGGTTCTACTGTATGTAATGATAATCCCCATTACACATTAAGGAGTGTCTCATGAAATTTACAGGGATTGTTTGCAGTTATTTTTTTTTTTTTCACTTTTGTGATATGCGTGACCTATATCTCACTTTTAACAAGTCTGTCTGGCACAAATAACAAAAATTTATGAAACATTGCGTTGGAGACAACTTGTATTTGACATGTTGAGCTTAGGTAGGCACATGAGAGTAGTAATCAAGTTTTAATTATTATCACCTCGAAAAAATGAAGCTACCTAAGTACTTGTTCATTTGTGTGTAGATAAATGTTTGCGGTTCTGCTGCTTCAACCCACTGTTAGAGGAGCCAAAACTAAATGACGCAGTCTGTTAGTAAGGTGGAAATAACTGCCATCTCCTGTTTTAGCTAAGCCATGTCCAAATTCTTGTTTGTGCAGCAACATACCACAAACCATGTCCAAAGATTAATAGTGTGTGTGAAGATTAATAGAGTGTGTGTGTGTGTGGGGGGGGGGGGGGGGAGATAAATACAAACAGATGTCAACTTTTGGATGAAATTGTTACTTCTAGTGATGAAGGGAATGTAATTTTTTTTAGCTTATCAACTTTTCCCATTTCTTGTTAACTTGCATCAGAAGGAGCAGTGACTCTTCTGTTCACAAAATCTATCTCCCTGCTTTATTTGTGATGTTACTCTATATTTTTTTTGTTTGTGGATATTACGCACTGCTTTTGAACTCTTAAAGGCTTAAGTTTTATTTACATTCCCTTGAAGGCAAACAAAAGAAACA
This sequence comes from Schistocerca nitens, assembly GCF_023898315.1. Taxonomy (NCBI): domain Eukaryota; kingdom Metazoa; phylum Arthropoda; class Insecta; order Orthoptera; family Acrididae; genus Schistocerca; species Schistocerca nitens. The sequence goes on from NC_064617.1 coordinate 435,006,888, forward strand.
ACATTATCTCCGCTGTTCTCATTTTGTTGACTACAGCCGTAATTATTGTGAATGCATTTTATTCAGCAACTTAAAATAGATTTAAGAACAAAATGACCAGTGTGTGTAAGTATTGACTAAACATTCAGAGTAAAAATTGACATGTTCATTTATGTTTTGTACTAGATTAGGAACACCCAAGAATTCTGTATGGGTGCAGAGCTTTCTCATCTGACAGCACATGTGCTCCGCCAACTCTCCATGCTGTCTGAGAGGGAAAATGGGAAAAAATGCAAACACACTTTATTAGATGGCAGTGCAGCCGTGCAAGGAACATTGAACAGCTGGCATTTGCCTTAGTTTCTTACTATGCTATATAAATGAACTCGAAAATATGCAACTCTATACCACATATCATGTAAGCGATATTATATTGTTACTGACTGTTAGTGCAAGAGAACATGCATACAATACTGTAAAAGTGGGTTTCCAGCTGTGTTGCGCCACTGTGCCAAGTTTTATAAGGAAAACACTAAAGTTTAAGTAAATAGGGGGAAAAGCATAGGGTCACCATAATACGCCATTACAGATGGAATAAATATTTCTTTCACATGAAGCTTGAGTCAGATTTCATTATCTGTAGTTGGAGTTACGAATAATATCAGTAGAGTTTAGGCTTGTTCTGCACATCTATGTCATGCATATTCAGACTGAACGTTCAATAGTGTAATTTTGTATATATGATGACATGTTGGAGACCGTGGCTGTTTTTGAAGACAAATGTTGATGGTGTTAGGACAGCAACCAGCCACAAATTTATTTTGAGTTCCTTTATTCAAAGGAAACCGTTACCGGTTTCGAATCGTTGCGATTCATCATCAGACAGTTTACACGCTTTCTTTCTACATTTGGTGTGTTTTTATAGATTAATTGTCCTAAAATATAAATAAAACATAATTACAAACACCATCTGTGTGTGGCGTGTTTGTAATTATGTTTTATTTATATTTTAGGACAATTAATCTATAAAAACACACCAAATGTAGAAAGAAAGCGTGTAAACCGTCTGATGATGAATCACAACGATTCGAAACCGGTAACGGTTTCCCTTGAATAAAGGAACTCAAAGTAAATTTGTGGCTGGTTGCTGTCCTAACACCATCAACATTTGTGTTCAATAGTGTTCTCAGTGCTCTGCTGTGATTGTCATAGCCAATGTGAGCCTTAAATGTGATCATAGCAAGTTATTTAGTGAATTATGAATCCAATTTTTTCGAGCTGTCGTGGCTGGTGATGGTGATGACAAATTTTGTGCAAGCAAGAGATGTAATTTGGAGGAAACACACTTTCTTCAAGCACAAAGCAGGGTTATGCGCTTACCACAACTGTCACTTGGAACCGGCAACAGCGCATCTTCATACATGCCTCAAGGTGCATGAACTGTTGCCATTTGTGGATCATACTATAGAACTGTTCTACAGGCTTTGTAATAAGAACATTTATCAGCAGCATATACACCTTTCACAAATATATTGATAAGAACATGGGTATCACATTTGCAGACTCGTTATGGAAATACAGAAACTCTTCCCAAGGAAAACTTCATAGAACTTGCGGACAGTTTTAACAAAAAAGAATTTCTTTTAAGTGTGAGTGATACTGCAGATCAGTCGGTTCCACTTGCAAATGTACAGGGGTACTGTCAAATGAAATGGCAAAGGCACTCAAAAGCAGCTCAGATTCAGAGATGAGATTGGCAGCCTCCTGAAAATGTTTAGAAAACTGCCCTTGCATTTCTTCCAACACTGCGATGAATTCTTCAAAATTCACATTTACTTTAGCGCCATAGAGCTTAGGGAAATGAACAGTGCTCTGTATCAGAAGTTGTCTCTTTACAATGCTATTTGTTTTGTAAATGAATCCATTTTCCCCGTTAAATCAAAAATAAGTTGTTCTCACTTTTCAGTATCTTACTTCCAGTGTTACATGTGCAGTGAACTCCACTGAAAATGCGAGGTCTGTAGTCCATTCCAGATCATCTAATTTTAGTGTCTGCTCTTATTTTTCCTTCAGAATTCAAAAACAATGGGTCAGATATTGAAAAATCATTCCAGGCAGGCTCCTTGACTTAACCAACGTACTTCGCAGTAAAATATAATGTCTCCGTACTCTTAACATAATTCCATCAGAAATTGTTGAAACTAGTGGTGTAACAATCCTGTAATTTCAGAAATTTTACTATTTGTACCACCAGTTTCATCACATGATCCATCCCTGCAAATTTAGCACAAAGTACTTCTTGATGTACAAATTAATGAACCCTGTACAAATCATCTTTTTTGCTCTAAATCTTTAAATTCTTTGTGTAGAGTGTGTAAAAGCATTTTGTCGCAAATTTATATAATCTGCTAATAATGCGATGGCACAATAGATGTTGAGAATTCTCATCCATCTGTATGAAAAAGAACTGTGCTTTCTATTCATTTTTAAAGATTTGTGCAATAGGTTGCTCTACTATATTTTCTTAGTGTGTGTTCCATTGCAAACAGACACTGGAATATTGAACTTTCCTTTATACCATGAACTAAGTGGTGCCACTAAAATTCTGCTGAACCGAAGGAAGTCGTACCAACCAAAAAATGCCACAGCAAATGCTATTAGAAACAGTACTGCATCAACCTCCTAAATGAAATGAGGCACCATCCCAATAAGGACCAGGTGTAGCAGAGATGGACATAATAAAGCTGAGACGTACCAAGTGGTGATGAGGCTGATTGAGCCCCATACCAAATGTGTGCAGCATATTGTGCACGGATGAAATTTTGTACTTCGTGGCCAAACCTGTACTGAATTTCTCCCTCAGAAGAGGTTAGATAATTAGTCACTTAGTTCTGTGTTCTATGGATCATTTTTCACAATACATCGTAATGATGTGACATGAGTCACTTCACCAATTAATTTAGACATATGATTACACTCTAAAACATTTTTCTACGCTGTTGTTGTTTGCAGTGAAAGAAATTCTTCTGTGGAATAGGAGTTATCAAGGAGAAACTTTCACATTTTGTTTTCAAATTTTACCTTGCTATGTGTCAAACGTTTTGTATCACTGGATAAATGATAAAAAAAATTGTTGCTTTATTGTGCACTCTTTCTTTGTGCCAAAGACGACCTTAATGTGTAATAATGAATGTCATTTTTCCCCTCTGGTAATGTATGTATGTTGACTACAGGTGTAGTCAGTATGAATGTATTTTGTTCAGCAACTGAAAATAAGAACGGCACTGCTAGTGTGTGTAAGCACTAACCAAACATTCCATAAGGCATTATTGAATGAAAACATGCAAAATATGTCAACTTAATAATTTGTCTCTCCTTATGATTTGCAATGATTCTAAGTGCAGATGCGACTGATCTAAGATATTTTAGAAGTTTCAAAAGTGCTTTTTTTCCAGTTTAAATTCTCGTCAATATGGGCACATAAGAATTTCAAAGTTCCCACCCCATTTATTATTGCATCACCACGTGTTACACGTATCATTGGTGTCGTACTCTGGATGTGCAGAACTGAATATGTTGTGTGTTTTTAAAAATTGAGGGCGAGACCACTCGCAGAAAACCTGTGTGTGTGTGTGTGTGTGTGATCTAATTTTGATGAAGGCCTTACTGGCTGAAAGCTATATTTTTGACAGTCTTTTTGTTGTGCCTAACTGCAACTCGGCATATCTGCTGTATGGTGAGTAGTAACTTCCCTTTTAAAAATATTGTTACATTCCATCCTTGATTTTCCAGTATTTGACACTATTAAGAACTTTGTTTACAATGTCTTCTGCTTCTGTGTGTATGGTTGGATTGCTTACAACACTAGGATCATCTTCAAAAAGAGCTAATTCTGCTTGTTGTATATTGGATGGAAGGTCATGTACATACATGCAGAACAATAGTGGACCTGAGATTGCGCCTTAGTAAATCCCATACTTGATTTCTCACCAGTCAGAATTATGTCCCGGACTACATTGGTTATATTAATAAATAAAACTTTTTTGATATGAATATAATAGAGGGAAACATTCCACGTGGGAAAAATATATCTAAAAACACAGATGATGTGACTTACCGAACGAAAGTGCTGGCAGGTCGATAGACACACAAACAAACACAAACATACACACGAAATTCAAGCTTTCGCAACAAACTGTTGCCTCATCAGGAAAGAGGGGAAGGAGAGGGAAAGACGAAAGGATGTGGGTTTTAAGGGAGAGGGTAAGGAGTCATTCCAATCCCGGGAGCGGGAAGACTTACCTTAGGGGGGAAAAAAGGACAGGTATACACTCTCTCTCTCTCTCTCTCTCTCTCTCTCTCTCTCTCTCTCTCTCTCTCTCTCTCTCTCGCACACACACACACACACACACACACACACACAAGCAGACCAGTTTTTTAAATAAAACTTTTTTGTTAGGTATGACGTAATCCATTGGTTGGCTACACCCTCAGTCCCATAAAACTGAGAATACTGTGATTCACACAGTCAGATGCCTTAGATAGGTCTTAGAAAATACCAACCAGCACTATTTTAGTATTTAATGCTTGTAAAATGAGTGAACATGTAAATGGCATTCTCAGTAGAGCAGCCCTTTTGAAACCCAAACTGTGATATGCTGAGGACATTATTGTTACTAAGGTGAGATACTATTCTAGGAGACACCACCTTCTCAAAAATTTTAGAAAATGATGGCTGTAGTGAAACAGGTTGGTAGTTATTGACATCTCTCTTATCACCATTCTTGAAAAGGGGTTTAACAACTGCATATTTCTGTCTCGCTGGAAAAATGCCTTGAATTAGTGGTGCGGTACATATTTTGGGTAAGACTGGGTTTATTATATTGGAACAAATCTTTAGTACTCTATTGGAAACACCTTCAAAACCAGATGACCTTTTATTTTTGAGAGCATGTATAATTTTCTTAATTTCAGAAGGAGTAGTTGGTGATACATTCATATGGTTTAATTTAATGACAGTTGCTTTTTCAACATATTGCTATGATTTTTCTCTTGAACTGTTTGTACCTGTATTTTCTACTATGTTTAAGAAGTGACTATTAAATACATTTGCTATCTCTGACTCGTCATGTATATTCCTTCCATTCAGTTCAGTAGTGTTGTTGTCTTCTTTTGTGTCTGGTTGTCCTGTCTGATTTCATAAAAGGGAAAAAAATAATAGTTCTTCATAGGAACCCAAATATAGAAATGTTACATTCAGTTAAACAAATGCTGATTGATGGGTACCTTTGAGATCCAGCTCCCAATATGCATTCACAAAGAAGTATGAAGAAAACTTGATCAAGTCCTAGGTTTTTAGATCCATGAGGCAAGTTCAGGCAAAGAAGATTGGGAGGAATTCAATCTAGAGGGGAGGCCAGGGCAGTGCAAATGTCACAGATTCTGGTATTAGAGACACATAGAAGGAGGGGTGGGCTACCAAGAATAATGGAAAGTGTAATCAGTTATATAGAATTCATAGACTGTTTGAGGTAGTACACAGTTCTTTGTAATAGTTGTCTTGATTTCTCAAAGACAGTAACTACTGTCGCCACTCAGTCACTGTGTAAGTTAAATGTACATATTTGCTAGCTGATTATAGTGTCTGTTGTTCTTGCCTCAAATCCAGAAACTGTAGGTAACTAAAATAATTATTCACGTTTTGTTATTTGTCTGTATTTTTTCTTGGTACCCCTCATTCATTATGTCTCTTCTGTTCCTCAGTGATAATTCTGTTCATTTCCTTTTGCCCTTTCACTTCCATACATTTTTAAATGTTTTATTTTTGTTAACAATTTAAGGAGTAAATGTAACAACTTACCACAGAATCATCGAAGGACACACAAATAAGTCAGAACTTTTCTAGCTTTTGAACAAATTCTTTTTCAAACTACAGAGTACACATACACACACTTACTGTGTAGTTAAAAAAAAAAGATTCATTCAAAAGCTAGTCAGGTTCTCAATCTCTTTAAGTGCATTTATATAACACAGTGCCTCTAGTATTCAGTGAGTTTACTACCTTCACTCCTTAAGTTATTTACATTTCATCAGGACATTCCATTATGTTTTTGCTTTTTGTTCTGAGTTTTTCCCTGTTTTGAGCCTTTATCCAATGTAGTGATCTCTTCTAAACATTTCTTAATGTCACTGACACTTTAATTTATTGTTATTTCTGTTGTTCTACTTTGAAAAATTTGGTTAATTACTGTTCTCCCTTCTTTGCACACAAAAAATGTTTTTATTGTTTTAATTTGTTGTTTTGATAATTCAATTACACATTGCTTTATTTTTCACAAAGTTAGTTAATTAATGTAGTTCCATGTTGTTATATAATAATTTACTGGGGTAATTTATTTAATCTTTAGTATTATTATTTATTATTAATTAATTATTAATCTTTATTTCCAAATTATAGCTTTATAAATGTGCTATCCTTTACAATATGAATAAGTCGTAGTCCACTATCACCATATATTGTCCATCTTATACCAAATCCACAAATGAGCAAACCTGGTGTTCTCTCTCTCTCTTTTTCTTTCTTGTGTGTGTGTGTGTGTGTGTGTGTGTGTGTGTGTGTGTGTGTGTGTGTGTGTGTTCCAGTTTTGACATTTTTTTTCCATAAAAAAACTCAAATGTGTTGCTGTGATAGTGTAGGAGTAAATGTAAGGTTCATTATAATGAAAGTTTGAAATTCATACTTCGTAATGCCACAATGATGACTCTGGGACATTCAGGATTTTGGCATTTTGGTGGCTCATACTACACAACAAAAGAACAGTGAACGTGCCACATTTGTGCTTTAGGCTCTTAGTTAAATGCCTTCAGTTTGTTGTGCAAGTATGGATGTTCTATGTATATTCCTTAGATGTACCAATTAATTCTTTTTGTATGCAGTGACAATTTTGTGTTTTGTCATTATTTACATTTCACACCAACAACACTTTGTGTTCATTTATGTACCCAGTTCTTTGTAGGCAGGTAGGAAGGATAACGTTGATAGCTACAGAGCACTCCAGTATACGCGGAAAAAGTATTTTATTTTGTAATCTGGAATCTCACTTGGCTCACTATCAGATCTTGTGGATCCTTGTGACAAATTCCAGTATTCATACTGTACTGAATAGCATGGAGAGCTGCATCAAACCAGTCTCTAGTCTGAAGACTACAACAACAACAACAACAACAACAACAACAATGACAACCACTGTACTGAGACAGCCAGTTCTGATGATGACTGTTATTAATTGTGGTAATAATATCAGTGATACAAAGATTTTCATTCAGGATGAAAGGAACATAAGTAAAAATGTAGCGGAAGAACATAAAGGATGTTATTTTATGAACTCACCTGAACTTTGTCATGGTGGTTTTAAAGATAGAATATAAATGTAGTTTTAATAACCATAAAGTATTTAGATTATTTCCAAACACACAATTCCTGTAAATGATTGAAGTTATTTCACAGATTTAATATTGCTATGTTATTTGACATATCGTCATAGGGCTCTGAACACACATAGAAAAATTCTTTTGATGTATTACAAATACCTTGTGTGGCCCCTACTGATTTTGCAGATGTCCTGTGAATAATCTGGTTCTTCTCTCATTCAGCACAGCATGTTCCTGTAAATCTGTTAAGAAGCACTGTTGATGTGAACTTGCAGTTGTGGTAGGTTTGTGTAGAGGAGGTGTAAATGCTGAATCTTTCACATACCCCACAAAAAAAATCACAAGGGGTTGGATTGAGAGAGCATGGTGACCATGACATGAATTGATGATAGTCAGCCCAACCATGACCGATCCATCAGTTTCTCAGTTTCCTATGTAAGAATCCATGAACATCTTGGTGGAAGTGCGGTGGAGCCCATCCTTTTGCTATATAAAGTCCACAGTATTGGTCTCCAGTCGTGGCATGAAGCAGTTTTCCAGCATGTCGAGATACATGTTTCCAGAACAATCGTGCAGAAGAATAAGGGACCATAAACTTTAAACTGTGAGACTGCACGGAACACATTAACATTTGGTGAATCTCAAATATACTGCTCGATAGCATAAGGATTCTCTGTCCACTGGATTCACACATCGTGCCTCATCACTGTGCCATTCACAAAAAATGTTGCTTCATCAATGATGATGATTTTCTTGGAAAACCCATCCTTTTCCTTAAGCTGTTGGAACTGAGCCGAGAATTCAAAACATCTGATGTTGCTTATAGCAATTGCAAGCAGGCTTCAGGTTCAGTTGTTTCCTTAAGATTTTCCTGATGGCCAGTTGTGGTATGTTCAGCTCTCTGATTGCTGTTTGTCAACTGCTGTGGGCTACATGTGAATCTCACTTAGATCTGATAAACTGTTTCTTCACTCACTTAATGTCAATCTGTTGATTTCCCCTTACAGAGGCATCTTGAAGCTTTAAACTGCAAATGCCATCGCCAACTGGAGTGACTGGTGGTGGATCTATGTTGAACTTTTTTCTGAAATGTCGTTGCACTGTAATGGCAGACTGACGTAATACAATTCAAGCACAACATTCACCTTCTTGGCACCTGTCACCACCTTGCCTAACTGCTCACTGCTGTGCTCTCATGCCAGAAATCTGATGCGTGGCAGCAGCAATACAAAACTTGTTGTATATTAGTGCTGAGTTTTGTGAAAATATCTCATTTTATGTAGGTACATTGAATTTATGAAATCACTTATAATAATCATGTGCATTTCTCATTTCGCAGTTATTATGAAATGGAGACTAAGAGATAAAAGTAAATAGCCATGAAATTTCAGACTGGTATTCAGAGTACAGAGAAACTGAGTCAACTCTTGCTACCTGCTCCATATCAGAATTAAGCCACTGACCAGTGTTTCGTATTAGTTGAGCAGACTGTCAAATAAAAATACAAAGTGCTTCAATAATATGGAAAGTTTGGACTGACAATGCCAGTTTAATGCAATTTGTTTCCAAAAGAGGTTGAAAGATTGAATAACGAGGAATATACAAAACAGCTGAAGGATTCAACTTACTTCTGTCCCCGTAAAGGAAATTGCTATGTTGTTCTCCTGTCTAATTAAATGTGACTGTAGCTATGATAAGCGCTCCTCCAAAATGCTGTGTTGTTGTTGTTGTTGTTGTTGTTGTTGAACAATACGAAGATGGCATATATGTCCATATAACAGATGGTCAGGGAGTGGTGGTGATCGTATGAGCTATCACATTTTCAATAATCCTCCTATCAAATTAGTCTACTGTAGACAGAAGTAATAAAGATGATGCTGGGATTCAGGTCTGAATATTACTGTGTCATCAAATTACCATAAAGCCAAAAGCGAAGAAGACAATTGCAAGCCAGTGTCTTCCAAAATACAGCAAATATTCCAAGAATACAATATTTAGATCAATGGAAGATCAATGTCGTAAATGTTGCAAATTCACTGACAGGGTAGGAAAAGTGTCGAAGCAAGATGACCGTGCCGGCCGCGGTGGTCTAGCGGTTCTGGCGCTGCAGTCCGGAACCGCGGGACTGCTACGGTCGCAGGTTCGAATCCTGCCTCGGGCATGGATGTGTGTGATGTCCTTAGGTTAGTTAGGTTTAAGTAGTTCTAAGTTCTAGGGGACTTATGACCTAAGATGTTGAGTCCCATAGTGCTCAGAGCCATTTGAACCATTTGAACCAAGATGACCGTAAAAATATATACAGAGAAGAGATCTGTCTGGAAAGCAGTGCAATGAAGACAACATGCTTACAAGTAATTGTTCAAGTGTTCGTAAATTTTAATCCATGAGCTATGTTAAACACTCCAAAAGGACCTTCAACTAGGTATTCTATCTGAGAAGAATTTACTGTATGTAGTTTCACCATACACAACCTGAGAATCAAGGTGATCTTCTTATTGTGGAGTGAGACAGATGGTAAAACAGAGTGAATTTAAATAGCTTCATGTATCGATGACTGTGTTGTGGCACTAAGGACATCTCACAAGTGAGGATGATCTTGGGTCAGCAAATAGACTCTGTTTCTATATGTGTTGCCTAGCATAAGAATTATCCGAACTTGCAGTCTGTTGATCACATATTTCTGAAAGGTTACGCAGGAATTGAGCGTAACAGGTATGTTCCAGTGTACCATCCTAAAGACATTTTTGCAAATTGTAAAGGACACATCGTTTGAAAAATTTCTTAACTTTGAAAGTGACTTCCAATTCATAATACCTGTTGCATACTTCACTGCAAAAGAATTTAATTAACATCTTTCAGTGTTTTATAAGGCACAATTTGATGGAGACTTTACAGTAATACCATTGAAAAGAAAGGAGCAAGTTCTACATGTGTGTGTATTCTGACAGCAATGACAGATTGACTTCAGATTCAAGATCCACTCAAAGTGTGTGAGAAACGGGTGATTCCAAGGGAATACCATGTAGTTTATTGCAGTCTATTAAATGATGGTGCTGTATGTGATGCATTGCATGAACTAGACATTAAAGAAGACTGCTGTAAATTATTAGGCTTATTTGAAGCAGATATTTGTAAAATGGTATTTTCAACCAGTAAAATTATAATTTGATCCAACATATGTATTTTACTTATGCATATGTGAAAATCCAGCAAGTATGTGTAATGCCAGAACAACAAATGGGCAATACACCCCCAAACGACAAGAGATGCAGTTATCAATCTCATGTCCTAACATTTGCAAGCATTCCATCAAATGGTGATTTCAGACAATATGGTCAATTTGCTCTTTCCTGCTGTGAAGAAATGAATTCCCATTCATTTTCACTTTCACACGCCAGTTATTTCAAGTGTGAGATTGTATTTATCAGCTTCCATGACTTTTATTTTGGGTTGATTGTTTAACTAGATAAATATTAGATGAACAGTCTCATTATTGAAAGTTCTTGCAGTGTCATCAAATTGAAACTTTCTGTTGTAGCAACTGGTGGGAAAGTATTATAACTGCAGTTGTCCATTAACTCAGTAGCCTGTGGCATCGAGACAATTCCTATACAAGTTTGTTGAGTTTTCCATGTAGAAGTATAAAATAATGACAGTATCTACAAAATTTTGTACTGTGTTGTCATTTCGGACAATACCGAGAATGAATAAAAGTAGGAAGGTGCAAAGTACGGTGTAATTATGACCCAGAATTTCAGATAAAGCTGTTAATGATATTCATTGTGGCAAATTTTCGTGTAGAGAAGCATGTGATTTGTATGGTACACCTAACTTAACACTACAAAATAAAGTGTGGGGAAAAAACCCAAAATATTTTGGAGGACAACCAGTACTAATTGAGGAAGAAGATGACATGTTGAAGAAAGATATCTTGAGGATTGCACATACAGGATTTCCTTTTACTACATTGGACATTCGATATTTAGAGAAAGGCTACCTTGATAAATCTAGCTGAAATGAGAAAAAAATTTTCTAATATTTTACCAGGACAAAATTGGAGGACAACTGGTACTAAATGAGGAAGAGGAAAAAAATGTTGAACCAAAGTATCATAATAAAAATTAACCTTTACTATATAAATATCAGTATCTCAATCCTTAGCACTTATTTATAATGGTGGACATCCTTAAAATGTTTTAAGTCACTAAAATCAAATGGGAAGAACAGAGAATACAAAAGAAGTCAGTTTTATCTGACTTCTCCCATATACTTTGTAACTTTGGTCAGAGATTTAAAAAACATGTCCAAAATCATTCCAGTTCATGGGGTGGTTTCAGACACTTTTTGTCTGTCCCGGCCAGATATAGGTACACCTAGACTTCCTCTTTGTAGGATATTTCATTTGTTACACTTATATCCCACCGCTCCTGTAGCGAACTATGCAATCTAACAAAAGCTGTGCAAGTTACGGTGAAAATAACCAAAAAACTGCCCAAAATCTCCCCATAAGGCAGTACACAAAAATATTCGTTTATCTCCTGTAGTTGGCTTTTGTGGCTCTGTAAGACATCGTCAACATCTCAAAACTAATACTATCCATATTTGTTATTTTGGCAGAAATAGAATTATATTTTAAAAAATAACTCAGTGGTCAGTTGACAATGTTATGAAAAGATAGACTGCTACTCAACATGTTGCAATGTTGAGTCGCAGATAGTTACAACAAAAAGACTGTTGACAAGTAAGCTTTTAGACAAAACACACACACACACACAAGGATTTAACTTTTACAAGCTTTCGGAGTCAGTGGCTCCTTCTTCTGGCAGAAGAGTTGAAGAGGATGGAAGAGGGGCAAAGGAAAAGGACTGGAGAGGTTTAGGAAAAGGGGTACAGTTCAGGAAAGTCAACCAGAACCCCAGGTCAGGGAAGACTTTCCTTCTCATCCTGCCTGGTAATTCTCTCCTGACCCAGGGCTCTGGGTGACCTTTCTGAACTGTACCCCTTTTCCTAAACCTCTCTAGTCATTCTCCTTCACCCCCCCCCCCCCCCATCCTTTTCTTTCTTGTTCAACTCTTGTGCCAGAAGAAGGAGCCCCTGACTCCAAAAGCTTATAAAAGTTAAATCCTTTTGTGTGTGTATTCCCCTGTCGTCACTTGGTGAGTAGATACTATATGATCTTAGATAATGTATTTGTTTTTATAAGGAAAATTATCTGTGCAACGTTAACTGATTTTAACAGCATGAGTAAGAAATTGTTTTCTGCATTTCTACAAATGCTGTGAAAGATGTTTCTCATTCTTGCTTTTATTTCCCGTGTAATTTTTCAAAATATGAGTGATTATCTCCACTGTTGCTGTGAATTACACGTAGGTATCATTGCTCAATTTCAGAAGTTGTTGAGGTTTGTTCACAAATAATTATAGGTGCTATACCAATGTCATTGTCATAATGTGGAAGGCTTCTGTTTTTCTGATGAGTCAGTGAAAGAAAGTGCTAACTTAGGACAAATTTTAAGTTAAAGGTTATTGGTTTGCTAAATTCAAAGATAAGAACAAAAATACTATCAGAAAAAAACAGTTCATATAGTAAACAGTGTTTTATTGTGTTAATTATGGATCTACTTTTTTCCAGCGTGCGATGATTTTGGAAGTATGAGGGTCGTATGATCATGCTAATGCTTATTAAATTGAGGGTTAGAAATTTCTTCTTCTGACACCTTCAGTTGTATTGTTAGAAATAGCTGCTGGGTTAGAGAGGGGGGGGGGGGAGCCTTGTTTTCATAGCAATCGGAAAAGTTCAGCTTATCAAGTAACTGGTATGTTTTTGGCTGATTATGAGCATGACACGAGAACTGAAGAGCACAGAATGGGCAACGCTTGTGGTATCAACACATTTGACTGCAGCTAGAGTTTAGGTTCCAGCATTGCCATTTACTGTTGTGGTTTGGTACAGTATACAGCAGCTTGTGAAGTATTTTTGTGGCTGTAGGTTTGCTGCTGCAGGCAGATACTCATAGTACAGCAAAGTACTCACCTATTCAATTTTGGATGGTTGGTATATAGAAAAAAGTGAAATGTATTGGTGAATTGCGAGACACGATGGTATATGCCAGAGACAGAGAATGAGCATGTAAAAAATCACATGAAGCTGTCAGTCTTGCTAACCTGCAGCCCACCATTTAGGTAGATGTTCTCGTGTGTGTGTGTGTGTGTGTGTGTGTGTGTGTGTGTGTGTGTGTGTGTGTGTGCGCGCGCGCGCTTGAGTGTGTGTTTGGGTGGTAGGGAAAGGGGGGGGGTGGGGAGGTAAATTAATCATGGAATTCCAATCATATGTATCTGTTTATTTACCTGCAGCATCCAGCAAGTGTCCTATAAAATCCAGTTATGACAATGTACCACGCCATTACTCTTAGATTTTGTCAGAATCGTTTGAAGAAGACTCCATAGGTAAGGGGATGCTTATGCACCGACCAGTCTTGAAGTTCCTTCTGTTACCTGCCAGTGTACCTGACCTCAGTTCTGTTGTATACATCAAGGATATCATCAGCTGCTGCCTTCATTAGGGCAAAAGGGCTGCTACATGCTGGTAGGTTTTGTGTGTCTGATTCAATTTCTCAGGAATGTGTCACACACTGAAAGGCAGTGAGCTGCTGTATTATTTACCATCTTTTCTTTGACAGTAGGTTGTAAACTGTGTGATGCTGCCCAGGCAAAGTATTGACTTGAAAATCAAATAAAAAGTGAACAAGAATTTATGAGACCTGCTAAGGAAAATTTGCAGACATTGTAGTTACATCTTTCATGATGCTCTGTTCAGCATAGATTCTGAACTCTGAAACTGTGAATGTTTGTTCAGTGTCTTTATGCTAAACCAAGATTGCATTGACCATTTCTGAACATGCTTGAGAACAGACATTGAACAGATTGTTAGTGATAAAGGGACAGCAACAATGCAATAAGTTAATTTCTTGTCATTAGGAAGTGTTTTGTTTCTCAAATAATTACGTTGCTTCTTTGCAGCAGCTCTGTGCATCACCCATCCCATTTTATAGTTATTAAAAGTAAAAATAACTACCATATGCCAGTGCCCGGAAATTAGGAAACCTTTATATGTAGGTGAAGGGTTGTGCTTCATGTTCAAACAATATTTTGTTTCATTTTATTTTGTAACTGGCAACCGATTAGAAATGGTCAGTGCAAAAGGCTGTTGCTAAACATGATGGACTAAGTGACTGGAACTGTATGTGAAGCGTGAAGCACAGTTTGTTATTTGACTGCTGTAAATACAAGACTGTCACATTCATCAGGTAATTCTTGTGTAATTATTGAATGTGGGTAGTGGCCAGGAGTGCTTGATTTTCAAGAATGAGGTAATGTTTTCGTATTCTTAGTAAGAAGAAACCAGAAAACCTTACAGCATTATGAAAGTTCAAGATTAGTAAACATATAATTGTGCATGAAATTGGCACTGAAATTCTTCCTTTCTATAAAATCATTGCATTGGGATTGCATTGATGTAGTTACTCAGTTTCTACACGAGTCAGATGGTTGTTCATGAGCAGTTGAATTACACACCTGTCTAGCAACATGGAGAAACCTCTTTTAGTTCTTGTGGAATATCAGAATATCACATGTGCTGATAAACAAGTCTTTTTCGTCCTACACTTTACTGCCATGCTGCTGATAAGTATTAAGTTTGATGACATAACAACAGTGAGAGACTCCAAAGAATTCTAGTCATCATGGTGGTTAGACTGCTGTCTCCAACACAGATATATCCTTAGGCAGTTACTAGTAAAGGAAGCGTTGTCCTTGTGGTAGTATTATGCTTATTTGCCACAAAGATAGATTACTAACAGACACTGTTGTTTTGAAACAATTACTTTTTATTTTTTCTTGTGATGCTGTTAAGACTTAATGTACTACAAGATAACTATTACCAAGGACAGTTATCATTGTTACTTGCATAGGTCATTGCTGCCCTGCGCAGAAATACTGCAAAGCCAAGTTATCTCATGAAAGTCACTGGACTCGCATTCGGGAGGACGACGGTTCAATCCCGCATTCGGCCATCCTGATTTAGGTTTTCCGTGATTTCCCTAAATCGCTTCAGGCTAATGCCGGGATGGTTCCTTTCAAAGGGCACGGCCGACTTCCTTCCCCGCCCTTCCCTAAGCTGATGAGACTGATGACCTCGCTGTCTGGTCTCCTTCCCCAAAACAACCCAACCCAACTCTCATGAAAGTATTCTGATCTAGACACACATTGTAAACTAGTAGATGACAAGTTTCTCTGGGAGATATTTGACCAGATCATTAATATTAAATGATTTTTCAATAAGAATCCCCAGAATACTGTAATAAGTTCATAGAATCTGTAGGCTGGAGCAAAATATGAGGGTGTGAGTTAAACTGAGACTGAGATATAAGTAACTTGGAGTTTGAGTGTATGGAGAAATAGATATGTGATAAATGATAGATATTGTTAATAACACAGGAAATATGTTGGAATTTATTCTGTATGAAGAAATAAATACAAGCAAGTTGGTGGGAGAAAGAAACCATGTTTCTTTTATAATGATACATTAAGCAATGTCTTCAGTAAATTGTGCTCCTTGGATTGAATTGTAGTGGTGCTGAATGACATAATATTGTTTCTGTCCATACATTACTAATGCTTATAAACAGTGCAATGAAGTGTGCATGGGAAGATTTACCGAAATGAAAAAGTACATCTGTTGATGGATGAGATATGTATGTGTTCACAGAGAATTCTAAACATGCACTACTGCTCTTTATCTCCCTTTGTGCAAAGACCACACTGATAAAACGAAAGCACTTACAGTGCTTATGAACTTACAGGCAGTTTTCTCTCCCATTCGTTGTTGATCAATGAAAAATTAAGCCCGTTGTGCTTACTGGTAATGGATATACTCTATTAAAACACAAAGTGATCCTTTTCTACTTTTTCATTGCAATGCACCTTATCATCTATTGAAGAAATAGTCACGATTTGTTAGGTTTTATCATATTTTACCTATTGATATTGTTTGGTGGTATCTAAGTGTTTTTGCATTTCAGTCTCACATTTTTTTTATCTTTTTCACCATAAAACCTGATCAGTACGTACCTCCAGAAAACATAATTCCCAGCACTGTCAATAGGAAATACTTAAAGGAGAATGTTTTCTGTTTTGAATGTTTATATTGGCAGTACTGGGACTTCTTTCTCTGAAGGTAAACACTGACCAAAATTTCTATCTCTTGTAATGTTAACAATTTTCTTGCTGCAGTTAGCCTGTTAATACAAGTTGTCATAAAATTTAAATATTTTTGATCTCGAATTTCAGAAGTGAGTGAGTCAGAAATTAATTATAAAGGTAGACTACTGTAATATAGGTTTTGTTACGAAATACATCTTCATTTTATCGATTAATAGTTTGTCCCTGTGGCACGAATTCATGATGAACTGATCCTTCAAAGTCAAAGAAAACTATCAGCATGGCTTTGACATGTGATACAACCTGGCAAGCTTTTTTTGGTCTTGGAGAACATTTCCCAACCCGCAGTGAAGACTGAACTTTGGTCTCGACATCATAACCGTTGCTGCACGTCTTGTCACTAGTTATAATTCACTTATGGAACATCTCATTCTCATTTGCACGATCCAAAAGCTCTTCACAGATTCCGAGCTGAAGGTCTTTCTGGTCTTGACTCATGAGCCATGGGACGAACTTGGCAGCAACATGATGCTTTCCAAGATGCTGTGTCAGGATTTCATGACATGATCAAACGAAATGTTACACACTTCTGAAATCTTTTGGATAGTTAGTCTTTGATCACTATGCACAATTCCGTTGACAGTCCTGACATGAGCATCATTGGTAGACATCGAAGGGAATCTTAATTGAGGGCCATCTTTAACCTCTGTCTGCTCATTTTTATACCGTATGAATGCAGGATTGCTGGAAATCAGGATATTTCAAACATGGGGAAGGGAATTTTTTTTTAAAAAAAATGAAATTATTTGTTTACTGAGATGGCATGCATTTTTGTAGGCTGGGTGCAGCTGAGTATGTGCACTGCTTCCCTACTACTGCTTCTCCCCTTCCTACCACTCCCCCTCAGCTTTCAGCAGTGCTGCCACTTGCCTAGCAGCTGTTGATGAGAGGCAGGGAGGCATGAGGAGTGGTCTGTGTTTGGATTTGGTTCTCAGAGACTGTAGACGCAGCGGCCGTAGACAGCAGTCATGTGTGCATGAATTGTGTGTGAGTGATAGTGTGAAAGTGTGTGTGCTCTCGTTTTGTGACAAACGCTAAGGCTGAAAATTTATTTGTGAGAGTGTGATTGTCTTTTCTACATGCCTGTCTGTGTCTTAGCAACCATCTTTACAGTGAGTTGCTACCTATCATTATTTTTGATTCTCAGAGAATTGGAACAAGTTATCTGTTGCATGGATTGATCACCATGGTCTCATTTCATCAACATGCTATCAGTAGCTCGTGAACAGCTGGCTGCACGAGTGGATTTCCACAGCAAGCCAAAACCACAGGCTGCACAATACCTGTAAAATATAGACATAACACAGTGGTTAATAACAGACAGTAATGAATATAGTAGATCCAATATGTTATTGGTGGTCACCTACAGTGTTGGTTTACACAATTCTTCCCTGCCTGACACACTTCTTTAAAGAGACCTACTTTTTTCTGAGGTTATTTCTGAAATCTGTGAAGGAATTTTAAATTTGCCTTGCAACTCCAAGGAAATACATATTTTTGTCATCAAATTTGTTTTGTTTTATTGAAATAAAATAACATCCTTGGTCTTAATGAAACACGTATACCATTTGTTTCACTTTCTCCATCTAAAAACAATTCATTACAAAAGCTGTTGATGTTAGTAATTAAGATTTTTGCTCACATCAGGAAACTCCATGTGCTTGCAAGTGTTTTTTTTTAGATATTTCCTCATTTGCACTATAGTTTCCTGTACTGTAGCTACAAAGACAGATTGTCAACTTATGCCCTATCTAAAAATTTGTTAGGGAAAAATGCTAAAACTTGTCTGGAAATCAGGGAATTTGCCTTGGGGAAGTGGCAACCCTGGAATCATTAGTAACACCAAGTATGGCTTAAGCACTCATCACCGTAGGCTTCCTGCATCATTTGGTGTGTCTCTGTAAAAGTTTCTCCAGTTTCACGCAAAATTTAACGCAGACGCATTGCTCCTCTGACTCTACCGCCTTGAAATTCACAAACTTTACTGTACAGTGCTCTACACAATACAGCACTGAACAATAGGTAACAGACATACAACAATGAAACTACTGGCAGGTGCACTTTAAACACAAGCATGTGCAGGGATGCCAACCACATTTTGCTCCAATACACCATTGGCGTGGAATTATAAATGTTCCGGAATTTTTTGAACAGAACTCATATGTAATATTACATGTCCTGTTGGCATTTGAAACAGCTTCCAGTTGTCTTGCAATGGATAAATACAGGCCTTGTGTGGTTTTCAAGAGAACTGATACCATTCTTTCTGCAAAACAGTGGCAAGTTCAGAAACGATGGAAGCATGTAGCGATCATGCAGCCTTACCTATTGTAGGCCACAAAGACTCAGTAATATTGAGATTGTGTGATTGGTGACCAGGGGGAATGTGACAGTTTATCCTTGCTCACACAATTCCAGTCCCAGACAATTTAGAGCTGGGTGAACAGGGCCCCTGTTATCTTGTAATACAGCGTTACCATTGGGGAACTAACATTGTACCAAGATGTGACCTGATCAGCCAAAATAGCTATATGGTCTGTGGCAGTAATGTGACCTTGCAGAGTAACTGTGAGGCCCATGGAATACCATGATATGGCTGCCCAACTCATCTTTGAACCACCACCATGTTTCATCCTTGGGGTGAAAACACAGCGAGAAGTTGGAAACAGTGTGAAACAAGGCTCATCTGAACAAATGACTTTTCCCCATTGCTCTATAGTCCAGTTTTTATTTTATGAAATCCACTGCCTTAAAAAATTCTGCTAGAGTTTCAACATTACTTTTTTCTTGCACCTACCCATTCTTTGTCATCGGTGTCAGTGCTTTCTTTTTACGCTTCCTATTGACTATTATTCAAGCACTGAGTCCAATAACTTGGTGCTCTGCCACTTCATTTATTCATCGGTGAAATGTGTTCCACCTTTTTGTATAGTTTTGCCATAGTTTGCAGGTGAATCTTTTCTCACCATTCAGCTGTTGCACCATTAATTTCAGACACTTCACTACACACAGACTCCATAATGTTGTAGGTCATGTAGTCACTTGTGTCCAAAATTAAATTGTCTTATAATTTGCAAAACAAGATGATGCAGAACAATAGTACTACTTCAGTATGAACAAAACTGATTGTGTGACTAAACAGTTATTTGCTATGGTACATTAGTGGTGTTATTTTTTACTGTCATCATAGGATGTAACATGTTTTAAACTAGTCATCTCGGAGACGTTCTTTCTCCCTACCAGAAAATGTAGTATATGAGGCTCCATGGAAAAGGAACAAGGTTCATGCAGCAAATTTGTGTAAATACCAATTATGGTCAGTTAGTGGTGCCTGCCTTCAAAGTGAAAGCTGTTTGTATCCACACACATCTGCATTGATACTTTCTATTGCTCAAAACCTTTCTGCATATTGTTGTTTGTGACAATGTTCAAGAACTTCATCTTTTTGCTCTCCAATGCAAGCCCATGACTGTAGTGACCTATTATTGATTTTAATGAATATTGGTGCAGTACAAAGAAAAAGGCTGAAAAATGTCACACACTAATATGCCACAGCAAATAGTACTGTTTTAATGAAAGTAATCCTGACTTACATGACAGCCGTACAGAAACCTTCAGACAGTAAGGTATTCACATGGCGATAAGAATGTGCAGTGGTTCCTCCTCCTGTGGATCAAAATATAGAGAATGGTTTGCAGTAGTGCCAGCTATTGGCGGACAAAGAAATCATCAGAGGACAGCAATGAGTAATAGTGGCAATATTAAAGCTGCTATCCTCCAGCATACAGAGACTGTGTATGTTTAAGCAGGCTTGTGTGAGAAGTGAGCTCCACTCTGTAGCTGCATGTTGTACTCGTGTTGCAGTGTTTATTCACAAGGCCAATCTTGTCTGTCCAGGCATTAACACAATCTGATGAAACCCAGATCCATATTCACAATAGAAAAGGTACATATGCTGCTGCAGGATGCTGTTGACCACACCTCACAAAGTACCCATAGGAAACATATGCAGTGGCATATGCTGTTTTTGTGTGTGTGTGTGTGTGTGTGTGTGTGTGTGTGTGTGTGTGTGTGTGTTTTCTTCAGTATACTCACATAGCTAAATCAAAGCCTTGAGCCTGCAAATAAGTGGTAATTTAAGCTCATTGATGTAGTCTGGGATGTCATTCCCACCTTGCATGTATCAACAAAAACAAAAAATTTTCAAAAATATGATATAACTGGACAGGCAAAACACCTTATCACTAAGTGACGACAAGAGAAAATGCATAAATGTTAACAAAATGTGCAAGCTTTCAGAGACAGTAGTTCCTTCTTCAGGCAGAAGGTTTGAAGGGGAAGGAAAAGGACTGGTGAAGTTTATGAGGTGGGGAGAACTACAGAAAAGTTGCCCAGAACACCAGATCAGGTGAGACTTAGTGGACAGCAGGAGAAGGAAAGAATGTCTTCCTCATCCCACCTGGTAAGTCTCACCTTATCTGGGGTTCTGGGTGACTTTTCCATAACCCTCCCCATTTCCTAAATCTCACTAGTCTTTTTCCTTCATCCCTCTTCCTTCCCCTTCAACCCTCCTGCCAGAACAAGAAACCATTGGCTCCAAAAGCTCGCACTTTTCAGTAACTTTTATGTGTTTTCTCTTGCTGCCATTTGGTGAGTAGATTTTTGTCTTTCCAGGTGTATTACGTCTTGCAAATGACATTTTATGCTATGTCTACTTCAAAAGCCTGACTGTTTCTTTGTACTTAATGAATATCTTATTTGTAACAGATTGCCACTCACCATATAGGTAAGACACTGAGTTGCAGACAGGCACAACCAAAACTGTTATACACTTAAGCTTTTGGCCAAAAGGCCATATTCTGAAGTAGAAAACTTTCAGATAAGTGCAATTCACACACACATGACCACTATCTCTGGCCACTATGGCCGGACAGCAAACTCCAACTGCCCCTGGATGGGGACAGAAGTCTTATGTGAATGACAAGGGTAGGAAGGCAGTGTGGGACAGGTTGGGAATGGATAGCAGCTACATCTTCCCCACTTCTACCCCATTATCACTTCCCTCCCCACCTGATTCCTCCTCGTTACCACCAACACCGACGTCATATTGCTCTCCCCCATCAGGTGCAGTTGCAATCCACAATATGCCTATAGCAGTCAGAGACAGTGACCAATTTTTTTGTGTGTGTGTTTTGATGATGCTTGTTTGGCCATAAGCTTTGTTTGACAGTCTTTTTGTCGTGCCTATCTGTGACTGAGCATTTATGCTATGTTTCATAATTTTGTTTTTGTTCTGTCGTGGACTTTACATTGTTTTATGTGCTGCAGACATTTACCAAATATATGTATAAAGTCTGTCACTTGTTTGTGAAATTGAGCAATTACTGCACAAAAGCATACAAATGCATTTTTGGGGAACTGCCCTCTGTGCACATCCTGTAAAGAATATTGCAAGTTCCTTGTGTATTACTTTACTAATGAGTGTTGAACCTTATCATAGATTTGTAACAGATTTAATAAATATACAAATTAAGAACAGATCACAATGTTGTAACTATTGTGTTGTATTGTTACGCAAACTGAAATGAACTCCAGTTAGAACAATTAATGGTTTGTAGTCAGTAGTGAGATACAAATTGAGCAATATTCAGCCATAAAGATACACATGAAGTTTTTTTTGTGACCGTTTTTGTTATAGACACCATTGCTATGTGCCATTTCCATTTATGTGTGTGAGAACAGCTATTGCCATACCATAAATTATCAGAGACCAGAATGAAATTTTATCAGGTAGAAAAAGTATTATATGGAAAAGTATTTAGAAGACTCTGAAATGGGCAGAAAACTTGAGTTTCATTTGTTGAATATAGGAAACATATCCCTTACGAAGAAGAAAATCATTTGGTGGACATTGAAATAAACATTTGTGGGCCTCTGCAACTTATCTATAGCCTCCCATGGTGCTGACTCTGATGACTTAGAAATCAAATGTGCGTTTCTTATTTGTTGATACCAGCAGCATTTTCTGCAACTGCTGTTTATCTGTCTGTAGAATTCGTTGCATATCATCAAGGGAGTGACTGTTTTATTTTGTTGCTTTTTTGCCAAATTTCCTGATCAAGAGCCAATTGTACAGCAGCATCTCACTTGAAGAGAGTCTGCATAGGGATCTGTGCATTCCAAATTACCATATGAAAAGTTGCTCTTTTTACTGAGTCCTTGCAAAGTAATAGTCCACATGTTATGTGATTAGTCCGGTTGCTTGGAAGGTGAAGAAATTTTAGGCTGCCAGTTACAATGTAATGTTTGTGGCAAAAATTTTCAGACATTGTTCAAAGATAAAACTGCTGGTGCAGACAAAGGAATTAACTTTTCTAGTGGTATAAATGTTACAAATGCTGCATAAAAAAGAACATGTGTAACAGAGGGCTTTACATTGGCTCTTATGCTGATAAAATACTTCTAGCCAGTGGTACAATATGTGCATAAAATAGATCTTGCATTAGTGGCAATCATTATAATACGAAGTAGAAGACATTTATGTGTGTGGTGAAGAACAACTCCATGTTGGTGGTTCAGATATCTCTGATAACAAGTGGTGCCAGTACTGTTGTAGCAAATAACTTAAACAGACCATATGTTTGGTTGATATGATTATTAATCCATTGGGTCATAACAACATAACATACCTCCTGTATGGCTGAAATTTAGTGTTTAACCAAGAGTAAAAAGCGCTGTCAAAATAAGGGTAGACAGAATAAGCATATACTACCAGTGTTTCAGTCCAGTTGAGCATAGACTGCTTATGCAGACTGCATAAGACTGCTTATGAAAATCGCAGTGCCATGAAGAAACAATAGAGAAAATCCATGTATTGTATTCTACACATGAATTATAGTGGATACAGATAAATTTGTGCATGAACAGACCAGTAAAATAATAATATGTGCCCCAAATCAGTATTTGGTTAACTGCAATAAAAACTTTCAGCATATCTTGACATCGAAGCTAGAAAGCTTTCAGTATGACATTTAAGAGTTGCAATGTTACCTGCATTGGCTATTGAATGAAAGTAATTGAACTTGCAGCTTGCTCCATAACATACGTGTTCAGTGGACATCATGCTAGCTGAATGAGGAAACCAGTGTGGCATGGTATCTCTTATGTAGAGTTGATATATTGAATATACCATGCCACTAGGAATGAGAATTTCCCTGTCTGAAAACAGTCCCAGCAATGATTCTCTGATGTTTGAGAATATGTGCAATTCTGCACAGCAGTGTTATGCCACAACATTATGTTGTCCATTCACCTGTTATGATGCTAGACACTTGAGATTTATCACAAAGGAATTTTTGGTTGGTCTTCTTCAGTGAAGTCATTGAAGTTAGACATTGGATTTATAGAAGGAATACACGGGCGTATTACCACATAATATTTTTGTACTTGTGAGACAGACAGACTAAGAAGCTGTTAAAATACATTTCCCATGGACTAAATAAATGAAACATGCTACTTCTTGTGGAGCTTATCCTGGGTTTAAATAAATTAGCAACAAATATAAACTAAATACTGTAATAATTCCTTTGAAAAAGACAAGCTGATTTCTTCCCTTTGCTTCTCAAACCAAGCCTGTGCTCCACTTCATCATATCATTGTCATCATCATCATAATTGTCATCTTCATCATCATGAAATTTAACCATAATCTTCTCCTCTTTCACAGTGGTCACTGCTTGCTGGTTTCCTGTGGTATCGTACTTCATTTACCCTTCAAGCAATGAATGAAGAACTTACTGTTTTATTTATGATGGGTAAAATGTATTAAAAGTTCAGGATGAAGTGGCCTACTTCCTTCAGTCTAAAATATATTTGAGTAACAACAATTTAGAAAGGAGAGACTGCTACACACTACGTAGAGGACGCAATTGAGTCGCAGATAGGCACAATGAGAAAGAATGCTAAATATACTCAGCTAGTGGATTAAATCCTCCATCAGACGTAAAAAGCTCTCTCTCTCTCTCTCTCTCTCTCTCACACACACACACACACACACACACACACACACACACACACACACACACACACACACGGCCACTGTCATCTCCAGGCACTAATGCCTTGAGACAACAGTGGCTAGTGTGTGCGAGTTGTGAACGTGTTTGTTTCTTCTTCATCTGATGAAGAACTTAGTTCGATAGCTCAATATGTCTACCATTATTTTTGACCGTACCTGACTGTGACTCAACACTTCCTCTGTGTGGTGAGTAACAATCTATCATTTCCATTTTGTTGCTATTCTTTCCATTTTGTTGCTACACCAACCTGTATTTTACATTGTTTGATATATTTCAGTAACTAAGACATCATTACATATTCTGTACCACTTGTATGATGGCTCTCTTGCTTCAGTCCGCTTCAGTCATATATACTAGATATCACTGTAGCCAGTTTCTGCTTTTCAGGCAATTTAATAATGTTTGGCAGGAACAATGCTCACAATGAAGCATCTCTTAAAAGTGTAATTGAAAAGTTTTGTCAATTTGTAATTGGAGCCCCTACACAACTTCCCTTAATGCAATAGCACTTTAACTAGGGAAGCAAACAGCATTGAATAGCTCATAATTGTATTTGACAATTATAACAGTAATAAGTATGTGGAAAGGAACACATTTCACTGTTGAAACCTAGCTTTTCATGTTCAGCAAAATGATGTTTTAGCAATTAGTGTCATGAATAGACTGAGCCAGCTTCTTCATGATGTGCCTGCTAAATATAAGTTTGATAAGGTTGTGGTCAACAGACATTAGATTAGGTTACTTACTGAAAGTACACTAAAGGTAAAAGTCTGCTTAGTAATTTCTTAGCTTGCTTAGAAACTATTTTGTCAGTGTAACATAAAGATATTAAGTTATGTGATCATTTAATTCTTTTATAAATTGTGTTAAATCACTACAGGCAGAAAATACAATGCCCCCCCCCCCCCCCCCCCCAAGATGATGTTCAGTGCCACCAAGGTGTAAAATGTGCATACAGTGTGTTAGTGATTCGTTCGTCACAGTCATCAGCAATCAGATGGGTCTCAGGTGGCCTATCTGTACATCCTCTGTTTTGATTCTGCAGGCAATAAGTGTGCTGAGTTTAGAATGAACAGTGTTTGCATCATTCATTCGAAGGTACAACCATGCCCTACCAACAAGTATGTACTCGTGATGAACAGCTTTAGCAATTTGAATGGGGTCACATTGCGAGCATGCAGGATGCTGAATGTATCTATTAAAGGATTTCTGCACATTTTGGGCACAATGTTTTGTTAGTGTGTCGATGCTTTCAACAGTGACCTGCGGAGCATTCCCACTCTATGGAACAGGTTCTGGACATCCGCGTAGTATGGACACATTGTCAATTAGACATATTGTGCGGACAGCAGTGACTGACCAGTTATCATCCAGGGACAAAATCTGGTCACATGTTGCACCTGTTGCATCATGAGGGACCATTGTGAACTGTCTGCTGGCAGTGGGAATAAGAATACTTGTGAATCTAGCCAGTCTATCGCTGACACCATGACACCGTCAGTGATGGGTACTCTGGTGTCATGAAAGGTTTGACTGGAGAGTGGAATGGCACTCGTCTTCAATGATGAGACTTGGTTCTGTCTGTGTGCGGGTGTTGAACATAAATGTGTATAGCGTAGACTGGTGATCTTTCTATTGCAAAGTGCATTCACCCATGACCTATAGGTCCCATTCCAGGCTTCATGATATCGGGGGGATCATCAGTTACAACACACAGTCACATTTGGTGTCCCAGCAGGGTAAAATAACCAGTACTGACTGCATTGCACAGGCTCTTATCCCCTTTGCTACTGCCATTTCTTCAAAAGGAAGGTGATGTGCTTTTTCAACAGGACATTGCACAGCCACATATGGCTGCTGCAACGCAATGTGCTCTTCATGGTATAGAGCAACTGCTGTTGGCAGCAAGATCAGCAGATCTCTTGCCAGTTAAACATGTATGAGATGTGATGAAGAGGGAACTTACTTCTTTTCCGGGGATTGCAAGAGCCACTGCCTTATTAAACAAAGGGCACAAAATGTCTGAGATAATGTATCGCACGATGCTATTCAGTACCTGTATGATCATTTCCATGGAAGAATACATGCCTGTGTTGCTGCCAGAGGAGGATACACTGTGTAATGATGCAACTATTTGCACACACTTTACTCTGATATGGTTTTTCATTTGGTATGAATTTGTTATCATATACTCCTACAATGATGAACTACCTGCCACCTCACTTGTCAATAAAATGACCTTGTCCTTGAGGGTGTTTCATTGTTGTCTGGTAGTGTATATGAGCTTAGTCATTTGCCAAAGTACTGAAAAATTGCATTTTTTTGTGGAATAGATTATTTACCAAGTACAGACGTAATCTGTTCTTGATGACTAGTGACCAAGCAAGGTGGCTCAGTGCTTAACACAGTGGACTTGTGTTCAGGAAGACGACTCTTCAAATCTGCATCTGACCACCCAGATTTAGGTTTTCTGTGATTTCACTAAATAGCTCCAGGCAAATGTCGGGGTGGTTCCTTTGAAAGGGCATGGCTGATTTCCTTTACCATCCTTGACATAATTTGAACTTTTATTCCGTCTCTAATGACCTCAGTGTTGATGGGATGTTAAACCCAATCTACTTTCCTTCCATCAAGGGCTAGTTATGTATCATTGATTCTCTTGAGACTATGGTCAGTGTAATTGCTGAGTGATTTTAGATGAGGAAAATAATTACTGTTGTTATAAATATGGACATGCAAATGTAGTGGAAATTATGAATGACCTAAGTTAACATATCTGAATGAAAGCCATTATCCTATAGAACAAAACTCACAGAATTCCAGCAAGAATAGGTTTTTTTAAGTATCTGTATCTACACTAATAATAAATCTGTAAAATTATCAAGTCTTTCTCTTTCTCTGTTTGAGCATGTTAATCAACTACTAGATGAATTTTCTTGAGGATTTTACAGATAACTTGAGCATAACTTGGGGCACTGTACAGGCTTCATTTCATCAAAATTGGATCACAGCAAATAAAGATATCATATTTGAAAGTTTTTTCCATACTAATATTATAAATACAAAAGTAGCTTTGTCTATTATGTTTTCACGACTAACCTGCTGAAATGATTTTCATGAAACTTGGTTTGGAGATAGGTTGAACCATGAGGAAGAACACACACTACTTTACAAAGTGTGTAGTACATTATATTTATTGATTTGAAGAATATTACACAAATTAGAGAAAAATATTTACTCTCTCAGAAAGCTATTTGCTTGACTTTTGATTGTTATTGTATTTGTGAAAATGTTTTTATGATTCAATGTAATGAATACAATGCTTGTACCATCCTCAGTGTGTGTAATTCATACTTCCACACCATTTGTTGCATAATGTACATGTTGTATAATATATATAGCTAAATCAATAGCATGATGCATAGATGCGCACTCCTGCCATCACCCTTTTTATGTGCTGCTCGGCAGTGATGCTGCATATGCAGATGCGTTGTGAGTTGGTACAGCTTGGGAGGGGGTGAGTGAGGTGCACACCACAAGCTATGCTTACCCGAAACAGGTAGACAGGTGGAGGCAGCTGATGTTACTGCATGTACAGTAGCTTACTTAGTCAGCATCATTCATCACAACGAAGCTATTGTTTTGCCAAGCCTAGCTATCGGTAACATCTGGTTTAAAAATATGTAGCCACCTCATATGTACTTACTGAAAAGATACAATGATGAGAGGAGGAAAATAAAGCAGTCTTTATCTATGCTCTAGCTCTAAATAGGAAGGAAGGCAGATAAGCATAACATCTTCCTTTTCTTGAGTACATTAAATACTGATTTCAGTAATGTGGTTAGCTATAAAATATCCAAAAATTGGGTAAAGTTTCTTCCGAGGATGAAGTCTTTCACGAAGGCATTATTGTGTAAAACATTCTCAAACTACTTGCCACGTCAGTTCAGGGTAAAACCTTGAGCAATCTACAGTTACCTCTATTGTCTCCATCTGGAGCAACTGACTGTCCAAATTGCTGCTGTGGTGGCCTTACATAGCTCATAGACGGCTGCAGATTGCTTGGTAAACATAACATAAGGTTGGCAGTATTATAGACCAATCAGAAGCTGTCTTTGAGATATATAGGGCCACAACAACATCAGTTTTGATAGTCATTTGCTCGTAACAAAGCTGATGGAGGTAATTGTCAAAAAGGCGAGGTTTTGCTCTGAACTGACATGACAAGAAGTCCGAGAATGTTTTATGTTTCTTCTAATTGGAAGGCAGAAATTTGTTGAGCAAATGTTTAAAGATGGTAATTAACTGTCGTGTAGCAATGTGTGGTGTCATTGGAGCAGAAAAAAAAGATAGGCATATGCTTGATATCACACAACTAGAAGTTCTTATTTCAGCACAAAAGAAAAGGTGGGAGGGAGATTTCAAAATATTGAGGAGTTGGTAAATAAAACAACTCAATGACTGGCTATGTATCTGTACTGTAATTCATATACTTGTGTTTTACTCGGTGTTGTCTGCTTCTCGTGACAGTACTGTCTAAACATTGATACGTTTTAAAATTTTTTTGAGGAACGAATGCCTGACTTTGAAAGGTTGAGATTCAGGTAACTTACTTATCTGCCAGTCTTTGTGCTGTATCACTAAGTAGACAGCTGTGGTAGTCAAAAACCTTGAGATCTTCACTACCATCAAGGCATTGCACAGCGTATTACCAGCAAGTTCCATGGGAGTGTATGATCATATGGCCAAGTAACTTGGAGGAGTCATGCAAGATCTTTATGTTTGGAGCATCAGAGTGACGGGATTTTCTGAGAGTTTCCTGATCTTTTTTCATTTTCTGATGAAGATGGTAGCCCTGCTGAATGCATTCTCATTAAACAGTCCCTGTGAAAGTGTAAGATGAAATTCTGCTTGTAGTGATCTTGCCAATAGCATCTAGATGAAATAAACCAGGATAGCTTAATTATCTGACGCCATAGTAACATAGGGTTGAAACAATGAAAAATGACACATTTCCTTTATTTTGTCAGTACTTACAATCAAAATCTGACGTTGGTGAGAAAGATAAATGATGTATTGTTGAAAAATGATCTGAACTGAAAGAAGTATTTCCTGTAAATATGAGTTCAAAAACAGCATGAGGCGGAATTGAAACAAGAATTGTCAAAGTGGCAAAATGTCAGACATGGGAATAATTTTAATCATAATGTTGTTATGAAATTTGATTGTTAAAGTATGACATGGGAGTTGTAAGTTGGATAGGCACACAGGGTGTATCATAATTAATGGCATAAATGCTTACAGTTGACAGTACACATTACTAGAAGCAAAAAAGTATCAGTAAACATAGGGTCGAAAATGCATACCTTAAGAGCTACGAGCAATTTTTCATCTTCGATACTGTGAATCAAATCTCTTCTACTGCAAGTTCTTTGTTTTCCATATTTTGGGAACTGGTAGCATGGACCAAAACAAGAAAGAAAAGTCCAGTAAACATGTGCTCTAAAATGCATTCCATAAGAGCTATGAGCACTTGTCCATTTTTGCTACTTTGAAACACAACTCTTCTAATGATCAATTGCTCATAACTTTCAAGGTATTCATTTTAGAACTCATGTTTGCTGGACATGTTTTTTCTTATTTTGGTCCATATTGCCAATTCCCAAAATATGGAAAGCAAAGAACTTGAAATAGAAGAGATTTATTTCACAATATCAAAGGTGAAAAATTGCTCGCAGCTCTTAAGGTGCGCATTCCCAACCCTACGTTTACTGAGACATTTTTACTTCTAGTATGTGTACTTTCAACTGTATGCATTTATGCCATTAATTATGATACACCCAGTATAGCTTTCTCAGAAATATGGGCAGAGTAGCCCTGCATATTTAAGGCATCTTTTGTTAAATGACATCGTAATACAAGGAAAAACGAAATCATAGAAACTCATTATACAGACAAATTATTGAAAATATTGTTCATAGTAATCACACAAATATGAAGGGACAGAAATGAAAAATTTCTGAAGTGTAGTGAAAAAAAAAAAAAAATATAACCTGAAAATTGTGTGTGATTTATGTTAAATTTTAAAAACTTGTAACACTAGCCAAAATAAGAAAAAAAGTTACAGCCAAGTGTACTGTTATTTATTTAGTTATGGGGTCCCATAAATTTTTAGTAAATCACTCAGCACAACCTGTGCCTTAATTCTTGATGCTTAAACATTTAAAAATTCCAACAGTATAATAGTACCTAGGAAAGGCAACCATCCACCTGCAGCAAACTGCTGTGGGGTGCATAGAAACTTATAACAGAAAACGGTATCCACACTAGCTTTGGAGCTCTTGCTCTTTTTATAGCAAAAGTACAATATACTCAGAAAGAAGTATGAAGCTGAAATTATGGGCTTTCTGATGTGTATGACTGTTCATTATTTCTTCAGGTTGTGTGCTACTGATATCAACATGTTTGCAGTACCTCACAACCACAGAAATGGTTTTGATGTATAGTGTTTGAAATTTGGAGTGTAGGTGAATTTATTGTAAGAGAAAAGCTGTAGTTTCATGAATTTATCATCACTTTAAGAAAATACTGCATTTCAGAAAGATGCAATATGAATTTCATCTCACTCATTTTTGTTCTTTCAGGTTGCATACAAAGCAGAAAGAACTAGTGGACAAGTGCAACGCAAGCTTTTCTCGGACTCGAGACCTGGTGCTGGTGAAGTGGGATTTATTGCAATTCCGAAACGTTATCGTAAGACTGATGTACGATACTCACGGATGGGAGCAAGTGACTTCAATTTTGAACAGTACAATGGTACTGGCTTATGTGGACTTGAAGCAACATTAGCAAATTCATATTGCAATGCTATGATACAGGTAAACAGTGTAACAATTTAATTGTATTTATATGAGTTCATTGCATGTGAAATATTCATTTATATTATTACTTTGTTAATACACAGGTTTTGTACTACACTGAGAGTGTTCACAATCTCCTGCTTTCACACTTATGCTGCAAGGAATTCTGCCTTTCATGTGAGCTTGGATTCCTCTTTCATATGCTGGATAATTCTCAAGGACTTCCATGTCAGTCCAACAACTTCCTCCGTGCTTTTCGGACTGTGCCTGAAGCTTCTGCTCTTGGTTTAATTCTCTCTGACCGGAATCCAGAGGCTCGTAGAAGGGCTAACCTCATTAGTCTTATACAGGTAATGCCATTAATTTGCAGATATATCTTCTTCATCAGAATATATGCCTGAGTCATAGCTGTTGCCTTTTGGAGTGTGTCCTTTGGCCTAGCATGGGATTCTTTCTGAGGTCTGCCTTAAATTAGTCATTGCATTAGGCTTTGGAGGTTGCTTGTATAGAGAACAGACTGACTGTGTTGTCAGGAATTTTCTAAGAAATCTTGAAACTCCAATAGTATTCACTACAGTGAAAACGAAATACTTTTATTAGATTAAATTAGATTTACTTTTGTCCCATAGATCTATAATAAGGGGATCTCCAAGGATGTAGAACATATCATAAAACAAGAATACATACTACACATTTATGTCTAAAAACTGAAATGGTGCTATGGATGTGGAATAAGTGAAGAAACCTTAAACATGTTTTCAGTTAAGAGATAATAATTAACTTATTACAAAACTTGTAAATGTATAATACATTGGGGTGCACATGATAATTTTTGGGCCTTTGGAATCTTGCAACATCAAAGAGAAAATCAATTTACAACACTAACTTACATTGAGCAATCACTGCACTGAAGATTTTCAGAAGCTAGAGTTTACTGAATGCAAATGTTATTGGATATTATTGATAATATATACAGGGTGATTTTAATTAATGTTAAACATTCAAAATGCTGTAGAAATAACAGCAGAATGACGTCACATTGCAACAGAACATTATCAGAGAAAGGGGAAAACGTATGGCAGAAGAAAAAAGTAGTGTGAAAAGTGATCAATAGATGGTGCTGTATGTATCAGAATACGTAAATGAAAACACCTGTTGTGCACATTGACATGAAGTTGATAAACACGCCGGCTACATGGCTTTCTTCCTTTCGCATCTGTGACATTTGCCATGACTGTCTCTATGCAGGATCATGCTCTGCTTGTAAAGCTGTATTACAAGAATGATGACTGTGCACATATTGCTCTGCAGAAGTTCTGGACACTGAAGGGTTTGAAAAAAGGCGTTGGTTTGATGACTACCATGGGTCTAGAGAAAAGATTCGGAAATTTGAAAAGACGGGTTCTTTTGGTGTGCAACCTGGTAAGGGAGGAAACGAATAGATTTGATGTCAGTGGAAGCAGTGGCTACAACAAATCAGGAGGAGACGAGTGGTGATGTGCAAACGTGTAGTGCACGGAGAATTGCTCGAACATTGGACTTACCCATGAGCACGTTGCGTAAAATCTTACAAAACATCCTTCTTTGCTGTCCATTCAAAATCACCCATGTGCACGAGTTGCTTCCTGTTGACCTGCCAACAAGAGAGAGCTTTGCTTTAGAATTTCTTGCTCACATGTAAGTGGACAATGATTGGCTGTGGAAGATTTTGTGGACAGATGAAGCCGACTTCCATCTGACAGGATATGTCAATACACAGAATTGTCGAATATGGGCAACAGAAAATCCACACGCAAATCAACCAGTACCACTTCATCCTGAAAAGGTTAGTGTGTGGTGCGGGTTTACGGCATCATTTATCATAGGGCCATATTTTTTTCGAAGAGACATGTGCTTCTAGTCCTGTTACTTGTACCATCACTGGCAAGTGCTATTAGTGTGTCTATTGCGCAGCCCCAACACTCCAGCTCTCCAACAGTGTGGATGGGATCATTTTTGTGCAAGATGGCGCACCTCCGCAAATTGCAAATCCAGTTAAGGAGCTGCTGAAGTGCCATTTCAGAAATGCTAGAATTACCAGCTGCCATTTCCCTAGAGCCCGGCCATCCCGATCACTTCATCTTAATCTGTGTGACTTCTGGCTGTGGGGCTATCTGAAAGATGTTGTGTTCAATGTTCTAATTGCTAATTTAGCAGCATTGAAGGCATGCATTGCGCAACACATCCTGAATGTGATCCCAGAAACACTTTGATCAGCTGTGGAACATGCTGTTTCTCGATTTCAACTTCTTGCAGATAACAGTGGACAGCGTATTGAACATGTTTTGCGCCAGTCACACAGAAATTAATAATCCGATTTGAATTTGATTGACGCTTTTTATGTGGTTTTTTGCCTCAGGACAATTAAAAACTGATTTTTCCCATCCAGTGTGATATAACCTTGCTGTGGTGGATGGACTTACGTTTACATAACTAACAGTATCACACCTGTATACCCAGGCACACTGAGTAGTACAGTTTGTTTAATGTCAAATGTACACCTTCAGCATTGATGTATGATTCATTTGTCATTTGTGGTCGACCACCATTAAATTATGATGCTTACAGTGTGATGTCATTCTGACCAGTGGTGTTATTTCTACAGCAGTTTGAAAGTTTGACTTCAATTATAAATACCCTGTACATACCAATAATATATACATACCAAGAAAATTATCTTTGGAGCTGCACGAGTCAACCACCAAACAATCCTTTAGGCTGCTGTTAAACTGAATGAAGGTAAACTTAAAAAAAGTTATTTGGATTGAAAAATATTGTGCTTTGTTTTCAAATATAATTGTTTTCTATTCAGGTCTGATGCCAAGATGGTATATTGTATACTCTGTTTTTCTTTTCTGCCTCATTAGATATACAGTGTGTCCCAAAAATTGGGGTCAAATTTATACATGTGGTAGAATGTTTTTGAAATTTAGATTTTTAAAACATGATTTTAATGCTTTTCTAAGCATTTAATTAGTGTGAATACAATATTTGTTTTACATTGCTTCAACCGCAACAAAAGTTCTGTCATAGCACATCTCAAATCTACAGTTGCGATTTTTTTTTTTTTTTTTCCTTTGGAGGTGCTGGTATGGCATACCAGTGTGTACTGTCACAAATCAAGCATTGTAAAGAACTAGTAGTTCTTAGTAAAAAAAAGTTTTTTTTTATTTAGACCCTACAGCAACATCTCAAGCTTATAACAGCTTTTGCTTAGTTAAGCAGTATTTTTGATCCATTCCATTGCATTCTGTTGGAGCTCTGTAAGATACATTCAGTGACATCACCTTTGATGACAGACCTTCTCTCTAGCTTGCACAGTAATAATTTGTTCACATTGAGTGATCTGAAAACCATTCTTTGCACAAAGCTGCCATTTTGTTCTGTTGTATCTCAAGTCCTTGACCAATGTATGTAACATACCTACATCTTTCATTTGCAAGATACTGTTTCTCATATTTCAGAATCTTGGTATTTCATAAAATTATCTACATCTGCATGGACACTCTGCAAATCACACTTAAGTGCCTGGCAGATGGTTCATCAAACCCCCTTCATAATAATTCTCTATTATTCCAATCTCGATCAGTGTGTGGAAAAACGATCAGCCATATCTTTTGTGCGAGCTCTGATTTCTCTTATGTAAGTCAGCATCAACAAAATATTTTTGCATTCAGAGGAGAAAGTTGGTGATTGAAATTTTGTGAGAAGATTCCACCACAACGAAAAACACCATTTGTTTTTGTGGTGTCCACCACAAATCCTGTATCATCTCGGTGACATTCTCTGCCCTATTTTGCGAAAATACAAAATATACTCTTCTTCTTTGAACTTTCTCTATGTACTCTATTAATCCTATCTGGTAAGGATCCCAGACCATGCAGCACTACTCCAGAAGAGGATGGACAAGCACAGTGTAGACAGTCTCTTTAGTAGATCTGTTACATTTTCTAAGTGTTCTGCCAATAAAACACAATCTTTGGTTTGCCTTCCCCACAAGATTATTATTATTATTATTATTATTTTTTGTGTTCTTTCCAATTTAGATTGTTCATAATTGTAATCCTATGTGTTTAGTTGAATTTACGGCCTTTATATTTGTCTGATTTATCGTGTAACCGAAGTTTAATGGATTACTTTTAGCACTCATGTGGATGACCTCACACTTTTCATTATTTAGGGTCAATTGCCAATTTTCGCACCAGTCAAATATCTTTTCTAAATTGTTTTGCAATTTATTTTGATCTTCTGATGAGTTTATTGGACGATAAATGACAGCATCCTGTGCAAACAACCTAAGACCGCTGCCCAGATTATCTCCTAAATTGTTTATATAGGTAAGAAACAGCAGAGGGCCTACAACGCAACCTTGGAGAATGCCAGAAATCACTTCTGTTTTGCTCTGTGACTTTCCATCAGTTACTATGGACTAAGACCTCTCTGACAGGAAATCACAAATCCTGTCACATAACTGAGACACTATTCCATAAGCACGTAGTTTCACTACAAGCCACTTGTGTGGTACAATATCAAAAGCCTTTTGGAAATCTAGAAATATGGAATCAATTTGAAATCCCTAGTCAGTAGCAATCAACACTTTGTGTGAGTAAAGAGCTAGTTGTGTTTCAGAATAATGATTTTTTCTAAATCCGTGTTGACTGTGTACCAAGAGATTGTTCTCTTCGAGGTAATTTATAATGTTTGAACACAATATATGTTCTAAAATTCTGCTGCATATCAATGTTAATGATATGGGCCTGTAATTTAGTGGATTACTCCTACTAACTTTCTTAATATTGGTGTTATCTGAGCAACTTTCCAGTTTTTTAGTATGGATTTTTTGTTGAGTGAGTAGTTGTACATGATTGTTGAGTATGGAGCTACTGCATCAACATCCACTGAAAGGAACCTAATTGGTGTACAGACTGAACCAGAAGACTTGCTTTTATTAAGTTATTTGTGTTGTATCTCTACTCTGAGGATACCTACTTCTAAGTTACTCATGTTGGCAGCTGTTCTTGGTTCGGATTCTGGAATATTTATGTCATCTTCTTTGGTGATGGAATTTCGAAAGGCTGTGTTCAGTAACTTTGTTTTTGTTGCACTGTCACCAATAGAATTTCCACTGCTGTCGCGCAGAGAAGGTGGTGACTGTGTCTTGCCACTAGCATATTTTACATACGACCAGAATCTCTTTAGATTTCATGCCAGGTTTTGAGACAAAGTTTCATTGTGGATACTATTATAAGCATCTCATATAGGTGTTCGTGCCAAATTTCGAGCTTCTGTAAAAGATCACCAATCTTGGAGATTTTGGATTCATTTAACTTGGCATGCTTTTTTCATTGTTTCTGCAACAGTGTTCTGGCACTTTTGTGTACGAAGGGGGATCAGCTCTGTCATTTTTTTAATTTATTTGGTATGAATCTCTCAATTGCTGTTGATACCGTTTCTCTGAATTCAAAGCACCTCTGGTCTGCACTTATACTGTTAATTAGGAATGAGTGGAGATTGTCACTCAGAAAGGTGTCAAGTGAATTTTTATCTCCTTTTTTGAATAAATATATGTTTTGTTTATTTTTGGAGGATTTGGGCCTACAATATTCAGTCTCACTATGACAACCTTGTGTTCACTAAACCCTGTATCCGTGTTAATGCTCATTATTAGCTCAGGTTTATTTGTTGCTAAGGAGTCAAGTGTGTTTTCACAACCATTTACTATCCGTGCAGGCTCATGAACTACCTGCTGAAAATAATTTTCAGTAACAAATCTCGTCTCTTTTTCTGTGACATACAGTTGCTTCTCAGAAGATGTATAGAGCAAATAAGAGGTTTCATTTAGTGGATTGCAAATACATCACACAGAAATGGAATTTGACATGTACTTCTGTACAAATAGCGGTAGGAGTGAAGTTAAGAACTCGTAGTATAGTTTATCCATTGAGTGAACATACTGTATAAAGGAGACTGAAAATGTTGTTAACCTCTCTCTCTCTCTCTCTCTCTCTCTCTCTCTCTCTCTCTCTCTCTCTCTCCACCCCCTCCTTCTCTCTCTCTCTCTCTCTCTCTCTCTCTCACACACACACACACACACACACATACTACTACTACTACTACTACTACTACTACATTGTAATGATCATATTTCAAGAACTGCTTTGTTGCTGATGCTGAAAATCCTTGGAAAGAGTTAGAGGATGCTTTTATCGAGCACTGGATGTTAAATGACTGATCATGATGGTATATTAATGCTTGGAGCTATGAATTATTCTTATGGACTTGCCTTCAGATATCTCCTGCGTTCTTTGCGTTTAGATTTTTCTTTCTTTTACACTGCCATGCTACAAATATATAGGGCCCTTATGTTACAGCCGGCTGGGGTGGCCGAGTGGTTCTAGGCGCTACAGTCTGGAACCACGCAACCGCTACGGTTGCAGGTTCGAATCCTGCCTCGGGCATGGATGTGTGTGATGTTCTTAGGTTAGTTAGGTTTAAGTAGTTCTAAGTTCTAGGGGACTGACGACCTTAGAAGTTAAGTTCCATAGTGCTCAGAGCCGTTTTAACCATTTTGAACCTTATGTTACAGATCTTTTTACAAACTTTATGATATTATCAGTGTGGTTCCTAGGAATCTTCAAGAGTTGATGGTTGGAAACTACCTACTGTGTGTTTTTATGGTGGATGGCTCTTGATGAAATTGTAAATAATGTGCTCATCAGTCATTAAATAAATTACTGAACAGTGTTTATTTACCATGTTATGATTTTTGTACACATCACTGGAAGAACAGCAATCTCAGTGCAAAATTTAAAAGTTACTAATTTAAACAGTCTTGACTGCATAAAAACGTATATTACACTGTTGACTGGTTTCAGTCTATTTGTAGACAATCTTCAGACCATTCTCCAATGGAGATGAACATAAGCAGTTGACATTCAGCTCTCAACAGACGGTACTTCCTACATTCACCACCTCCGTGTGAAACCATTGGGAAATGGTCTACAAATAAACGGAAACCAGTCAATATTTTAATAAATGTTTTCATGCAATCAAGACTGTTTTGATTAGTAATTTGTAAATATACCATTTTATGGTCTTATATTTGTACTCTGTTGGTTAAGTATGCAAGCAGTTCGAAAATAATTTGGGAAACCATAACAAATCCTAACTACTTTATTTTACATTTTTACTAGTGAAATAGTCATTACGAGGTTGAAGCTCACTCTCTTGTGCCCATGTTTGCTTACAAATAAAATCGTATTGAAAAACTCATGTTGTTATATGTTATCTCTTTCTGCAGAACTGGAACCAGTTTATACTCCACCAAATGCACAGTGAGCTTCTGGAGACAAGGCGGCGTCAGGAGGAAGCTGAAAATTCACGTCAGCCTGATTTTGTTTACAATGAGCTTGACTTCCCAAGCATACTGGGCAGTGCTCAGTTAAGACTCTCAAAGAATAGACATGATCGCCAACAGGAAGGTCAGTTCACAAATGAAAGTCTCATTGTACAGTGCATTATCTATTGAAATGAATCATTGTGACAAATTACAATGCTGTGTCCCAACAGACATGAATACTAATCCCAGCATTTTGAGGATGCCTCATAGGCCAGTGCACATCTTCAGTTCATTAGTACTATTCTCATACAGTTTCAAATACTATTGGAGCTTCCCGAGTAAGCAACCAGAGACCCCAGATACTTGGTGTCCTCCCCCTCGGCCCCTCTCCCAAAACACACGTTTTGCAAAATTCATTGATAATTTTTCTCTGTTAATACATACCATGACCCTGTTCTCTTCACGCTTCTTATTTCTTAATATGTTACCTTGTGCTCTTTTATTACTTCTTCTTCGTTTAGTAAATTTGTCCATGGTCTGAGATGCATGCCAGTTTTCTTGTTATTATTAGGCACTCCACAATGCCTTTATTACAGTTGTTTTCTTTGTACTTGCACAAGTATGACAGTGCCACTGAACAATACTGTCGGCACTCTACGGGTCAATAGAGGCTCAACAACAAGCCAGCAAACAGAACCCCGCAGAAGGAAATGAAAACTTGCCTTGCGAGTCAATGTACAGGGAAGCAGAATGCCCAAAACAATGTAGAGACATGCTTAGGGATGAACACAACACATGGCAGATGTGGACAGCTTACAGCTGAGCATACAGAAATGGCACAAGGCGCAAGCAAGGTCCAAGTGGCTGATCTCAGCACTAGAACTGCCCCACCCTGCTTACCATTGCACACAGTTAAACACTTACATCAGTGGGTGTGCCCATACAATGCAGTGTGTGCACTTTCCATGCCAGTTGTCTGCACTAGTCTGCTGCCCTACCCACACCAACTCAACTGCTCTGTCTGCTCCCAGGGATCCTAAAACCATACCCCCCTGAAAAGTCCAAATACAGCTGAAGATGGCCAGGCTTGGATCACAACCTCTACTGCAGAACCAGAGAGAATGAGAGAGACCCAGGCAGCAGACGGACCACTGCAGGAGGCAATGCCTATGCCGCCTGCTCTTGTCAGAGGGGTGGAAGGGTGAAGAGTCTGAGGTACGAAAGGTGGTGACAACGAGGAAGCACATCATAGCAAATGCGAACCTGTACGTGGAACATCATCATGACCAATCCTGTCGCCAGGCTAACTGGAAGATCGCAGAGGTGAAAACCAAGAGAGGTGCAGGCACATCTGATTTGAATGACATGTCAGCTGCTCCCAACTGACATCCGCTGTAAACAACTGCTGACATTTGTGGCCCGCCATGACACCCAGCAGCCATCTCTGCTTTCGATCAGAAGACCAGCCCCAAATGGGAGTCCCCAGGTAAAACCACTGTGAGCCTTCATGGTCCGCGGCATGCATCTCAGAGCACAACCAATTCAGGAGACCCAGCAACTGATTTCCTCACAAAAGTTCTGCCAGACTGCACCCATTGACTGGCATCACCCGAGACAGGGTCAGAAAACTTGACATTGCATCGCTGCAAGAAGAGTTAGAGACAGACTAATTCATTTGGATCTGGAATGTACACAAGAACTGCTCCACCACCGAGGTAGAAGCTGGGTGAAACAGGGCAGTGGTCAGATACTGGATACCATTGTGAACATGTCTTCAAACTCCTGCAACACAAATTGCTGGCCATTATTGAAGACAGTGATCACACAATGGCAAAGATGATCAAGAATGCACAATGACAGCCGATGATGTGGAGAACAGATTCACAATGTACAGGAAATTTGATAAGGTGTTGTTCTGTACATAACCTCACAAGCCTGCACCAGATGTTCAATGTCATGGTTGATTGGTGGCCTGTAGACATGACATTATGCCAATGGCTTCTTACGTGTCATCCCCCTGTGTGATGCATGCAGCAACTGGAGTATGCGAGGACACAACGCTGTGGTAGAAGACCGCGTGACAGCCTTGCTCCCCTGTGGCAAGCAAGAGGACCTTCCGGACAACATTGAGGTAATTACGGAGGAGAAGAAATGTATGCCATGCTAGATCCACACAAGAAGAGAGGTGCTCTAACCTACCCACCTGGGTAGCCAAAACATTTTTTTCCAGAAAAGTAAGTTGGTGGCCATGGCTGTCACAACCTCTTGTGCTGTCAACAGAAAATCAAATGAGGTTTGCTGTATGATGTCATCCAATGCAACCTTAAGAGCCTCTTGCCAATTGACTCTGGATTGGTCTCCATTGGCAAATGTGAGTGCACTGGAATTTGCACACTGGACAGTGGAATGGTAATCAATGTCATACCAGTAATTACTGAGAAAGAGGACCAACCTCTGCAATTGGTCGGTAGTCCTATCTGGTAGCTTTGAATGAGGGCCAATTAAGGAGATCAGATACTTGCGGTCGGTGATGAGTAGGAACTTTACCCCATACAAGAAATCGTTAAACGGTTTAATTCTGAAGACAAAGTTGCCAGTGCCACCTCCTCTACCTGCGAATATCTACATTGTGCCATAGAAATCATAAGCGATGGGCTGTTTGGTGCCATCTGGGTTCCACTGAGGCAGAACCATACAACTGTCAAGGTTAAATGTTTACCCAGCATGAAAGAAGCCAGGGAGCAGAGCACAAACACTGCCTGAGGGACTGAAACGCCCGTTGACAGTCAGTAGACCAGACAAACTTAATGCACTGTTTGAAAAGCCAGTTAAGAGGATGCCGGTTTTTCGCAGCCTGGGAAATGAGCTTTGTGTAATATGGACTCTTGCCCAAAAAAGACTGCATCTCCATTGGATCCTTGGGTGCCTGCAGGTTGATGATTGCTCTGAGGTGGTCATCCATAGGAATACACTGTTTACTACAAGACAGTGCTTGATGTAGTGGCCATTGCATTGCAGTATCAGGCTGCCGAAGAGCCTTTACATATCTGAGATGAGGCTGACTGTCACGTGTGTATGTACTTGAAACTCAACCGGTCAGACATCCACTACCAACAATAGTAAAATACGTTGGTGCCATGTATGCAGGTCATCAGAGACAGTCCCAGTCCAATGAAAATGATGACTGAACGTGGCTTACCAACTGTCACAAACAGTTGTTAAATGGCCCACCTGAGAGGATAGGCCACATACGGCTTTCATGTGCGGGCAGGCTCATCGAACAGACAATAGACATAGGGCTGCTGGCTAGCCCAGTGAGCGGAAGGAGAGTGACCCCATACTGCTGGACAGCAAAAAGGCAGGTTTTTCAACTGGATCGACGGTACACCTTACCTGGCAATGCAGTAAGAACTGGTGCAGGTAATTCTCCCACCTTTTCACACACTCATCGGGGAAGAAATTGCACAGTGGGCACCTGGCTCATCACCTGCATGTCATGGGCATGAAGCTATTCCACAGTGTGGTTCAACAGTGTAGACATCTGGTCAGGTCGTACAGCTGCTGGTCAGCAGCTGCCACTGCTGCTTCTCCTCCTCCTCCTCCTCCTCCTCCTCCTCCTCCTCCTCCTGATCCTTCTGTAGGCACAACTGTTCGTGCTGGCTTTTCAAAAATGTAAGATCCATGGTGGCCCAAAATTAACACTGAAAAAGGAAGAAAAAGAAAGAGAAATGTCACATGTGTAAGGTCATCCTTAGTCACCACTTAAGTATTTACACAGCCACTAAACAACACTGGCTGCACAGGGTATTGTATGGGCTGATGGTGGCTAAGCACAAGCTGGGTAACAGAACCCAGCAGGAGGAAATGAAACTCGCTGTGTGAGTCAATCAGCAGAGAAGCAGAAAGTCCAAAACTGCCCAAACACTTGCACAAGAATGAACGCAACATATGGCAGGCATGGACGACTGATCACTGAGCGCACACTCAAATGGCACATGATGTGAGGCACAAGACAAGGCCCACTGTGGTTGAATTCAGCATTAGAACTGCCCCACGTAGCTTACTGTCACCCACAGGTAAACAGTCCTGTCAGTCGGTCTGTCCAAACATGATGTTGCTTGCATCCCCCCCCCCCCCCCCATGGCTGTCGTCTGCACTAATCTGCTGCACTAAATACACCAGCTCGTCTTCCTCCATAACAATGTCTACTGGTAGGGTACATGATTTTCCATTTAAATTTATCAGCCAACAGCAGAAAATGTATTTTCATAGTTTTCATCCCTTTTATTTTCAAAGATTCTCTTTTCTGTAGGATGTGTATAGTCTATCTGTAAACTGAAGAGCGAGCAGCACTTTTGGTGGGGGAAGTGGCCTTTCCCGGAAGAACGCTGCCACCGGCCTACAGGGGCACCCAAAATCTGTTTCCCGTTACCTGTCTAGCGGTGTAGATCGGCGTGCGGTGATATACGTCGTTTCTGTTCATGTCATCTTAGTTGCCAGTGTCAGTCAGTTAACTTTGTATACCTACTGATATGCTTCGATATCCGGAAGTGATGGATAATCATCTAGCATTGCAAGAAAATGTGTAGAATACGAAGAAGAGGAGGTATTTGCGGAGTAACGAGCGTTCAATCGTCTGTAATGTTATTACAGCGTGTATTAAAGAGGCGACCCAAAAAGAACTATAACTATAATAATATTACCAGTCCCAATCAAAGGGTGGCAATTTATGCTAACGTCAGCCTCGCGCAATAGGACGCATAAGGAAGGAACATGAAAATAAGCCGCGTGGTTTACTGGAATCGCCACGAAAGAAAACTAATAATTTTGGGAGAAAACCCATCGCTATAGACAGTTTCAAAATCATGTAAAACCTTTGATGCTTACGGAACACTAAATCTCTATCTCGGTCACTATTCACCTGATTCTAAGACACATTGCTTAAAACATGTGCCCAATAGCTATTCCAAACACTGCTGAAATTTTCTTCGAAACATGTACACTTCTAAGCAAAAAGCTTGACCTATGAGGTGCGTTCACATATTAATTTTTATTTTTTGGTAAGAACTTTATTTGTTAATCTACAGCAATGTTATACTCTTCAAAATATTCCTCATTACATACTGTACACTTACGCCAGTGCTTTTTCCAATTCCCAAAACACTTTACGAACTGTTTCTTCGGGATAGCTTATAGGTTTCTTTAACTGTGCATTTTTAGTCTCATCCATGCTTGTAAAACCGCTGTCCATTAAGGCCTGCTTTGAAATGTTTGTACCACTTGTATGCCCTTGGTTTACTCATAACAGGTTCACCAAAAGCAATATTTAACATTTCTAAAAATTTCATACACTTTATTCTATTCTTATAACAAAATTTAATGCAGGATCCCTAATCTATTTTTATACAAAACAAATATTCGTTGATGCTACCACAACACATGTAACCTTTTTGACAGCTGACGACAATACACATAACATTGTACATGTACTTTTGAGACATGTTTACGAAGCCAGTGATAAAGAAGTAGTGCAAATCGGACTAATACAACACACAAAATTATAAATTTCTGCTTACTTTTTAAACACTCTTCATGTTGCAAGAATTGTTAAGTTTCAGTGCAGTTGGGTTGGGATTGGGTTGTTTGGGGGAGGAGACCAGACAGTGAGGTCATCGGTCTCATTGGATTAGGGAAGAACAGGGAAGGAAGTCGGCCGTGCCTATTCACAGGAACCATCCCGGCATTTGCCTGGAGCAATTTAGGGAAATCACGGAAAACGTAAATCAGGATGGCCGGACGCGGGATTGAACCGTCGTCCTTTAGAATGCGAGTCCAGTGTGCTAGCCACTGCGACACCTTCCTCAGTTTCAATGCAGATCTTCAAAGAAAACTTCTACCTTTTAGTGAAAACACGAAGTAGGAACAAGCCTTAAATTCTACATATTGATTGCGTTATATGCGGTTCGTTTT
Organism: Schistocerca nitens; assembly: GCF_023898315.1. Lineage (NCBI taxonomy): Eukaryota > Metazoa > Arthropoda > Insecta > Orthoptera > Acrididae > Schistocerca > Schistocerca nitens. The sequence goes on from NC_064617.1 coordinate 435,051,861, forward strand.
ACGAATAGCAATAGAGCAACATATATTCACATGAACAGCCATTCGATCTTATCTTTGTAGTAGCATCCTGACTTCCATTCTTACGTTAATATTATTTACTCTATAATGTTGTGTTTTGAAAGAATCTATAGTTTTTGTATACCTTATGGTCTTAATGCATGTGTCTAAAAATAAACGCAGCCGCGATGTATCCGCACATGGCGTCACCACAGATTTAATGCGCGCCGCAGCAGGGTCGGTACTAAGTTGTGAAACAGCCTGTAGAAGCACCTTGTGACGTAGCTGGGTTGACAGAGTGGGGACTCGCTCGCTCGCTCTTCAGTTTACCGACAGACTATAGATGCCTCAGATAAAACTAATCCTAAATTCCTTATCAAAAATTAGCAGTAACCTCACTTACACATTAACATCCCATACACAAACAGATTGTGCACACTGTCATTACTGCATCCGGATTTATTTAGCAACAGAATACAGATGAGAAAAGCTATCGCCTCATCAAATAATAGTAACTTCTCCTGGTTGTGGCTGTTGATGGTGTTACGGCCCACCCTTCGAAGTTCCCATGGTCAGACATGGTAGCCTTTTGCCTTCTACTTATTTTGTGCAGCATTGCTTCCCAACAATCCCCATAAAGTCCAGAATAACCACTGTATCGTCATCTTAATCTTTTATCAGTGACCAGCTAATTTGTTAACTTGACTCACGTTGCCAGCCACTGCTAGCTACTGAAAAACTGCCAGTGGCAACATGTGCCTCATCAACTAGTGAACCATGATTTATATCATTCGCTTAACACAGTTCACTTCTCTGCAGTGGTCCACAGTGAAGATTTATAGTAATAGAAATGGTTGTTTGTTGATAAATGACAGTATCAAATTTTGGAACATATTTCACAACAAATTTTTGGCTCATGATCACCTCTTTCAGTAGTTAAACAATCTTGAAATAAGAAATTTCCTAATTACCAGAGAATCATTTTGTACTAGTGTATTTTGGTGGTCAGGCAATAAATTTTTATTGTGACAGGTCTCTAATATTAATTTTGGTAAGTATCAAGCTATTGAGAGCTCAAAGCTTTGAAAATTTTTCTGCCCATTCACTTTTAGAGCAAGAGAAAAATGACTGCGTAAGCTCTCTGTTCTCTCTTACCTTACTCCCGTGTATGTGAGATACACAATGGAGGCAACAGAATTACTTCAATCTACACCAAATATTGGTACTCCCCAAGGACGCAACAGGTTGTCATGAGAATAACACATCTTCCATCCAGTGATTTCTTCTTTAGTTCTCCAACTATCTCATTTACATTCATTTATAAAAGAAATACTACTATTTTTGTTCCAAGAAATAAGGAAAGGGCATAAAACGAAATAAAATTAACAAGCATTAAGTTCTTAATCTGCCCCCCTGAACCATAGATCTTGCCGTTGTTGGGGAGGCTTGCTTGCCTCAGCAATACAGATGGCCATACCGTAGGTGCAACCATAACGGAGGGGTATCTGTTGAGAGGCCAGACAAACGTGTGGTTCCTAAAGAGGGGCCGCAGCCTTTTCAGTAGTTGCAGGGGCAACAGTCTGGATGATTGACTGATTTGGCCTTATAACACTAACCAAAACAGCCTCGCTGTGCTGGTACTGCCAACGGCTGAAAGCAAGGGGAAACCACAGCCGTAATTTTTCCCGAGGGCACGCAGCTTTACTGTATGGTTAAATGATGATGGCGTCCTCTTGGGTAAAATATTCCGTAGGTAAAATAGTCCCCCATTTGGATCTCCGGGCGGGGACTAGTCAAGAGGATGTCGTTATCAGGATGAAGAAAACTGGCATTCTACGGATTGGAGTGTGGAATGTCAGATCCCTTAATTGGGCAGGTAGGTTAGAAAATTTAAAAAGGGAAATGGATAGGTGGAAGTTAGATATAATGGGAATTAGTGAAGTTCGGTGGCAGGAGGAACAAGACTTTTGGTCAGGTGAATACAGGGTTATAAATACCAAATCAAATAGGGGTAATGCAGGAGTAGGTTTAATAATGAATAAAAAAATAGGAGTGCGGGTAAGCTACTACCAACAGCATAGTGAACACATTATTGTGGCCAAGATAGACACGAAGCCCATGCCTACTACAGTAGTACAAGTTTATTTGCCAACTAGCTCTGCAGATGATGAAGAAATTGATGAAATGTATGATGAGATAAAAGAAATTATTCAGGTAGTGAAGGGAGACGAAAATTTAATAGTCATGGGTGACTGGAATTCAAGAGTAGGAAAAGGGAGAGAAGCAAAACATAGTGGGTGAATATGGATTGGGGGAGAGAAATGAAAGAGGAAGCCGTCTGGTAGAATTTTGCACAGAGCATAACTTAATCATAGCTAACACTTGGTTCAAGAATCATAAAAGAAGGTTGTATACATGGAAGAATCCTGGAGATACTAGAAGGTATCAGATAGATTATATAATGGTAAGGCAGAGATTTAGGAACCAGATTTTAAATTGTAAGACATTTCCAGGGGCAGATGTGGACTCTGACCACAATCTATTGGTTATGAACTGTAGATTAAAACTGAAGAGAAAAGGTGGGAATTTAAGGAGATGGGACTTGGATAAACTGACTAAACCAGAGGTTGTACAGAGTTTCAGGGAGAGCATAAGGCAACAATTGACAGGAATGGGGGAAAGAAATACAGTAGAGGAGGAATGGGTAGCTCTGAGGGGTGAAGTAGTGAAGGCAGCAGAGGATCAAGTAGGTAAAAAGACGAGGGCTAGTAGTAGAAATCCTTGAGTAACAGAAGAAATATTGAATTTAATTGATGAAAGGAGAAAATATAAAAACGCAGTAAATGAAGCAGGCAAAAAGGAATACAAACGTCTCAAAAATGAAATCGACAGGAACTGCAAAATGGCTAAGCAGGGATGGCTAGAGGACAAATGTAAGGATGTAGAGGCTTATCTCACTAGGGGTAAGATAGATACTGCCTACAGGAAAATTAAAGAGACCTTTGGAGAAAAGAGAGCCACTTGTATGAATATCAAGAGTGTTGATGGAAACCCAGTTCTAAGCAAAGAAGGGAAAGCAGAAAGTTGGAAGGAATATATAGAGGATCTATACAAGGGCGATGTACTTGAGGACAATATTATGGAAATGGAAGAGGATGTAGATGAAGATGAAATGGGAGATACAATACTGCGTGAAGAGTTTGACAGAGCACTGAAAGACCTGAGTCGAAACAAGGCCCCGGGAGTAGACAACATTCCATTGGAACTACTGACGGCCTTGGGAGAACCAGTCCTGACAACACTCTACCATCTGGTGAGCAAGCTGTATGAGACAGGCGAAATACCCTCAGACTTCAAGAAGAATATAATAATTCCATTCCCAAAGAAAGCAGGTGTTGACAGATGTGAAAATTACCGAACAATCAGCTTAATAAATCACAGCTGCAAAATACTAACGCAAATTCTTTACAGACAAATGGAAAAACTGGTAGAAGCCGACCTCGGCGAAGATCAGTTTGGATCCCGCAGAAATATTGGAACACATGAGGCAATACTGACCCTATGACTTATCTTAGAAAATAGATTAAGGTAAGGCAAACCTACATTTCTAGCATTTGTAGACTTAGAGAAAGCTTTTGACAATGTTGACTGGGATACTCTCTTTCAAATTCTAAAGGTGGCAGGGGTAAAATACAGGGAGCGAAAGGCTATTTACAATTTGTACAGAAACCAGATGGCAGTTATAAGAGTCGAGGGGCATGAAAGGGAAGCAGTGGTTGGGAAGGTAGTGAGACAGGGTTGTAGCCTCTCCCCAATGTTATTCAATCTGCATATTGAGCAAGCAGTAAAGGAAACAAAAGAAAAATTCGGAGTAGGATTTAAAATCCATGGAGAAGAAATAAAAACGTTGAGGTTCGACGATGACATTGTAATTCTGTCAGAGACAGCAAAGGACTTGGAAGAGCAGTTGAACGGAATGGACAGTGTCTTGAAAGGAGGATATAAGATGAACATCAACAAAAGCAAAACAAGGATAATGGAATGTAGTCGAATTAAGTCGGGTGATGCTGAGGGAATTAGATTAGGAAATGAGACACTTAAAGTAGTAAAGGAGTTTTGCTATTTGGGGAGCAAAATAATTGATGATGGTCGAAGTAGAGAGGATATAAAATGCAGACTGGCAATGGCAAGGAAAGCGTTTCTGAAGAAGACAAATTTGTTAACATCGAGTATAGATTTAAGTGTCAGGAAGTCGTTTCTGAAAGTATTTGTATGGATTTTAGCCATGTATGGAAGTGAAACATGGACAATAAATAGTTTGGACAAGAAGAGAATAGAAGCTTTCAAAATGTGGTGCTACAGAAGAATGTTGAAGATTAGGTGGGTAGATCACATAACTAATGAGGAGGTATTGAACAGAATTGGGGAGAAGAGGAGTTTGTGGCACAACTTGACTAGAAGAAGGGATCGGTTGGTAGGACATGTCCTGAGGCATCAAGGGATCACAAATTTAGCGTGGAGGGTAAAAACCATAGAGGGAGACCAAGAGATGAATACACTTAGCAGACTCAGAAGGATGTAGGTTGCAGTAAGTACTTGGAGATGAAGCAGCTTGCACAGGATAGAGTAGCATGGAGAGCTGCATCAAACCAGTCACAGGACTGAAGACAAGAAGAACAACAACAACAATAACAAGTTCTTATGATGTATGATCTATTTTAAATAATTAAATCCATCTCTGAAAATTATCATGAACATTTTCTATCTATCTACACTCTCGCCACCACAGAGATATTGGATTAAAGCTGTATTGATGTTTGTAAGAAACTCATTTCACCACAATAAACAATTTATTTATATTCAGTTGAAAGTAGAGTGGCTTAGTAGGTAAGGCACTGGACTAATATTTGAGGGAAGCAGAGTTTAAATTCTCACCTATATGCGCTGATTTAGGTTTCCTATAGTTTATGTGAATAGCTTATGGTTATTGTTGTTATGATTTAGAAGCGACCTGCAGCTGCTACTTCTGTCAATAGAATACTGGCTCATTCCACATCCCTGGAAGATTTACCAAACATGATTTGTGAATGAACGTACCTTTCATGAGACTGTAGTCAGTGCCTTTCCCAACCGTGTCTCCCTCTCCCTCCCCTCCCTCTCCCTCTCCCTCTCACTCTCCCTCTCACTCTCACTCTCTCACACACACACTCTCACACACACTCTCTCACACACACTCTCTCAATTTCTCCCTCTCGCCTTCTCCTCTCAGAGAGTTTTACTTGAGTATTTCACGCCTTTCTATGCCATTCACTAGAGGGAAGCCCACATCATTTTTCCTTCTAGTAGTGTACTGCTATTATCTCTCTTAACCTTGAGCTGCAATGGATTGTTGAAAGTAAGTGTCATGAGCAAATAAATGTACTGTGAGATTGTGGCTAATATTCCCTTATATTTAAACATATGCCTGCAATATGTACATGTGTAAATTCAATGTGTAATTCTAATTGATTTCTTATGTACAAAGAGTATTTTTTACCTAAGTGAGGAGTTTACTCTGTAATGTCAAAATTGGCTATTATTCTTATGGAAAAAAATAGCAGAATCTAAACACAGCTTCCCATTAATGTCCTGTATCTGTTGTAACTGCAATCTGGTTACTGTAAGAGTTGTAAATAACCTGTTTGGTAGAAGAGGCATTTTTAACGTACAGAACTGTGTGAACTTTGTATTTCAAAATTTGAAGTTAGTCCATGTGTGCGAAACCAATTAATAAATTAAACAAAAACATCATTTTCTATTTTTCCAGTGGCTGCTTCTTTGATTAGCTTGACAGTACAAACATTGAGAAGAGCAATGGTTTTACATTGTGATACAGTTTTGTTGTTTTCAGTCCTCAGGCTGGTTTCATTCAGCTCTCCACACAACTTTCTCCTGTATTCATATCTGAATAACTACTGCAACCTTATTGTATCCACACGTAGATCCATCTACAATTTTTACCCTCCATGCTTCCCTCCATTACCAACGGACTATTCCTTGATGCCTCAGGATATGTGCCATAACTGGTCTCCTCCTGTAGTCAAGCTATGCTGTTAAGTTTCTTTTCTCTCAATTTTGATTCAGCACCACCTCATTTGTTATTCATTCCACCCATCTAATCTTCAGCACCACATTTCAAAAGTTTTTATTTTCTTCTTCTCTGAACTGCTTATCGTCTACATTTCACTTCCATACAAGGTGACGCTCTAGACAAATACCTTCAGAAAAGGCTTCCTAAGACTTAAATTTATGTTGGATGTTAACGTTTTATTTGTATTCAAGAATACTTTATATCATCTCTTCTTGGGCCATCTTCATTTATTTTGCTGCCCAAATAACAAAACTCATCTACTACTTTGTGTCTCATGTTCTAATATAATTCCTTCAGGATCACTTAACTTAATGCCACTGCATTCCATTATCCCTGTTTCCTTTTGTTGATGTTCATCTCACTACCTCTTTTCTACTTTAATTTCTTTTCCAAATTTCTCCTTGGTTTCCTTCACAGCTTGCTCAGTACATGGATTGAATAAAATCAAGGATAGGGTACAGCCCTGTCTCACTTCCATCTTAAGTACTGCTTCCCATTAATGTCCTGCAACTGTTGTAACTGCAGTCTGGTTTCTGTAAGAGTTGTAAATAACTTTCACTCCCAGTATTATGTCCTTGCTACATTTAGAATTTCAGTGAATTTATTCCAGTCAACATTATAAAAAGCATCATCTAACTCAACAAATGCTATAAATCTAGGTTTGCATTTCTTAAGTGTATCTTCTAATGTAAGTCATAAGATCACTTTTGTCTCTCTTGTTACTACATTTCTTTGGAACTGAAACTGATGTTCTCTGAGTCTGGCTTCTGCCTATTTCTCTAGTCTTCTGTAAATAATGACGACTTACCAGATTGATGGTTCAGTAATATACACACCTGTCAGCCCCTACCTCCTTTGGAATGGAAATTTTTATGTTTTTCTTGAAGCCTGAGAGTGTTTCTCCTGCCCCATATACTCTGCAGACCAGGTGGAATAGCTCTGCCGTGGCCAGCTCCACCAAGGATCTCGATAATTCTGAGGTAAAGTCTACTCCAATAGCCTTGTTTAGACTGAGGTCTTCCAGTGCTATGTCAAATTCATCTTATATTATCACATCCCCCATCTCATTTTCACCTACTTCCCATTCCTTTTCATATTATCTTCAGCCATTCTGTATAGTGCTTTCACATTTCAGGCTTCCCGTCTTTGCACACTGGCTTGCAACCTGTGTCCTTTATGGTCACACGTTTCCTTCCATTTCTTTAATTTTCATACGTGGAGCATCTATCTTTTCTATTGTCCTGCCTCCCTCTACGGCTTTGAATTTCTTCTCTAGCTATTCCTGCTGTGCCACTCTTACCATCTGTCATTTATTTCTTTTAGATGTCTGTATGTCCTTTTGCTATCTTCATTTGTTACTTTTTTTTTCTTCATTTTTTCCTTCCATCAGTTAAATTCCATATCTCACTTGTTATCCAAGGTTTTCTGCTAGGCCTGCCCTTTTTTCCCATTTGATCCTCTGTTGCCATCACTATTTCATCTCTCAGAGCTAACCATTTCCATCTACTTAAAACCATTCTTAAAAAGAATATTTGGTAAGAAGTCTGCAGTACAAATAACTTGAAAGAGAAATATAATAATACACTTATAGAATATTCCATTATTTTCTTTTGGACAGTTCTTCTCCACATTGAAATTGCAGGCAGAAATGCACAACTATTAAGCAAAACATTTGGATAATTCATTTCATTAGAATATCATGTAGAAAGCAGTGGTGATTGTATCATAATATAGATGACAGTCTAGTTACAGAATTTAACTACAAGCAATACAATAAGAGCCAAAGAATGTCATCAGAGAGGCTAAAACTATGCTTTACTCCACTAAAATAAGTAGCTGCCAGAACAAAATTAAAACTACATGGTCATCAGGACAGATTGTTGGTTCTCATCTTACCAGATCTGTCACCAGGGTTGCTTACTTTACTTATTTCCTGTTATTTGTATGCAGAGCATAGGGCTTCGACAAAGCTCTGCCAGCACACTCGATTTCAGGTGAGAATCTTCAGCTCTACTAATGTTTTCCCTTCCTCCACTTTTCTCCTCCATGATGTGCTTGGTCTTCCTCATAATCTTTTACCCTCTCCATGATGTGCTTGGTCTTACTCATAATCTTTTACCCTGTGGATTTCAGCGGGGAATTCTCTACAGTATCCTGGCTTATTCAGGTAGTGTGTCCAATCCAGGCCCACTTCCTTTTCTTGATTTGGATGTGATAGGTTCTTCTCTAGTTCAATTCCAAAGGTCTTTGTTGGGTATCATATTTGGCCAAACGATTTTAAGAATTTTCCTAAGACATTTGTTAAGGAAGATTTGCAAACTCTTGGTGCACCGTAATTGCTTGCTGAGTGATACAATGCATTTTTCCCATCCTTCAGCAGCCTCATGTGTGGAAAACCACATTTTGAGCTGTAGTCAAGCTGACTTCATGCAATGTTACTTCCAACTTTCTGTGCATGACTGAAAGACCTCTGGCAACATCCTTTTGCACTTTCATTCATTTTGTCTGAGTTTGTTACGTTATTTTACTTTATCTGTATCGTCCTTAAGTTTAAACAATAGAAACTCCAGGTAGGAACATCAACAATGTAAGAAAAGATAGATTGCTACTTATTGTAAAGAAGACATATCAAGTTGCAGACAGGCACAATTAAAATACACTCACATATAGCTTTTGGTCACTGCCTTCGTCAGTAAAGAGGACACACAGACAATGTTTACATACACATGCAAGCAAGCACACCTCACGCACACGATGGCCGTGTGCGTGAGGTGTGCGTACTTACTTGCTATTGTGTGTGTTTGTGTGTGTGTGTGTGTGTGTGAGAGAGAGTGAGTGCGCGTGCATGCATGTATTTGTGCGCATGTGTGAGAGTGAATGTTGTGTGTGCATCCTCTTTACTGATGAAGGCTGTGACCAAAAGCTATATGTGAGTGTCTTTTAATCGTGCCTGTCTACAACTTGACATGACTTGTTTACGGTAAGTAGCAATCTATCTTTTCCTACATTCTTAAGTTCTTCAGAACAGTGTTTCCATCCATTAGTTGGGCTTCACAGACAGTCGATACCCTCCAAACCTACTCTGTAAACAGATCCCTGTGTCACCTCCATATATATATACTCCTGACTCTCCAATTACTCCCTTGAACCAGCTGCTAAGGAGCATGCTTCTCATTATCCATTATCATTTCGGACTCTAACAATGTAACCACATTAATCACAAGTTTTTCGACTACCTATCATCATGCCTGGAAATAAGAAATGTCCTTCCCACTATTATGCGTACCCACACACCCACCCCTCAAAGTACTGTTCTGCCAACCCACCCAATGTGCAAAATGTCTTGGATCATCTTTATGCTGTGTTCACTCCCAATGCTGTACCACATAGGTCATAACTCTGGGTGAGACTTGTTCCATGCAGAACATTTTGCTTTAGTCCCATCACAGGAATATCTTATGCTATCAGAGGCAGGGCTTCGTATGAAAACAGTCATGTAATTTACTGATTCTGCTATAACTTTATTATAGCCTTTTATGTGGGCATAACTATAACCTAACTGACCACTTAATGAATGACCACTGGTACACTGTGGCCAAAACCAAAAATTGACCACCCACTGCCAGAATATATTGCTGAGCAGAACATACTTGACTTTGATATCTGCTTCACAACCTAATGCCATCTGGATCTCCCCTGCCTCCTCACCTCCCCACCCCCCACCCAAATATATATATATATATATTCCACGTAGGAAAAATATATCTAAAACAAAGATGATGTGACTTACCAAATGAAAGTGCTGGCAGGTCGACAGACACACAAACGAACACAAACATACACACAAAATTCAAGCTTTCGCAACAAACTGTTGCCTCATCAGGAAAGAGGGAAGGAGAGGGAAAGACGAAAGGATGTGGGTTTTAAGGGAGAGGGTAAGGAGTCATTCCAATCCCGGGAGCGGAAAGACTTACCTTAGGGGGAAAAAAGGACAGGTATACACTCGCACACACACACAGATCCATCCACACATACAGACACAAGCAGACATATTTAAAGACAAAGAGTTTGGGCAGAGATGTCAGTCGAGGTGGAAGAGTAGAGGCAAAGAAGTTGTTGAGAGACAGGTGAGGTATGAGTGGCGGCAACTTGAAATTAGCGGAGATTGAGGCCTGGCGGATAACGAGAAGAGAGGATATACTGAAGGGCAAGTTCCCATCTCCGGAGTTCGCACCAACCTATCCGAACTCCGGAGATGGGAACTTGCCCTTCAGTATATCCTCTCTTCTCGTTATCCGCCAGGCCTCAATCTCCGCTAATTTCAAGTTGCCGCCACTCATACCTCACCTGTCTCTCAACAACTTCTTTGCCTCTACTCTTCCACCTCGACTGACATCTCTGCCCAAACTCTTTGTCTTTAAATATGTCTGATTGTGTCTGTATGTGTGGATGGATCTGTGTGTGTGTGCGAGTGTATACCTGTCCTTTTTTCCCCCTAAGGTAAGTCTTTCCGCTCCCGGGATTGGAATGACTCCTTACCCTCTCCCTTAAAACCCACATCCTTTCGTCTTTCCCTCTCCTTCCCTCTTTCCTGATGAGGCAACAGTTTGTTGCGAAAGCTTGAATTTTGTGTGTATATTTGTGTTTGTTTGTGTGTCTATCGACCTGCCAGCGCTTTTGTTTGGTAAGTCTCATCATCTTTCTTTTTAGATATATTTTTTCCACGTGGAATGTTTCCCTCTGAGATATATATATATATATATATATATATATATATATATATATATATATAGAGAGAGAGAGAGAGAGAGAGAGAGAGAGAGAGAGAGAGAGAGAGAGAGAGAGAGAGAAACATTCCACGTGGGAAAAATATATCTAAAAACAAACATGATGTGACTTACCGAACGAAAGCGCCGGCAGGTCGATAGACACACAAACACACACACAAAATTCAAGCTTTCGCAACAAACTGTTGCCTCATCAGGAAAGAGGGGAAGGAGAGGGAAAGACGAAAGGATGTGGGTTTTAAGGGAGAGGGTAAGGAGTCATTCCAATCCCGGGAGCGGAAAGACTTACCTTAGGGGGAAAAAAGGACAGGTATACACTCGCACACACGCACATATCCATCCACACATATACAGACACAAGCAGACATATTTAAAGACAAAGGGTTTGGGCAGAGATGTCAGTCGAGGCCTCATATATATATACCCCGCAGTCCTCCTCACAACATATTGTGACATTGTGTCCACATTTAGTAAAGAGAGAGCAAACAGGGATTGAAAGATATTCATCTGTGTCCTGTTAATTTGGCAGTGCTAATTCAGTACCTTAAAACTTTCTGGTACTTAGATAAGAACATCTGCTGAGAGTTGACAAAATTAACATGTTTTTTGCATCTAGTGGCTCTTCATTTAAAAGTAAAATACTGTGTAGTCGTAAGATGATGGTGCTAACTCATTTTATTCACTGTGAATGTGGCCCTAATGTTTGAGAAGCAGCATTGCCTATTGCATGTGCTGTGATTGTGTTATGTGATATTATTTCTGTTTGTATGGGACATTTATAAATGTGGACCCTAGAACACAAGAAGTCTAAGTGCAATTTTAACAGTTTTGAGTAAATCAGAGTTAAAGTTGGAAAAATTATTTTTATGTGGAATAAAAAGGTTAACTACATTTTTATATTTTAGGCTATTATTCAATTCTTAGACATTCAGTATCACTTGAAACCTTTCTTGATTTTCTTGATATTGTGTTTTTTTTTAATATTTTGTAAGAAACAATGTTTGCACTTCCTTTAAGGAGATATCTCTAAGATTCCTTTCCTTCTAAAGAAATGGAAAGGAAAATGACTGCAGAAGCTTAATGAAGTTATTTTATTATTATAAAAAAAATTACGAAAACATACTTTAATGTAAGGTTTAGGGTACACTGAAAAGTTCTTATGTATAAGACAATCTAATCATCAATGTCTGTATCATAAGCATTGTTGGGCTCTGATTCTTCTCCTCCTTCAACAACTGGTGTCGTTGCTTCCCTTGTCAAGTTATTGGGCAGCCCGATATAGAATGGCGGGACAAATTGGAGAAGTCCCATAAGATTGTCATATTTTTTCTTCTTCAGGTTAGGTTTCATATCCGCCAGCTGAAGAACTGGAAGCTGTTGCAGGAAGGCGACCTGATCTGGGTGGAATCATTGGAAACACTTTGAATGTCTCAATACTTCCTGATGTGTTTTTGTAAAACAGAGTGGTTGGACTTGACTTTTTGAAATGAAGAACTACTTTCCTCGAATTTCCTTTACTACTTTTGGAAAGAACATGTTGAATTGCAGGATATTAATGAAACCCTTATCTTCCATAAGTTTTAAAATACTCTTAAGGGTTGACGATGCAACCAAGTCCATCCAGTCTTTTGTGACATACATGTTTCAGGATTTTTTTCTTTTTGATTTCTATGAGCCCAAAATCTTGGTCGTATTCATTATATGAATGGCCTGATACCAAAAAATGGTGTGTCACTGTTTCAATTTGGGTGTTTCTCACAATGTAAAGCCCAAATTTGGCAGTCAAATTGCTTTTGTTCTGCCCTCCAAAGTTATCACTAAAAACACTAGTAAGTGTTTCACATTGGGAGGCAGGAAGCTATCTCTTGGCATCCTCTGCCAGCTTTCCCCTCATGCCAAAAGTACATATGCCCCATTTGGGTTTTAAGATTGCAAATGTCCAGGTTATACGTCCATAGCTGCTGCATGTAGTAAGCATTTGAATTTCTTTTGGAGTTGGCATCATCATTTGAAGGTTGAAACAGGTACAAGTTGTATTGTTATCATCTGCTTCATTGTATTTGTTTTTTATATCCTTAGCAGTTCTGCCTTTTGCAGATGTAATTCTTTTTCTGCTTCTGCAGATTTTTTTTCTTCATCGGTACCATTCTCTATTGCAACTTGCAGCCTGTCACACGTTACACAGGTGTCACTTCCGGGCCTGTGAAAACTTAGTTTGAATTCAGGGTTGAAAATTTTTCTGCAAACACTTTCTTTTTCAGGCTTGATGTTTTTTTTCTTCTTTACTCCACTTTGTGTAAAAATTGTACATTTTAGATAAATTTAAGTCGAGGTTAAGATATCTCACATTTGGAAATTTTTCATGACTATAATGGCTTTGATAATGAGGGGAGTTTGTGATATGTTCCTTGATTATTTCGATCCTATGGTAAGAAATTTTATGTGCTGGTTCCTTCCTACCCCTATTTTTTTTTTTTTTTTTTTTTTTTTTTTACAATTTTATGTGTCACTCTTTTATTTGATTTGTCTAGGATTTGAGAAAAAATGTTTTGCATACTCTGTATCCACCTAGCTTAAGTATACATGAAACACCTTTTTTGTTTTCACCTGTTTCTTTACTCCATTTTACCGGTGCTAACACAGTTGTTCCATTTAAAAATGCTGTTTGCAATTCTCAACTTCCAAGTTTTCAATATGAATTGAAAATGCTTTGTCTTTGTTGTGAAGGGATGTTATCAGTACATTTATACCGGCAGTTGTGGTCATACGGTTGCATGTCTTTTTTACTGTGTACTTTGTTTTTTGTCAACATATGACTGACTTGAGTATCTTAGCTTCTTTCTTTGTACTTGTTTCCAAGTGTGAACTCTTCTTACTTGTTTTTTTCCCTCATTGAGTCTCTGGAGGAATGGCATTGTCAGGTGGGTGTGCTAGTGCTCGACCTTCTTCTTCACCATTTTCTGGATAAAAATATAGTTTTAAATGGATAATACTAAAAAGGGTTCAAAAAGTTTTTCTAGTAACAGTAACATAATACCCAGTCCTGTCGTGGTCACTTACAAGAGTTTATTTGATTGTGCCACAGTGATTGATTGGGGTCCTTCCAGAAGCTATGTATAAATTTACAACTTTTAGTATAAAACCAATAAAATAAGTAGGACCCATGAGGCAAGGAGTATGTCATTTCGAAGATCTTCGAATAGAAGCAAATGAGAACTTTACTCTATAACGGATAGATAAAATAAATCAAATTACATGACAATTCTTTGCTGCTTGTAACACTGTCTTTGCCAGGATAGTAGTCCTTGTCGACATCAGAATGATCTCTAAAAGCATATGGTGGATATACAAAGCACAATGCAATATCGAGCTTAGTAAACAAAAGTTTACATCACTTAATCTCATTTTGCAATGATTTCAGTGTTATTTTATGGGTTTAATTACTAATTATTTTAATTTAAAATGCTAAGGTAATTTTACTGTCGATAGTTTTCAGTGTAATCATATAGCTACTTTATCTGAGTCAGAAAGGTTGTCATCAATGTTGGTGCCTTCTCTAGAAGGAACAGGCACTGACTTACAGTACTGAAAAGTTATTATTTCTTATGTGGAAACTGAAACATTGAATTTATTGAGAAACCTTTAAATGGCATGGAAAAAACTAGGCCTAAATGTCTATGGGCTGCTTGAAGTCAGAATCAAGTTGTAACATGTGACCAGCGAAACAAAACAAGTTAGAACGAAAGGGAGCCAAGTGACACATAGACCCCTTGCGCTCTTAAGAAATGAACTACATCTGTTAGTTGGTGAAGGGGCACTCCAATAGGTGGCAGCACCTGTCAAGAAATCCAGTTAGATCTCTTTACCACTCAAAAAATTACTATTTTAAATACCATAATTTCAATAAAACTGGAAGTTTTAGAAAATGTCACTTAAACCCCTTGTGTTCTGTGGTCACAAATACATATTATTTATGTACTATAACAACTTGTGTGGATAATAAATTTTGACTCTCATTTCAATGTATTTAGAAATGTGTTTAAGAGAAATTTTAGAAATGTGTTTAAGAGAAATTAAATAGTCTTCAGGCATCCTACTCATAGTTTTAAGTGATAGCAAAAGATCCGATGGCAGGCTGCTAATCAAGAATTGTGGCTTTCATTGTGAACAGAGATAGACATAATTAATCCTTCATTTATCATGATAGCAGGCTGCTAGTCAAGAGCTTTTGCTTTCAGTGTGAACAGAGATGGATACAGACCAATCTTTCATTTATCATCAGCTATTATAGGCAATGATTGGAACTCCTACTGTGTATTACTAAATCACACAACCATTGTTATTTGTACAACAAAATATATTTTTATAGAAAAACTTTTTTTTGGGTATTATTATTCTTTTATTACACAGTATCTAATAATTGAACAAAATATGTAAAAGTAAATGGGGATGATAAAGCTGTTTACTTGATTACTGTTCATTTCACTTTCAGGTGGCACACAGGCTTCGTCAAAGCAGTGCACAACTGAAGATATGCAGCCAGAAGAAACTGAAATCAGCTTGCTCTTTGGAACACGTCAGATGAACACTCATATTTGTATGACATGCAATAGTGAAGTGTCAAAAGAATCCATAGTTCTCCTGACAAATCTCATCTACCCTCATAATTCATCAGGTCTTATTTACCATCTGATATGCTACTATCTGATTTTTCATGTCCGTTCTGTGATAAATTACTTCACCCCACCACTGTTACAGATAACCAGGCTGAATACACTTTCTGTGATGTACTGATGAGAAGTATGTTTCCTGAGCAGACAACTCCAGCTTGGTGTGAGCACTGTGGCCGCTATCGCCAGTCGGTCCGCTCACGAAAGATAACAGCCCTTCCACAGATCATGGCTGTCAATTGTGGCCTCGATCATCCCCAGGTAGGTGGTGTCTGCCCCCAAAACATAAGTTTATAATCAGGAAGGCTTGGTTCAGTCACAGTACTACTGCCCGAAACCTCCTCATTGCCGATCCCCACCCCCATCCCACCCGACCCTCTGGTTTCAACAGACCTTAATATGATCAAATTTAGCACTACTTTAAACAATACAGCAGAAGACAATGTTAAAATATTTATACCATATTGCGAAAAATCTAGGTTCTGCTTTCACAAGGAAGTACTGATATCTGTAGTTAGGGGTGTTAAAGAGAGACACATACTGTAATGGTCCCCCCTCAGGTCAGGGGGCATCAGGGTTGTGTCAGTGAAACAGCGGTATCTGTAAAAACATTTTACTGATGTGACTGCTGCAGTGAATATGAATATTGTCTTCCCGGCGCACAGGAAATGGGCCAGGTTGCTTGATTAGGTGTCTGCAAGGAATGCCAGATACAGCACTCTGGCAGCTCATGTACGTTACTGCAGATCAGGCACATTGCGTGACAGTGAGGCAGCACGGGGGTGTGGTAGTGGGAATCAGCAATGTGGCCCGCAGGCATGCTTCTGTCGATAGGATGGGCCTCAGTGTTCTCAAAGATGGTTGCATGCTTAGACTTGTACTCAAAGCCTCTTGTCCGTGACAGTTGTAATGAAGTTGGATGGCCAGGTTTCCCTCAGCCCACATACCGTGCAGCCAGGAAGGCAATACACATACTGCCTGGGAGGGGCACTCTGTGCCATCCTAACAAACAGAAGATGGCAGCTTGTAGTCTGTAGGTTTGGCCCTTCATCAGAGGATGGCTCAGTAGGTCCACATCACAGCTGTGACCTCTCTGTAGCAGCCGCATGGAGCAATGAATTCCAACCGCAGCCAGCAGCCTGCAGTCTTAGTTGAAGTCATCAGACAGGCGACTACCGTATTTACTCAAATCTAAACCACACTTTTTTTCTGGTTTTTGTAATCCAAAAAACCGCCTGTGGCTTAGAATAGAGTGCAAAGTAAGCGGAAGTTTGAAAAATGTTGGTAGGTGCTGCCACAACTAACTTCTGCCGTCGAATATATGTAGCGCTACACAGGCATGCTTTGCTGGCACAAAGATAAATACTGGTGCAAAAACCTCTGCGGCAATAAATAAATTTAAAAAAAAGGGGGGGGGGGGGGGGTGGAAGACGACCTTTTTTCTCCGCCCCGAGTTTCGACCACTGCATTTTCATACATTATCCAATGAAGTAAATACAAATTCCATATTGTTCATCTTCGAATGTAGCAGCTTTTCAGTGTACTATGAAAATCCGACTGGCAAGACTGTTTGGGATGTTTGTCAATATGGCCAACTCTACATTCTGAATTTTTTCCTACCTGTGAGAAGAGATGGTTGCCAATAGAAACTTTTATGAATTGTGAATCACATGCAGTATCCTCTTCACCATAAGAATAATACGAATATAAACATTTTGCCATGTATTCTTTCATGTTTGCTGCTATCTCATTTAAATCCTGTCTGCCTAATAAACTACAAAACTAAGAGTGAGACAACAGCAAACGCAGAAGAATATACATATCATGTCATGTTTATATTCATATTATTCTTATGCCTAATAGTGATACAGTCAGAAATGAAGCACAGCAGTTGACTAGATTTTTAAATCTAAGATGACTCTTAATTTCTGTGCTGAATGTAATGTACCAAAGAGGCGTCTGCAAAGATTTTCAAATGGAGAAAAATTTTCACTAAATTCTCGTTCAGAACATCTTCTATCATACGCAGTCTATTATTTGGTTCTTGTTGATCATTATCAAAGAAAGCAGCGGTGTAAGTAACAAAAAAATAGCAGTCTCTTGCCATTGTTTCTTTAATGAGATGATTCCTCTCTCTCTCTCTCTCTCTCTCTCTCTCTCTCTCTCTCTTTTTAAAAAAAATTGTAATCGGCGGTAGCGTGCACAAAAGCAAACGATGCCGCGAGCGGCGACATGTTGTTAACACTCATTATCAGATTGCGACAAACAATGCACAACACAGTACAGTAATACATTTTCAGCTTAGAGTGACGTAAACACCTATAACAAAGAGAACGGCACTTATCAGATCAAAGAAAAATAAGCAATCAATTCAAACTGGACAAAGCACGTGAAAAAGGAAGGGTACCCGTATAAATACGGGCGGAGTGCCTGACGCATAGCAATGGCTACCTGGTAAAGCTTAATGACTCAAACCAAACTACTGTAGCTGTATCGTTATTCATTTGACCTAAATTGTGTGTCATATTACAGTGGACCAACTTTGTTTCGATTTGGAGGAGGGGCCTAAAACTTTTCTCTCCCCTTGAATTTTGAGTCTCAAATTTCAGGTGCGGCTTAGATTCGGGAATTTTTTTTTTTCCCTTGATTTCGAGTCCCATTTTTCAGGTGCGGCTTAGATTCAAGTGCGGCTTACATTCGAGTAAATACGGTAACAATCATAGATATAAACCTTGAAAATATTGTCAATGATTGTCAGTATGTATTTATTACCAGCTGGAGTTCTGTTGAATGGACCAAAATATCAAGTCTTATCATTTCCAAGGGTTTGGATGCCTCAGACAACCATTGACGAGGAATGTTTTTACGGCTTAGATACACCCACTTTGCGCATGGTTTGCAATTCCATGCATATTGATCACATTTCCTTGTATTCCACCAAAACCTTTTTGGTAATCTTGTATTAGTCGCTGTTTGGCATCCGTGAGCTGACAAAACTTGGTCATGTGCCTGTTGTAACACCTTTTTCCTTAGCGACAACAGAATTCATAGATCTGCAGAGTAAACCTTCATGTATTGTGAACTGCAGCTATGACCTAAATTCCTGACAACTGACAATCCATATCAGCTGCCCATTCTCTCTCCACTCACTCAAATTTTCCCAAGCGTTTGCAGTAGTGCAACCTTGTGGGTCAAAGTATCTATATTTGTATGTTTCCTCCCAGGTTTGTGAACAACTATGTAATCAAACTCGCTCAACTTAAGGGCCCACCTGTTTAAGATAGAGAGGTCCATCAAACCCAGTAGCCACTTTAGGAAGCATGATCCATTACTACTTTGAATTTAGATAACATCTAAAGTAAGTTATGCCTTACATCACTTCTAACATTTCCTTGTCAGTGGTAGAGTAATTATGTTCTGCTCTAACTGTCAGGAAGCATGCACTGGATGCTCTTTCTGTCAGTATCCTGACTCGGAACACAACTGGGATTAATACTTCTAGTGTCGCAAGAAAAGATAAATTTCATGTCAAAATCTGGAAATACCGGTACTGGGTCTGTGAGTAATGCTTTCTTTAAAGCCTGAAAGCATACTCACGCTACATTGACCACTTAGATTTAATCGCTTTCCGTAGCAAATTATTTAACAGCTAAGGAATTTGCACAGAGTCTTTGATACATTTTTTTGGAATAATTGCAACGACCCAGAAAAGAATGCAACTGTTTTGTAGTTCGTGGAGTTGCAAGCTCAGAAACTGCTGATACTTAACAGAGATTGGTTTTTACACCCTCCTCACTTATGACATAGTGAAGTATTTGACTTGAGTCTGCACAAGACGTTCTGCTCTAAGACCATCAAATACTTCCTCCAACTGTTTCATATTGTACATCCTTATCTTCTGAAACAACTGTAAAATCATTGACATATACCATACACTTCCTAGCTTTTAGGCCAAGCAAAACTCCATCTAACTGTCTTTGAATGTGGCTGGCACATTTTTAAGCCAGAATGGCTTCGAGCAATATTGAAAATAGCTCCAAGGGACTGAAAAAGCTGTTTCAAGTCACTCTTCTCGTACTGCCTCCATCTGGTGGTACCCACTATGCATGTCCATTTAGAAAATTACTGCACCTGCCGAAAATTGTCAAGCAGCACTATGATATTTGGTATCAGATAGGCATCAGTGGTAGTTTCTGTGTTCAAATGTCAGCTGTCAAGCAAAAGCGATATCAAACTATCATAGGTTTTATAATACTTTCTGCCAGTTGTTGGTTGATAAACACTTTCATCACAGGTGTTCAAATGGTTCAAATGGCTCTGAGCACTATGGGACTTAACATCTATGGTCATCAGTCCCCTAGAACTTAGAACTACTTAAACCTAACTAACCTAAGGACATCACACAACACCCAGTCATCACGAGGCAGAGAAAATCCCTGACCCCGCCGGGAATCGAACCCGGGAACCCGGACGCGGGAAGCGAGAACGCTACCGCACGACCACGAGCTGCAGACATCACGTGTGTCAATGCTTCAGTATGCACCATGGCTTCTTATAAACTGGAGCATTACTCCCTATTGGTAGGCAATGTTGGGTAATAGGTGTCACAAATAATCGATCCCTGCCGCCGTTGGATAAGCAGCTGCAGCAGCAAGTCGTATACTCCTAGCTCACTCATTTCTTACATAGTTTAATTCTTAATTTCTTTGAGTGTTTTTGGTACTTGCATTGTTTGATACATAAATTTCGGGCATATTATAGTATTTGCGAGTTGTAGCATCGCGTTTTAGTACCTGAATAGTGTAAAATGGCGTAGTCTCCTTCCGCTGCCGAGCAGTGTGTCAGCAGTGTGCTAGTAGCAGCATTACTGCATTTACTAGGCAATCTTGTATTTTAATAACCGTTTAAATTTTGTCGATTTGTTTGCGCTCTCTATAGATTAGTTCAGACGTTCTTTGCAAAACAGTTTTTAGCATGGATAGGGACTGCAACTGCTGTGTTCGGATGCAGGCTGAGTTGGCATCCCTTCGCTCCCAGCTTCAGGCAGTGTTGGCTTCGGTCACACAGCTTGAGGCTGTTGCCAATGGGCATCACTGTGGGGGTCCGGATGGGGGTTTGTCGGGGACGGCCAGCTCGTCCCACGCATCCCCCGATCGGACTAAGACTGTGGTTGCCCGGGATACTGCCCGCATTGAGGCTGATCCCTCACCTGTGGTAGAGTGGAAGGTAGTCTCAAGGTGTGGCAGGGGGCGAAAGACATTCCGGAGGGCTGAACGGAAGGCCTCTCCAGTTTGTCTGACGAACCGGTTTCAGGTTCTGTCTCAGGCTGATACTGATCCTCGGCCTGACATGGCTGCTTGTCCTGTTCCAGAGGTTGCCCCTCAGTCTGCAAGATCCGGGCGGTCGCAGAGGGTGGGAGCTCCAACGTCAGGCGCGTAATGGGGCCCCTTAGGGAAATGGCAGCAAGAGAGGGGAAGAAAACCAATGTGCACTCCGTGTGCATACCGGGGGGAGTCATTCCAGATGTGGAAAGGGTCCTTCCGGATGCCATCTGCAGGTGGTCGCTCATGTTGGCACCAATGATGTGTGTCGCTATGGATCGGAGGAAATCCTCTCTGGCTTCCGACGGCTATCTGATTTGGTGAAGACTGCCAGTCTCGCTAGCGGGATGAAAGCAGAGCTCACCATCTGCAGCATCGTCGACAGGACTGACTGCGGACCTTTGGTACAGAGCCGAGTGGAGGGTCTGAATCAGAGGCTGAGACGGTTCTGCGACCATGTGGGCTGCAGATTCCTCGACTTGCGCCATAGGGTGGTGGGGTTTCGGGTTCCGCTGGATAGGTCAGGAGTCCACTACACGCAGCAAGCGGCTACACGGGTAGCAGGGGTTGTGTGGCGTGGACTGGGCGGTTTTTTAGGTTAGATGGCCTCGGGCAAGTACAGAAAGGGCAACAGCCTCAAAGGGTGCGGAGCAAAGTCAGGACATGCGGGGACCAAGCAGCAATCGGTATTGTAAATGTAAACTGTCGAAGCTGCGTTGGTAAAGTACCGGAACTTCAAGCGCTGATAGAAAGCACCGAAGCTGAAATCGTTATAGGTACAGAGAGCTGGCTTAAGCCAGAGATAAATTCTGCCGAAATTTTTACAGAGGTACAGACGGTGTTTAGGAAGGATAGATTGCATGCAACTGGTGGTGGAGTGTTCGTCGCTGTTAGTAGTAGTTTATCCTGTAGTGAAGTAGAAGTGGATAGTTCCTGTGAATTATTATGGGTGGAGGTTACACTCAACAACCGAGCTGGGTTAATAATTGGCTCCTTTTACCGACCTCCCGACTCAGCAGCGTTAGTGGCAGAACAACTGAGAGAAAATTTGGAATACATTTCGCATAAATTTCCTCAGCATGTTATAGTCTTAGGTGGAGATTTCAATTTACCAGATATAGACTGGGACACTCAGATGTTTAGGACGGGTGGTAGGGACAGAGCATCGAGTGACATTATACTGAGTGCACTATCCAAAAATTACCTCGAGCAATTAAACAGAGAACCGACTCGTGGAGATAACATCTTGGACCTACTGATAACAAAAAGACCCGAACTTTTCGACTCTGTATGTGCAGAACAGGGAATCAGTGATCATAAGGCCGTTGCAGCATCCCTGAATATCGAAGTTAATAGGAATATAAAAAAAGGGAGGAAGGTTTATCTGTTTAGCAAGAGTAATAGAAGGCAGATTTCAGACCACCTAACAGATCAAAACGAAAATTTCTGTTCCGACACTGACAATGTTGAGTGTTTATGGAAAAAGTTCAAGGCAATCGTAAAATGCGTTTTAGACAGGTATGTGCCGAGTAAAACTGTGAGGGACGGGAAAAACCCACCGTGGTACAACAACAAAGTTAGGAAACTACTGCGAAAGCAAAGAGAGCTTCACTCCAAGTTTAAACGCAGCCAAAACCTCTCAGACAAACAGAAGCTAAGCGATGTCAAAGTTAGCATAAGGAGGGCTATGCGAGAAGCGTTCAGTGAATTCGAAAGTAAAATTCTATGTACAGACTTGACAGAAAATCCTAGGAAGTTCTGGTCTTACGTTAAATCAGTAAGTGGCTCGAAACAGCATATCCAGACACTCCGGGATGATGATGGCATTGAAACAGAGGATGACACGCGTAAAGCTGAAATACTAAACACCTTTTTCCAAAGCTGTTTCACAGAGGAAGACCGCACTGCAGTTCCTTCTCTAAATCCTCGCACAAACGAAAAAATGGCTGACATCGAAATAAGTGTCCAGGGAATAGAAAAGCAACTGGAATCACTCAACAGAGGAAAGTCCACTGGACCTGACGGGATACCAATTCGATTCTACACAGAGTACGCGAAAGAACTTGCCCCCCTTCTAACAGCCGTGTACCGCAAGTCTCTAGAGGAACGGAGGGTTCCAAATGATTGGAAAAGAGCACAGGCAGTCCCAGTCTTCAAGAAGGGTCATCGAGCAGATGCGCAAAACTATAGACCTATATCTCTGACGTCGATCTGTTGTAGAATTTTAGAACATGTTTTTTGCTCGAGTATCATGTCGTTTTTGGAAACCCAGAATCTACTATGTAGGAATCAACATGGATTCCGGAAACAGTGATCGTGTGAGACCCAATTCGCATTATTTGTTCATGAGACCCAGAAAATATTAGATACAGGCTCCCAGGTAGATGCTATTTTTCTTGACTTCCGGAAGGCGTTCGATACAGTTCTGCACTGTCGCCTGATAAACAAAGTAAGAGCCTACGGAATATCAGACCAGCTGTGTGGCTGGATTGAAGATTTTTTAGCAAACAGAACACAGCATGTTGTTATCAATGGAGAGACGTCTACAGACGTTAAGGTAACCTCTGGCGTGCCACAGGGGAGTGTTATGGGACCATTGCTTTTCACAATATATATAAATGACCTAGTAGATAGTGTCAGAAGTTCCATGCGGCTTTTCGCGGATGATGCTGTAGTATACAGAGAAGTTGCAGCATTAGAAAATTGTAGCGAAATGCAGGAAGATCTGCAGCGGATAGACACTTGGTGCAGGGAGTGGTAACTGTCCCTTAACATAGACAAATGTAATGTATTGCGAATACATAGAAAGAAGGATCCTTTATTGTATGATTATATGATAGCGGAACAAACACTGGTAGCAGTTACTTCTGTAAAATATCTGGGAGTATGCGTGCGGAATGATTTGAAGTGGAATGATCATATAAAATTAATTGTTGGTAAGGCGGGTACCAGGTTGAGATTCATTGGGAGAGTGCTTAGAAAATGTAGTCCAGCAACAAAGGAGGTGGCTTACAAAACACTTGTTCGACCTATACTTGAGTATTGCTCATCAGTGTGGGATCCGTACCAGATCGGGTTGACGGAGGAGATAGAGAAGATCCAAAGAAGAGCGGCGCGTTTCGTCACAGGGTTATTTGGTAACCGTGATAGCGTTACGGAGATGTTTAATAAACTCAAGTGGCAGACTCTGCAAGAGAGGCGCTCTGCATCGCGGTGTAGCTTGCTCGCCAGGTTTCAAGAGGGTGCGTTTCTGGATGAGGTATCGAGTATATTGCTTCCCCCTACTTATACCTCCCGAGGAGATCACGAATGTAAAATTAGAGAGATTAGAGCGCGCACGGAGGCTTTCAGACAGTCATTCTTCCCGCGAACCATACGCGACTGGAACAGGAAAGGGAGGTAATGACAGTGGCACGTAAAGTGCCCTCCGCCACACACCGTTGGGTGGCTTGCAGAGTATGAATGTAGATGTAGATGTAGATGTAGATGAAACAAATCTTTGAATTGCAACAATAGTGTGTCCACTACTTGCCAGTCACTGCCCTGCAGATGGCTCACATTACTTCATAACACAGAATCACTGATCGCATGCTATCGTTGTGGTTAGTATACAACCTATCTATGAGTGTATCCCAAAATCTTATTATTCTCCAATAATTTGCCATGCCTAACATTTTCTGTGGTAAGTCTTGGTAAGTCTGTACCCACAGACACCCAAACCAATTTCCCTTCACCTGAAGGCACATTGTCATGAGAACCCATCTTCATTGTGCCTGTAGACATTGTAGTTGGCAACATATCCATGGTTGATGTGCCTTGCCACATTGATTCGCTTACAGTGGCATTACCCAGTGGAAAGAAGGTTCCTCCAAGTTGACATATTGCGCACTCCACTAGTGCCGCACCAAAGGAATATATAATACAAGGGTAAGCAAACACCAGGTTCCAATTAAAAGGTACACAGTACGAAAGGAGTTACTCTAATTGTCACAGCATATCATAACGCATCCACATTCATTACAGTCCCATGCCAACTGACCCCAACACCAGCAAGTAAAACATCTGCCAGGCACACCCTTCATGCATGGGAATTCACACCCAGAAGAATTACAGAATGCACACCTGACGTGTGTCAAATCCACTTCGCAACAATTGCTGGTGAACGTGGACAGATCAGGAGGTTACAATGCTGTATCAGAGTTACTTTTAGGTTAAAATGAACATCTCTGTTATCTACCGCAGCCAACAAGAAACAAAAGGCCAGCTACAAAGTAACAAAACAACTTTGAGTCACCGGTCTTCATTTGGAAGTGCAGGTTGCAAGACGAGCGAAACTGATTGCAACGATGTTGACGTGATGACCATTTGTGACGATGTCAGGTGCTATGAAGACTGCTTCTGACCACCAGTTGCTATGGTGGTTGTTGAGAGGTCCACTTTTGTACGCCGGTTGTAAAAATCACTCTGGGTCAGGGAGTCAGTGTGCATCGAGAATGGGCAGGTGAGGCGATGACATTACAAGTATCAGAGGCCAAGCTCTCCTAGCTGGTGAGTGTTTTAGTCTTATGCCCAAAGGCTTCAATGAGACAATAGTATCTGTAAACTTGATTGTTACAATAAACATTGTCTTCTCCAGAGCACAGGAAACGGGCCAGGCTGCTTGCTCATGCATCTGAAAAGAATGCTAGAGACTGCAGTCTCACAACTCACATAGCTTCCAACAGGTCAGACACAGTGCCTGGAGGGAGGTTGCACGTAGGTGCTCAACCAGCAAACAGAAAGTGGCAATTTGCAGTCAGTCAGTTTGTTCCTTTGCCAGAGAATGCCTCAGTATTTTCTGTCAGGAGCGGATGTGTACCATTGGTAGCAGTAGCTTGGAGTGATGAAGTCCAGCCAGTGCATTACGGTTTGCCAGCAGAGTTGCCTGTGACTAGAGAGACTGTTATTCCGTTAGGATCAGTGATTCAGACAGAATAACCAGACATTGAGGACAAGGTGTCTGAAACAGGGGTATTTAAAGCTGGACATCTCAGCATTGTAGCATGTTAGGTGGCCATTTTGCATCATTTTACCAGAGGTGTCACCAGTCCTATTCAACTACAGATGGTTTTCCCTGCCTCTGCACATCTCATCAGTACTAGAATGCCTTGGAGTGGTGAAGCTCGAATGTTGCATGTTTTTACTCCTTATTGTAGAGTTTGCAGAATGACATTCTGGGTGCTGTAGTACTGCAACGTTTGCACTCTTTCCTATGGCGCTGCTTGCTATGTGGCAATAAGTTATACAAGGTGCATTCAAGTTCTAAGGCCTCCGATTTCTTTTTCTAATTAACTACTCACCCGAAATCGATGAAACTGCCGTTACTTCTCGACGTAATCGCCCTGCAGACGTACACATTTTTCACAACGCTGACTCCATGATTCCATGGCAGCGACGAAGGCTTCTTTAGGAGTCTGTTTTGACCACTGGAAAATCGCTGAGGCAATAGTAGCACGGCTGGTGAATGTGGGACCACGGAGAGTGTCTTTCATTGTTGGAAAAATCCAAAAGTCACTAGGAGCCAGGTCAGGTGAGTAGGGAGCATGAGGAATCACTTCAAAGTTGTTATCACGAAGAAACTGTTGCGTAACGTTAGCTCGACGTGCGGGTGCGTTGTCTTGGTGAAACAGCACACGCACAGCCCTTCCCGGACGTTTTTGTTGCAGTGCAGGAAGGAATTTGTTCTTCAAAACATTTTCATAGGATGCACCTGTTACCGTAGTGCCCTTCGGAACGCAATCGGCAAGGATTACGCCCTCGCTGTCCCAGAACATGGACACCATCATTTTTTCAGCACTGGCGGTTACCCGAAATTTTTTTGGTGGCGGTGAATCTGTGTGCTTCCATTGAGCTGACTGGCGCTTTGTTTCTGGATTGAAAAATGGCATCCACGTCTCATCCATTGCCACAACCGACGAAAAGAAAGTCCCATTCATGCTGTCGTTGCGCGTCAACATTGCTTGGCAACATGCCACACGGGCAGCCATGTGGTCGTGCCACCCACCTGGATGACACTTTTCGCAATTTCAGGTCGTCATGCAGGATGGTGTGCACAGAACCCACAGAAATGCCAACTCTGGAGGCGATCTGTTCAACAGTCATTCAGCGATCCCCCAAAATAGTTCTCTCCTCTTTCTCGATCATGTCGTCAGACTGGCTTGTGTGAGCTCGAGGTTGTTTCAGTTTGTTGTCACACGATGTTCTGCCTTCATTAAACTGTCACACCCACGAACGCACTTTCAACACATCCATAACTCCATCACCACATGTCTCCTTCAACTGTCGATGAATTTCAATTGGTTTCACAACACGCAAATTCAGAAAACGAATGATTGCACGCTGTTCAAGTAAGGAAAATGTCGCCATTTTAAGTATTTAAAACAGTTCTCATTCTCACCGCTGGCGGTAAAATTCCATCTGCCGTACGGTGCTGCCATCTCTGGGATGTATTGACAATGAACGCGGCCTCATTTTAAAACAATGCGCATGTTTCTATCTCTTTCCAGTCCGGAGAAAAAAAATCGGAGGCATTAGAACTTGAATGCACCTCGTAGATGTTGTCCTGCTTTTGCGATATTGACACCCTTCACATGGTCTAAATTGTGATTGTGATACAAGGACTGAGTCAGACTTCATTCTTTTACCATCTGTGTCGAGCAATAGCTTCGAAAAATTATTAGTTATTGCTTTTGAATCATTCTAACTTCTCGGCCACAGCAAAGTTTGTGACACAATTAGGTAGGTTTAACCAATCTTTGAATCAGTTTGACTGTTTTATTTCACCAGTTATGCTTCAAGAAGGTGCCATGGTGTTTATTAACAATGAATTTTCTAGGTTGTACTTGGCTCTAGAATTTATAGGAAATTTATGACCTTTAGTCCATTTTCATCTGTAATTTTTTTGTGTGCTTCACTTTTAAAGTCATAGCATCCAAGCAGCAACATCTTTTTGTTATTGCAGATTCAAAGATTGCAAAGATTTTTCTTTCCTCACCCAGTTTCCACTAATGAAACTGAATGACTGCCAAACTCTAAGATCTGTTGATGTTTATCATCATATTGTTGCTCTACAACAACATCTTTAAGAAGTGAAAAACAGATATTTATTTTACCAGCTAGCAGATGCCATTGTAGCCATTCCAACCTCTGTATATTCAGTGAGGGACTGCACAATTTTTAGAAGGTTTGTGTAGTTGGAATGAGAGAGTCAGCAATATGTTTAGTAAATATTCCTGGGTATTCTACAGGAAAGAGATTGCAAA
The DNA here is from genome assembly GCF_023898315.1 of Schistocerca nitens. NCBI lineage: Eukaryota > Metazoa > Arthropoda > Insecta > Orthoptera > Acrididae > Schistocerca > Schistocerca nitens. The sequence goes on from NC_064617.1 coordinate 435,080,067, forward strand.
TTATATAAAGCATATCTTTTAAAGTTTCAATGAACTCTCTTTAGAGTAGATTTTGAGAACCTATATGTCAATCTTATGTACAGTTTGTTTAGAAAGAAGAGAAAAAAATTAGCGACATTAAGATGTCAGCAAAAATTTTGGGAGCAATATCTAGTAGTGGCGCAGGTAGGGTACGCAATATTGTACACAATATAGTGACTTGCAGAACACATATTTATTCATCCATACACATATACTGCATACATTGATGCAGCTTAATGGGTAAGTGCCAGACTACAAATCCAAAGCTACAAAGTTTGATCCCTTGTCAGTCATTGGATTTTTTTCTGCCATTTATCACTTCTTTCTCCTTTGGCAGTAATTTGTCTGTGTGAAAAGTGCTGAAATGCACTGTGGTTCAGAATACATGTTAATATTGTAACCACACACACAGATAAGTACACAAATATAAAATTTGTTTTAATGAGAAAACAATTTGGAAGTTCCATAAAAAGTCCAAGCAAAAAGCCAGCCCGAATCTGATTACGTAAAGTGAATCCCGAGAGCAGAGTCATGTGAGTGTGTGAACGAACCATAACAGAATGAAAATGAGTCCACTTCACTCTGGTATTATATCAGGTAAGTTGTCAGTCGGGCACTGTCCATTGGCTGTGTGTGCCAGCCTAGATGCATGCTGCCTTTGCTGCTTGATTTTGACGCTGCCTGGCAGCCGGACCTGTGTCATTTGGCATGAATGTGAATGAGTTAAATTGTAATGATGTGAGCCAGCATCTTGTGTCCCATTATGATACGGCTGGAGCTTCCAGTATGATACGAGTACTAACATGGGGTTATATGGACATCAAAGCAAATATATTACAAGGAAAAGATACTCATATCAGATAACAAAATAAAGACTATATGGGATGTAGTGAAGGAGGAGACTGGTAGAACCAGACATGAAGAGGGACAAATAGCATTAAGAGTAAATGATACATTGGTGACAGATACGTATAGTGTTGCAGAACTTTTTAACAAACATTTTATAACTGTTACTGACAAGATGGGGTTGTCAGGTTCTGTAGATGCTGCTATGGAATACCTCAGACCAGACATTTCAAGTAACTTTCATAATATGAATTTGACCCTCACTACCCCAGCAGAAATAATATCCATCATAAAATCTTTAAAATCAAAAACATCTAGTGAGTATAATGAAATATCATCAAAGTTAATTAAAGAATGTGATTCTGAGTTAAGCAACATATTAAGCTATTTGTGTAACCAGTCATTTATCAGTGGAATATTTCCTGAATGGTTGAAATATGCTGAAATTAAGCCACTGTGTAAGAAGTGAGATAAAGAAATAGCATCAAATTTCCGTCCAATTTCACTTTTGCCAGCGTTCTCAAAAATTTTAGTAAAAGTAATGTACAATTGACTTTATAACCATCTTATCTCAAATAACACTGTCAAAGTCACAGTTTGGATTTCTAAAGGATTCTGATACTGAGAAGGCTATCTACACTTACAGTGAAAATGTGCTTAATTCATTGGACAAAAAATTGCAGGCAACTGGTATATTTTGTGATCTGTCAAAGGCATTTGACTGTGTAAATCACAATATCCTTTTAAGTAAATTAGAATATTATAGTGTAACAGGAAATGCTGCAAAATGGTTCAAATCTTATATCTCAGGCAGGAAACAAAGGGTTTTATTAGGAAAGAGACATGTGTCAAGCTATCAGGCATCATCCAACTGGGAACTAATTACATGTGGGGTCCCACAAGGTTCCATTTTAGAGGCCTTACTTTTTCTTGTGTATATCAATGACCTTTCATCAGTAACATTACCAGAAGCCAAGTTCGTTTTGTTTGCCAATGATACAAACATTGCAATAAATAGCAAATGAAGTGTAATCTTAGAAAGGTCAGCTAATAAAATATTTGTGGACATTAATCACTGGTCCTAGCCAATTCTTTGTCACTAAACTTTGAAAAAACACTCTACATGCAGTTCATAACTTGTAAAGTGGTGTCCCAAGAGTATATGCCTAACATATGATGACAAGCAGGTAGAAGAAGTGGACAGTGTTAAATTCTTGGGATTACAGCTTGATAATAAATTCAACTAGGAGGAGCACACCACAGAACTGCTGAAGCGTCTTAACAAATCTCTATTTGCAATACAAATTGTGTCAGACATAGGGGATATAAATATGAAAAAGCTGGCATACTATGCTTACTTTCATTCTATAATGTCATATGGGATTATTTTTTGGGGTAATTCATCAAGCCAGGTTAAAGTTTTCCGGGCACAAAAACGTGCAGTAAGAGTTATATGTGGTGTGAACTCAAGAACATCCTGCAGAAAGCTGTTTAGGGAACCAGGGATACTAACTACTGCTTCCCATTATATTTATTCCTTGTAATGAAATTTGTCATTAAAAATATATCACTTTTTCAACCAACAGCTCAATTCATGGAATCAATACTAGAAATAAGAATAATCTTCACCAGGATTTAAAGTCACCTAGTCTTGTACAAAAAGATGTGCATTACTCAGGAACACACATTTTCAATAACTTGCCAGCAGCCATAAAAAGCTTAACGACTAATGAAATTCAGTTTAAGAGAAGTGTAAAGGATTTATTGGTGCCCAACTCCTACTCCATTGATGAATTTCTCAGTAGAACCAACTGATTTGTGTGTAGATATATATAAGTACAATATAACTTCTGCACAATTTCAGTGCAGTAATCTGTTCATTGTAAATAAGTGTGTGTGTGTGTGTGTGTGTGTGTGTGTGTGTGTGTGTGTGTGTGTGTGCAATCTAACTTCTGTACCAGCTCAGTGCAGTAATGTGTTCATTGTAAATAAGTATTTAGTAGTTGTATTACACGTTTATTACCTCATAAATAAATAAAAAACTTTTCTTATTTTAAATTCAGTGCATTAGTATTTGTAAAATGATTCTTTCATACAGCATTCATTAAAAAATGACAACCATGCCACTTGGGACCTGTGGAATGGTACATTAGCTTATTTGTTTGAGTTGTAAATATTTGTCATGTATTGTTGTTTTTCTGATATGTTCTACATCCTGGAGGACCTCCTCACTATGGATCAATTGGAATGAAAGTTAATCTAATCTAATCTAATCTAAACCGCACTCGTCTCACCTTGGCAGGATGGCTGTGAGATGTTGCAACCCCAGTTACCCTCTAACGCAGTGTGAGACACCATGCAGCACACATGAAAGTGATATCCATGTTCTCCTGGGTACTGTCAACAAGCACCCTAAGTGTGGCCAGAAGCTCCCTGTCAGTTGCCACTTGAGACTAGGGCCAAAAATGGCCCTTCTGGTAATGGCTCCATCACAAGCAGATGCCCTTCGGGTGTGATGCCAGCCACAAGGGTGCCAACACTGGATCTGTATCCATGCAGACATCTGGGACCTCAGGGGCGGGAGCTGAAGTTGGCTAGTATGACACCTGCTGACCATCCAGTGCCATTGTTCATCAACAAATCTCATTCAAACCCGGTCTCTGCTCTATTTGGGTGTCCATCCAGAAACAGATTGTTTTCTGCCTGTCAAAGCCCAGATCGAGGCCCATGGGAAGTGGAGACAAGGATCTGTGTATGAATGTTACATGAATGGATGGTAGTGTATAGAGTACTGACAGTTTTGTAAATACAAGACCCACTGATGAATGTGGAGGGCAGTGCATTCTGGGAGCTTAGCCTTGGACTGTGCACACTGAAAATGATAGCCAATACCCCATTTTTATTTACGAGTAATGTTTTTGGGCCTGATTTAATGTTTTGGACACAAACGCTACAGGTGCTTCAGTATCACTGGCAAGCTTAAGAGATAGGACAGTGCGGAGGCACATCAGTACCCAGACTTAATGCCTTCACTACCATTGGGATGTGAGTGTCCCACGATGGTTATCAGAGAACCAGTGGCAAAGTGCTGCATATTATTGCTGTGTCTACTACTTCTTCTTCTTCTTCTTCTTCTTCTCTAAGGTATCTGTCTTGTGGCAGGTTTCAACTGGAAGCCATCTATTGTGTCCTGCTCTGATCCACGTACTTCATCTGATTTATTTTTCTCCATTTCTAATGTTATCCAGCATTCCATTTCTCTTCCTGCCTGTTCTCCTTATTCCTTCCACCTTTCTCTCTACAATTCTTTGTCACAGACTATTTCTATTCATTATACATCCCAGCAAAAATTGCTTGCTATTTCTGATCACTTCCAGTAATCTTCTTTTTCTCCTATTTTCTTCATTACTTCTTCATTCTTAAGTGTGTCAGTTCATTTCACCTCAACCACACTTCTCCATAACCACATTTCAGAACTTTCTAAATATCTTTCTTCTTTCTTTTTCGATGTCCATGGTTCACTGCTATGTAACACTACACTCCAGGCATAACTCAGTAAATCTTTTCCTCAGCTGTGCTAGAATCCTTCTGTTACTAACTGCTTCATTGTTTTTCAAATGCTCTCTCTCCTGTAGATATCCTTCTCCTCATTTCTTCTGTACAATTTCTGTTCCATTTCATTAAACTCCCAAATACAGAAATGATTATGCTTGTTCTATCTTCTTTCATATAAGAGTACATTAACTGGCGCTTCCTTCTTGTTTATTCTCATCTGTTTTGTCTTTCCTGTATTTATCTTCATTCCATACTCCTTGCCACTTAGCTGGCCGCTGTGGCCATGCGGTTCTAGACGCTTCAGTCCAGAACCACACTGCTGCTACGGTCACACGTTCGAATCCTGCCTTTGGCATGGATGTGTGTGATGTCCTTAGGTTAGTTAGGTTTAAGTAGTTTTAAGTCTAGGGGACTGATGACCTCAGATGTTTAAGTCCCATAGTGCTTAGAGCCATTTGAACGATTTTCCTTGCCGCTTCTTGCTAAACTCTTCAACATCTGCTGTAGCTTCTTCTGATTCCACCATTACTGCTTGATAATCCACATAGTTCATAGTCTTTATCCTTTCTCCTCTTTGTGTCCTCTATATCCCTACCTATCATTAGTACAAGTTGAAAAGCTGCAGTGACAGTGAGCATCCTTGCTTTACACCCATTCCAGTGCTAATCTATTCATTATCCTTATGCCCTACTCTGTCACTTTCTGCTTTTTGCATGTTTCCTTTATTAACCTTCTATCTTTCCAGTCTACACCATCGTATAAAATTCACAGCAGTATCCTCAAGTTGACTCTGTAAATGCCTTCTCCAGTCAATAAAACAAATTGCTACACACTGTGTTACAAGGAGGAGGATCAAAGTACCTGTCACTTGATACACAAGAATTTGTGTATTATTGCAAAGAGCTTTTAATTTGGAATAATTCATCTAAAAGTCAAATGTTTGTAATCATAAATACAACTGAGGAACTTTTCTGAAAATATAGAGGGTGTATCAAAAAGAATCATCCAACTTGGCATGTCTATATTTGTGAAACTGATAAACATGTACAATGAATTTTGTTTTTTGATGAATGGAAAACTCAAAACAAGTATATCTTGAGTTATAGCTTCCACAGCTGCTGTTATGTGCTGTATCAGTTCATTCATTGTTGTTGGTAATGGTAGCACATAAACAGTTTTTTGTAAACCCCCACAAGAAATAATCACATAGAGCCAGGTCCGGTGACCTTGGAGGCCAGTAATGTAAGGCTGAATCATTTAGTCCAATGTGACCGATCCATCGTTCAGTAATCCTTTGATCTAAAAGTTCTCGTACTTCCAGATGCCAGTGTGGCAGTGCCAAGTGTAAAGACAGAGTGAGGTGGCGGAGTGGGTAGCACACTGGACTCGCATTTGGGAGGACGATGGTTCAATCCCGCGTCCTTCCATCCTGATTTAGGTTCTCCGTGATTTCCCTGAATCACTCCAGGCAAATGCCAGGATGGTTCCTTTGAAAGGACACGGCCGACTCCCTTTCCTAATCTGATGAGACCGATGACCTCGCTGTTTGGTCTCCTCCTCCAAACATCCCAACCCAACCCCAGTGTAAAATTCAAGAGTTTGCTCTTTCCAACAGTACATTGATCACACACATATCTCAAATAACACATTAATTATGATTTTTTAAAAAATTGGATGATTTTTTGATACACCTTGTACATTATAAATGAAAATGCAGGATGATCATTTATTTCTCTTCCATAGGGACATATAAGTCTCACATCAAAATACCAGTGCAACGCATATATCTCCCCTTGGTCCCCCCCGATCCCCACCCTTTGTTGGAACTGGATATGAAATGACAGGAAATATTTCTTTTGGGGTTGTTACTTCTGACAATGGAATTAATTACAATTGGCATACCTTAATGTCTCTCCTCTGAGGTGCAATTAAAAAAATGGTAGTGAAAGTGTTAATGTGATTCAGTGGGTAGGTGATACAAGCTGCCCAAAGGATGAGCTGAGTATAATATTATTGTTACCAAGAAACACTTTTAGAGCCTTTATTGTCTTCACCAGCATTTTGTATTTTATTATGATGTACTGCTGATCTTTCCTTAGAATGTTGTGGGAGTAATACCAGGGGGCTGGAAAAGGAACAGTTTGAAAAATTATATTTGCAACCTTTGTTTACAAGTACTGCAAAAACCAGACGCAAATTCTGTAAATTTTCCTTGTTTGTACATCAAGTTTCCTAACAGTTGTACAGGTATAAGGGGCATTCAAATAAAACCTGATCACTAGCATAAATTAATGGTAATGATTTTATTAACTCAAAAAAGTAGTTATACACAGGACATATACTCAAGAATAGTCACCAAAACTGTTGGCACAGTTATCCCATTGTGACACTAACCGTTCTATTCCATCCTTGAAGAAGCTAGTAGAACTACTGTCGGATCCAGGCCTGCACTCAGTCACACACTTCATTGTCCATTGCGAATTGATGTCTGCGAATAGCTTGTTTTAGAGGTCCAAACACATGTAAGTCACACAGTGAAAGGTCACATATCTGTAAAAATGAAGTACTAACAAAATGTCAGTTTGGTTTCCAGAAAGGTTTTCCAACTGAAAATGCCATATATGCTTTCACCAATCAAATTTTGAATGATCTGAATAACCGAACACCACCCATTGGGATTTTTTGTGATCTCTCAAAGGCTTTTGATTGTGTAAATCATGAAATTCTGCTTGACAAGCTCAAGTATTGTGGCATGAGTGGGATGGTGCACAAATGGTTTAATTCGTACCTAACTGGAAGAGTGCAGAAAGTTGAAATATGTAGTTCTCATAACACGCAAAGATCAGCACATTCCTCAAACTGGGGAACTATCAAGAATGGGGTTCCACAAAGGTCAGTCTTGGGTCCTTTGTTGTTCTTATTATATGTTAATGACTTGCCATTCTATATTCATGAAGAGGCAAAGTTAGTTCTCTTTGCTGATGATGTTGTTTGTTGTTGTGGTCTTCAGTCCTGAGACTGGTTTGATGCAGCTCTCCATGCTACTCTATCCTGTGCAAGCTTCTTCATCTCCCAGTACCTACTGCAACCTACATCCTTCTGAATCTGCTTAGTGTATTGATCTCTTGGTCTCCCTCTACGATTTTTACCCTCCACGCTGCCCTCCAATGCTAAATTTGTGATCCCTTGATGCCTCAAAACATGTCCTACCAACCCATCCCTTCTTCTAGTCAAGTTGTGCCACAAACTTCTCTTCTCCCCAATCCTATTCAATACCTCCTCATTAGTCACGTGATCTACCCACCTTATCTTCAGCATTCTTCTGTAGCACCACATTTCGAAAGCTTCTATTCTCTTCTTGTCCACACTAGCTATCGTCCATGTTTCACTTCCATGCATGGCTACACTCCATACAAATACTTTCAGAAACGACTTCCTGACACTTAAATCTATACTCGATGTTAACAAATTTCTCTTCTTCAGAAACGATTTCCTTGCCATTGACAGTCTACATTTTATATCCTCTCTACTTCGACCATCATCAGTTATTTTGCTCCCTAAATAGCAAAACTCCTTTACTACTTTAAGTGTCTCATTTCCTAATCTAATACCCTCAACATCACCCGACTTAATTCGACTACATTCCATTATCCTCGTTATGCTTTTGTTGATGTTCATCTTATATCCTCCTTTCAAGACACTGTCCATTCCGTTCAACTGCTCTTCCAAGTCCTTTGCTGTCTCTGACAGAATTACAATGTCATCGGCGAACCTCAAAGTTTTTACTTCTTCTCCATGAATTTTAATACCTACTCCGAATTTTTCTTTTGATTCCTTTACTGCTTGCTCAATATACAGATTGAATAACATCGGGGAGAGGCTACAACCCTGTCTCACTCCTTTCCCAACCACTGCTTCCCTTTCATGCCCCTCGACTCTTATAACTGCCATCTGGTTTCTGTACAAATTGTAAATAGCCTTTCGCTCCCTGTATTTTACCCCTACCACCTTCAGAAATTGAAAGAGAGTATTCCAGTTAACATTGTCAAAAGCTTTCTCCAAGTCTACAAATGCTAGAAACGTATGTTTGCCTTTCCTTAACCTTTTCTTCTAAGATAAGTCGTAAGGTCAGTATTGCCTCACGTGTTCCAGTATTTCTACGGAAGCCAAACTGATCTTCCCCGAGGTCGGCTTCTACTAGTTTTTCCATTCGTCTGTAAAGAATTCGAGTTAGTATTTTGCAGCTGTGACTTATTAAACTGATAGTTCGGTAATTTTCACATCTGTCAACACCTGCTTTCTTTGGGATTGGAATTATTATATTCGTCTTGACGTCTGAGGGTATTTCGCCTGTCTCATACATCTTGCTCACCAGATGGTAGAGTTTTGTCAGGACTGGCTCTCCCAAGGCCATCAGTAGTTCTAATGGAATGTTGTCTACTCCCGGGGCCTTGTTTCGACTCAGGTCTTTCAGTGCTCTGTCAAACTCTTCACGCAGTATCTTATCTCCCATTTCGTCTTCATCTACATCCTCTTCCATTTTCATAATATTGTCCTCAAGCACATCGCCCTTGTATAAACCCTCCATATACTCCTTCCACCTTTCTGCCTTCCCTTCTTTGCTTAGAACTGGGTTTCCATCTGAGTTCTTGATATTCATACAAGTGGTTCTCTTCTCTCCAAAGGTCTCTTTAATTTTCCTGTAGGCAGTATCTATCTTACCCCTAGTGAGACAAGCCTCTACATCCTTACATTTGTCCTCTAGCCATCCCTGCTTAGCCATTTTGCACTTCCTGTCGATCTCATTTTTGAGACGTTTGTATTCCTTTTTGCCTGCTTCATTTACTGCATTTTTATATTTTCTCCTTTCACCAATTAAATTCAATATTTCTTCTGTTACCCAAGGATTTCTATTAGCCCTCGTCCTTTTACCTACTTGATGGTCTGCTGCCTTCACTACTTCATCCCTCATAGCTACCCATTCTTCTTCTACTGTATTTCTTTCCCCCATTCCTGTTAATTGTTCCCTTATGCTCTCCCTGAAACTCTCTACAACCTCTGGTTCTTTCAGTTTATCCAGGTCCCAACTCCTTAAATTCCCACCTTTTTGCAGTTTCTTCAGTTTCAATCTGCAGTTCATAACCAATAGATTGTGGTCAGAATCCACATTTGCCCCTGGAAATGTCTTACAGTTTAAAACCTGGTTCCTAAATCTCTGTCTTACCATTATATAATCTATCTGATACCTTTTAGTATCTCCAGGATTCTTCTAGGTATACAACCTTCTTTTATGATTCTTGAACCAAGTGGTAGCTATGATTAAGTCATGCTCTGTGCAAAATTCTACAAGGCGGCTTCCTCTTTCATTTCTTCCCCCGTATCCATATTCTCCTACTATGTTTCCTTCTCTCCCTTTTCCTACTGAGGAATTCCAGTCACCCATGACTATTAAATTTTCTTCTCCCTTCACTACCTGAATAATTTCTTTTATCTCGTCATACATTTCATCAATTTCTTCATCATCTGCAGAGCTAGTTGGCATATAAACTTGTACTACTGTAGTAGGTGTGGGTTTCGTATCTATCTTGGCCACAATAATGTGTTCACTATGCTGTTTGTAGTAGCTAACCCGCACTCATTTTTTTTTATTCATTATTAAACCTACTCCTGCATTACCCCTATTTGATTTTGTATTTATAACCCTGCATTCACCTGACCAAAAATCTTGTTCCTCCTGCCACCGAACTTCACTAATTCCCACTATATCTAACTTTAACCTATCCATTTCCCTTTTTAAATTTTATAACCTACCTGCCCGATTAAGGGATCTGACATTCCACGCTCCGATCCGTAGAACGCCAGTTTTCTTTCTCTTCATAACGACGTCCTCTTGAGTAGTCCCCGCCCAGAGATCCGAATGGGGGACTATTTTACCTCCGGAATATTTTACCCAAGAGGACGCCATCATCATTTAATCATACAGTAAAGCTACATTTCCTCGGGAAAAATTACGGCTGTAGTTTCCCCTTGCTTTCAGCCGTTGGCAGTACCAGCACAGCAAGGCCGTTTTGGTTAATGTTACAAGGCCAGATCAGTCAATCATCCAGACTGTTGCCCCTGCAACTACTGAAAAGGCTGCTGCCCCTCTTCAGGAACCACATGTTTGTCTGGCCTCTCAACAGATACCCCTCCGTTGTGGTTGCACATACAGTAGTACGGCCATCTGTATCGCTGAGGCACGCAAGCCTCCCCACCAACGGCAAGGTCCATGGTTCATGCTGATGATACAAGTATAGTAATCACACCTGACAAACAAGAATTAACTGATGAAATTGTCAATACTGTCTTTCAGAAAATTACTAAGTTCCTTGTAAACAGACACTCACTGAATTTTGATAAGACACAGTACATACAGTTCTGTACAGTTAATGGTATGACGCCATTAATAAATATAGACCTTAATCAGAAGCATATAGCTAATGTAGAATATTCCAAATTTTTAGGTGTGTCCATTGATGGGATATTAAATTGGAAGAAACACATTGATGATCTGCTGAAACGTTTGAGTTCAGCTACTTACGCAATAAGGGTCATTGCAAATTTTGGTGATAAACATCTTAGTAAATTAGGTTACTACGCCTATTTTCACTCATTGCTTTCATATGGCATCATATTTTGGGGTAATTCATCACTGAGGAATAAAGTATTTATTGCACAAAAGCGTGTAATCAGAATAATAGCTGGAGTCCACCCAAGATCATCCTGCAGACATTTATTTAAGGATCTAGGGATATTCACAGTAGCTTCTCAGTATATATACTCTGTTATGAAATTTGTTATTAACAACCAAACCCAATTCAAAAGTAATAGCAGTGTGCATAACTACAATACTAGGAGAAAGGATGATCTTCACTATTCAAGATTAAATCTAACTTTGGCACAGAAAGGGGTGAATTATACTGGCACTAAAGTCTTTGGTCACTTACCAAATAGTATCAAAAGTCTGACAGATAATCAACAAGTATTTAAGAAGAAATTAAAAGAATTTCTGAATGACAACTCCTTCTACTCCATAGAGGAATTTTTAGATGTAAGTTAAGAAAAAAAGACAAAAAAATATTTAAAAAATAAAAATAAAAAAATAAAAACACAAAAAAATAAAAAAGTTGTTATATTAAGTATGTTGTTAAATTAACTTAATTATGTCATGTATTGGAAAATTTGACTCATTCCACATCATGATCCATGGAACTAGTATTAATCTAATCTAATCTAATCTCTAATCGAGATTTTACGGTGGATGTTCCAGTGTTTCCCACCGAAACTGCTGCAATGTCGTCTTCCCCACATTGACCGTGTGTAGGCGGGCATTATCGTTTGTGCCATTCCACAACACTTGAACAACTCAGACTGTACTCAATGTACACAGCCTTCATCCGTCGATACATTTCACGGCCTCCAACTCCCTCTGTCACCAAACGTCAAATCACTCCTCGTTGTTCCTGCTTACTCAGCTGCATGTTCCGTAGTGGACGATAACTTGTGTGACCACCTTCTCTTCGGAGTGAAACCACACTTGTGTTATGCAACATCAAACGATGTGCACACATCAGTCTCACTACCAATAGATAGTGCCACCATACCCACAGTCACGTGGTGCCACCTTATGTGTAAGACAAAGATAAACACACTGACCGGGTTTCATTTGAATGAACCTCATATTATACATGTTGGGGAATGGCTGTAATGAGCTGTTCCAAAAACCTTTGTGATATGGCTGGAATGTTAGTGATTCCAAATGATAGTCTCATGTACTGATAGAAGCCGAAGGGGGTTTTCGACACTAAAATTTTTGTAGACTTGCTATGTAACAAAACCTGAAAATTGCTTCCACAAGATCAATTTTGGACCAACACAATTTAGAAAAGAGCTCTTTGAGTTGTGGTGAAAGGCATGAATCTTCTTGTTTACTGTAAGTTTAAAATCCTGGCATGAGCAAGAGTGCCACTCAACTTTCATACTACCCCTAAAGGGGAGGCATATTGGCTGAAAAAATATAAAGAAGAAAGCACTTATTGCTGTCCCAATATGTCCTGTTTGAGTTTAACTTCATCTTGGAGTGGTTGTGGAACTTCCCCCAGTTAAGAGAGCTGTGGCCTTGCTTTAGTTTTCAACACTATATGGGCATGAAAGCAGATAATGTCTGTTGCTTTAATTTTAGTGAAGGTTGGATAGAATGCACAGACTTTGAAATGGAAAATCAAAATGTGAAGTGTGGATCCAAACCAGAACTTTTTTCACAGATGGATCTGCAATCACTATGAAAGGCAGTGTCTAAGTAACTTGGTTATATTTATAAGAATGCAGAGTTTCGCGGTGGTAACATTGAATAAAATATTCTTCCACTTTCAGGTGTGTCAAGTAGTTAAAATGCCACTAGCTTTCATCCAAGTGCTTCATGACCATTCTCAAATGGAATAACTCCTGATGGGCTACCTGTATGCTCTTATATACTCTAGGTTCTGGCTGCGACATCACATCCTTGTGATAGCGTTGAGCTGTAGACTCTACTAAGGATGTTGTCAGTGATTTTTGTTTTAGTTGATTCAAGCATTACACTGCCCAGAAACTGTTAGCACGAGATGTAATAGAGGTGTGTTGTCAGATAGGATCCGATGACTGTTATGCAAAGCATGCCCCGTAAAGCAAATTTTTCATGGTAATGGAGGTGTTATTCTGCTGTTCGTCTGCTGTAACACTGGCCACATATGTAGGACAGTTTGCAAACCCCAGGTGTTCTATGACCAGCCACATGTGAAACTGTTAGTAATTGCTGGATTTTTGATGTTGTCTGGAAGATTGACTTGATTTTCTACCTCTTCAGAGGATGGCATATCTTACCTCATGTTGAGCCACAGAATGGTAAAAATGCAAACTTCTTTTCCTTCTTTTGATTTGGTGCCCTTGCTGCATTTCTCACTTGAGATTATTTCATTCATTTGCTGATCATTGTAGCCATTGTTCCTGAAGACCTCGTGTTAATGGCTCAGCTTATGGGGCCATTTGTTGACATCTAATATTGTTCTCACATGATCTACCAACATTTGCAACACCGTGCACTTGTGTACCAGGTGATAATACTTAGTAGTGTGCAAGTACAGATAGGTGTGGTTAGGTTTTATATAGAGGCTATGGCCACAACATCCATTTCATTTGAGTGAGTGATGCAGCACAATGTTTGGTATACTGATCTCTGATTCAGGAGCATAATGGTTCAAATCCCCAAGTGGCCATCCTGATTTAGGTTTTCCATGATTTCCCTAATTTGAGCTTGTGCTCCATCTCAGATGACCTCTATGTCAGTGGTATGTAAAAATCATAATCTTCCTCACTTATTTCCTTTCATTTATGGTGTATGCGGATGTCAGGGAAGGGCAAGGCATCATTTTTTTCCTATTTCCATAGTGAACTGGATGTTACTGTTAATGCTGTTGAGATGTTTCAAGAACTCATAAAGTTTTCGACATTCGTGGGGCCAAATGACAAACATATTATCAACATATTCAAAGAAACAACCCAACTTTAATTGGTCCATGTCCATGTCCATGTCCTCGAGTTCTTCCATAAGGTGGTTTGCAACTGTTGGAGCTTAAGGACTTCCCATTACAATGCTGTCCTTCTGAACACAATACTGGCCATTGTACAAAAAAAAGATGATGTGAGAGTGTGCCTAAATAGTCGACAATGTCGTTCACAAAGAGCTGGGATACCAGATCCAAAGTGCCTTTGACAGGCACCATCATAAACATCACCACCACATCAAAACTGACTATAATATCTAAGTCAAAGACAGTTAATTCGACTGAAGAGTAAGTCAAAGACAGTTAATTCGAATGAAGAGCATAAACAGTAGGTGATCTTGATGCCTGAGGGAGAAGATTCTTGATCACACTTTTTTCCAGTGATAAGTGTTTAAGAATTTTGGATATCATTTTTATTGTTCTCAAAGATGGGTCATATGGGAGCTCCTGGTGAGCATCTTCCTCCAGCATCATGCAGACCTTCATATCATAGTCCACTCGTTCCATAATTATGACTGTTTCTCTTTTTAGTGGGAAAAATCATAATACTTTCATCATTGTGTAGTGCAGGTGGCCATCATGCTCAGCCCTGTTTATGTCTGGTACTGGTAACTGTGCTTTCCTGAGAATATGACTCATTTTGTGACATATTTTGTCAACCATTTCACCGACTAACTTGCAGACTGTTTTATTGACACCACTTAATGTTTCATAGACAGGGATATCCCAAAGTGAAGGTGCAGATGTAAGTCTTTTCTAAGTGTTAACATCGACGCCCAACATTGGTCATTGTCAACTTCTTGCCAACACTGAACATGAAGGAGAGAGTGTAATAGTAAGAGGTGGGCCAGTGAGTTTGCTAGACCCTGGGGTGTCACAGACGACAAGCCCACTTGGTGGTTGTGGAAAATAGGGGCAGGGAGTTACGGCACAGTGCGGGCAGAGCTGACCCAGAATGTTGCAGATGGCATGTGCAGTCATGTCTCAGTCCACACCATCAAGTTGATGACACTATGTTTGGAATATCTGTGCTACACACTGGGAGCATTGTTGTGAAAGCCACCTGAAGTTCCCTTTCTGCTTCTCTGTAATTTCTTTTTGTTATGAGATTTGTGGACAGTGTCTTGAAAGGAGGATATAAGATGACCATAAACAAAATCAAAACGAGGATAATGGAATGTAGTTGAATTAAATCAGGTGATGCTGAGGGAATTAGATTAGGAAATGAGACACTTAAAGCAGTAGATGAGTTTTGCTGTTTGGGGAGCAAATTAACTGATGATGGTCGAAGTAGAGAGAATATAAAATGTAGACTGGCAATGTCAAGGAAAACGTTTCTGAAGAAGAGAAATATGTCAACATCGAGTATAGATTTAAATGTCAGGAAGTCTTTTCTGAAAGTTTTTGTGTGGAGTGTAGCCATGTATGGAAGTGAAACAAGTGCGATAAATAGTTTAGACAAGAAGAGAATAGAAGCTTTCAAAATGTGGTGCTGCAGAAGAATGCTGAAGATCAGATGGGTAGATCATGTAACTAATGAGGATGTACTGAATAGAATTGGGGAGAAGAGGAATTTGCGGCATAACATGACTAGAAGAAGGGATCGGTTGCTAGGACATGTTCTGAGGCATCAAGGGATCATCAGTTCAATATTGGAGGGAAGCAGGGAGGGTAAAAATTGTAGAGGGAGACCAAGGCATGAATACACTAAACAGATTCAGAAAGATGCAGGTTGCAGTAGTTACTGCAATGTAGAGATGAAGAAGCTTGCACAGGATAGAGTAGCATGGAGAGCTGCATCAGACCAGCCTCTGAACTGAAGACCACAACAACAACATACGGGATTTGTTGGGAAACTGTAACTGTATTAACCTAATTGCAGTCCGAGGCTGTAAGCATCCTGGATAGTTGCAGATGCAAAGCCGTAATGGCACATCCATTTACATCTAACTGCTTCCTGGTATATTGTATCCTTCCCCATAGTAGGGCAAAGTTAACAAGACCAAAAATCCTCCTGAAGACAGTGATTTTTATATGATGATATACCATAATATACCAGATATAGCCTCCCCCCATGAACCATGGATCTTGCCGTTGGTGGGGAGGCTTGCGTGCCTCAGCGATACAGATAGCCGTACCATAGGTACAACCACAACGGAGGGGTATCTGTTGAGAGGCCAGACAAACGTGTGGTTCCTGAAGAGGGGCAGCAGCCTTTTCAGTAGTTGCAAGGGCAACAGTCTGGATGATTGACTGATATGGCCTTGTAACAATAACCAAAACGGCCTTGCTGTGCTGGTACTGCGAATGGCTGAAAGCAAGGGGAAACTACGGCCGTAATTTTTCATGAGGGCATGCAGCTTTACTGTATGATTCAATGATGATGGCGTCCTCTTGGGTAAAATATTCCAGAGGTAAAATAGTCCCCCATTCGGATCTCCGGGCGGGGACTACACAGGAGGACGTCGTTATCAGGAGAAAGAAAACTGGCGTTCTATGGATCGGAGCGTGGAATGTCAGATCCCTTAATCGGGCAGGTAGGTTAGAAAATTTAAAAAGGGAAATGGATAGGTTAAAGTTAGATATAGTGGGAATTAGTGAAGTTCGGTGGCAGGAGGAACAAGACTTTTGGTCAGGTGACTACAGGGTTATAAACACAAAGTCAAATAGGGGTAATGCAGGAGTAGGTTTAATAATGAATAGGAAAATAGGAATGCGGGTACGCTACTACAAACAGCATAGTGAACACATTATTGTGGCCAAGATAGATACGAAACCCACACCTACTACAGTAGTACAAGTTTATATGCCAACTAGCTCTGCAGATGACGAAGAAATTTAAGAAATGTATGATGAAATAAAAGAAATTATTCAGATAGTGAAGGGAGACGAAAATTTAATAGTCATGGGTGACTGGAATTCGTCAGTAGGAAAAGGGAGAGAAGGAAACGTAGTAGGTGAATGTGGATTGGGGCTAAGAAATGAAAGAGGAAGCCGCCTGGTCGAATTTTGCACAGAGCATAACTTAATCATAGCTAACACTTGGTTTAAGAACCATAAAAGAAGGTTGTATACCTGGAAGAACCCTGGAGATACTAAAAGGTATCAGATAGATTATATAATGGTAAGACAGAGATTTAGGAACCAGGTTTTAAATTGTAAGACATTTCCAGGGGCAGATGTGGACTCTGACCACAATCTATTGGTTATGACCTGTAGATTAAAACTGAAGAAACTGCAAAAAGGTGGGAATTTAAGGAGATGGGACCTGGATAAACTGAAAGAACCAGAGGTTGTACAGAGTCTCAGGGAGAGCATAAGAGAACAATTGACAGAAATGGGGGAAAGAAATACAGTAGAAGAAGAATGGGTAGCTTTGAGGGATGAAGTAGTGAAGGCAGCAGATGATTGAATTGAATTGAATTGAATTTTATTTGATCCTGTAAGATTACATTGTGTACAGTAAATGTACGTGTAATATAGGACATGTCAAAGTATTAAAATTCTTTATCACTTATTTTCCTACACCTTTAGCTTACATTTTTACATCGCTGATAATGAGTAACGATATATACAAATTTAATGGCATAAGTATTCTGCAACACTGTAAAACTCTTTTTCAATGAGATAGTCTTTAAGTTTCTTTGCAAAGTTATTGTGAAGTACACTATCTTGCAGGGTTTTGGGCAGACTTCTTAGTAGTCTTATACCAGAGTACTTGGGTCCTTTTTCTAGCATTGCCAGTCGGTGGGGTATGCTCCGTACTTCATTCTTCTTTCTTGTATTGTGGGTGTGTACACTAGCATTTGTAATCCAGTCCTCACTACCTTTTGTGATGTACATTATTGTTTTGTATATATACAACAATGAAAAAGTTAAGATACCTAAATTCTTGAAACAGTTTCTGCATGTTTCAGAGGTCTTCCTTCTTAAAATGGTCCTAATTGATTTTTTTTGTAATGTGAACACTCGTTTTGTCTCTTGTTTGTTTGAGTTTCCCCACACAGTCACTCCATACTGTAAGTATGGTTCGAAAAGTCCATGATACACTGTACACAGAAGGTTCTTGTCTGAATACTGTGATAGTTGCATCATTAAGAATATGACAGAGCTCAGTTTCTTACAGACATTATTAATATGTTTTTTCCATTTGAGTTCATTATCCACAAGAATACCTAAGAATCTAGCAGATTCTACTTCTTCCAGCCTTGTTCCATCAACCTCTAAATCCATGTCTACAGCCTTTTCCTAGTTTTTAAACACTGCATACATAGTCTTTTTTAGATTTATAACCAGTTGATGTTCCAACAGCCATTGAGCTGTGACATTTGCAGATATGTATGCTCTTCTCTCAAGCTGTTCCATATTTTGGTCACTATTTAGTATTGTCATGTCATCAGCATACAATATTTTCTTTTCTTCCTCCTCAACACCTATATCATTAACAAATACATTAAATAACAATGGCCCCATTACCGAACCCTGCGGCACTCCATATTTGATGGATTTGGTTTCTGATTGGTACGAGTTTCCTAATGATACATACTGCTTGCGGTTGCACAAGTATGATTTTATCCATTCACCTGGTTGCCCCCGAATGCCATAGTTGCTTAATTTTTGTATCAGCATTTCATGGTCAATGGTGTCAAATGCCTTTGAAAGATCCAGAAACATTGCAGAGACAACCTTTTTTTCATCTAAGGACTGTAAAATGTATTCTGTTAGACTGACAATTGCTGATTCTGTAGATTTACCCTTTCTGAAACCATGTTGTGAGGTCATGAGAATGTTATGTTTGTCCAAATAGTTAACTAATCTGGTATACATAAGCATTTCTAGGATTTTTGAGAAACCTGATATCAGTGAAACTGGTCTGTAGTTGTTGGGATCATCCTTACACCCTTTCTTGTACAATGATCAAGTAGGTAAAAAGACGAGGGCTAGTAGAAATCCTTGGGTAACAGAAGAAATATTGAATTTAATTGGTGAAAGGAGAAAATATAAAAATGCAGTAAATGAAGCAGGCAAAAAGGAATACAAACGTCTCAAAAATGAGATCGACAGAAAGTGCAAAGTGGCTAAGCAGGGATGGCTAGAGGACAAATGTAAGGATGTAGAGGCTTGTCTCACTAGGGGTAAGATAGATACTGCCTACAGGAAAATTAGAGAGACCTTTGGAGATAAGAGAAACACTTGTATGAACATCAAGAACTCAGATGGCAACCCAGTTCTAAGCAAATAAGGGAAAGCAGAAAGGTGGAAGGAGTATATAGAGGGTCTATGCAAGGGCGATGTACTTGAGGACAATATTATGGAAATGGAAGAGGATGTAGATGAAGATGAAATGGGAGATACGATACTGCGTGAAGAGTTTGACAGAGCACTGAAAGATCTGAGTCGAAACAAGGCCCCCGGAGTAGACAACATTCCATTGGAACTACTGACGGCCTTGGGAGAGCCAGTCCTGACAAAACTCTACCATCTGGTGAGCAAGATGTATGAAACAGGCGAAATACCCTCAGACTTCAAGAAGAATATAATAATTCCAATCCCAAAGAAAGCAGGTGTTGACAGATGTGAAAATTACCGAACAATCAGTTTAATAAGCCACACCTGCAAAATACTAACACGAATTCTTTACAGACGAATGGAAAAACTAGTAGAAGCCGACCTCGGGGAAGATCAGTTTGGCTTCCGTAGAAATACTCGAACACGTGAGGCAATACTGACCTTACGACTTATCTTAGAAGAAAGATTAAGGAAAGGCAAACCTACGTTTCTAGCATTTGTAGACTTAGAGAAAGCTTTTGACAATGTTGCCTGGAATACTCTCTTTCAAATTCTAAAGGTGGCAAGGGTAAAATACAGGGAGCGAAAGGCTATTTACAATTTGTACAGAAACCAGATGGCAGTTATAAGAGTCGAGGGACATGAAAGGGAAGCAGTGGTTGGGAAGGGAGTAAGACAGGGTTGTAGCCTCTCCCCGATGTTATTCAATCTGTATATTGAGCAAGCAGTAAAGGAAACAAAAGAAAAATTCGGAGTAGGTATTAAAATCCATGGAGAAGAAATAAAAACTTTGAGGTTCGCCGATGACATTGTAATTCTGTCAGAGACAGCAAAGGACTTGGAAGAGCAGTTGAACGGAATGGATGGTGTCTTGAAGGGAGGATATAAGATGAACATCAACAAAAGCAAAATGAGGATAATGGAATGTAGTCGAATTAAGTCGGGTGATGTTGAGGGTATTAGATTAGGAAATGAGACACTTAAAGTAGTAAAGGAGTTTTGCTATTTGGGGAGCAAAATAACTGATGATGGTCGAAGTAGAGAGGATATAAAATGTAGACTGTCAATGGCAAGGAAAGCATTTCTGAAGAAGAGAAATTTGTTAACATCGAGTATAGATTAAGTGTCAGGAAGTCATTTCTGAAAGTATTTGCATGGAGTGTAGGCATGTATGGAAGTGAAACATGGACGGTTAATAGTTTGGACAGGAAGAGAATAGAAGCTTTCGAAATGTGGTGCTACAGAAGAATGCTGAAGATTAGATGGGTAGATCACATAACTAATGAGGAGGTACTGAATAGGATTGGGGAGAAGAGGAGTTTGTGGCACAACTTGACGAGAAGAAGGGAGCGGTTGGAAGGACATGTTTTGAGGCATCAAAGGATCACGAATTTAGTATTGGAGGGCAGCGTGGAGGGTAAAAGTCGTAGGGGGAGACCAAGAGATGAATACACTAAGCAGATTCAGAAGGATGTAGGTTGCAGTAGGTACTGGGAGATGAAGAAGCTCGCACAGGATAGAGTAGCATGGAGAGCTGCATCAAACCAGTCTCGGGACTGAAGACCACAACAACAACAACAACAACCAGATATAGACTCAGATCACAATATAGTAGTGATGAAGAATAGGCTGAAGTTTAAGACATTAGTCAGGAAGAATCAATACGCAAGGAAGTGGGATATGGAAGTACTAAGGAATGATGAGATAGGGTTGAAGTTCTCTAAGTTTATAGATACAGCAATAAGGAATAGCTCAGTAGGGAGTACAGTTGATGAGTAATTGACCATCTCTAAAAAGAGCCATTGCAGAAGTTTGGAAGGAAAACATAGGTACAAAGAAGGTAACTGTGAAGAAACCATGGGTAACAGAAGAAATACTTCAATTGATCAATGGAAGGAGGAAGTACAAAAATGTTCCAGGAAACTCAGGAATACAGAACTACAAGTAACTGAGGAATGAAATAATAGGAGGTGCAGGGAAGCTAAGATGAAAAGGCTGCAGGAAAAATGTGAAGACATCAAAAAAGAAATGATTGTCGGAAGGACAGATTTGGCATAGTCAAAACAACCTTTGGTGACATTAAAAGCAAGGGTGATAACATTAAGAGTGCAACAGGAATTCCACTGTTAAATGCGGAGGAGAGAGTGGATAGGAGGAAATAATACATTGAAAGCCTCTATGAGGGGGAAGATTTGTCCGATGTGACAGAAGAAGAAACAGGAGTCGATTTAGAAGAGATAGGGGATCCAGTATTAGAATCAGAATTTAGAAGAGTTGTGGAATACATAAGATCAAATAAGGCAGAATGGATAGATAACATTCCATCATAATTTCTAAAATCATTCGGGGAAGTGGCAACAAAACAACTATTAGTGTTGGTGTGTAGAGTGTATAAGTCTGGCGACATACCATCTGACTTTCGGTAAGGCATCATCCACACAATTCTGAAGGTGGCAAGAGCTGACAAGTGTGAGAATTATCGCACAGGCGGCTTAACAGCTCATGCATCCAAGTTGCTTACAAGAATAATATACAGAAGAATGGAAAAGAAATTTGAGGATGCGCTAGATGACGATCAGTTTGGCTTTAGGAAAGGTAAAGGCATGAGAAAGGCAATTCTGATACTGTGGTTAATAATGGAAGCAAGGCTAAAGAAAAATCGAGACATGTTCATAGAATTTGTCGACCTGCAAGAAACATTTGACATTGTAAAATGGTGCAAGATGTTCGACATTCTGAAAAAAGTAGGGATAAGCTATAGAGTGAGACGGCTCATACACAATATGTACAACAGACAAGAGGGAATAATACCAGTGAATGACCAAGAACTAAGTGCTCGTATTAAAAAGGGTGTAAGACAAGGATGTAGCTTTTCGCCCGTATGGTTCAATCTGTGCATCGAGGAAGCAATGGTGGAAATAGAAGAAAGGTTCAGGAGTGGAATTAAAATTCAAGGTGAAAGGATACCAATGACACAATTCGCTGATGACATTGCTAGCTTGAGTGAAAGTGAAGAAGAATTAAATCATCTGCTGAACGGAATGAACAGCCTAATGAGTACAGAGTATGGATTGAGAGTAAATCAAGGAAATATTAAGGTAATGAGAAGTAGTAGAAATGAAAACAGCGAGAAATTTAACAACAGGATTGATGGTCACGAAGTAGATGAAGTAAAGGAATTCTGCTATCTAGGCTGTAAAATAACCAATGACGGACGGAACGAGGAGGACATCAAAAGCAGACTAGCAATGGCAAAAAGGCCATTCGTGGCCAAGAGAAGTCTACTACTATCAAATATCAGCTTCAATTTGAGGAAGAAATTTCTGAGAATGTAAATCTGGAGTACAGCATTGTATGGTAGTGGAACATAGACTGTGGGAAAACCAGAACAGAAGAGAATCAAAGCATTTGAGTTGTGGTGCTACAGACGAATGTTGAAAATTGGGTGGACTGATAAGGTAAGGAATGAGGGGGTTCTGTGCAGAATCGGAGAGGAAAGGATCATGTGGAAAACACTGACAAGGAGAAGAGAGAGGATGATAGGACCTCTGTTAAGACATGAGGGAATGACTTCCATGATACTAGAGGGAGCTGTAGAGGGCAAAAACTGTAGAGGAAGACAGAGATTGGAATACACCCAGCAAATAATTGAGGATGTAGGTTGCAAGTGCTACTCTTAGATGAAGAGGTTAGCACAGGGGAGAGATTCGTGGCGGGCCGCATCAAACCTGTCAGAAGACTGATGACAAAAAGACCATAGTAAAAAGTGGAATAATCTTCTCGTTGCAGCAGCATATCAGGAAGGTTGCTGAACCCTAATTTATAGAGTTTATTTATAACCTTCTTTGTCTGCAACTTCCTCATATGTTTAATACTGTACCATAATGCCAGAATGCCTGAGTTTTGTGGTGGTAATATTGAGTAAAATTTTCTCTGTCCTCCAGCCGCATCAAGTGGTTCAAATCCCATGAGCTTCCAAACAAGTCAAGTTTCTGATTGCTAATGGGCTGCTATCTGACTGCTGGCTGTGACATCACTAGTGCCTGCAGTATCACCATATATAGCCATACATTGACTCCACATTCAATGAACCTGCTTCAACTCTGCAGTCACTGGGTTCCGCACAGCTGCACAGTGCTAAGTTGTAGACTGCCAGCTGTATTAAAAGTGTTGCCATTGGTTTTCGTTTCGAGGGCTTCTGTAGTTACACTGTCCCAGAAGCCATTAGTGTGTCATGACAGAGGTGTCATCAGATTTGATGTGGTGACCATTTTCTAGGACATGCTCAGCTGAAATAGATTGTTTGGGGTAGTGTAGGCAATAAAAGCACTCTTGGTCCCTCCTGAAGTGCTCACTGATTGTCCAACATCAGACTGACCACACTCACCAGGGAACTGCATAAAATTTGATAACATCTCTGTCGTGGCTCACTGTAACAGATGCAATAAAAGTGTACCAACAGTCCATCAGTAGTCATGCCACTTAACAATGCCCAAGGAGTATTTGGCCAAAAGTTTGTGGCATTTTAACCATTTGCCATGCTGGAAGCCTGAGAACATTTTATTGGTTAATTTTGACTGAAGTTGTGCTTGACTTAAAAGTGTAATGCTATAACTATTTTATTTATTTATTTACACGTCAAGTTCCATAGGACCAAATTGAGGAACAAATCTCCAAGGTTATGTAACCTGTCAGTACATGAAATTACAATGTAAAAGTAATAACAGAGAAAAATAAATGTTTATGAACCCGAAAAAAAGTCAGTCCGTAACTTTCACTAAACGCTATCAACAATATAATAAGAATCAGCTTAATTTTTCAAGGAACTCCTCGACAGTGTAGAAAGAGACACCCATAAGGAAACTCTTCAGTTTTGTTTTGAAAGTGCATGGGTTACTGCTAAGAGTTTTGAATTCGAGTGGTAGCTTATTGAAAATGGATGCAGCAGTATACTGCACACTTTTTTGCACAAGAGTTAAGGAACTTGCCCCCCTTCTTGCAGCGGTGTACCGTAGGTCTCTAGAAGAGCGTAGCATTCCAAAGGATTGGAAAAGGGCACAGGTCATCCCCGTTTTCAAGAAGGGACGTCGAACACATGTGCAGAACTATAGACCTATATCTCTAACATCGATCAGTTGTAGAATTTTGGAACACGTATTATGTTCGAGTATAATGACTTTTCTGGAGACTAGAAATCTACCCAGTAGGAATCAGCATGGGTTTCGAAAAAGACGGTCCTGTGAAACCCATCTCGCGCTATTCGTCCACGAGACTCAGAGGGCCATAGACACGGGTTCCCAGGTAGATGCCGTGTTTCTTGACTTCCGCAAGGCGTTTGATACAGTTCCCCACAGTCATTTAATGAACAAAGTAAGAGCATATGGACTATCAGACCAATTGTGTGATTGGATTGAGGATTTCCTAGATAACAGAATGCAGCATGTCATTCTCAATGGAGAGAAGTCTTCCGAAGTAAGAGTGATTTCAGGTGTGCCGCAGGGGAGTGTCATAGGACCGTAGCTATTCACAATATACATAAATGACCTGGTGGATGATATCGGAAGTTCACTGAGGCTTTTTGCAGATGATGCTGTGGTGTATCGAGAGGTTGTAACAATGGAAAATTGTACTGAAATGCAGGAGGATCTGCAGCGAATTGACGCATGGTGCAGGGAATGGCAATTGAATCTCAATGTAGACAAGTGTAATGTGCTGCGAATACAGAGAAAGATAGATCCCTTATCATTTAGCTACAAAATTGCAGGTCAGCAACTGGAAGCAGTTAATTCCATAAATTATCTGGGAGTACACATTAGGAGTGATTTAAAATGGAATGATCATATAAAGTTGATCGTCGGTAAAGCAGATGCCAGACTGAGATTCATTGGAAGAATCCTAAGGAAATGCAATCCAAAGACAAAGGAAGTAGGTTACAGTACACTTGTTCACCCACTGCTTGAATACTGCTCAGCAGTGTGGGATCCGTACCAGATAGGGTTGATAGAAAAGAGATGGAGAAGATCCAACGGAGAGCAGCGCGCTTCGTTACAGGATCATTCAGTAATCGCGAAAGCGTTACGGAGATGATAGATAAACTCCAGTGGAAGACTCTGCAGGAGAGACACTCAGTAGCTCGGTACGGGCTTTTGTTAAAGTTTCGAGAACATACCTTCACCGAAGAGTCAAGCAGTATATTGCTCCCTCCTACATATATCTCGCGAAGAGACCATGAGGATAAAATCAGAGAGATTAGAGCCCATACAGAAGCATACCGACAATCCTTCTTTCCACGAACAATATGAGACTGGAATAGAAGGGAGAACCGATAGAGGTACTCCGCCACACACCGTCAGGTGGCTTGCGGAGTATGGATGTCGATGTAGATGTAGATTAAGTCCGATCCAAATTTAGGTTTGATCTCTGCCGTGTATTAGCCGAGTGAAGGCTGCTTATTCTTGGGAATAGCTAATATTGTTAACAAGAAATGACAGTAAGGAATATATATATTGAGAGGCCAATGTCAAAACACCCAGACTCGTGAACAGGGGTCGACAAGAGGTTCGTGAACTTACACCACTTATTGCCCGAACCGCCTGTTTCTGAGCCAAAAATATCCTTTTAGAATGGGAAGTGTTACCCCAAAATATAATACCATGTGACATAAGCGAATGAAAATAAGCAAAGTAGACTAATTTTTGTGTCGAGTGATCACTCACTTCTGATACTGTTCGAATAGCAAAAATGGCAGTATTAAGGCTTTGAACAAGATCCTGAACGTGGGCTTTCCATGACAGCTTACTATCTATCTGAACACTTAGAAATTTGAACTGTTCAGTTTCACTAATCATATGCCTGTTCTGTGAAATTAAAACGTCAGGTTTTGTTGAATTGTATGTTAGAAACTGTAAAAACTGAGGCTTACTGTGATTTAGCATTAGTTTATTTTCTACAAGCCATGAACTTAGATCATGTACTGTACTATTTGAAACCGAGCCAATGTTGCACACATCATCCTCCAAGCTAGCGTCATCAGTGAACAGAAATATTTTAGATTTACCCATAATACTAGAGGGCATATCATTTATATAAATAAGGATCAGGAGTTGCCTCAACACTGATCCCTGGGGCAGCCCCCCTTTTGACAGTATCCCACTCAAACCACACATAACAGCTGTTATCAGCATTGTGAATAATGAACATTTGCTGCCTGTTGCTGAAATAAGAGGTGAACCAATTGTGAGCTACTCCCCGTATTCCGTAATGGTCCAACTTCTGGAGCAATATTATGTGATCAACACAATCAAATGCCTTAGTTAAATCAAAAAATATGCCAAGCGTTCAAAACGCTATGTTTAGCCCATCCAGTACATCACAGATAAAAGCAAATATAGCATTTTCAGTTGTTAAACGACTTCTAAAGCCAAACTGTACATTTGATATCAAATTGTGTGATATAAAATGATCAATTATCCTCACGTACACAGCCTTTTCAATAACTTTTGCAAACACTGATGGCATAGAAATAGGTCTAAAATTATCTACATTATCCATTTCTCCGGTAGCTGAGTGGTCAGCGCAACGGACTGTCAATCCTAAGGGCCCGGGTTTGATTCCCGGCTGGGTTGAAGATTTTCTCCGCTCAGGGACTGGGTGTTGTGTTGTCCTAATCATCATCATTTCATCCCCATTGACGCGCAAGTCGCCGAACTGGCGTCAACTCCAAAGACTTGCACCAGGCGACCTACCCAACGGGAGGCCCTAGCCACACGCCATTATTATTATTATTATTATTATTATTATTATTTCTCCCTTTTTATAAAGCGGCTTTACTACTGAGCACTTAAATCGCTCAGGAAACTGACGATTCCTAAAGGAAAAATTACAAATATGGCTAAATACAGGGCTAACATGTGCAGCACAGTACTGTAATATTCTGGTAGACGCTCCATCATAACCATGGCAGTTCCTTAGTCTTCAGTGATTTAATTATTGACTCAATCTCCCCCTTGTCTGTATCACAGAGGAGTATTTCAGACATCAATGTCGGAAAGGCATTTGCCAGGAAAGTTGTATGATTCCCTGTAGAAACTAAATTTTTATTTAATTCACCAGAAATGCTCAGCAAATGATGATTAAATACTGTAAATATATCTGATATATCAGTAACAGAAATATTTTTACTGTGAACTGACTTTATATCACCGACCTTGTGCTGCTGACCATACACTTCCTTCACAACTGACCATGTAGTTTTGATTCTATCCTGTGAATTAGCTATTCTATTTGCATACCACATATTGTTTGCCGTTCTAATAACATTTTTAAGCACCTTACAATACTGTTTGTAATGGGCTACTGTAGCTTGATTGTGACTACTTCTAACATTTTGGTATAATTCCCGCCTTGTTGTACAAGATATTCTTATCCTACTAGTCAGCCACCCGGGCTGCCTATTACTGATAGTACCCCATTTAGAATGTTCTAATGGAAAACAACTCTCAAAGAGCATGAGAAATGTGTTAGGGAAAGCATTGCATTTATCATCTATATTATCGGCACTATAAACATCATGCCACTCTTGTTCCTTGACAAGGTCTATGTCTATAATTGTGATTGCATGTTATCCAGTTCCACAGCACAAATAATGAAAAATGAGGATTGATTTATCAATGAGACTGACACATCAGTGTCGAAGAGAAATGTCACTGGCACTTTCTGTAGTTCCTCTTGTAACAGTATTTTCATAGACATACGACACAATCATTGCCTGGACAAGCGAGGCGCATCATCTACCACCTGTTACAGTTTGACAGGCTTCTGCAGTATGCCGTTTAGGAACACATTGGTAGCATTCTGCTTTGTAATGAGGACACACATGGCATTCATACAATGTAAAACAGTCTGACCAGCTAGGGAACAACCAAAACCTTCACGACCAGCATCTTGGAACTAGAGTGCTGCAACGCTCAATGTTTGACCGGTCACGGCTCACCTGTTGACAGGGGAACCGAGTCTCTCGTGTCCGGCCCCACACGACTTTGCTCGGTCACATACTCGCTCCATGTCTCTTGTCCGGATTCCGGACACGCGGATAACCGAGCATGACAGGTCACCGCTGACGTCTCATTCGCCTCGTCCCGGCTGCACTGTACTGTACAAATCCAACGCCTCTCTCTCTCCCTCTCTCTCTCTCTCTCTCTCTCTCTCTCTCTCTCTCACACACACACACACACACACACAATGTATTTATCTCTGTCTCTGTCTTTTAATACAAAAGTAATGTTTCCAAGAACGGGTACGTAACAGAGCTAAATTCATAGAGCACTTTCTTTTATAATATTTACTCCCGTCTTCCTAACGTCCGTGAATTTTATTGTAAATAAAACATTGATCACAAGAGACCAATCTGTGTTAATGTAATGTGTTGTAAGCATCATATAGTGCATCTGATTATGCGAATCAGTCCACATATCAACTCTCGCAGCACATGTTTTATTAATAACTTCCGCAATAACAGAAGGCATTATGTTGTTTCGTATTGCATCAGCTTGTTCTTTGACATGTCTGCTTATAGTAGAGGGATGTGGCATGGCATCTGCCACGTTAACTTCTCCATAATGCGCACATAGATGTATTAATTCTTGGCCTGGTTCTCTGAAACCACCAGAAACAGCATTAAAAGGTCTCATATCTTTAGCACACATTGCGACACACTTTGCTGTAATACTATTTTTTATTATTGCCGGTATTCCTGAAGGAGCTGTATCTTTGTGAGGTTTCTTGCAACTGTGTTTCTTTAAATGAGTGGTTCCCGATTGGAAACACAATAATGTGGAGTAGTTTATGCAAGATACGTACCCAGTAGACGCACTGTTTTCGTCTACAACCAACAAAAATATGCTCCATACTTGGCTTTTTAGACCTTCCCGTTTCTTCAATGTGTAAACATTGGTTTCAATCTTACGTATTACTGCACTGGCTTCCTCGCACTGCATGATAACAGAGAGAGAGACACACCACAAATAAGAAGCCCGTACTGGCTGCAGTCTCTCACGGATAATGACACGTTTAATGTGTTTGAAGTTACGTGCTACGTATTCGGTCATGGCTTCAATGCTCGGTCACTAGAACTAGTGCGGGCAGCCTATCCAGTTAGGGTGTGGCTCGCCCCATCTCGTATTTTGTGCTCGCTTACTCGGTCATGCAGGACTCTACTTGGAACAACATGGGGCGATGTAGAATGAGAATGGGGGCTGCTGCCAGGCAAGCCATGTTTATCACATTAGGATCTGACGTTGTCCTGAGTGTGTTCTTACCAGAGCCATAGAAGAGATTTCTAAATCAGAAATAAACTTGTGCTGAGAAGCCTGTGAGATTTCAAAAGCACTTGCAGTGCATAAAGCTTCTGCTGTTGATGATATGACTGTCATAAAGCCTGTGTGTGTGTGTGTGTGTGTGTGTGTGTGTGTGTGTGTGTGTGTGTGTGTGGTATCAGGGGCGAGATTGACTACCATGTCTTGAATTAAACTTTCAGTGTAGGATTGACCACATGTACACATAGGTTTGCAATTTCTTCTTAAATGTTGAAGGTTGGCATCCACAAAGCATAGCTTTTGAAATCAAATTAATGATGCTGCAAAAAGTCTAAATGGATAGTGGCTATTGCATGCATGTAGATGGGAGATGTTCTGAAAATGGGTATATATTTTACTGGGTATCACCGATAGGTGTGAAAGTGGAGCCAACATTTGCACTAAATAATACAAGTAAGCATTGCTTGGCAACAAAAATGCCCACTCATAGTCTGCACAGTTAGTCACACTTCCCTGAAAATGCAGCACTAACCATTTTTGAAACACTTCGCAATCTTCCTGTACATAACTGAACAGTTGAAAATCGGGAATAGCCAGCAGTGCTTGTGACTTTTGGAAGTTTAGCTTGTAAGAAGCTTTACCAGTTCCTTAAGTTGACTGCCAGAGTTCAAAAACTTCTGCATCTAAGAGAGTTGTAACTTGATAAGAAAGTTACCTCCTTTTCACCAATTTTATGACTTACTTCTCTAAAGTAACAGTTACTTATTACACTTAAATACTGCGGGCTTTCAAAAATAAAATGAAATGTGGTTGCCCTCAGCTACATACACACTGACTCAGAGTTGGAATATTGTAAGTCGCGGCTGGTTTCGTTGTCTAGGGTCTGGGATACGTAGTTGCCGCATTACAAGCCGGGATACGTAGTTGCCGCATTACAAGCCAAATACCACCGAGTCTACAGTATACAACATGAATATACACACAAATCGAATGGTGGAAGGTTCCTATCAATCAGAGATTGTGAATTTTGAATGTAATATAGAAATTTATAAATGAAAGACTGCAATTAAATAAATTCTGCAGGTACTATTTTAATGACTTTAAATAATGAGTACAATAGCAGAAGTACCTTAAAGAATGCCCTTTATTACCGTAAAACTCTTATTGGTGTCAATGGTCCAGCAATTAAATAAAATATAAGTTGAATAACAGGGAAACAATAGATTCTTACTTCACATAATTGGTTATGCAGAAGCCATGGAAATCTCATAAGTGCGCAGGTTGGCACTACGAAATATTTCTATCTTTCGTGACCACGCGCAAACTGCTCCACTCTCCAAATCTTTCCCGTGGCTGTGCGTCCGTCGCGCCGCACTGTTCAGAACTCTCCCGTGTCCTGTCCCGAAACGATGCTCCTCCCCCTCCTCCATAAGTCTCTCCACATGTCCTTTTGGAAACAATCGCTGTGATTGGCTAGAGCGCTCCCACCCTGTTTCCAAGCCAACTTACAATCACAAACATAATGAAACACATTTGAAATACTGGATTCACATGTAAATAACTTGAAATTAAATAAATATTCCTAAGGCTGGACCATAAACACACTCTAACACACATTATTAAATACATAAACAATTAAATAAACACATATCAGAAGAATAGAAACAAAGTAGGCCGATAGCCTAATGTCTCTTGTGCTTTCTAGACATAGTAAATAATTGACCAATTTCTTCGGGTATAAACAAAGACATAGATGAATAAATATATTTATAAGCATGCTGCTACTGTTTTTTTCGTGTAACTGTGGAGTACTTATGGCCTGACACGATCGATAGCAATCAGCTACTTTGGCCTCCAATAACTCAT
Organism: Schistocerca nitens; assembly: GCF_023898315.1. Classification (NCBI taxonomy): domain Eukaryota; kingdom Metazoa; phylum Arthropoda; class Insecta; order Orthoptera; family Acrididae; genus Schistocerca; species Schistocerca nitens. The sequence continues at coordinate 435,111,538 of NC_064617.1, forward strand.
GTACTATTCAAGTTACAATTTAGGTTTACACTATTAGCTTTCTAAAGACTTGTTGATCGACAAAATCGGATGAACCGTTCAGATTTTGGAAATTTGTTGCTGGGCGTTACTTGTATAATTTACAGTCAGATACTAAACTTTAAACTAATAAAGGTGTTGAAAATCTGATTACACCATCAGAATTGTCGTGCAAATAATGGTAATGTACATGTTTCTTTTTAAGATATCATGATTCCTCTTGATACTATTAATTTCTATATGAACTGTGAAATGTCTGCCATTAAGGTTTCACAAAGTCCGCCATCTTTGGCACTCCCTGCATGTCTCCTTCATCGACACAGCATCATCATGGAATTCCCAGCCATGCGGTCCCTGGACCACACGCTGGGGCTACCCCTCGTGCTCAGCTAACATTCATCACCACGTGGTTACTGCCGAGCCCTGGCTTGCTGATCGGCCCGTGCGGCCACACCAACTCCGAACTTAGAATATTTTCAGGGCACCACAACTCACCCATTACCTCACAATATGTAAACTTCAGCGTGAAACAGGAGTCAATAAGCTCTCAATAAAATAAAATGATTCTCCCGAGCCACAAAAAAATTACAGGTTTCCACAACCACTTCATTGAGCATGCACGTTAAACTGAATACAGGCTAGTTGCTGTAATGCAAGTGTGGTAATATTGATAGACAGTGATGGAAACCAATGCAGTAGTTAGTTCATCTGGCTGAGTAAGTATACCAGTCCAAGGGCACCAAAGCATAACTTCACATTAGAAATCTCTCACTCAGGCTTAATCGACTTGCACACCAGTAAGAGCAAATCACTTCATGATCCAGCAGAGTCTTTAAGTATAGCAGTGGAATCCACGGAAGAATTGGCTCACTTGACAGAGAATGAAAGCGTGCTTGTAGCCAGTCAGGCTTAAATTGCACAGCAAGGCAGCATCACTTGCCACAGTTTTGGATCTTCCAGTGATACATCAGAATTGCAAGGGGTTGACTAGAAACTTGGGTCAGTAAGACAAAGGAAGACTGTTAGTCTGTGGCATCACTACTGTTTTTATTCATCACTGTCACTGGTATCATCTTACAGTGAAGCCTACTACCTTTCCTTCCTTCCAGACATTCTTATCCAGTGTTACCACAGGCTCTGAAAATCAGGGAATATCAGGGAATTTCAAACACATCAGGGAAATATCAAGGGAATTTAAAAAAAAAAAAAAAAATTAATTGAAAAAATCTCATTTTTGTCTCAGTAGATGAAATGGTTTGTTTATTGAGGTGTCATGCATCGTATCTGGCTGAGTGCAGCTGAGTACATGCACTGCTTCTCCTCTCCCTCATTCTTACTGCTTCTCCCCATCGTACCACTTCCCTCAGCTTGCAGTCAATGCTGCCACCACTTCTTGTCACTAGCCTAGCAGCTGCCAATGGTGTGATGTGTTTGGATCTGATTTTCAGATACTGTAGACACAGAGGCTGGAGACAGTGGTCATGTGTGCATAAGTTGTGTCTGAGTGATTGTGTGAATATGTGTGTGCTCTTGTTTTCTGATAAAAGCTATGGCTGAAAATGTGTGATTGTCTTTTCTACGTGTGTGTCTGTGGATCAGTAATCATCTTTATTGTGAGTTGCTACCTGTCCTCATTATTATTGATTCTCAGAGTATTTGAACACATTACCTATTGCATGGATTGATCACTGTGGTCTCAGTTCATCAACTTGCTGTCTGTGGTGCGTGAATAGTTAGCCACATGAGTGGATTTCCACAACGGACAAAACCACAGGCCACTTCTGTGGATAGCTGTAATGGATCGGGTCTGCTGATTTGAAGCCATTTGGGTCCCACTGACGTGCAGGCCCTGCCCATTGGATCTAGTCTCACCAATCTTCCCACAGACTGGGTCTGTTTGTGTGTGACATAATGCAGCAGATCTTCATGATTTGTCCGTAGACCCAGGACTATAGTGCTCCTCAGCAGGCCAGAGTCCATGACTGATGGATTTCAGGAATTGCGACTGTCTCACCGCAAGTACGTTGTATAGTGTGGCATGACGTTTTAAGATATTTTGTTTGTTCTAGTACATTTTGGCACTTCAGAAGTAGTTTATATGTTGGAAAGTATGTATAATAATAATAAGAAAATCATGTCAGTCGCTAGTGGTTTGTATGTTATGTACTCGTGTATTTTTTCAAAGAAAAATCACAGAACACCTGTAAAATAATAGATATAACACAGTGGGTAATAACTGACAATAATGAACATCGTAGAACCAATATTTTATTGGTGGTCACCTACATTGTTAGTTTACATGATTCTTCCCAAGCTTATACACTTCTTTCAAGAGGCCTACTTTTTTCTGAGGTTATTTCTGAATTCTGTGAAGTTATTTTAAATCTGTCTTGCGACTCCAAGGAACTGCATATTTTTGTCACCAAATGTGTTTTGTTTTATTGCAATAAAATAACATCAGTGGTCTTAATCAAACACATATATCATTTGGTTTGCTTTCTCCATCTAAAAATGTTCATTAGAAAAGATGTTGTTAATACTTACAATGTTTGCTCACATTAGGAAACGCCAGTCTGCTTGCAAGTTTTCTTTTATAGATATTTCCTTGTTTACACTATTGCTTCTTGTACTATAGCTACAAACACAGATTGTCAACTTATGTCTTAACTTATCCTTGAGAGCTCAAAATTTGCCAGGGAAAAATGCTAAAACTTGTCGCGAAATCAGTGAAATATCGGGGAATTCCTCTTGGGGAAATTTGTGGCAGCCCTGTTATCATATGTCCTCTTCTGAACCACCTCTTTGATACTTTTGTTTATGAATTCACTTTATATTCTACTCCAGGCAGTGAGTCTTAACTGTGCCAGCATGTTTATTGAGGGTTTCTTTTACTGTCCCCTTCCCCTCCCCCTCTCCCTCTCTCTCCCAAGGAATGAGAGCATAGAACATATTCATGGTCGCTGTGGATAAGCCACTCACTGTAAAGCTGTTGCAGATGAGCTTTGAAAGGTCTTTTTATGACAGCATCCATTCCTTGAAGTTATGAAGTTATGAGGCCACATCACCAAGTATTATTATTAATTCTATGTTACTCTGCATAGGCTTGCTCATTCTTACTACAGCACTTCGGTTAGTTGACATTAGTACACAACACAATGAAAAAATGCGAAATGTAGTGTGTTTGATGATAACATCGTACCTGCGGATTTCTGTTTGACATGTATGACATCTGCTGAGGGTTGATGTATTGCAGTTGAAAATGGATCTAAAGCTGAAATTGCAATAGTGACTATAATAAATATAATTAGTCAAATAGCAAAAAATTTATCATTTAAAAACTTTTGGATAACTATGGGTCTGCAGTAAATTAAAAATCATCAAAGATCATATTGTTACTCAAAAATTCATAAATAATATAGGCTATATGTGACTGTGCTTTGTCGTTGTGAAGTACTCAGTCATTCATATGTCATTTCTGTTGACACTTTCTTCTCATGAGAGTCCTCACAAATCTTAGAACATTTTTATTGATCATATAACCAGGAAGGCTGATTCTTTATGAACAGCCCTGAATTAAAAAAAAATTCTAATGACAAAATGCTGTCACATGTACCGTGGGTATTGTACAAGTCTAGCAATATGCATTAACAATCTTACAGTATCAAAATGCTCACTGTCTTAATTTTTGTGCTGTGATGCCCGTTGACAGTCAAGCGTAATCATCGCCATCATTAGCCAGCTTTTGCCCATTTTTGAAACATATGTACCAGTCATAAGTCAGTGTCTGACTTAAAGCATTGTCTCCAAAAGCTGGCCTCCACATTTGGTGCATTTCTACAGTGGTTTTCCCAAGCTTAAAACAAAACTTTATAAGGCCACAATGCTGAAAACTGCAAACTCGGAAAAATGTGACAATGGAAATACAATCACCAACTACTAACCAAATAAACCAGCTCAGAGCCACTTGCTACCCTGAATTTTGTCGTTTATAGCCTCCTCATGAATCAGTGTTAACTTAAAAATTAGTGTTGTTTTACCTGCATGAACCAATTGAAAGCCAAGACTTCCGGAGGCGAAATTCGCAGAACTGTTGATAAGACATGCAAAAGTACAAGAAATTAGACCATCTTTCAGAACTATTAGCGCCTTCTTTAGGATAGGGAGGGGAATAATTTGTGGAATATAGAGGAAGGGCTGGTTACTCAGGCCCCAAAATGATAGTGACTCACCAGCAGTGAGAATGAGGTCAGAGTAGGATGAATAGGGATGGTCAAAAAATTCTAAGTTGGTAAGCACTATACCAACTTTGGATGATGATGCCTGAATCTCAGTGAGATGACAAAAGTCGTGAGATAGCAATATGCACATATACAGATGGCAATAGTATCACATGCACAAGGTATAAAAGCATAGTGCATTGTCAGAGCTGTCATTTATACTCCAGTGATTCATTTGAAAAGGTTTCAAATGTGATTATGGGTGCATGACAGGAATTAACAGACTTTGAATGCAGAATGGTAGTTGGAGCTAGATGCATGGGATATTCTATTTTGGAAATCGTTGTTGTTGTTGTGGTCTTCAGTCCTGAGACTGGTTTGATGCAGCTCTCCATGCTACTCTATCCTGTGCAAGCTTCTTCATCTCCCAGTACCTACTGCAGCCCACATCCTTCTGAATCTGCTTAGTGTATTCATCTCTTGGTCTCTCTCTACGATTTTTACCCACCACGCTGCCCTCCAATACTAAATTGGTGATCCCTCGATGTATCAGAACATGTCCTACCAACTGAACCCTTCTTCTCGTCAAGTTGTGCCACAAGCTCCTATTCTCCCCATTTGCAATTATTCATGGACATCATGTTCCCAAATGACAATGGAATTTTTATGGATGACATTGTACCATGTCACTGAGCCACAATTGTTCGCAATTGGTTTAAAGAACATTGTGGACAGTTTGAGTGAATGATTATGCCATCCATCATTAGGGAATTTAATATTCTGAGATCCACAATATCAAGAGTGTGCTGAGAATACCAAATTTCAGGCATTACCTATCACCACAGACAACGCAGTAGCCATTGGCCTTCAACTTAACAACTGAGAGCAGCAGTGCTTTTGTAGAGATGTCAGTGCTAATGAACAAGCTACACTGCATAAAATAACCACGAAAATCAGTGTGGGGTGCATGATTAATATGTCTGTTATGACAGTGCCGCAAAATTGGGTGTTAATGGGCTATGGCAGCAGACAACCAATGTGAGTGCCTCTGCTAACAGCACAACATTGCCTGCAGTGCATCTCCTGAGCTCATGACTATATTGGTTGGACCCTAAAGGACTTTAAAACCATGGTCTGGTCAGATGAGTCACGGTTTTGGTTGGTAAAAGCTGATGCTAGGGTTTGTGTGTGCCTCAGAACCCACAAAGTCATGGATCCAGGTTGTCAACAATGCACTGTGCAAGCGGGTGGTGGCTCCATAATGTTGTGTACTGTTTTTACATGGAATTTACTGGGTCCTCTGGACCATTTGCAGTTATTCATGGACATCATGTTCCCAAATGACAATGGAATTTTTATGGATGACAGTGTACCATGTCACTGGGCCACAATTGTTTGCAATTGGTTTAAAGAACATTGTGGACAATTTGAGTGAATGATTTTGCCACCCATCAAAAATTTATGGGATATAATTGAGAGGTCAGTTGTGCACAAAATCCAGCACTGGCAACACTTTCACTGTTATGGATGGCTATAGATGCAGCATGGCTAAGTATTTCTGCAGGAGACTTCAAACAACTTGCTGAGTACATACCACATCCAGTTGCTGCACTGTGACACAAAAGGAGATCTGACAAGATGTTAGAAGGTATCTCATGATTTTTGTCACCTCAGTGTAAGTTGAAAAAGTAAAAAACAATAAATAAAATTATTAAATAAGAAATAATAAACAGAAAGTATTCCAAGAAGAAATATTAATAATGAAAAAGGAGGTAGATTGTATATTAACTGAATTAAAGTCCAGAAGGGTGTTGAGATACAAAGACATGTTGGTGAACAAGTTTCCATCACTGAATTTCAGAGAAACTAGAAGCAGGTGGGAGTATAAATTGCCCTGTGGTGAAGCAGGCTTAGAGCTTCCTTGAAACATGGAATGGTCAGCAACTATATAATGGAAGCCGCAGATGCCAGCAGTTCTTTTGTGTCCATCCACGCTTTCAGCCAGTATAGTGATGTTCATTCTTATGTAAAATGCTGTGCAATGAACATGTTTGTTGGTAACAATATGTGTGGTTTCAGATGTTGCTGTGTGTGACACTGCAAAATTTACCGTTGGTGGAGATGGAGTAGGTGATAGTGTATGGGTGCATGTGACATATTTTTCACAAGGAGCACTTGCAAGGGTGGGAAACTTAAAGACTAGGGATGACAGAGTGGAAATTTCGTGTGGTTTGACAAGGATGCTGCAGAGGCTAGGAGGATGGTGGGAAGTGATGGTGGGCGCTGTTGAATGCCAGGGTTTTATTTCGAGGCTTGACGTATCGAAGTCATTGCCTTGGCACAATGGTGTATTGAGGTATCTGAGACCTGGGTGGTACTCAGGTCATGGCCAACGGGGATCGCTTCTGAGTATTTTGGAACCGGGAGCTCTATTAGTCAGAGGCTGAAAGAAGGATACTGCCCAGGAATTTTATTTGTGAGTATGATCTGTGGGATAGTTACCTGGGATAGGTTGTGGTATAGATGTTGAGGTATTTGATGGGGGAGCAGATATTTTTTTCCATTTATTACATATACATGAAGTACTAGCCAAATATTTTGTACCTTTCTTGTTTCAGAATAAGCAGTTCTGGCAGCAACAGATTGAGCTGGCAACTGGACAACGGACATCTTGTAGCCCTGGTGAGGCAAAGGATGGCGAGGCTGCACGGAAGTTGCGCATGTGCCGTTACGGTACTGGATGCACAAGACCTTCATGTCGATTTTCTCACTCAACAAGTAAATATCTTGTATCTTTTCCTTTGTGAAAGTAACTAGTTTTTATATGCAAAGCATACTATAGACTATGACACAGGCGCGTTTCTGCTTACAGAATTACAAAGTATGAATTGTGAATAACAACACGTGTCTAGTACAGACATTAAGGAGAGTAGAAACCTTAGGATGACCACTGCACACACTTGAGGCTGAATCCTGATACTTAGATTTTGAAACTTGAATTTCTAGAAACTGTCCTTTGGCAGTGTGCATTTGTTTGTAAACCTCTGATGATCCAGTGGCCATCTTTTAACTAAGTTGGGTAATACATCAAGCATGAAGGGAAGCAGGTGGACCACAGTGTTCATGTAGTCCACAGCTGTCATGGTGCCTTCAGTTACTGCAAAAGGTCCTCTGGAAGCCCAGATGAATTTCCCCGATAGCACACTATTGCAGTAGCAGCTGTGGGTACACATAAGGATCATCTGCTGCAGAGTACTGCACGATGTGCTCCAAAACACTTACACCAGCACCAGCATTGACTGTGTCATCAGATCTGTCATGTATTGCTGCCTATACTCCTTTACAGAGTGAGAAAGCTGAGAGATACTGTGTAGAGAGAAGTGTGTGTGTAGATTAATGAGCTGAATGGCAGGCATGGGAACAGGACTGGAGGCGAGTGGTGGTCAGGTGCAAGCAAAGATTGATGACAGGAGAATTGTGGGTTTAATGAATGTATTGTAAAAAAGTTTCCCTTTGTAATTCAGGGGAGGGTGGGTTGGGGGAGGGGGAAATTGAGATATTATGAACTGTGAAGAATCCACTGAAGTTCAGTATGTTATGGGTTCATCAACATGTTCTTCTATTGGGTGATCAACTTTGGTCTTGACAACAGTTTTGTCAGTGGTCAATCATTTAGGTGGACAGCTAGTTGGTAGTCATACACATATAAAATGCTAAGCAAAAGTTAAATAGCTGGTTAACATGACTGCTTTTGCATATGGACCTACCTCTTGGAGGGTAGAAGATGCCTGTGAAAAGGTCTGCAGTAAGATGTGCTTGCTTGGTGCAAAAAACATGTCTTAAATTAGGGTCTCCCTCAGGGGTATGACTCCTGTGGTAACAGGCTTTAATTAAGTGTGGCATATTAATGTACTAGAATATTTTGTTGAATGCATGGGTTGCAGAATACCATTTTGGGAGACATAGGAAGAATGTGGCACACATAAGTGCACAGTGAAAGGTATTTGAAGCCACGGCAAAGGTAATAGTTAAAATGTTCTGTGGATGATGAGCTGGCTCTAGAAGCTGATTGATAATAGGGAGCATGTATGAATATGATACACAAGATCTGTTTGCGGACTATGTTCTGGAGGGTAATTTCAATCTGTGGAGTCTTTAGTAAGACTGTCAGCATACTGGGCAGGATATTGCTTGTCACAGCAGATGCACCATCTGAAGGTCTAAGATTGTAGGGTGGAAAGCATGACAGCTATCAAAGAGGAGGTACTTTTTAAAGACAAAAGTTTTCATAACACCTCAAGAGAGATGGAGCATCATGAAGGTTGCCTTGTGGGCTTAGTAGTATTAGTTGAAACAGGTAAGAGGAAATGTATTGAGGCTGTGGAGGAATGAAGATAGATTATTTTGGCCTTACATCCAGATCATGAACCTGTCATTTTTGGATCTTAACTATTGGACCTTAACTAAACTAGAGGTTTAGAATCTTTGGTGACTAGGAATATTTCTGCTAGATAGCTGTAAACCAGTTGTCGTATGAGGATGCTGATGGCTATGCTGCAGATTGCTTTGTAAAGCTTTTACTTGAAGGATGAGTAGTTAAATAAATGGGTTTGTAAGGTGTGTAAGGGATATACAACCTCTAAACGTGGATGAACTATGAACTACAGTTACCTTACTGTCCTTCGAAATAGTCATCTCCCATAACTATGCACTGCAGAGCTCTGTGATACATGTCCTGGAAACTTTACACGAAGTTTTCTTTTGGGATGGTGTTCAAAAGCCATTTCACATTTTGTTGGATGTAAGGAATATCATCAAATGTCTTTCCTTTCAAAGCAAGTTTGAGTCAAGGGAACAGGAAGAAGCCTGGAGGATTGAGATCCAGCAAAAATGGTGGACGTTAAAGTTGCACCACACCCTTTTTTGCCAGGAACTGTTTGACAATATTGGCTGTGTGTGGACAAGCATTGTCGTGAACAAAAAACCAGGAGCCTTTTTATGCGTACTGGGGTGTAGATGTTGCATGAAACGGGTCAAAATTCCAACGTACCGTCCAGTGTTCAGTGTTGTTCCGTCAGGTAGAAATGCCTTGTGCATAATGCCTTGACTACCGGAAACTGTGATGAGCATCGTTTTGATGCATGATTTTTTGGCTCTGACCTTTTTCCGATGAGGTGATGTCGGAGAACACCATTCCATGCTTTGCCGTTTTGTTTCAGGGTTGTACCACAGACACCAGGTTTCATCCTCAGTGACAATATGGTGTCGCATCCACCATTTTGACAAAATCCTGTGAAGCCTCTAATCGTGCATGCTTCTGATCGTCAGTCAAGTGATGTGGCACAAGATGGCAACACATTTTCCTCTTCCCTAACTCCTGGGTAAGAATTTGCTGCACAGATTCATGGTTCATCTGCAGTTCATTCGCTATCATGCACACAGTTAATCGAAGGTCGTTTGTGATTAATGTCCTCACTTTCTCAATGTTTTCGTCACTGACGACAGTTGCTGGACATCCGCTATGGGGATTGTCAGAAACACTTTCCCGGCCTCCTCAAAAACCGGCGAACCACCCGTACACACACTTCATGGACAATGCTTGATCCCCATAAACATGTACCAGCATTGCATGTGTTTCTTTCAGTGTCTTGCCAAGCTTAAAACAAAAGTTTAAATTGATCCTTTGCTCATTCATTGTCATGTTCTCAGTTCAGAACCAACACACTAAACAAGCACTTCATCCAACAGGTCTAACATGGAACACACACGATGGTCAACTGAACTACGGTGGGGTGTAGGTTGTCAACACCGACCACTATGCAAGTGCAGCGTTGAGAGTCGCCAGTGTTGCCCGATTGACTGTACTGACTTCATTCACTGAACTTTACTGTCAAAGGTTGCACTTATGGGTTTGGTCGGAAGGACATTGGAGACAGGTAGTGTTCAGTGTTGACAGGGCCACAACCGTGGAGGTTTTTTTTCCTATATAGACTCGGCATCAACAGTTACAAGCAAAACTCCAGGTGCTAACGATATGGTATGATTGGTAGCACAGTTATCAGCTACCGCGGGGGATATAGGTGGGTTAGATTTATGGATTTTGGGAAGCATATAGAAGACGGTTGGGGGGGGGGGGGGGGGGGGAATTGGGGTGGAAAGAGAGATGGTTTGGGGGTAAGGTTCTGTGATGGGCGTAGGAGTTAGAGCAGGAATCGGAGGTTATCGTGGACTTTTGAGATGTAAAAGAGTCAAACAGCTCACAGTTATTAAATGTTTCAGTTGTCAAAATGGAAACAGTGGAGAGTATTTTGGATACAAATGAAGCAACAGTCATATACCTATCTGATCAGACATGGATATCATAACATGTTGATTGCAGAAAAGTTCTCTCACCATAATATTCCACACGGTTAAGTTTGCAGTAACCTCAGCTCACAGGTCACTCCGCATCTATCCATTGACATTGTTTCAAGCCAGTAGATTGCTGCCTGCTGCACCTGCAAGCACCTGAGCATGTGCTCTTCTCGGATGCGTGTTATGTGAAATAAACTGCGAGGATAATACAAGACTCTACCAAATGTGCACTTGTGACTGGACAGACACTCTGCCAGTGATGTTAGGGATGTTGTTATGAAACCATCTGCCTCTGGAAACCTTGAGTTACTAAAAGGTGAGCTCATTCAGTGGGTTCCCTTCTCTTAGAACAATTTTTGCACAGAAAGGAAATTTGTAACAGAAAGCTGCCACACTTCCTTGTCTACTCTGCACCTTGGCCTGATCGGACATCCCAGGACCACTCCTAAGGTCCGTATGAACATCTCACTTGCCAGATATGCATCACACCCTGCTCTCAAGTAGCCAAACTTCTGTGATTTAGCAGAGTTCGCAGACACTGTAACTAAGGCCACCACTCAACAGGTGTTGACTATAATGCACAACAGAGACAGACTGGCCGATATCACATCGCGTCTTGAGGCTAGGCACAAATTGAGACGTGTGTGGCGCAGCGCAGCGCGCTTTTTGTAACTTCTCTGGTTCAAATGGGACCATGCAAATTGTGACACGAGACACGCGCCTGCGCCGGGTCACACGGCGTTATGGTTGTGGCACAGTTTCTCACACCACACGCAATGCATTAGGGGTGAGGCAGGGAGCAGGAAGGCAGTCCTGCCGTATGTTCACTTTGGCATGGCGCATATGGGCAGTGAAAGTATTGAGCATCTGAAAAATACGGCCTTACTGTATACTGAATCTTATTATTACTGAGTAATGTTTCGCTTTTCACCGTTTAAGCACCCCATCTCTTTTCATTAGTACATAATAGTTTTCAGTTACATATACCTGTATAGTTCTTTTGTTTTGTTTATTCTTTTGTCAAGAACAATGAACAGTTCAATAACTGCTGACCCATTAGCCACTGGGATCATATCTTCTGCCTCCACAATGTTTTCAGGCTGTAAGAAGGGACAGATGATTCATCATGAAGGTAGTGAATAAGAAAGTAAGGAATATTATAAAATCACTCAAGGGTCAATCCATTTCAAATCACCCAGGCAATGTTGCTCAACATTTTTGATTTGCTTGATTTTTTTATCATGACTTCCCTATAGACAGATATTCACAAAACACCGTTTTAAAAAAATTTTTAAGTCATAGTTTTTTTCTAGTAGCCGTTTTTACAATGGCGGTTGGGCAAATTTTAGTGGAAATCGACGTTTGTGGAACGTTTAATTGCCATGTTATTTTAAAAGATATCATAATAATTCAAAAACCAGTGTGCTCACCATGAAATGAACTTCAGGCATATTTTTTTTTAATTGTTCTATCATGCAAGAGTGTCACTCAAACTCTTTCTGTAAAGACTCTGAAAAAAATTTATCAATCTTCTCTTTTTAAGGCCTTCAATTTTCATGAAGGAAGAGAGACTCACTAATAATATGTTATCTCTGTGTTGTGTACTTACATAACTACCTGCAGTAAAAGTTGCAGTCCTGAGAATGCACTCCTGTTTTTTTAGAGCTTTTCAAAAATGGCCAAAACCCTTCTAATGTCAATTTTCGCAGGTCAATATCTGAAAAGGGACTGAATGAAAACAAGTGAAAATTTTACAGGATGTTCTTTATTCTCATGGGAATATCTCACAAAAAAATTATGACTGAGACTCAACTACATTGAGAGTAATAGAGCAGCAAATTTCAGTAAAAATGCTACCCCTCTACATGCTCGTGCAGTGCCAAGTTAGCAAACAAGGGCTTGAAATTATTACAATTGACATTGGTCAAATGATGTTTAAATCATTACATACAATAAATGATCAAATATTTCTAATTTTAAATAACAATGGGCAGAGATAACAATTGGTAAGAGTTCTAATTCTTAAAATTAACAGTACATTTGTTGTACTACACTTGTGTACAGTATACACATAATAATGTTTCTCCATGTATACAGATTTAAAACATCAGTTGTAACTACTTTCCAGCTGCAATTTTCATTAGGGAGTTAAACAAACACAATATTTCATTGCATAGTTTATCAGTTATGTTGTGGGTTCTACCAGACACTTTGTGAATTCCATTGGAGTTACTTTTCATATTACTTTCTTTCCAGGACCCAAGACAATAAACAAGTGAATAAGAGTTTTGTAAGTGTAGATCTGAAGTCTTCCATCTTCAACTGTTTTCAAGAATAGTAGATTTTTCAAGTATTGAAATGAGTTGTTTTGTGGGTGAACTAATAAGTGAACAGTGCCATACACAACACTACAAGAAGAAAGTGCATCAAGAATTAATAAGAGTGAGTGACTTGCCAGCTGAAGAACAATGTTTGTTAAAATTAAGAATTTTGAAAGAAATTTCTAATATTTGTTATTACCACAAAGATAAATATTTAGGCAAATATAACCACATTTTTGGTAAGAAGTGTTGTGACCCATTTGGTACTCACAAAAAGCCAATTAAAAATGGTTTGCGTAAAATACTAATTAAACACCTAAACAAAAAAATGTGGTTATTAACCTAATTCCTGGACAATCTCTATGCCCAACTTGCGCATCAAGAATATTTGTAAATAAACCAGCTGAAAAAGTGGCAATTAGTGTTGAGAATGATCCTGAATTTCTTCCTGAGCCTTTTGAATTGGTTGAGGATGATCCTTTGCATCAAGTAGAATCAATCTGTGAAACTTTGGAATTATCTCCTTTACGTAAAATAACAAAGCTCAACAAAGACCAGCGACTATTAGCTTTACAAAGAAAAACTGATAAAATTACAAGTGCTGTCAAGCGAAAATTGGAAGAATCTTTCCATAATGACTTAGATGCTCAGAATGGAAATACTACAGAAAATGTACAAAGTGAGTATGATATACTTATTACCAAAATGAAAGAAAAATTCAAAGTTTCCAGTAAAGATGACAAAATTATGATAATTAGCCTCTTGCCATGGTCAACGAAAAAAATGATCGAGGAATTTGGTGCATCTGAATACATGGTGAAGTTAACTGGGCAGCTAGTTATGGATCAAGGTATCTTACCACATCTTTCGAAAAGACAAGGTGCCAGCAAAATAAGTGAAGTTGTTATTAATAGTGTTAAAGAATTTTACGAGGATGATGACAATAGTCACGTGTGTCCTGGTAAAAAGGAATGTGTTTCAACTGTGATTGACAATGTTAAGGGAGGAAAGCTTAATGCAAATTATAAATGGTATGTGATATTGATAATGAAAAATGTATGCTTGACATATGTGCAGGATGTCCTGGACCAGATACCCTACTTGATATCTTAAAAAATGAACTTGACATATTGCCTGATGAAGTAGTTTTCAAACAATGGGTACAAACTGATGGAGTTGAGCTTATTACACAGGTAATGCCCAGTGAGGAATTTTTACAGTCTCTTGTCGATAAGCTGGTGCTTTTAAAATCCCATCACTTTATCTCAAAAGCTCAAGCTCAATATTTTAAGGAAACGAAAGAAAACCTGAAAGAAACCCACTGTTTAGTGATTGGTAATTTTGCAGAGAACTATACATTTACAGTACAGGATGAAATTCAAAGTTTTCACTGGACTAATGCACAAGCGACACTGCATCCATTTGTCATCTACTTTAAAAAAGAAGACAACGTGTGTTGCAAATCTATTTGTGTAATTAGTGACCACCTAGAACATAATACCACGACTGTGTCTGCATTCAACATCACCTCATTAGAGAAATTAAGAATATCATACATAATGTTGAAAAGGTAATCTACTTTTGGCGCAAGCAGACAGTACAAAAATATGAATAACTTCATTAATATCTGCCAACACAAATGATTTTGGTTTACCAGCAGAGTGGAATTTCTTTGCCTCATCACACGGAAAGAATTCTTGCGATGGGATAGGCGGAACAACAAAAAGAGAAGTTACACGAGCTTCCCTTCAAAGACCTTACACAGAACAGATCCTGACTCCACACGATTTGTTCAAATACTGTCAACAGAATATTACTGGAATTAGATATATATTTGTTTCTTCAACTGAAACTGAACAAATCAAAACAAAGCTGACTGAGAGATTTGGTTGCTGTTTACCATTGAAAGGGACAAGAAGCTATCACAGATATGTTCCCATAAGTGACAATCAAATAAGATGTTTTGTTACTTCCAAAGGCTCCAACTTTGATGATCATCAAACTCCATACTTTTTACAAATGTATCATCTTTTACAAATAACAATTTTGTTGTTTGTATGTATGTTGAGAAGTGGTGGCTTGGAAAAACTGAAGAGAAAAGTGAAGATAACAATGATGTTTTAGTGCATTTCTTTCACCCTTCTGGTCCAAGAACTGCCTCACAGGAGTGCATTCTCAGGACTGCAACTTTTACTGTAGGTAGTTATGTAAGTACACAACACAGAGATAACATATTATTAATGAGTCTCTCTTCCTTCATGAAAATTGAAGGCCTTAAAAAGAGAAGATTGATAAATTTTTTCAGAGTCTTTACAGAAAGAGTTTGAGTGACTCTCTTGCATGATAGAACAATTAAAAAAAATTATTCCTGAAGTTCATTTCATGCTGAGCGCACTGGTTTTTGAATTATTCTGATATCTTTTAAAATAACTTGGCAATTAAACTTTCCATAAATGTCGACTTCCACTAAAATTTGCCCAACCGCCATTGTAAAAATTGCTGCCAGAAAAAAGTTATGACTTATAAAAATTTTTAAAACAGTGTTTTGTGAATGCCTACCTATAGGGAACTCATGATAAAAAAATCAAGAAAATCAAAAATGTTGAGCAACAAATTTTATTCATATTGGGTGATTTTAAATGGGTTGACCCTCAATCTAGAAGCAAGGCAGGAAAGTAAAACACGGTTATCTACTTGCTGCCTGTTATGCTGACGTATCTCTATGATCTGTTGCAAAAAGTCAAAAAGGCCTAATTGCTACAGCTATGACATCTTTGTGCATCTGGTAAAAAGCGTCGTATGAATGAAGTGCATAAGTTTCACTATTGTTACTTGGATATGTATGTAATAAGAGACATTATGCTATGTACAAGTGGACATCACATTTCCACTGCAAGCTATAATAAGTCGAAAGGCAGTCACAAATAACCATGTTTTAAGTGGCTCGCTGTGTTGAGAAAAAGCATTTCAGTTGTTGCATACATATTATCAGCATTAATAAACTAATTATACAACAGGCTACACAAATGAAAACAATGGTTGGTATTATTACTAAAGGAGGAGTATCCTGAAAGAGTGTGGTGATTAGATATATTTAATTTTTTGAAATGTATTGCTGACAAAGGCAGATCTACTGTCATGACAATGTTTTTCGAACTCCTGCTCACAAGGCATGCATGGCTAGCTTCTGCATCCCTTTCGCGCGTATTATGCTCAGCTGCTGACAATCCACTGACCATTGTGTTGAGTGACAGATCAATTGTTTATTTTTCTCAGTAACAACTATTTTATTCATGAATCACACATTGTCAATTTGGCAAGCCGTAGGTGAGTAAACAGCATCTGGCATGTGCCTATCATTCCACCTGAAGGGAATGTTCGTCATTATTTTCATACTGCTCAGATCAGGAGAAGGAATAAAATCCTTTGGTGAGTTTCCATTCCAGTCGTTCAGTGTTAAAAATATGATGGGTTATGGGGATTCAACCAAAATTCCAAAAGAAATGGCATTTATTTTGTGTGAATTGTTAACCTTTTCTCATTCAAAGACGCATCACCGTTTATGAGTAACGGCTACATTTATCTTGTTGACAGGTTTAATAGTACTTCCTGTGCCAAAACACAGTGTAATATGCACAAACTCATCCAACAGCAGCTGTTGTGACAGAATTCTGAAACACAGTGCCTCATTAAACAAGTAATTGGCAATCAAAGAGCTCAATAGTTTATGAAAAACCTTATACTGTCGGTTTGCAGTAACATAAGAGAAGAAATTTCATGTTTATTTTCCTACTAGACACTCTTATTTCACTAGCTGTCGATAACTCTTAAAAAATTACAGTGACTGGAGTGAAAAAAAAATGAAAAGGGGAGTATAACTACTGGTATATCGCCATAGATAAGAAAGTTTCATGTGTTTACGAATTGGCAAAATACTCTCCTTCTTTTGTGTTATCATATGCCAAATTATCATTTCGATGTCTCGATCGGTTTAGGAGATATGAGAGGTGTTGTGAATATTTCATTCTCGTGGGTGTCAGATCGGGAGTTAGCGCGCTACATAGGATCCATTTTCTCGAGATCAGAGGCAGATAGAGACTTCCTCCCAAGTCTAAAGAAAAATTCAACATGTTAGCTAAATTTCATACGCAGCAACATATGGTGTAATACGCACCAAACACAAGATCATAGTGACCCCTATTTTCCATTGCAAACTTTTCAAATTTTGCATAGTGTCTTACTGAAATGTGTATACCACAATAACTGTAACCATTAGCGAGATTATTTACACTTCGGCATAAAGCTGACATTTAACGCTACAAGCAAGGTAAAAATGAAATATTTTTAGTGAATAGTTTCTGCTAAATCGTTTGAGAAAGATTACACTGTGCGCGCTCTTTCTTTCTGTCAGCGTAGAGCGTCGCCAACTGGCACGTGCGAAGTATGTGTGCACGTCTCAGTATGTGTTGGACCCGCGCGACACATGTGGAATGTGCACGTTGCGCTGTAGTGTCGTGTCACGTCACACGTGCTATATGCATCTCAATTTGCACTTAGCCTGGGAGTTGACATGGCAGGTTGTAGCCCTTGGCATATACAAACAATGAGACCTCACACAGTCACATATAATGCAACCTGCATCCTTCACTCCCAGCTTCCAGAATAATTGTTATTACTGCCGTTGTTTTGGTGACAGAGCACATAGATACAGATGCCATCTTCCTGGTAAGGAAATGCAGATGGCAGCCTCTCACACCTGTTGGGCAAGTCCGCCATGAGCACCAGCCCAGGTAACTATCGCGACATTTAGTGGTAACAGATAGGCCCGCTAAGATGCAGTTTTTGGTGGATACCGGCTTAGACATGTATGTCTTTTTCAGGCAACAGCTGTGGCAAGTGTGGCTGCAAGCAAACTTACATAGAAGCTGCAAATGGTTCACTCATAACTACATAAGGGCTTGTGACTTTAAATTTGAACTTTGGTTTACGATGGACATTTGAGTGGTGATTCATTGTCGCAGGTGTGACTTGCACTGTGAGAGGGCAGTATTTTCTGTCTTTCTATACCTCATCCTTTATGTGGTGATGGTGATGATGAAATGAATGAAACGACATTCCAGAGATTGTGGGTCTCTGTGATTGGACTATGTATGCCATCTGAGTTCATTCCCGCACTTACAACTAACACAGTCCTGAAAACAGTATGCGAAGTGTGTTGGTACCTGGGCATGATAAACATTTACTATTGTTTTTTACACCAATATGCTGAGGCTTAGCTCTGCTCCATGCCATCCTTGCTGGCCCCAAAGTGTGTGATTCCACATCAGTCACTTGGGCTGACAAACTACAGACGGCTCAAAAGCCTGCTAGACAAGCCTCACAAAAACCACCCTCCCTACTCTATTGGAGATTTTCTCGGATGGCTCATCCCGAGCTATCAGTGAAATGTTACAACAGAGTGTAAATGGGTGCTGGCAGCTTTTTGGTTTCTCTGCAGTGAGATTACAGAGGAGCAGCACTCCTGGCTACCATTTTACACAGAACTTTTAGCACCCTGTAAAGCAGCTGGAGACCTTATTTTCAATGTGGAAGGGCATGCCTTCTCTTTATAAACAGACCATTGGCCAGTTTCTTTCACGTTTCTGTAACCACAAAGTAATCATCTCTCACTGCAAAGCAACCAGCTAAATTTTATTTCTCAATTTAGAACAGATATTTAACATGTTTGCTGTTCAAAAAAGTCACCACCAATATTTTGTTTAGAGTGAAAAGTATTTCCGTACTTGGGGTTTTCACTGAGCTGGTGGCAGTGCAGATTGACTATGAGGAATTAAATACCCTTGCACATTTGTTGCATGCCAATGCCAGGTACTAAGGAGCGACATATTGCAACGTGTCAGCAGGCCGAGAGTCGTCTTATATGTGCTGGACTTCCTAAGATGAGGGGTTTTTGATTCTATGCAGACTCAACCAGCCAAGAATCCATGTTAACAAAGCAGCATTTTGTGTGGCTTGTTATACAAAAGGATTGCTGTATGTGGGCTCAGACCTACATCCCCGGCCAGAACTGCAAAATAATACAGAATGTATGAGCTGCACTAAGTATTTCTTTTATCCCAGAGGCATGATTTTCACACATCCACCTCGACTCCCAGTTGCATGGAACTACTGCTACTGCCTCACAGTGGTGGCCAGAGGTATGCCACTAGGAAAAACAAACTGCCAAGAATGTGTGTGTGTGTGTGTGTGTGTCTGTGTGTGTGTGTGTGTGTGTGTGTGTGTGTGTGTGTGTGTGTGTGTGTTTACCTGTGCCTCTGTTTCACATTTGAACTGTGTGCAACTTGTGAGTTTCAATGATCTGGTTGTAGGGTATATACATGCCAAGGACTTCACCGTAACATGCAGCCGCAAATGGCATTTTGGAGCACTTACACCATTCCGTGGATGCCAATATAATGTGCCATATGACGGATTCATAGGTTGACATTCTCGCAGTAGTGCTGTCAGAATTGTGAAGTGCATTAAAATAGGACCTTCATGCCTGCTCCTGGAGAGCTAATGTACAGCAAATCTCTGCATCTAACAGGTGAGTTTTTTAAACCACATCCAGCTATCCATAACCTGCTAACAATTGCCGCATGGTACTCCGCAGGTAAGTGAAGGCTATGTAACTGAGTGGAACTACATGGAATGGAAAACAGGCTACTTTTGTTATCAAAGAGCTGCCAGAATGAAGCAAATTTTCCTCCAATGCAGCCCACTACACAGATCACTGGAGCTGCTGCACGAAGGCCTATACACAATTATTGGACAAAACAATAGGACACTCACTCTCCCTATTAAAGGGGTAGATACAGTAGTGTCCACTGACCAATGGGTGTCTGGCTGTCCTAAGTTCAGAAGACAGCAGCAAAATACAGGCCACCACTGGACACAAAACACTCACCATGCCACAGCTGTCAGCACCGCAACATCATCCAGAGCAGCACCACCCACCTGGAAATCAACTAGCTGTCACCCACCTAGGTGTAGCAGTCACCCCCCAACACCAACTGACGAACCATCATCCAGCCACAATGGAAACTCGTTACGAACAAAAAGTGCAGTTTCATTTCAATCTAGCAGACATCATCATATTACTCAAGTTTGTAAAAAAAAAATTCTTCATTTACTTACAGGGGTGTGGTGTAGTGACCTCAGGTCACGCCACACTTATCCATTGGCAATGTCATTAATGACCAATGCCGGAAGACGGTGCTCTCCAGCAGACAGTATACTGCTAGCTGCAGCAGTGTGAGCATTGGAGTGTGTGCAGTCTCTTGATGCAAATTACTTGGAATGAACAGTGGGACAATAATTGTATATGTGGTTCTAGTTGTTTTTTTTTATTGTACTAAAGACCAATAGAGTGGCTTATCTTTAGGTAAAGTGTACTATGTATTAAGTACCTACAAGTTATTCATTATTGCACTATTTGTTATTGTGAGCAATAAATGTCATCTGCAGTAATGGTTATTCTCTGGTTGTAGATAATTTCTGAAGTCTCCAGCTTATAAAAGTTTTAAAACAGCTCCTTGTCAATTACATTTACATTTGGTGCTTAAGAGGCCAAGACTGGGAAAGAATATTTAATGATTTTTACCCCAGGTGAAGAATGAAAAATAACACAAAATTTCGTTTGTCTCAGCTACAATTGGAATATGCTACCTTGAGATTTAAAGGAGGCAAAAGAGTTCTTACATAGTATTTGATGAGAGACTGTTTTAGGTGGGGTACTGAAATTAGAGTCTTTGGGTATTAAATATCATAGTTGCCTCAATTATAACAATGGAAGACACTTAGTATGAAAGTAAAGCAATATTATGTATTTGTTGTGACAAACATTAACATTACAATGTACTGACCGTAATGTCTTCACACCGTTTAGAAGTGAAACTCAAATTAATTTAGATTGATAGAAATAAATTCATGTGATCCATTTTACATCTTTATAGCTTTCTGTATTTTCAATAAATTATTTAATATATTAGTGATACTGGAGTCTCCATTGGGAATATATGTACTTGTAAAGTAGATTTGTACATGGACATGAACATTTATTGTTCAACCCATTCTTAGCATCAAGTTAATAACTTCCGTGGATGCATGATCGCAGACTGTAAATCATCATCTCCAGTTCAGATGACTTTGAGGCTGATACTGACTGATCTCAAGTACTTGTCAATGTTAGCTAGCAAGCAATACTGTGTGAGGGACCATTGTAGTAATTGTAAACTCCAGCCACAGACACTGGCAGGCGTGTCAGTACTGACTAACTACCATGCCACCCACCACCAGTGGTGTCATTGAATGAGGTATGGAGGGGTAAGAGGTCAGCAAACTGCTCTTCTGGCCATTGTCAGCTTTTGTGATCTGGAGCCAATACTGTTTCATCAAGTAGCTCCTCATTCAGCATAATGAGAAACCCCTGGTAGTACCGGGAATCGAACCGGGATCCTCTACATGGTAGTCAGCCAACCTGAGCACTCAGCTATGTTGGCAAACATTGCAGAAGCCATTGCTTAAAACTAGACCTCATTCATTCAATTGATTAGTAATGTAAAGCAACAAATATCATTATTGAACATGTTCCGGCAACAGATTATTTCAGTTTGTTTGATTAAGCTAAGCATTTGTTAGTTCCCTGTATAATTTCTGCTTTTATAGATACGCAGAGGTATACTCTGCATGTGTGGTGAGGTTCATTTTCTTGTGCTCCAAGCAGCTTCCACAAAGGGTGTCAAGTTATAATGGATGAGATACTGGACACACTTGGGAACAGACCACCTTGGTGAAATTCTCCTTTATTGTTCTTACACAAACTAGCTACAGCTGCAGGCTGAATTTTAAATACTTTTCCTGAAATGGATAACCATACAATATGCACTAATCATAGACAATGCCTTGTATCATTAAAATTTCTTGAATTCTGGTTTGTGGACCTCCATGAGTCATGCCAAATAGAACAATCCTGTTTACCCCATATTGCAGTTACAGTATATACCCAGATATCCAAGCAATTTTAATACCAACTTTTGGATCACAGTTGAATGTGCTTAAATGCCTTCATCATCATCATCATCATCATCATCATCAGCATCATCATCTCCCTTGTGCCCAATACATTTCCACTTGAGGCAAATCCAATTCACAACTAGTGTGTTCACCAAACATATATAAAGTATTAACGTACATGAATACAATTCACACATATGTCCCTAAGAAAACTGAATTATACTAGTAAGTGTGAATTTGATATTCAGCCTTGTACATAAAGTCGTAACAAATGCACATTAATTGAATGCTTTATATGAGGTCTGTTCAAAAAATTGCGTAACTTTGACCACAAAATTTTTCTGTGCATGCATTTTACTTATTGTGCATGGTCTCCTTCAAAATACTCTCCTCCACAATTGATACACTGCTCCCAGTGTCGTTTCCATTTCCAGAAGCAGTCTTGACGCACCTCCTACTGGAGCACGCAAAGAGCCATCTGTGAATTTTTTTTTCAACGGGGGTTTCTACTTTGGAAGTAGTAATAATAATAATAATAATAATAATAATAATAATGCCTATAGAGGCCAAGTCTGGAGAGTGGGGAGGATGAGGCAGTGCAGTGATTTCATCTTTTATGCAGTAGTCAAGCACCAACAGGGATGAATGTGCTGGTGCGTTATTGTGATGCAAGAGCCATGAATTGTCTCACCACATTTCAAGCTGTTTTCTTCTTACATTTTCTCACAGGCATTTGACCTGCCTGGCAAGCTTCTTTTGGTTTTGGGGAATCTTTCCTGACCCATTGTAAATATTGAACCTTGGTCTCAGCATCATTCTCATTTGCACGATCCATAAGCTCTTCACAGATTGTGAGACAAAGGTCTTTCTGATCTTGACTCCTGAGCTGTGGGATGAACTTGGTGGCAACACGATGCATTCCAGGATGCTTTGTTAGGATTTCGTGACTTGATTGGACTGAAATGTTACATTCTTCTGCAATCTCTCAGTCAGTCTGTCTTCACTTAAGTTACAAGCTGATAGGCTGTGGTCGATGATAAAACTCTCCCCTGACGTTTTGTCTCTGACTGCAGGAGACATCTTCTGAGGTACAGCAGCGAACTGCGAAGAGAACTCGAGGAAGCGCTGATTATATAGGCAGTACAGAGGGCGCCACTGACCATCACATGGCGTCGGCTATGTACTGTCTCTGGTAATGTCAACATTCTCGATTGAAAGTAATCGATCATCACACTTGTGGTGCAATGCTGATATCCAAATTTTACCCAGTTTAATACCTTCGTCTTTCCTGTTAAAATTATTACCGTGTTTATGTCTCGATAGCCTCTCTACACATGCGTGCATAATAATGCGAGGTTTTAGATATGACGCTTGTCTCACTGAATTTTATTTCATGATTACCTTCCTGGTAAGCATGTTCCGTTATGGCCGATTTATCCGTGTGACCCAGGTGGCAGTTCTTCTTATGTTCTTCAAGACGGGTGCTCACACTTCTCTTTGTGATACTGATATAAACCTGTCCACAACTACAAGGAATTTTATATACTCCCAGTGTAGCCAAAGGGTGACATGCATCTTTTGACGATCTTAAATATTCTTTTATTTTCCTGGTGGGTCTGAAAATAGTTTCCACCCCATACTTGCTTAAAACTTTCCCAATGCGATCTGTGACCTTACTATTGAACGGAACAAAAACCTTGCTCTTGGGCGACTGTTGTTTGTTGTTGCTCCTGATTTTCTGCCTAGAGTGAAGTGCTTGATCTATATCCTTGCTAGAATAGCCATTCTTCATGAAAGTTGACCATAGATATGCCATCTCATCTTTTAAATAAACAGGTTCACAAATTTTGTATGCCCTGTCTACCAAGGTTTTCATTACACCTCTTTTTTGTCTGGGGTGGTGGTTTGAATCTTTATGCTCATAATGATCACTATTTGTGGCCTTCCTATACACCCTATGGCGCAACGTTCCATCCCGTCATTTAATCACAGACCCATCCAGGAAATTCAAGTGCCCATTACTCTCTGTCTCCATAGTAAATTGGATTTTCGGATTAATGCTGTTTAAATGTGTCAGGAAGGCATCCAACTCAACTCCTCTGCTCCATGTGCCCATACTACGAACGTGTCTTCGACGTAGCGATAGCATCTGGCTGGTCTCTTACTGGCAGTCTGCAATACCCGTTGTTCAAAAGTCTCCATAAGTTAACCAAGCAGGACTAAGAGGACTGCCCATAGCTACCCCGTGAATCTGTTCATAAAAGTTACTATTGTATTGAAAGTAGGTTGTGGTAAGGCAGTGTCGGAATAATGCCACAATATCGGTAGGAAAAATTTCTGCTGTGCATAAGATAGATTTGTTTACCAGAATCATGGTAAATAATGACACAATATCAAAACTGACGAGGATATCATCTGGGCCCGGCCCATGCTCATTTCCTTTAACTTGTCAATGAAATGAGCTGAATCTTTAATATGACTGTCCGTCCTACCAACATAAGGTTGCAGCAATGAGGCAAGGTGTTTAGCTAACTCGTATGTTGGTCCGCCTATAGTGCTGACTATTGGCCTCAACAGAGCCTCAGGCTTATGCTCTTTGGGTAATCCATAAAGTCTAAGTGGGTATGCTTCTGTTTTACAAAGCAGCTTTTTATCGTCTGAGGCAAATGAAGATGCTTTCACCAGTCGATTGGTTATTCTTAAAATCTTGATTGTCTGATCCTTCTGGAGTTTTTTGTAATTTGAGGGAACCAAAATATCATTGATCTTTCCATGATAGTCCTCACTGTTCAATATGACGGTGGCATTACCCTTATCCGCATTAAGAACAAAATGTTTTTATCTGCATTTATATCACTCAGTGCCTTCCTTCGTGCCTGCAACAAATTACTGTTAGGTGGCTTACGAGTACATAAAATCCTAGCCATTTCCATCCTAATTACGTCAGCAGACTGCTGTGGAAGCTGATGGATACCTGCCTCAATATTTGCTACAATATACTCTGTGGGTACATTTTGGACAGGTTTATATCTGTACCACAAAGAGAAGTATGAACACCCATCATGTTGGACATTAGAGGAATTGCCGCCTGGGTCATAGAGATAAATCAGCTGTAGCGGAACGTGTTTACCAGGAAGGTGATCATTAAATAAAATTCAGCGAGACAAGCATCATATCTAAAACCTCGCATTATTATGCACACATGTATAGAGAGGCTATTGAGATTGATAAACACCGTAACAATGTTAACAGGAAAGATGAAGGTGTTAAACTGGATAAAATTTGAATGTCAGTGTTGCACCACAAGCATGATGATCAATTACTTTCAATCAAGAATGTTGGCGTTACCAGAGACAGTCTCATAGCCAACACCACGTGATGGACAGTGGTGCTATATAATCAGCGCTTCCTCGAGTTCTCTTCGCAGTTCACTGCTGTACCTCAGAAGACGTCTTCCGCAATCAGAGATGAAACCTTAGGAAAGAGTTTTATACGTCGACCATGGCCTATCAGTCCAGAAGTTTTAAGTGAAGACAATACTGGCCGTGAAAGCCTACATTGTATGATCAGTCAGTCTTCAATTGGCACGCACAATTTTGTTGGCGTTCCTGACACAAGTGTTGTTGGTAGAAGTAGAAGGGCGTCCTGGAAGTGTGTCATCTTTAACTTCTGTCTGGCCATTTTTAGGCTGTGTACAGCTTAAGCACTCATCACCATAGGCTTTCTGCGTCATTTGGTGTGTCTCTGCAAAGATTTTCTTGAGTTCCACGCAAAATGTAATTCAGACACAGTGCTCCTCTAACTGTGCCATCTGAGTTCACAAATTCTGTGACACATCATTGTATTCAATACAGCACTGAATAATAACTAACAGAAATTCAACAATGAATCTACTGGCAGCTACACATTAAACACAGTTGTGTGCAGGGATGACAACCGCATTTCGTTCCAACACACCATTAACGCGAAATTACCAATGTTCTGGAACTTTTTGAATGGGCCTCATAAAGGTGATTCTATTGGCGTAGCTTATCTGGCAGCTTCTTATTTTGATGCACGTTAAACATAATGACTGAAATGTGCTGAAGAGAGATCCTACACTAGGAAAATAAAATAAGTACCTGTTGTGTGGCTGCTTCTGCGCATTCGGTTTCACACTTGTTTTGTCAGGCATTTGTCAACATCACAGTTATATCGAGAAATTCTAATTTAAAATTTTTTTCTGCTGCACCAATGCTAACTTCACTTTTTTTGTCTAGTTTCTGAAGAAAAATCATCTTTGTTATAGTGTCATCACCCCCCGTGACTACAAAGGATACAACCACACCTCTTGCGGCCGTCCGACCATGGTTACCTGCACATCTGACAGCAAAGTTACGCAAAGATGGAGATATCGACATACAGGGTTTTGCATCTCCTACCACTCAGGTGTGTGCATTCACTGTGCTTTTATTACTGTGACTGCTCTGTATCTTTAGTGGTGCTATTACTTCTACTAATATCATTACTACTCTTCATCAGCTTCTTCTTCTTCTTCTTCCTCCTCCTCCTCCTCCATCTGTAACAGCGATAAAGACAATATTTATCCACAAAGAATTGACTTAAGTATGATATTAAAAAATGCAACAACACATGGGATGATGAAGGGTGGTAAGAACTGGTTTACTGTGAACACCATAAAAATCAAATACAGAAGTTTCTCAGATTATTCCAAATGTCTCTGAGAGATGGTGGTGAATGTTGACATTGTATATAGTGCCCTATTAATAGTTTGTGACAGCATAATGAACAGTGTGTTTACTGGTTTGCTAATGCAATAGGACAGGAGGTTGGGCATAGGGAAGAAAGTGGGTTATGTCGTGTATTCCGTACAACATGTTTTCTTGGTTCTTGACTATCATTAATTAAATCACAGTCATCATGTAAAAGGCATATTTTTGAACTCTACTTTCACATTGATGTGACTTACCGAACGAAAGCGCTGGCAGGTCGATAGACACACAAACAAACACAAACACACACACACAAAATTCAAGCTTTCGCAACAAACTGTTGCCTCATCAGGAAAGAGGGGAAGGAGAGGGGAAGGAGAGGGAAAGACGAAAGGATGTGGGTTTTAAGGGAGAGGGTAACGAGTCATTCCAATCCCGGGAGCGGAAAGACTTACCTTAGGGGGAAAAAAGGACAGGTATACACTCGCACACACGCACATATCCATCCACACATATACAGACACAAGCAGACATATTTAAAGACAAAGGGTTTGGGCAGAGATGTCAGTCGAGGCAGAAGTGAAGAGGCAAAGATGATGTTGAATGACAGGTGAGGTATGAGTGGCGGCAACTTGAAATTAGCGGAGATTGAGGCCTGGTGGGTAACGGGAAGAGAGGATATATTGAAGAGCAAGTTCCCATCTCCGGAGTTTGGATAGGTTGGTGTTGGTGGGAAGTATCCAGATAACCCGGACGGTGTAACACTGTGCCAAGATGTGCTGGCCGTGCACCAAGGCATGTTTAGCCACAGGGTGATCCTCATTACCAACAAACACTGTCTGCCTGTGTCCATTCATGTGAATGGACAGTTTGTTGCTGGTCATTCCCACATAGAATGCATCACAGTGTAGGCAGGTCAGTTGGTAAATCACGTGGGTGCTTTCACATGTGGCTCTGCCTTTGATCGTGTACACCTTCCGGGTTACAGGACTGGAGTAGGTGGTGGTGGGAGGGTGCATGGGACAGGTTTTACACCGGGGGCGGTTACAAGGATAGGAGCCAGAGGGTAGGGAAGGTGGTTTGGGGATTTCATAGGGATGAACTAACAGGTTACGAAGATTAGGTGGACGGCGGAAAGACACTCTTGGTGGAGTGGGGAGGATTTCATGAAGGATGGGTCTCATTTCAGGGCAGGATTTGAGGAAGTCGTATCCCTGCTGGAGAGCCACATTCAGAGTCTGGTCCAGTCCCGGAAAGTATCCTGTCACAAGTGGGGCACTTTTGTGGTTCTTCTGTGGGGGATTCTGGGTGAGGAAGTGGCTCTGGTTATTTGCTTCTGTACCAGGTCGGGAGGGTAGTTGCGAGATGCGAAAGCTGTTGTCAGGTTGTTGGTGTAATGGTTCAGGGATTCCGGACTGGAGCAGATTCGTTTGCCACGAAGACCTAGGCTGTAGGGAAGGGACCGTTTGATGTGGAATGGGTGGCAGCTGTCATAATGCAGGTACTGTTGCTTGTTGGTGGGTTTGATGTGGACGGACGTGTGAAGCTGGCCATTGGACAGGTGGAGGTCAACGTCAAGGAAAGTGGCATGGGATTTGGAGTAGGACCAGGTGAATCTGATGGAACCAAAGGAATTGAGGTTGGAGAGGAAATTCTGAAGTTCTTCTTCACTGTGAGTCCAGATCATGAAGATGTCATCAATAAATCTGTACCAAACTTTGGGTTGGCAGGCCTGGGTAACCGAGAAGGCTTCCTCTAAGCGACACATGAATAGGTTGGCGTACGAGGGGGGCATCCTGGTACCCATGGCTGTTCCCTTTAATTGTTGGTATGTCTACCCTTCAAAAGTGAAGAAGTTGTGGGTCAAGATGAAGCTGGCTAAGGTGATGAGGAAAGAGGTTTTAGGTAGGGTGGCAGGTGATCGGCGTGAAAGGAAGTGCTCCATCGCAGCAAGGCCCTGGACGTGCGGAATATTTGTGTATAAGGAAGTGGCATCAATGGTTACAAGGATGGTTTCCGGGGGTAACAGATTGGGTAAGGATTCCAGGCGTTCGAGAAAGTGGTTGGTGTCTTTGATGGAGGATGGGAGACTGCATGTAATGGGTTGAAGGTGTTGATCTACGTAGGCAGAGATACGTTCTGTGGGGGCTTGGTAACCAGCTACAATGGGGCGGCCGGGATGATTGGGTTTGTGGATTTTAGGAAGAAGGTAGAAGGTAGGGGTGCGGGGTGTCGGTGGGGTCAGGAGGTTGATGGAGTCAGGTGAAAGGTTTTGCAGGGGGCCTAAGGTTCTGAGGATTCCTTGAAGCTCCGCCTGGACATCGGGAATGGGGTTACCTTGGCAAACTTTGTATGTGGTGTTGTCTGAAAGCTGACGCAGTCCCTCAGCCACATACTCCCGACGATCAAGTACCACGGCCGTGGAACCCTTGTCCACCGGAAGAATGACGATGGATCGGTCAGCCTTCAAATCACGGATAGCCTGGGCTTCAGCAGTGGTGATGTTGGGAGTAGGATTAAGGTTTTTTAAGAAGGATTGAGATGCAAGGCTGGAAGTCAGAAATTCCTGGAAGGTTTGGAGAGGATGATTTTGAGGAAGAGGAGGTGGGTCCCGGTGCGACGGAGGAAGGAACTGTTCCAGGCAGGGTTCAATTTGGATGGTGTTTTGGGGAGTTGGATCATTAGGAGTAGGATTAGGATCATTTTTCTTCGTGGCAAAGTGATATTTCCAGCAGAGAGTACGGGTGTAGGACAATAAATCTTTGACGAGGGCTGTTTGGTTGAATCTGGGAGTGGGGCTGAAGGTGAGGCCTTTGGATAGGACAGAGGTTTCGGATTGGGAGAGAGGTTTGGAGGAAAGTTTAACTACTGAATTGGGGTGTTGTGGTTCCAGGTTGTGTTGATTGGAATTTTGAGGTTTTGGAGGGAGTGGAGCTGAAAGTGGGAGATTGAGTAGATGGGAGAGACTGGGTTGGTGTGCAATGGGAGGAGGTTGAGGTTTGCTGGATAGGTTGTGAAGGGTGAGTGAGTTGCCTTTCCGGAGGTGGGAAACCGGGAGATTGGATAGTTTTTTGAGGTGGAGGGTGGCATGCTGTTCTAATTTACGGTTGGCCTGTAGGAGGATGCTCTGAACAGCCGGTGTGGATGTGGGAGAGGAAAGATTAAGGACTTTTATTAAGGATAGGAGTTGACGGGAGTGTTCATTGGCTGAGTTGATGTGTAGGTGAAGGATTAGGTGGGTGAGGGCAATGGATTGTTCAGTTTGGAACTGGTATAGGGACTGATGGAAAGAAGGGTTGCAGCCAGAGATGGGAACTTTAAGTGTGAGGCCTTTGGGGGTAATGCCAAATGTCAGACAAGCCTGAGAAAATAGAATATGGGAGCGTAATCTGGATAGGGCGAAGGCATGTTTGCGGAGGGAATGTAAATAAAACTTCATGGGGTCATTGTGGGGGTGTTGTGAGGGTGACATGGTATTAGAAGGTGGAAAGTGTAACATGAGGCTGAAATGAAAATGAAAATAAAAATATATGGGAAGAGATAAAGGTGGACTGGAAAGTAACTGGAGATCTGGTGTGAAAAAAGGTGAGAAGGTGTTTGTTACAGCTGGGCTATGTTGGACTTGGGTTGGTAGACAGCGATGTGCACAAAGGTTAGGTGGTTGTGTTGCCGACAAAACACGTTAAAGGACGGAGAAATTCGGGAAAATTTCGAAAAAACTGCGTGTAATATATTAAAAGGAGTGGTTTTGTGGTGGCAGATTATGAAAATGAGGCTAACAATTGTCTGACGAGGAAATAATGACGTTAAAACCTGTGGGAAGCAGATAAAAATTATCAGTGATGTGGGAAAAACGGAAATGGAAATAAAGCGAAAGTTATTAGAATTAGCCGAAATGGTTGTTTAAAAGGTGAATGGAACTGTTTGTGAACTAGAAATGGTGGATTTTATAGCGGCAGTAGTTTTGAAAGCGGTAAAAAAATTTTTTAGTTATGGTTTGGAAGTGGGTTACGTATTATTAAGTATATATAGGCGGGATAAAATTGTATAGCAGATTACGGTAAAAAGGAGAAGGTGAATACAAAGTGAAACTACTGACAAAAACAGAAAGAGAAAATAAGACGACAGAAAAGATTTCGAAATGCAACAGTGACAATAACAAACGTAATTGTTGGGTTCAAATTACTGATATCAATATAATAGAGGGAAACATTCCACGTGGGAAAAATATATGTAAAAACAAAGATGATGTGACTTACCGAACGAAAGCGCTGGCAGGTCGATAGACACACAAACAAACACAAACACACACACAAAATTCAAGCTTTCGCAACAAACTGTTGCCTCATCAGGAAAGAGGGGAAGGAGAGGGAAAGACGAAAGGATGTGGGTTTTAAGGGAGAGGGTAAGGAGTCATTCCAATCCCGGGAGCGGAAAGACTTACCTTAGGGGGAAAAAAGGACAGGTATACACTCGCACACACACACATATCCATCCACACATATACAGACACAAGCAGACATATTTATTGATGACATCTTCATGATCTGGACTCACAGTGAAGAAGAACTTCAGAATTTCCTCTCCAACCTCAATTCCTTTGGTTCCATCAGATTCACCTGGTCCTACTCCAAATCCCATGCCACTTTCCTTGACGTTGACCTCCACCTGTCCAATGGCCAGCTTCACACGTCCGTCCACATCAAACCCACCAACAAGCAACAGTACCTGCATTATGACAGCTGCCACCCATTCCACATCAAACGGTCCCTTCCCTACAGCCTAGGTCTTCGTGGCAAACGAATCTGCTCCAGTCCGGAATCCCTGAACCATTACACCAACAACCTGACAACAGCTTTCGCATCTCGCAACTACCCTCCCGACCTGGTACAGAAGCAAATAACCAGAGCCACTTCCTCATCCCGTCAAACCCAGAATCCCCCACAGAAGAACCACAAAAGTGCCCCACTTGTGACAGGATACTTTCCGGAACTGGACCAGACTCTGAATGTGGTTCTCCAGCAGGGATACGACTTCCTCAAATCCTGCCCTGAAATGAGATCCATCCTTCATGAAATCCTCCCCACTCCACCAAGAGTGTCTTTCCGCCGTCCACCTAACCTTCGTAACCTGTTAGTTCATCCCTATGAAATCCCCAAACCACCTTCCCTACCCTCTGGCTCCTATCCTTGTAACCGCCCCCGGTGTAAAACCTGTCCCATGCACCCTCCCACCACCACCTACTCCAGTCCTGTAACCCGGAAGGTGTACACGATCAAAGGCAGAGCCACATGTGAAAGCACCCACGTGATTTACCAACTGACCTGCCTACACTGTGATGCATTCTATGTGGGAATGACCAGCAACAAACTGTCCATTCGCATGAATGGACACAGGCAGACAGTGTTTGTTGGTAATGAGGATCACCCTGTGGCTAAACATGCCTTGGTGCACGGCCAGCACATTTTGGCACAGTGTTACACCGTCCGGGTTATCTGGATACTTCCCACCAACACCAACCTATCCAAACTCCGGAGATGGGAACTTGCTCTTCAATATATCCTCTCTTCCCATTACCCACCAGGCCTCAATCTCCGCTAATTTCAAGTTGCCGCCACTCATACCTCACCTGTCATTCAACATCATCTTTGCCTCTTCACTTCTGCCTCGACTGACATCTCTGCCCAAACCCTTTGTCTTTAAATATGTCTGCTTGTGTCTGTATATGTGTGGATGGATATGTGCGTGTGTGCGAGTGTATACCTGTCCTTTTTTCCCCCTAAGGTAAGTCTTTCCGCTCCCGGGATTGGAATGACTCGTTACCCTCTCCCTTAAAACCCACATCCTTTCGTCTTTCCCTCTCCTTCCCCTCTCCTTCCCCTCTTTCCTGATGAGGCAACAGTTTGTTGCGAAAGCTTGAATTTTGTGTGTGTGTTTGTGTTTGTTTGTTTGTGTGTCTATCGACCTGCCAGCGCTTTCATTTGGTAAGTCACATCATCTTTGTTTTTATATATATGGATACTTCCCACTAACACCAACCTATCCGAACTCCGGAGATGGGAACTTGCTCTTCAATATATCCTCTCTTCCCGTTATCCACCAGGCCTCAATCTCCGCTAATTTCAAGTTGCCACCACTCATACCTCACCTGTCATTCAATAACATATTTGCCTCTGCACTTCTGCCTCGACTGACATCTCTGCCCAAACTCTTTGTCTTTAAATATGTCTGCTTGTGTCTGTGTATGTGCGGATGGATGTGTGTGTGTGTGTGTGTGTGTGTGCGCGCGCGAGTGTATACCTGTCCTTTTTTCCCCCTAAGGTAAGTCTTTCCGCTCCCGGGATTGGAATGACTCCTTACCCTCTCCCTTAAAACCCACATCCTTTCGTCTTTCCCTCTCCTTCCCTCTTTCCTGATGAGGCAACAGTTTGTTGCGAAAGCTTGAATTTTGTGTGTATGTTTGTGTTTGTTTGTGTGTGTATCGACGTGCCAGCGCTTTCGTTTGGTAAGTCACATCATCTTTGTTTTTAGATATATTTTTCCCATGTGGAATGTTTCCCTCTATTAATTTATCACACACACACTTGAAAAATTCAGAAGATCTACTAAGGTCTAGTAAGCAGAAATATCTTAAAATTATTTGTTATACTTCACAACAGAAATGTAAACTATTTTTGCACTACTTTCAGACATTCACAGATTTTTCCTTTTGTTGGTACATATTTGCAGTATGAACTACTTTTACAATTAGTGACAGAATAATTTATCAGTATATTGACTGTTATAATGTGAAGAAAATACTCACAGGGATAAGTCCCTGCAGTCACGCTATCCTCTGTGCCCTCGGTGGCTCAGAGAAGCTGAATGGTCTTCATTGGTATCTGTTCTTTCGGAACAGTTACTAACGTCATACTGAGTAGTACAGAATGCTGTTAGATGGGGATGTATCTGCCTCTTTCCATCCCTCACATCTCTTTTTCACCAATGATTAATTATTAATGCAGCTTCTTCTCAGATTTAATATCTGTGATAATACAGCTTCAGTAAAATAATCTTTCCCACAGTCCTCTAAGAATGATAAGTATCTCCAAAGTTTGATTTATTCAAAGCAATTACATTTGCTTTTCTTCTTTAAGTCATAGATTAAGTTGTTTCTGTGTTACTTTTCCTTGCTGTAGCTTTATGAGGCTCATCATAAAGTCAGAGTCAACATGAAAACCATAAATGTGGAAATTACAATGATATTTGTATTTCCAAAAAAATTTAAGATTTATTACATCAAAGACTGATTTTAACACGTGTTTTTTGTATGGCTTAATGGATGAACATCTCTGCGAGGCAAATACAGCATCACTGAATAGCAGCTAAAGTTTTCCTGTTCCAAAGATAATTATTTCACAAATAACAATGCAAACAGATATTGGATCTTTCTTGGTCCATCCAGATTACACTATGCCAGAGCTATCTGCACCACTTGAGGTGTCGTCAGCTGCTTACATCTAATGGCAGCAGTAGACCTCTCTGGTGTCTGGTGATTGAATTCCTCCCACTCAGTAGTTGGTCTGTGAATAGATGCACAGCCAAACATATCAATCTTTATAGTCAAAGTTGCATGTTGTCGTCATTCATCATCATCATTATCATCATCGTAATCACCAAAAAGAAAAAGTTGGTGTGTGCTTGAACTGGCTTTTATACTTGCCCGTACTTACCCCCAATGACTGCTGTGGAAAACTGCCTTCCCTCTGAACAATATTGTAAGTCATTTGCATGTGATTTTTTAAGGCATTCGTATTACGGATATGACATTTGGAACCCTAAATTCCTCACAATATTGAATGCGTAGATACAGTTGGTCTTTCCCATAATTTCAGCTTGAAATTTTAAGTGAATATGCTGTTTATGAAGTATTGATAATAATTTGTTATTGTTCAATCTATTCTGTTTCACTTAGACTATAAATGATTATTAGTAGTGGATAAACTTAGTTATTAATGTGTACAGGGTTCCTTAAATGTGAGAACTCCTTTCAGATGACACCTAAAGAAAATGTGGACCTCCTTTCAAATGAGATCTAGAGGAAATGGAAAGTCCTGGAACACTAGACATATATCAGTTGATGTCTGGAAATTCTTATACTCCTTTCGTTTTTTTTTTTGGAAAGAATACACAGCTTTCTGTGAAAGAGTGAAACTGTGTTTTTTAATAGTTGTATTGTGTTATGTATTGTACGTGATGTGTGGTCCTTGCCTTTTGATGTGGCAGTGTGATATTACTCTTTTTTGTTTGTGTCTCTTTAGCCTTTTAGTATGCTGTGTGGGACTGCGCGTGATTAAAGTATTCATTTAAATATTGTTCAGATGGTTACTCTGTTATTAACGTCAAGCAAGGCTACTGCCCAAAGTAATCTCTGCAAATGATACCTCTTGTTCACATTAGAATTTTCAGAGAAATCGATCCATTTAAAGACAACGGTGACTTTTTTCTTGTCACAGCTGATTCAAATTCTGCAAAAGGCCATTGTTTACTTGTCCGCAGGGTTCATGATAGTAAAATTATGGATAAGAAAGTCACAAATCTCATGGGTTGTTTATTAATGCCCTCCATATTACACCCCCTCAGGGGACTCAGCATTTATTTGCTGGGTACGGGCTTGGCGAACCCGGGGTCCCCGAGCTGTGGACTGGTGTGCGCCGCCAGTCCTCTGACACCGTAAGCTCTGGGCATGCTTCAGCGACCACCGTGTGGCGCAACGGTGGAACGTTGTGTGTCGCAGGGACCGGGGATCTTGGCTTGATTGCCTGGATCGCGAGGATGGTGCATACCTCTATAAAAAACCCTTCAATCTTAAGGTGTGCTGCGCGCCGATAAGATGCATGGCTGTTGAGGTGGAACAGTCGCTAGCGGGCGACCTCTGAGGAACCTGCCGCACCTCAGTTGTATAAGGCTTACCCAGGCATGCGGGGCTCTGTCTGGGCTGACGTTTCGTTCCCTAGCTGCTCGTGGGACGCACATGGCAACCACGTATTTTCCTTCACCAACTTCGCCATCAGTCAAGCGCATGAGGGAGGCTAGTCCTCCCGATATGCAGATGGAAAAGAGTAACAGGGCTCTTGGAGTCGTTAATGACAATGTTTTCATCGTGATTAAGAGGAAGGAGGGCTCATTTGAAAAAGTGTCTCCTTTCTACATACATAAAGGTTTAGAAGGACTCGCAGGTACACTGAAATCTATCAAACGCCTGAGGAATGGTACCCTGTTAGTTGAGACTACTAGGGCACAGCAAGTGGAGCTGCTTCGAAAGTCAACCAAGTTAGGCGAGTATGATATTACTGTCGAGTTGCACAATTCCCTCAACTCCAGTAAAGGCGTTGTCACCTGCCGTGATTTAATGGATATCGGTGTCGACGAGCTGAAGCAAGAATGGGCAACGCAGGGGATTGTAGACGTGGAACAAAGGACACGTAGGAATAATGGAGTTCTTGAGAAATCTGCCACCTTCATTGTGACTTTCAATTCGCCTGTCTTACCTGAATACGTTCTGGCTGGTTTTCTCCGACTTAGGGTTCGGCCTTATATACCTAACCCTATGCGCTGTTTCAAATGTCAGCGATTTGGCCATACGACATTGAGTTGTGGGGGTGAACCGACCTGCGGTATATGTGGCAAGGCAGCCCATGAAGCTGGGACCAACTGCACATCTCCAGCGCTGTGTATCAACTGCTCTGGGAGCCATCCTGTCTGGAGCAGAGACTGCCCCGTCTTTGCGGAAGAACGCAAAATTCAGGAGATCAAGGTGACAAAGAGGCTACCTTATGTGGAAGCCAAAAAAGAGTATCGGGCTACAAAACCCCCTGTCTTTGCCACATCCTATGCCTCCTTGGTGCAGAACCGTGCGTCGAAAGTGGACGCTTCGACGCAGACCATGTCCAGCGTCGCAGTATCTTCCACCAATACCTGTACCTGCGTTTGTACCTGCCAGAGCACTCCCACTAACGATATAGCTATTCAGGCTGCTCCACCTGCACCCACCGCTATTGCTGAGAAAGCTCCAGTGAAGCCTTCGAAGGCCCTCCAGAAACAGAGTGCCTCTCCACTTCCCCCATCCCCGACTTCCACAAGGAAAACGGGACCAGGGAAAGGGGCACGGCGTTTGACGTCCAACCTGCCAAAGGCGCCATCGGATGTCGTCATGGCATCCCTGACTGATGAGGAGGAAATCGTCATGGATTTTGATGCCTCTTCCCCAGAACCTGGCAGCCCCTCTGCTGCCACTCGCTCTACAAGTGCCTCACCAGCGCGGCGCAAAGACAGGGGGAAATCTAAACCGAAACGCTGATATGGCTCCCATACTTCAGTGGAATCTGAATGGAGTCAGACCTCACTTTGCAGAATTGCGGCTGTTAGTACAGGCAAACCCCTTTTGCATCTCTTTGCAAGAGACGCATTTTAAAGAGACCGATACGCCTGTACTTCCGGGATATCGCGTGTACAGGAAAGACGACCTGACTGGTAATAGGGCTCAGGGTGGGGTGGCCGTGTTCATTAAGGACACGTTCCACTCCTCACCTGTGACCTTAACCACAACGCTACAAGCGGTTGCAGCTCGGATCCTGGCCCAGGTTGATGTCACAGTGTGCTCCCTGTATCTACCACCTGCTGAGCACATTGACAGTGAAGCCCTCGCACGGCTCATTGCTCAGCTACCCCGACCCTTTCTCATTTTAGGAGACTTTAATGCTCATCATGCATTATGGGGTTCCAACAAAACCTGCCCCAGAGGCCAGATGATTGAGCAGTTGATCAGGACTTCCGACGTCATACTGCTGAACACAGGTCAGGCCACGCATTTTAGCACCGCTTCAGGTTCGTCTTCTGCCATAGACCTCTCTATTTGTTCGCCTGTGCTTGCGGACTTTGTTCAGTGGGTCGTAGACGACGACCTTCATGGCAGCGACCATTTTCCTATCTGGCTTCATCTGCCAGTTGAAATGGGTCGTGTCGCACAGCCGCCGAAATGGTTGTTCCGGAAAGGAAACTGGACGCTCTACCGGCAGTTGGCTGTTTTTGAACGGTGTGAAGGCGTCCAGGATTGGGTGGATCACAT
Source organism: Schistocerca nitens (assembly GCF_023898315.1). NCBI lineage: Eukaryota > Metazoa > Arthropoda > Insecta > Orthoptera > Acrididae > Schistocerca > Schistocerca nitens. Next base: position 435,149,321 of record NC_064617.1, read on the forward strand.
TACGGCGGTGATGCACCATGCCGCTGATGTATCCATACCAAAGTCACAGGGAACACCTGTGAGGCAGCCTGTCCCTTGGTGGAATGACGACTGTCGTACCGCCATCAGAGATAGACGGGCGGCTTTGAGAAGATTCCGTCGGTGCCCCACTGCTGCGCATCTGACAACTTTCCGGATAGCACGGGCGCGGGCGAGACAAATCGTTAGGGAGAGTAAACGGAGGTCTTGGCGTGAGTTCCTGAACTCCATCAATAGGTCCACGTCTTCAAGCAAAGTATGGGAAGCCATTGGGAGGATCTCAAGGCGATACTCTCGACCGCCAATAGCAGCTATACGTGAGCGGGGGTGTCTCCTAACATCTCCGAGAGACATCGCCCGGGCGTTGGCAGAATCTTTCCAAACTATTACGGCCGATTCTAGCCAGGACCCGGAATTTCTGCGCTTTCGGGGTACACAGGAGAGGGCTGGTTTTGATTTCCGTTCAAAGAACGCTGAGGAATACAACCAGCCTTTCTCTTTGTGGGAGTTGGACTCTGCTCTGTCCGTATCTCGGGATACCGCACCTGGTCCAGACCTGATATCGTATAGCATGCTGCAGCAGTTGGATCTGCGGTCGAAGGAAGTCCTCCTCCAACTTTTTAATGAAATTTGGAAGACAGGCGACTTTCCTAGTTCGTGGAAAGAATCGATTTTAATTCCCCTTTTAAAACCAGGGAAGGATCGGACCGAACCCAGTAGCTATCGTAGCATTAGTCTCACGAGCTGCGTAGGAAAGACATTTGAGCGTATGGTCAATCGGCGCCTGGTGTGGGTTCTCGAATCCAGATCCTTACTTACCCGCTGCCAGTGTGGGTTCAGGAGGTATCATTCCACCCTCGATAACCTGATCCTACTCGAAACAGCGATACAAGATGCTTTCCTACGTAAGCAACACCTTATCGGGGTTTTCTTCGACCTGGAGAAGGCATACGATACTACCTGGAGGCATACCATTTTGCGGCAGCTTTATGAGTGGGGTTTCCGTGGGCGTCTACCCACACTCATCCGATCCTTTCTGTCGGACAGATATTTTCAGTATAGGGTTGGGAATGTCCTGTCTGACCGTTTTAAGCAGGAGAACGGTGTCCCTCAAGGAAGTGTCCTCAGTGTGACAGCTTTCGCAATTGCCATCAATAGTATTGCGTCCACAGTACGACGGCCCGTGCAGTGCTCCTTGTTTGTGGACGATTTCTCCATTTTCTGTGCGTCTTCCTCCCTCACAGCTGCTACACGCCAATTACAGCTGACACTCGTGCGATTGGAGGAATGGTCTAAGACCACAGGCTTTAAATTCTCTTTGGAGAAGACCGTTTGTGTAGATTTTAACCGTTCCCGTTCTCTTTTTAATCTCCCTGTTTTAAAACTAGGCGACACTGTTCTCCCCTTTATGGGACAAGTGAAATATCTCGGGCTTATTTTTGATGCGAAGCTCACATGGTTGCCACACTTAAAGGATCTAAAGGTCCGCTGTTTAAAGGCATTAAACGTCCTTAAATGCGTCAGTCATAGATCCTGGGGCGCTGACAGGGCACGTCTGCTCCAACTTTATAAGGCCTTTGTGCGACCTCGACTGGAATACGGATGTCAAGCTTATGGCTCTGCCAGACCTTCCTACCTCAAAATGTTGGACGTGATTCACCATGAGGGTATTAGGCTTTCAACGGGGGCTTATCACACGAGTCCGGTTGCTAGTCTGTGTGTCGAGGCGGGAGAGCCTCCGCTGTCCATTCGGCGTCTTCTCCTCGTGGTACGGCACGCGTACAGGGCAAAGTCCACTCCTCTTTCATTGGCGTCCAACACCTTTTCCCAGCCGGCACTGGAACGTCTCTTCCGCCACCGTCCGAAGGCAACAAAGCCGTTTGGCATCCGTGCGAAGGAGAGTCTCGAGTTAGTACACCTGGAGGGCATTAAGGTACTCCACCAGGGTTGGAGTAGGGGATCTCCCTGGCGACTACAAAGGCCAAGATTACTTCTTGATCTGGCTGCTTACAGGAAGTATTGTACCCCAGACCACCTTTTTAAAATTAAACTTACTGAGATTTTAGAACGCCATTCCGATTTTATTACTGTTTACACGGATGGGTCTAAACAGGGTGATTTTATGGGCTGCTCTGCTGTGTTTCCCGATACTGTCCATCGTATAGGGCTCCCGGAGCAGTTCTCAGTTTACTATGCAGAACTGTTTGCCATTCTGCAAGCATTAGAGCATATGCGCCGACATCGTGGCACGAAATTCATCATCTGCTCCGATTCCCAAAGTGCTCTACACGCTCTTGAACAGATGTACCCAGCAGATCGGATGGTGCAAGAGGTGCAGGACGCACTCCTGCTCTTGCAACAGCAGGGTAAGGATGTAATTTTCTGCTGGGTTCCAGGGCACATAGGGATTCCTGGCAATGAACTTGCAGATGCGGCTGCCAAGGAGGCTTGCTCCATCCCACCTTCTGCTCGCTGTTCCGTCCCCCTGCAGGCCATTACGTCTTTCGTGACTCGGAAGGTCATGCGTTGGTGGGAGGCTCAGTGGCTGGACGTGAGGGATAATAAGTTGCGAGCGGTGAAGGATTCTGTCCGACCGTGGCTCACCTCCTTCCGCCACCGACGCGCTGAGGAAGTAGCCCTTACACGGCTTCGAATAGGACATTGTCCTTTGACACATGGTTTTCTGTTACGTCGTGAGGAGCCACCAACGTGTCAGACATGTGGGACACAGCTGTCGATACGACATATTTTAACTGAGTGTGTTTTATATGCGGGTTTGAGGGAAGATTTCAGTTTTCCACCAGACCTACCCTCTCTTTTAACTAATAATGAGGCGAGTGTCGCTAGGGTTTTACGTTTTTGTGTGATGTCTGGCCTTCTTCCCAAAATATTGGGATTGCAGTCTTAATGTGCTGTCCGGTGGTTTGGTCACCCATTATTTGTAAGTGGTCACTCAGCCACCGTTAATTCCTTTTTTACCCGTTTGTACTGCTATTTTATTTTTAGTTTTATCACCCTGTCTTGCTGTGCTGTGTCCAATCTTGCAATTTGAACAATAACACTTCTCTCACAATTCGGCTCTGAATTGAACTTTTGGGAACGGGCGCTGATAACCTCGCTGTTGTGCGCCCTAAAACACTAATCATCACCATATTACACAAATGCTGTCCATTGAATTAAAATTGCCTGATAATATTTTACTTACTGATTTATTTACTCTTGCAAGATGAGGACCATCAGCCCCCCCTTTTTTTAGACATAACCAGGTGTTCTGAGTATTTTACATTGCATGCATTACAGTAAGTATGCTGTACTAAATTTAGAAAAATAGAGGTTACAGGAGGACATACACACCGTTTATATTTGTGCATGCTAAATACAACAATAATTATTGCCTACAGTAAGATAGGTTTTTAATTATGATTGAAGAGAGGGGGAAAGGTGAATGTGATAACATGCAGTTAAAATATAAGGGAAAAAGAGGTGGTGTGACTCTTACAGAATCGAAAATAGAAATAAGCATAACTGGGAGATGATAGGAGCATTGACTTCACTGGTTGTCAGAGGAAAAGTTTGCCATATACTTTAATTTTGGGGAAGTGGTGTGGGAATGACAAGAGGAAGATCTTCAATTTTTTCTTAAAAGTAACTAAACATCACATTGTGCAAAGAGTATAGAACAACTTGCTCCAGAAACAGGTAGCAGTAACAGTGAAGGAGTTGCCAAATGTTTTTATTTTGTGAATAGACACAGCTAGGATACTGGATAAGTGAAACCTTGTACTTCTGATATGACTGTATGAAAAATGTTTAATCTCTGAAGCAAGTTACTGGGGTGCTTGTGCACTAATGAGCTGATAAAGTAGACACAGTGTTTGGCAATCCTATAACTTGTCCGGCCGCAGCTATTATAACTGGGTGTGTGAAGCATGGACATGGTCATATATACAAAATTTGCTGATGTAATGTGCATATGCATTCATAATTACCTGAAACCATCCTGTGTTTTCACTGTTTCTACCATTTTGAATTACATACAACAGTGGAGGTTCAGTAGAATGAGCAGTTGCTTGAGTTTTCATTTCACATCCTATGCAAATATGTTCCAGAACTTTTTAAGGGCATAGAGATAAGCGGAGATCTTCCAGCACATTGTGACAGAAATCTGTCCCCAATTTAAAATGCTCATCCGAAGTTAGGCACAAATTCTTCACTGCTTTCTGGTATGGTATGAGGATGCCATCAAGTTGAACGGGAGGCAACTGTTTGCAGACTCCTGAATTTATTAATTTCTGATGGAATACCAAGATTACTTGAGATTTTTTTGTATTTAGTCTAAATCCCAGGTTTTTCGCCCATGTTACCACTGAAGACAGATCATCATTCACCTGGGAAATCACATTATTTATATTTTCAGGTCTGGAACTTAGGTAGAGCTGTCGGTCGTTGGTTATTTACAGGCAGGCAAAACCAATGAAATGTCATTGTCCTACAAGAAAAACAAAAGAGGACCATGCAGTGACCCTTGTGGTAGTCCTGAAGGAATATGTTTCCAAAATGATTTTTCATTCCCACAGACAACACTTTGCTGTCTGTTTTTCACATAGCTTTGAAAATGCTTCGATGATATTATGAAAAGGATAATTTTGTAATATTATTATTCCATTCTGGATTTTCCATTGTTTGATTTTGAAATGACTCCAGCACACTATCCGAGAAATTTTGCTGTTAAACAATGAAAAATCCAGGATGGAACTCAACAATATTGTGAAGAGGACAGTTGCTGCTCACCATATAGCAGAGATACTGAGTTGCAGATAGCAGCTTTTGGCCAACAAGGCCTTTGTCAGAAACAGATCTCTCTCTCTCTCTCTCTCTCTCTCTCTCTCTCTCTCTCTCACACGCACACACACAAACGCAGCTCGCACACACATTGCCACAGTCTTCCCACCAGGTGGGAACCTTGGTGAACTCTCTGCAATATATCCTATGTTCCCGTAACCCTCCTGGCCTCAGCGTGTGTTAGTCATTGTCCTCACCCATCTAGCCCCTTCCCTGTTTCCATTCGATCACTACTCAGTCCTCTATTTCACCAACACACCCAGTCATTTTACTACTTTTCTTCTCCGCTACCCCGTCCTCTCTCCTCTCCTCTGCTCTCTGTCTAACCTCCCGACTGAACTTAGCTGCCCTACACGCTCCCCACCTCATTTGTGCATGATCACCGTCCACCAACCGTACCTTGCTATCCCTCCCCCTCCCCGCCCCAGCCTCCTCCTTCCCCACACCCAGTTGGCTCTCCCATCATGCACTGCTGCTGCTGCTCCTGCTCCTGCTCCTGCTCATACTCATAGTCTGGCTTCAGCTGCCAGAGATTGTGCTCATGTCTGTGTGTGTGTGTGTGTGTGTGTGTGTGTGTGTGTGTGTGTGTGTCATATTTTTGACAAAGGCCTTGTTGGCCAAAAGCTTATTTTGTGACAGTCTTTTTGTTGTGCCTATCCGCAACTCAGTATCTCCATTGTATGGTGGGTAGCAACTATCCTTTTCATAATATTATTAACTTTTGCTTGTAAATTTTTCTGAACAGTATGTCAAAGTAGACAGTATCAAAAACTTTGCTGAAGTCTAATAGAAACAACATTGTGACCTTACAGTTTTGTATGGTATATTTTAGGTAACCAGTTACCTTGATTAGTGCAGTGTTTGTGCTATAGGTTTACGAAAGCTGAAATGATGTTTATCAAACAAGATGAATTCACACAAGAGTTCAGTAATTTAATCAAGATCAATGTAGTCCAGGGCTTTGGAAATAACAGGTAATGTGCTAATTGGTCAGTAACCACAAGGCAATTGCAGATTTTCGATCCTAGGAATAGGTCGGACTATGCTTCTTTTCCATGAAGTGAAGTGGGATGTATTCCATTCATGAGAGAAGAATTTACTGTGTCTGTTAAGGCAAGCATTAAGCTATCGGCTACATTTTTTATCAATGTTATGCTAATACCGTCATTGCCTGTTGCTTCAGAAGAAATTCTTACTATTACTTTTCTTATTGTATTTATTGCTATGTATTTTAGGTGGAAAGTGTTATGGTTGGTTATGAATTTAACAGATTCTTGTGGGCTACAGCTCCTTGCCACAGGGGAGTAAATTGGTGCAGAGAAATTTTATTCAGCCATTGGCTGAGACCTGACACACAGTTTCTGATTTTGCCTTTCCAACACCCAAGCTACAGAGACTCTTCCACAGGGTTAAGAGTGTTGTGTTCTTGCATACAAAGAAACCTGAGTTTCAGGGCTTTCTGTATTCTTTGTAACATTTGGGTTTCAGATTTGCCTTGAATCATCTATAAGCACCATCCCTGTTGTTCATCATTTGATGTAATTCACTTGTCAGCCATACAGGAGGGGGTTTTCTTAATCAGATTGTGCATGTAGGGGCATATATGTCAGAAAGGGCAGTGAGGTTATTTACAACCTCATGAATTTCACCATCAATTGTTTGCTATCTGACTATTTGGTGCCAGGAGGTTTCCGAGCAGTCTGTTAGAACATAATAATTCATAATTTTAATGTTTCAGCATGTTATATATTGCGATTTCAGCTTTGGTGGCTGCAGAGCATAGGCCATGAATATCACATAATATGTTTAGAGGCCTGGAGCCAAAGTTTGACCTGTATCTATAACCTTGTTGATCTTTTTCATTGAGATCACATCTGTATAAGTACGAATGTGAGCAGTTTGGTGTGTAAGTTCTAATGGAAGACTGTTCATGTTGTTGCAAGTAAACAATCTTTTTAGGTTTATTGTGGCTGTAGTATCTCAACAAGACTATATTCAGGTCTACCATTATGATGACATAATTTTATTGACATTGTAGTGAATATAATTGCAACTGAAAGGAGGTCATGGAGCTGGTTTTTGGTGTCTTGCAGATGTCATTAGTTAAGCATTTTTGTCTGTGTACACTTATCTCAGTGAACATGAATTCAGCCTGTCTGTCTTCAGTAGGGTTTGACGTGCTTAAAACTTTGGGTTTGAGATCGGCTCATAAATATGCCCTGACACTTCTGTCATATTTGTTTTATCTAAGAAAAGTATATCATGAGAGATGAACAGATGCAGATAATATGTGTGGTTTTAGCCATGTTTTGGACAGTAGAATTACATGAAAGTTAAGTTGGAGGAAGAGAAGACTCAGTTCTTCGTAACATACGGATAAAGGTTGAATCTCGAAATAAACTACTAACGGCTGTGACACATTCTGTCGAGCTGTTTGGAGGAGTTTATCTGACAGATAAGTCTCTGAGTGTGCACCTACCTGCAGGGTGGAGCAGAGTCGGGGAATTTGCATGCAATGTGAGGGCTGCCATCTCTAAATTTTAACAAAAACAACAAAATAAAAAAATGTATTACAAACCTTTTTATTGTTTCTCAAAATGTTTGCATTTTAAATTTATACACTTTTTGCACACATTCAAAACACTTCTGGAAACATTTTTCCACTCTGGTGTCAATGATGAAAATCCCTGTGAACACATTTTTTATCTGACATAATATACAAAAAGAAGGCATTGACTGATACTTGTGGTGAATGAACAAGAAGCCATTAATTTGGTGTTTTTTCACTGTTAAATAATAAACTGTTTGACATGATACATGGTAGATGAAACATTAGTTACAGTTTTGGTTGCTTTTTCTGATTTCATTGGTGACTTGTCATAAAAAAATGTTGTATTCTGTCCATCATTAACTTTTCTTCAATTCACTAAAGCAAAGTTTTCAACACGTCCAATGTAGTCAAAGAAACAAGTGATGATTTTTCTTGAAAGTGGTTTGCAAACAAATCACTTTTGTCGATTTCATTTCTACTTGGAATACCCAGATAGTTTGTCAGATGTTAGTTTCTGGTTTATAAGGATGTATCACACTTTTGTCTCCATTTAAAATGCTGTATCTGGATTGTGCAGTCAAATTTTTGAGCATTTCCTTATATCAACTGGCTCATTCATGGTTTGAGCTTTGGCCAAATAGTATGCAATCCATAAGGAACTGATCATTTTGATTTCTAAGTTTTCATGCAAAACCAAATGCACTGCCGTTTACAGTGTGCCTAAGGATCTCATAGTAAATCACTTGCCTACCCCATTTAATTGTATAGTGCATGGCATTGATAATTTTTGAGTCGACGGTTAATTTTGGTGGAACTTCATAAAATTTTGCAAACCAAACTAAGCTATCTTTTCTGAAGGTTCTTGATTATCAAAAGTCTTACAAGAAGATTCAAGGCAATGTTGTTGAGTTAGAACTTTATGAAAATCTTAGAAAATTAACTAATGGTGACTTTTAATTGAAATTTCCTTTTTTCACAACACTGCTCTAAGTTGTCACTGTAGACAGACTACTTGATATATTTCTGAACTGCTGCTGTCTTAATGGTAGCAGATGTCAAATATTGGAACAATGGAACAATAATAATCTCATAACTCAGTAGCGCCTAGTGGTCATTTGTAAAAGCTTAATAGGTGATGCTCCCTTATATTTTTGTTGTTGTTGTGTTTTCTTTCTATTGGGAGAATGTGAATTCTACCAACAACCTGAGAAGAGCTGATCAGGGTTCTTAGCTGAGAGTATTAATAGAATAAGATTCTTTTCTTGTGACTAGTTTCTCATCCTTTTATGAGCAAGTGATTCATATTGCTCCTCTTGGCCCAAATATTTTGCATGATTAACCAACAGTTATTTTGTTTCAAGTACTACAAACTGTTTAGTGTATAACAGATAACTCTTTCTTGGCCAAGCCTTGGTTTTGTAGATTTGATGGAAAATGTCAGTTTCTTGGGCAAAGGCGTGCCACTTGTAATATGTCAATTTGAAATGTGGTTATAGAGAGCTTGATAACCACAACCTTTGCAAAGACATGCAAGAGCACATTGTCTTTTACTGTTTCAGTAAATATGTATTTTCTTTTTAAAATAGAACAGAATTTCTACTTGAACCTACAACAGCCCCACATAAAAGTAATTTGGCTCATGTATCTGTGAATGATTCTAATGCTGTCTTATTTTTCAGCATGCGGACTGGAATATTCCCCAGGTATCGAAATATGTATTTGAATTACAGTCATCTTATCTTTTAGTTCCAATCCTACCACTATGTAAGAGGTGACACATTTTCTTTTTAATAAAGGAGGATTGCCTTTTGTGATTACACATTTTGCTGTGTGTGCAGTATACACTCTCAGATTATTATATTTGAGACAAAATTAAACTATGTGCTGGACCAGGATTCAAACCCAAAAGTTCCTGTCTATTGTGTCTATAGTACTGCCAGTTATGCTATAAATGTGAGCCTCACAATCAAAACCTCAGTCTGTCATTCTCCTGCTTTAATGCTAGATTACCACCTCTGTTATAAAGCTGCAAAACTTAATTGTAGTGTAAATTCTATGCATGACAAAAATATAATTTTGAAAATAAGCTTGAGACATGGTAAGGCACTCTGTACCAGAGATGCTAATCCAGTGCAAAATAGTGAGGCTCAGTTTACCTGGGAATATAAGGAGGAAACCGAGATAGAAATTGAAGCATTGAGGCAATCTATGAGGGGTGCATTGGTAGCACACTGTGCACAATGTTAGACTTTTTGGATTCAAATACCAAATTGGTCCACAGTTTCAAATTATAAATAAAAATTTTAGTGTCTTTTTTGTGTACACTAGGAAGATGAAATCATTATGAAAGTGCTGCAAAATCATAAAAATTGAATCTTAAGAGTGTCTAACATTTTTATTATTTTATCGTACACTGAAGTACCAAAGAAACTGGTATACGCATGCATATTCAAATACAGAGATACATAAACAGGCAGAATATGGCGCAACGGTAAGCAATGTGTATGTAAGACAACAAGTGTCTGGCACAGTTGTTAGATTGGTTACTGCTGCTACATTGGCAAGTTATCAAGGTTTAAGTGAGTTTGAACATGGTGTTATAGTTGGCACACGAGCAGTGGGCCAAAGCATCTCCGAGGAAGCAATAAAGTGGAGATTTTCCCATACAAGTGGAGATTTTCCCATACAAGCATTTCACGAGTGAACTGTAAATGTCAGGGATCCAGTAAAATATCAAATCTCTGGCATCGCTGCGACCGGAAAAAGATCCTGCAAGAATGGGACCAATCATGACTGAAGAGAATTGTTCAACATGACAGAAGTGCAGCCCTTGTGCAGATTGCTGCACATTTCAATGCTGGGCCATCAACAAGTGTCAGCGTGTGGACCTCTCAACTAAATGTCAGCGATATGGGCTTTTGGAGCCAAAGGCCCACTTGTGTATCCTTGATGACTAGATGACACAAAGCTTTACTCCCCACCTGGGCGCATCAACACCGACATTGGACTGTTGATGACTGGAAACATGTTGCCTGGTTGGACAAGTCTCATTTCAAATTGTATTGAGTGGGTGAACATGTATGGCTATGGAGACAACCTCATGAATCCATCTGACCCTGCATGTCATCAGGGGACTGCTCAAGCTGGTGGAGGCTCTGTAATGGTGTGGGGCATGTGCAGTTGGAGTGATATGGGATCCCTGATATGTCTGGATATGACTCTGACAGGTGACATGTACGTAAGCACCCAGTTGGATCACCTGCATCCATTCATCTCCATTGTGCATTCCGACGGACTTGGCGATTCCAACAGGACATTGTGACACCTCACACACCCAGAATTGCTACAGAGTAGCTCCAGGAACACCCTTCTGAGTTTAAACACTTATGATGGCCACCAAACTCCCCAGACACGATTATTGAGCGTCTTTGGGATGCATTGCAATATGCTGTTCAGAAGAGATCTCCAACCCCCCCTTGCTCTCTTACGTATTTATAGACAGCCCTACAGGGTTTGTGGTGTCAGTTCCCTCCAGCACTACTCCAGATGTCAGTCAAGTCCATGGCATGTCATGTTGTGGTACTTCTGCTTGCTTGCGGGGTCCTACATGATATTAAGCTGGTGTACCAGTTTCTTTGGCTCTTCAGTGTGTGTCCATCATTGGTCCCCTCTATTGAATTATACAAATCTTTATGCAAATAGATATTATTATTCAGTAATTCAGTTCTGTTCAATAATAATTCAATAATGCAATAGTTATAAAAAGGTTATAATTAATTATTATGTAAGACAACTTTTGATCTTTGACCTGCCTGATAGTTTGTCATTGTTTCAGGGTTTTTTCTCCCTGTTTGACATCATCTACCCTTACAACCCTTTTATTGATCTTCATTTTTAGTCTGGTTTGAGTATCTTGTAGTATTTATTTATTTTTTATTTGTGTTTATTTTTGTCATTTACTGGCATTTGTAGTCCACTTATACCCTTCTTAATTTCTGTAATTCATTTTATATACGGAGTGGCGCACATAAAAATGGCCCGAACCGGAATGCGAAAGCGTGTGAGTAGCATTACTAACTTTTCAGTTTCTTCGCCACCTTCCAACAACAGTAGTGTGTGAGTAGTTCATATGGAAAGTAGTCATTATAAATCGTGTACTACATTGTCATGCTGTATGCCATTGAAGAACATGTGTTCATAGTTGAAGAATATGTGCAGTGTGAATCCATTAAGGTTGTTCATGACACTTTTCATGAAAAGTTTCCTGAAAGTAATATTCCTGCAAAATCAGTGATTCAGGATCTAGTGAGAAAGTGGCGTTCGACAGGCAGTGTTGTTAATTCAAAGAGAAATAAGGCTCCGACTGTATGTACACCTAAAGTTGTGGCAAACGTGATGGCACACATTGAAAGAAATCCCTACAAGTCAACATGACTATTATCACGGCAATGTGGAATATCTCGCAGGTCATGTCAATGCATCCTTCATGGCTTAAAAATGAAACCTTACCGTGTGAGTGTTGTTCAGCAAAGAAAAGAAGCAGACAAGGGTAAGCGTATTACATGCTCCAACGAAGTTGACACTCGGCGCGGTGACTGATGGGAGCGATCGTGAAGGCATTTCCCATTTACAGTGGGTCCCATCAGCTACCGTGCCGAGTGTCAACTTTGTTGGCGCGAACAATACACATTACTGTAATTGCATTGCTGAGGGAGATCTTGATCCGTTCCTCCTTTTTCCGATGGATGAAGCTTGGTTTCATCTGTCGGGTTATGTTAATTCACAAAACACAAGACACTGGGCTACAGAGAATTCCCATGGCATACTGCAAAAGCTGTTACATGATTTAGAAATTGATGTATGGTGTGCTGTATCTCATAACAGAATTATCGGGCCATTGTTCTTCAATGAAACTGTCAACACACATTTTTACTTGCAAGTCTACGTACAATGAATTTTCGGCTCTGGTAACTCCAAACAAAAAATGTTGTGCCTATTTGCAGCAAGATGGGGCAACTTCTCATACATCGGATTTGTCCTTATCTCATATACATACTGATTTTACAGAAGAGAGGACCATTAGTAAGGGCTTGTGGCCACCCCGCTCTCCCGACTTGTGACCATGTAACTTTTACATCTGGGGATTTCTAAAGGCTAGAGTCTACTGCAACAATCCCAGAACGCTTGACACATTAAAAAACAACATATGTGAAGAAATTTCGAACATTCTTTAACATGCTTCGACATGCACAACTTTGCTTGGATGTTGGCGAAGAACATTTTGAACACAGACTTTCTAAAATAGGCTTATTAAACTAATAAAAGTAAATCTGTTATTTAAACTGTTAATTGCATAGTTAATAATGAAACTGTACAATAAAAATGTAAGAAAGTGATGATGTACGCTGATTTTCTTCATTCATACTCCTTTCAGCGCAGGGGCAGGTTTTATGTGCGCCACTGTGTAACTTCTACTATTCCACCATCTTTCAATTTTGCCTTACTAATTCTATTTTATGGTATTGTGGTCAGATATTCAAAGAATTAAATGTTGTTTCTCCAGATCATGCTCATTATCAGTTCTATTTTCTTATATACTGTTTCATTTGAAGCTATTTTCCAGTGCCCATTTACTTGATATTGTTTACTTATGCATGTTGTAGGTAGCTTTCTGTCTTGAATGTGCATGTGGTGTTTGTGGTTGTGAAACTGTTTTATAATGTTTTAATTTTAAAGCTGTCAGTAGGCTTCTTTTGTTGTATGTGTTTAAGTAATGTAATTTGCTTTGTTCAGTTTTTCTGTTCTATTTGGTCATACTGACTTCTCATTTAAGTTGTGTGGTATGATTTCAGCTCTATATTTAAATTTATTGACAGTTTTGATTTCCCATCTTGTTTGCAGATGTTGGATTAATTAGCATAATCTTTATTTTTCCAAACAATATTCCCAGCTATTTTTTTTTTTTTTGTAGTGAATTAACTTGTCTGGTTACTTGAACAATGTTTGCTAGGAGAGTAAAAGCATCAGCAAAACCCTCACGTTCTAAACTTGTATAACTTTTGGAGCTTCCACTTCTAGTGTTATTCTCTTACCCAGTGTCTCATTATATATTCTAGTGCGCAGCTGAATAGTAATGGCAATTGGCAGTCACCCTGTCTTAATCATGTTTTTTGAAAAACTGTTCAGAAATTTCTCCTCTAAACTTGACTTTTGATTTGGTATTGGTTAGAGTAAGTTCTATTAGTTTAATCAGTTTCAGATGAAGTCCTAGATTCCTTGGAATTTTATTACTGTAGATATGTGGAGAATCATATGTCAACAAATCTATTTGGCCAAAGATTTGTTATGTTCTCTGTAATATGCCATAATTAATTTTAAACTAATTATCTGGTCTGCAGAGCTTCTGTGTTGTCTGAAACCTCCCTGGTATTCTTCTAATTCCTGTTCTAGCTGTTCCTTGATTCTTCCACGTAAGATCTTGGATATAATGTTGTACGTGCAGTCTAGGAGGCAATTTCCTCTGTAGTTGTGTATATCACTCTTATTCCCAATCTTGTGTAGTGAGTAGATGATGACCCTGATGTTTGAGGAATTGTTCATTTATTCAAATTTTTGTTATAATCATGTGTAAGAAGGTCTTGACTGTGCCATTTGAGTTTTTCCACATTTCAACAAAAACCTGATCTTCTCCACATGCCTTATAATTTTTTATCCTTTGATTGCTTTTTCTACTTTTTGGATAGTTGGTGGGGTTTTATTTTATGGGTTTGGTTTTTGTCAAGGTATTTACATTGATTTGTAAGAGTTCTTTTGGTTCTTTGCATTTCAAAAGTGCTTTAGCTATGATTTCAGCATTTTCTGTGTTACTGTGTGTGATTCTTCCATCGTAACCTTTCATTATTAGCATAGGAGGTTCATATTGTTCTGGTTGTTTCCAAAGATTTTGTAGTATTTCCTGGAATCTGTTTTTTTATCCTCTACAGAGGTTTTTATGTCATGAAATATTCTCTCAATTCTCCTAATGTTTCATGTGATATTTTTTTTCTTTCTGTTTTTGAGGTTGATGGCATTTTCTCTGTTTTTGAGGTTGATGGCATTTTCTTCTGTTAGTGTACTTGAACTTTAATCATGCTTGGTGTCTTTCTTCATAGAATTGTCACTTTCTGGAGTCCACCGTGCATGTTTTCTTCGCTAGTTCAAGAGGTTTTCATAAACTTGGTACCAATTCTCCTATATCATCTTTTAATTTCATAGTGTGTTGGTTCTTATATGTCATTTTTAATTTAATTCCTCTGATCTGGATATTTCTCTGTTTTAAGTGTATTTGGCTTCCTCAGTAACTACTATATGTTGATATAAACATACATTCTCTTCAGAATTCTGTAACTCGTTAGCTATTCTTGTTTGTAAAGTTATTTGGTCTCTATTTTCCAGTTATACATACATATTTTCTTTGTTTCACAAGCTCAGCTATTGAAGTCTCCGAGTAAGATGTTTACATTTTTCTGAGCATTTTTATTGTACAGCTTTTATTAATTGTTTTAAAAATTAAAATTTGCAGTTCTGGCATATGTCTGCATCTGTTTCTTGGCTATGTTATGCCGTTTTTGTACAGGCACTATGAACAACATGCACTATAAATCACGTGACCACAGCAGCATGCTGCATGCATTTGTTTTTGACACTCGCTAATAATGCAGTAGTTATAACCTTCTGAAGAAGGGTACTAAGTGCCTGAAACTAGTTAAGGCAGTAAAATTTCTTTTGTGCAATTAGTTGCTGGTTATTTCAATAAATACAACTATAGTTGCTGAAGATACATGAAATACTAAATTTATGAATGTCTTTGAATATTGTATTTATTGATTATATGCACTGATTTTAAATATACAATTAGCCTTATTACCAATTTTGTCTTCTGAAACATAAACTCTGAGAGCTAATTCTGTCATATAACCCCTGACAACAGATGGTAAAAATTATGATTAGTAACATTTTCTTGGGCAGTTGAGCAACACTTAACAGTGACTGCAGTTATTCAATTTAGATGCATTTGTTCACCTGTTCAGTTCTCTTTTTCTGATGCAAATATCCCTGTTCCTTTCCAGTACATATCTATGACTTTCTCAGTGACTTATGCATTCCAAAGACAAAACTTACTACTCACGGTTCTTCATTGGTGCACACAGCAAAGATGCCACAATGTTATTGAAACAGCTCATTGTGCAAGTGATGCCATCTGTTAGCATACAGCAGCACCTTCTCAAAATATCTCTCTTTCCTTCGTGGGATTTTGAAATCACCTTCCCCCATGAACCATGGACCTTGCCGTTGGTGGGGAGGCTTGCGTGCCTCAGTGATACAGATGGCCGTACCGTAGGTGCAACCACAACAGAGGGTTATCTGTTGAGAGGCCAGACAAACGTGTGGTTCCTGAACAGGGGCGGCCTTTTCAGTAGTTGCAGGGGCAACAGTCTGGATGATTGACTGATCTGGCCTTGTAACATTAACCAAAACGGCCTTGCTGTGCTGGTACTGGGAGCGGCTGAAAGCAAGGGGAAACTACAGCCGTAATTTTTCCCGAGGACATGCAGCTTTACTGTATGATTAAATGATGATGGCGTCCTCTTGGGTAAAATATTCCGGAGGTAAAATAGTCCCCCCATTCGGATCTCTGGGCGGGGACTACTCAAGAGGACGTCGTTATCAGGAGAAAGAAAACTGGCATTCTACGGATCGGAGCGTGGAATGTCAGATCCCTTAATCGGGCAGGTAGGTTAGAAAATTTAAAAAGGGAAATGGATAGGTTAAAGTTAGATATAGTGGGAATTAGTGAAGTTCGGTGGCAGGAGGAACAAGACTTTTGGTCAGGTGATTACAGGGTTATAAATACAAAATCAAATAGGGGTAATGCAGGAGTAGGTTTAATAATGAATAAAAAAATAGGAGTGCGGGTTAGCTACTACAAACAGCATAACGACGCATTATTGTGGCCAAGATAGACACAAAGCCCATGCCTACTACAGTAGTACAAATTTATATGCCAACTAGCTCTGTAGATGATGAAGAAATTGATGAAATGTATGACGAGATAAAAGAAATTATTCAGGTAGTGAAGGGAGACGAAAATTTAATAGTCATGGGTGACTGGAATTCGTCAGTAGGAAAAGGGAGAGAAGGAAACATAGTAGGTGAATATGGATTGGGGGGGAAGAAATGAAAGAAGAAGCTGCCTTGTAGAATTTTGCACAGAGCATAACTTAATCATAGCTAACACTTGGTTCAAGAATCATAAAAAAAGGTTGTATACCTGGAAGAATCCTGGAGATACTAAAAGGTATCAGATAGATTATATAATGGTAAGACAGAGATTTAGGAACCAGGTTTTAAATTGTAAGACATTTCCAGGGGCAGATGTGGATTCTGACCACAATCTATTGGTTATGAACTGCAGATTGAAACTGAAGAAACTGCAAAAAGGTGGGAATTTAAAGAGATGGGACCTGGATACTCTGAAAGAACCAGAGGTTGTAGAGAGTTTCAGGGAGAGCATAAGGGAACAATTGACAGGAATGGGGGAAAGAAATACAGTAGAAGGAGAATGGGTAGCTCTGAGGGATGAAGTAGTGAAGGCAGCAGATGATCAAGTAGGTAAAAAGACGAGGGCTAATAGGAATCTTTGGGTAACAGAAGAAATATTGAATTTAATTGATGAAAGGAGAAAATATAAAAATGCAGTAAATGAAGCAAGCAAAAAGGAATACAAACGTCTCAAAAATGAGATCGACAGGAAGTGCAAAGTGGCTAAGCAGGGATGGCTAGAGGACAAATGTAAGGATGTAGAGGCTTGTCTCACTAGGGGTAAGATAGATACTGCCTACAGGAAAATTAAAGAGACCTTTGGAGAGAAGAGAACCACTTGTATGAATATCAAGAGCTCAGATGGCAACCCAGTTCTAAGTAAAGAAGGGAAGGCGGAAAGGTGGAAGGAGTATATAGAGGGTTTATACAAGGGCGATGTACTTGAGGACAATATTATGGAAATGGAAGAGGATGTAGATGAAGATGAAATGGGAGATTAGATATTGCGTGAAGAGTTTGACAGAGCACTGAAAGACCTGAGTCGAAACAAAGCCCCGGGAGTAGACAACATTCCATTAGAACTACTGATGGCCTTGGGAGAGGCAGTCATGACAAAACTCTACCATCTGGTGAGTAAGATGTATGAGACAGGCGAAATACCCACAGACTTCAAGAAGAATATAATAATTCCAATCCCAAAGAAAGCAGGTGTTGACAGATGTGAAAATTAACGAACTATCAGTTTAATAAGTCACAGCTGCAAAATAATAACACGAATTCTTTACAGACGAATGGAAAAACTGGTAGAAGCGGACCTCGGGGAAGATCAGTTTGGATTCCGTAGAAATGTTGGAACACGTGAGGCAATACTAACCTTACGACTTATCTTAGAAGAAAGATTAAGAAAAGGCAAACATACGTTTCTAGCATTTGTAGACTTAGAGAAAGCTTTTGACAACGTTAACTGGAATACTCTCTTTCAAATTCTGAAGGTGGCAGGGGTAAAATACAGGGAGCGAAAGGCTATTTACAATTTGTACAGAAACCAGATGGCAGTTATAAGAGTCGAGGGGCATGAAAGGGAAGCAGTGGTTGGGAAAGGAGTGAGACAGGGTTGTAGCCTCTCCCCGCAAAGGAAGGAAAAGAAAAATTCGGAGTAAGTATTAAAATTCATGGAGAAGAAGTAAAAACATTGAGGTTCACCAATGACATTGTAATTCTGTCAGAGACAGCAAAGGACTTGGAAGAACAGTTGAACGGAATGGACAGTGTCTTGAAAGTAGGATATAAGATGAACATCAACAAAAGCAAAACGAGGATAATGGAATGTAGTCAAATTAAATCGGGTGATGCTGAGGGGATTAGATTAGGAAATGAGACACTTAAAGTAGTAAAGGAGGTTTGCTATTTAGGGAGTAAAATAACTGATGATGGTCAAAGTAGAGAGGATATAAAATGTAGACTGGCAATGGCAAGGAAATCGTTTCTGAAGAAGAGAAATTTGTTAACACCGAGTATAGATTTAAGTGTCAGGAAGTCGTTTCTGAAAGTATTTGTATGGAGTGTAGCCATGTATGGAAGTGAAACATGGACGATAACCAGTTTGGACAAGAAGAGAATAGAAGCTTTCGAAATGTGGTGCTACAGAAGAATGCTGAAGATTAGTTGGGTAGATCACATAACTAATGAGGAGGTACTGAATAGGATTGGGGAGAAGAGGAGTTTGTGGCACAACTTGACCAGAAGAAGGGTTCGGTTGGTAGGACATGTTCTGAGGCATCAAGGGATCACCAATTTAGTATTGGAGGGCAGCGTGGAGGGTAAAAATCGTAGGGGGAGACCAAGAGATGAATACACTAAGCAGATTCAGAAGGATGTAGGTTGCAGTAGGTACTGGGAGATGAAGAAGCTTGCACAGGATAGAGTAGCATGGAGAGCTGCATCAAACCAGTCTCAGGACTGAAGACCACAACAACAACAAACAAATACAAACTGTAGGCAGTAACTAATGTATATAGCCAGTTCTGCTTTTGTAATATATCAGTTTTTTTAAAATCTTCACAGCATCTGTATTGCCCCTCCTTCAATACAAGAGATAACAGTAAAGTTTTTGATTGTAACTCACGATACAGAATTATACTGTGATTAACCCAAGACTCCTGTGTGGTAGCAATTGCGATAGCTTTTTTCCATCAGCATTCAACCTGAGTCAAGAGTAAACATTTTATTGTTTCATCCTGCATAACTTTTCATGCAGGCTTGTATAAGCTCAATAAGGACTGAAATGAGTGTGGTATGGAAGAAGCCTTATTATGCTACATCTGTCTGTAGCGGTTAGCATCAGAGCATACTATAACTGCTGACCTGTTGATGGTATGGAATAAGAAACAGTATTGTCATTGATGTGGGCAGTGGCATCATTCTCCCTCCCCGAGGCCAAACTATCAAGTCACAAGTTATTTTAATTGCATAATATACATGTGAAACAAGTGTGTGATATTATGCAATAACATTGCAATAGCAATGAAAACTCACGTACAATTTGGTATTTTGAAGTCTAAATGAAAAACTGTTTTTTATTAAAACAATATTTCTTTATATATTTGTAATAGAACCAAGAAATAAAACTGTAAAAATAAGAACACATCAGTTTTTATTAAATTATTCAGTTTACTCTCCTGTTACGGATAAGACATTTTGCTGGCATGCTTGCAAATCAAATCAGTTTTTATAAATTGTTGATGGTGTACAGTTACCATTCGTTTTTATAAAACTCAAGTTTTCGTTTGGGTAAATCATGTTCTGAAATTTGATGGAGTGTTTACCTTTGTCCACAGCTTGAAGATGAATATGAGGAGATTGTACAAACTGTTAATTATGATCTCACAGCAGTTGTATGTCACGTAAGTGAATCTCGACATCCAGAAAGGAATAATCTTGTGGCACTTATAAATGTTCCATCTTCATACCATAAAAAAACTACCTCATCCTGTGACAGTCAGTGGTACATCTTCAATGATTTCACGTGAGTTTCCATTTCCTGAAATGTTATTTAAATTGTACAGCATAAATTTTTTAATACTAGTATCCTGTTTTTTTCCCCTTGGTTATATTCACAGTTACACATTCAGAACAATGTTTATCTTTTTCCTCACATTTTCGAGAAAAAAAATAAATTGCTATCTATGGTGGAGATTGTGTGACTGATTCTAAAATGCGAAGTAGTTTACATAAACCACATAATCCTTATTAGTTTTGGCTATACACTAGCCACCTTCAGAATCTGTATTAAGAAAATGACAAATAGTCCATTAAAACCTTAAAGTCCCTAAAATTTTTGTCTGTTGTACTTGCAAGTGACCTAAAGTCAAAATCAAAACAAATGTTGCCCATAAATACACTTTATAGCTAACATTTGTTGAAAAAATGTGTTCCTGACTTGCTTTCGTACTAAATGTGAAGGAAAAAAGAAACAACTGTGAAAGTTAAGGACAACCAAGGTGTGCATCCAAGTAATGTCTCATTTTCCTAGTCCTTTTGCTAGACACCACGTTAATCCTTTATATGCCAAACTAGAACCTGGCACAACTTTAAATGTAAAAATAAAATAAATTACATGAAAAGGATACTATGAAAAAGATTTTTAAGGTCAAATAGTTCAGGTGAAAATGAGAACTTACAATTCAATGAGAGAACATCAATGGAATATGGAACAGTGAAACTGAAACAACTACAATATTGACCTAGCCAACAGGTAAAAGGAAACACACTCTCCTCATGGTTAAATCTGAAATAAATGCAACAAGTAAAACACTATTTAAGTTGGATATCAAAAGAACAAGAGAGAAACTATAAAAAGTAGATAAAATCAAAACAGTGAAAACTCGAAGCTGGAATACCAACAATATTAGGAAAAGGATAGATTGCTACTCATGGTAAATGTTACCTATTGAATTGCAAACAGGCACAACGAAAAGACTGTCACACATTACAGCTTTTGGTCAAAGCCTCCTTCAGCAAAGACACATTCACACAAGAAAATACACTTCATGCACACACGGGCACTGCCACTGGCAGCCCCGGCCAGAATGTGACTGTCATGTGAACAGCAATCTGGAGTCGGGTGGAGAATGGAGTGCGATAGCAGGGTATGTGTGGGGGAAGGGAACATCTCTGTCTGTTGGGCCGTGCAGGGGGCTAGATGGCATCCTGATGAGACTGATAGGTGCAGCATCAGAAAGTGGGATGTGGTGGGGGGGGGGGGGGGACTAGTAAATGTGAGAAGCAGAGAAAGGGAAAAGAGGGGCAGGTGCATTGGCAGAGGGTGGCACACAATGAGGCTGAGGGACATGAAAAGGGAGGAGGTGATAGCGCAGAGGGTGGCGAACCTGGGTGGAGAACGTAGGGACAGTAGGTTCTGTTGACTGAGGCCAGGATAATATTAGGAACAGAGCATGTATTGTAATGATAACTTCCATATAGACAGTTCAGAAAAGCTGGTAGTGGAGGGGAGGATCCAGATTGTCCAGGCTGTGAAGCAGCCATTGAAATCAAGCATGTTATGTTCAGGTCCATGTTGTGCCACATGACCACAGTTTGGCAGTGGCCATCCATTCTGGTGGGCAGCTGCTTGGTAGTCACCAATGTAAAAAGCTATGTTGTGGTTGCAGCAGAGCAGGTCTACAACATGGCTGCTTTCTCAGGTGTCTGGGATTTGATAGATTAGATAAGCCAGTGGTAGGACTGGAATCTGGGTGGATAGGCAGGGTCTTCCACAGGGCTATGATCACTGTGGCAAGGAACTGGAACTGGGAGTGGGAATGGCATAGGGACAGATGGCATGATGATAAATACCCAAAGCCCTGACAAAGGATTGGGTTCAGTTGTTGCAGTACAGGGTGGTATTGGGTGAAAAAGGGGACACACTTTTCTAGCTTGCTCGGGGGGGGGGGGGGGGGGGGGAATGGCATGGCAAATCTGTTTTCAGACTAGGTCTGGTGGATAATACCTTTTTATGAAGGCCTTGGTGAGACTTCTTGTCACTGAATACAATGATATTCCTGGGTGGTCAGGCTGAAAGGGAGAGCTTTTATAATGTGGAGGGGATGGCAGCTGTCAGAATGCAGGTGCTGGTGGTGTTTGGTGGGTTTAATATGGACAGGGGTGTAGATGGAGCCATCAGAGAGGAGGAGATCAAAGTCCAGGAAGGTGTCACACTGAGCTGAGGAGGACCAGGTGAAGTGGGTGGGATGGAAAGTGTTGATGTTGTGAAGGAATGAGGATATGGTGTCTTGGCCGTGAATCCAGATCCTGAAGTTATCATCAATGAACCTGAACCAGACCAGGGATTTGGAGTTTTGAGAGGCTAGGAAGGTTTCCTCTAGATGGTCCATAAACAGGGTGGCACATGAGGGTGCCATGCTGGTGCCCATAGCAGTGCCTTAGATTTGTTTGTGTACCTTTCCTTCAAAGGAGAAGTAGCTATGTGTTAGAATAAAGTGAGTTGTATGACAAATGAGGTAGTGGGTTGGAAGTCTGAAAGATGTTGGGAAATGAAGTAACCGATTGCAGGTAGACAATGGCCATGAAGGATGTTGGTTTATAGGGAAGTGGTGTCAACAGTGACTAGTAGGGAAGCAGGAAGTAAAAGGGGGCCGCTTTTCGCACCATACAGATATCTTACGTAAGTCATTTTCCAAGTCATTTTGATCATCTGATGACTTTACAAGACAGTAAATGACAGCATCATCTGCAAACAATCTAAGACGGCTACTCAGATTGTCTCCTATGTCATTAATATAGATCAGGAACAATAGAGGGCCTATAACACTTCCTTGGGGGACACCAGATATTACTTCTATTCTACTCGATGACTTTCCATCTATTACTACAAACTGTGACCTTTCTGACAGGAAATCTCGAATCCAGTTGCGCAACTGAGGTGATATTCCGTAGGCACGCAGTTTGGTTAGGAGATGCTTGTGGGGAATGGTGTCAAAAGCCTTCTGGAAATCTAAAAATATGGAATCATTTTGACATCCCCTGATGATAGCACTTATTACTTCATGAGTATAAAGTGCTAGTTGTGTTCACAAGAACGATATTTTCTGAGACCGTGCTGACTATGTGTCAATAAATCATTTTCTTCGAGTTACTTCATAATGTTCAAATACAGTCTATGTTCCAAAACCCTACTGCAAATTGACGTTAGTGATATAGACCTGTAATTCAGCAGATTACTCCTACTTCCCTTTTTGGTATTGGTGTGACTTAAACAATTTTCCAGTCTTTAGGTACAGATATTTCTGTGAGCGAGTGGTTGTATATAATTGCTAAATATGGAACTATTTTATCACCATACTCTGAGAGGAACCTGACTGGTATACAATCTGGACTGGAGGCCTTGCCTTTATTAAGTGATTTAAGCTGCTTCATTACTTTGAGGATATCTGTTTCTATATTTCTCATCTTGGCAGTTGTTCTTGATTGTAATTCAGGAATATTTACTTTGTCTTCTTTGGTGAAGGAGTTTCGAAAAACCGTATTTAATAACTTTGCTTTAGTGGCACTGTCATCAGTGACTTCACCGTTGTTATCATGCAGTGAAGGTATTGATTGCGTCTTGCCACTGGTGTGCTTTATGTATGACCAGAATCTCTTTGGGTTGTCTGCCAGACTTTGAGTCACAATTTCGTTGTGGAAATTATTAAAAGCATCTCGCATTGAAGTACGCGCCATATTTCGAGCTTCTGTAAAACTTTGCCAAACTTGGGGATTTTGATTTCTTTTAAATTTGGCATGCATTTTTCGTTGCTTCTGCAACAACGATCTGACCTGTTTTGTGTACCATGGCGGATCAGTACCATCACTTATTAATTTATGTGGTATATATCTCTCAATTGCTGTCGATACTATCTTTTTGAAAACATTCCACAACTTTTCTACACTTACATAATCAGATCGGAAGGAGTGAAGACTGTCTCTTAAGCATTAAGAGCACTTTTATCAGCTTTTTTAAATAGATATACTTTGTGGTTCTTTTTGATGGTTGTAGGTGTTACGGTAGGGGAGAGTGGGGCACTCTGAACCACGGGGCACAATGAATCAGGTAGCATAATTTCAGTATAAGGTGGTAAATTATTTTTGTCTCTGTGCATATGTTGTCAGTACTGCTCTACCGACTGCCACTTGTTTTCTGCAGGATCTAGTTCCCGCCATTAGTGTTGTACTGGTGATATGTTAGTTTTGTGACCGTGAAGTAATTTTTGGGGACATAGATAGATTGAATTTTGTTCAATCCTTTGTCACCAAATTTTAGAGAAAGTAAGTCATTGTAACAATATCAATACTGTATTTTAATGATATAGATCTTCGAATATTAACAATGTTCATACATAACCTCACATGAGCTTTGTTTGAAATATATACTGTTGGGGCACATTGAACCAAGCTTTCCCGGGGCACAATGAGACATGGTTCATTGTGCCCCAGGAATCTTTTAATTGTCCAATACAAGCACTGTGTACTTTGTTTCCTTAGCATGGGTAAAAAAGTATGTGTAGGAATTTAAGGCTTTTAAATTACAGTGGTTCAGCAGTCCTGTTTTATATTATCAGGTTTGAAGATGGTTCTTTTATACCACAGGAAGACGGACAGAGATAAAACTGACCATGATGCTATGCAAGAAGCTGTACAGGATGTTCTTAATAAGGGCATGGCAGTTCACCAAGCAGCTAAATCTCATTTAATACCTTACCCAACTCTTCACTGATATGTTCAAGACATTAAATGTGGTTCCAGAGAAAGATTGACACCAAACTATGACTATCATAAGGTATTTTCTGTGGAGCAGGAGAAATAATTAGTGGAGTATTTGTTGCATTCTTCTAAGATATGCTTTGGTGTTGACACGAAAGCATGCAGGCGCTTAGCAAGTGAGCTTGCTTTGAAAAATGGTCTGAAATGTTCTGAGAACTGGATGGAGGCAATGGCTGGTGTAGACTGGTTCTATGGGTTTATGAAATGAAATCCCAGTTACAGTATCCGAACCCCAGAGGGCTCTAGCTTATCCAGAGCAACGTCCTTTAATCAGTATACTGTTTCGAATTTCTTCAGAAACATGAAAGGCCTTTGCCGGAAATACCCTACTTCCACTGATAGTACAAGGGTTTTCAATCTGGATGAAACCAGTACCTCAACTCTACCAGATAGGCTTCCAAAGGTAGTGGCACAAAAGGGAAGTAAACAGATTTCTCAAGCTACTAGTGGAGAAAGTGGCGTCTTAGTGACCACCTGTTGCATAATCAGTGCAGGTTGTACTTTCCTGCCCCCAGCAATGATATCTCCTCGAGTACATTTTAAACAACATATGATAAGTAATGCACCAACAGGCACCCTGGGGTTAGCAACAAAGACTTGCTGGATGAATAGCGATCTTTTTGTGGATGCCATGAAACATTTCATCCACAAATCCAGTAGTAGCAAAGACAATCCTGCGCTTCTAATTTTAGACAATCATGAAAGCCATCTGTCAATTGAGGTAATAGATGTAGCAAAAGCCAATGGGGTGGTTATGCTAACTATACCCCCACAAACCTCAAACAAATGGTAGCCTCTAGATGTAGGAGTGTTATCTTCATTCAAGGGAACTTATTACTCAGCATTCAAAACTCTATGCAGGAAAGGCACTCCTCTCACTATTTATGATATAGCTGCATGTGTCAAAATTGCTCATGACAGATCAGTGAAACCCACTAACATATGTTCTGCTTTCAAGAAATGTGGAATATTTCCATTTGATGAAGACATCTTCACTGATGAAGACTTTATGGTCAGCAGAGTAACAGTCAGGATTGTGGAGGCAAACAGAACAACTTCAAATGTTAATTCTCTCCATCATATCAAGGATGCACAATCTGCAGGGCAAGCCTCAGTAGATGTCAGCCAGTCACAAGATCTGCAGCAAGCAGGACCATCTGCAGTGCTTAACACCTAAACAGCTTTTCCTAATGGACTTTCTCCTGAAATAATTCGAGGATTTCCAAAAGCAGAGGACAGAAAGAAGAGCAATAAACGTAAGAGAGGACGAAGTTTAATTGCAACTGGTATAACGGAGAAATATTTGCTGCAAGCCACAAGACATCCCAATAAAAAGGTCAACTGGAAGCTTTATGAGCAGGAATCAGATGACTACATTAGTGAGGCGCATTATGAAGAGAACGATGCCAACGTGGATGTGTGTGGTAAATCTGAGTACAACTTTGAAGACCTGAACAAATTACTAAAAACAGATGATTTCGTTTTGACCAAATTTGAACTGAAAAACAAAACACCGGTTTACTGTGTGGAGAAGATTTTGAAACCGAAGGATGACGCAGGAGACTATCAGGTATCATTTTTGAGAAAAAGGGAAAAAATAGGAGGAAAGTTCTATTTTCCTCTGTTAAAGGATGAAGCTTTTGTTCCAGATAGCAACATACTTTATGTCCTCCCACGACCTGCTACTGAAGGTGTGACAAACAGACAAAAATCATATTTCAAATTTGGAATCAGCTTCGAGTCCATTGATGTTCGGTAATTCCTAAATAAGTAACATGATTGTGTGCCTACAGATTTAATTATATGATTCACACATGGAATATATGTACACATTATGTTTAAAGTATATTTACACTTACTTTGTATGCTAAATAGGTTCTTTCAATGAACCTGTTTAAAGTGGTTCATTGTACCCAACATGTGGGGCACAATGAACCATTTACCAAATTTTGTTCAGAGGCGTGCAGCTAAAAAACAATTAATGACAATGCAATCATGTAAGGCCATGTGGGGCACAATGAACCATTTACCAAATTTTGTTCAAAGGCGTGCAGCTAAAAAACAATTAATGACAATGCAATCATATAAGGCCATTTGATACTTGAATGATTAAACTGTAACATCTGTAAATCACAACTCTCTAATAAAATTATTGGATGAGTAACACGGAGAAATATTTTTTATGGTTCAATGTGCCCCACTCTCCCCTATTCAGCCTAGCAGCAACTGCCTTGTGGTAGCTAATCCCTGTATTCGTCACAATACTCACTATTTGTCCATGATTATTTGTTGTCAAAAGGTCAAGTATGCTTTTGCAACCATTTACACTTCAAGTGGGCTCATGAACTAATTGTTCAAAATAATTTTCTAAGAAAGCATTTGGTACAATTTTGTATGACGTTTTACGCCTGCTGCCGGCTTTAAATGTATAATTTTTCCAGCATATCGAGGGTAGATTAAAGTCACCACTGACTATTAACTGTATGAGCGGGGTACTTATTTGAAATGAGACTCAGGTTTTCTTTGAACTGTTTAGCAACTATATCTTCTGAGTCAGGGGGTCGGTAAAACTATCCAGTTAATAGTTTAGTCTGATTGTCAGGTATAACCTCTACCCATACTATTTCACACGAGCTATTTACTTCAATTTCGCTACAAGGCAAACTACATCTGACAGCAATAAATACTCCACCACCATCTGTATTTAATCTATCCTTTCTGAACACTGTTAGATCATTTGAAAAAAAATTCGATTGAACTTATTTCCAGCTTTAGCCAGCTCTCTGTACCTACAACTATTTGAGCTTCAGTGCTTTCTGTTAGGGCTTGGAGCTCTGGTTCTTTCCCAACACAGCTACAACAGTTTACAACTACAATACCAATCGTTTCTTCAACTACCTTACTGTGTTTTACCCGCCCACTTTTAGACGGACGTCCCTTCTGTGTTTCCCTGAGACTCTCTAACCTAAAAAAACTGCCCAGTCCCTTCCACACAACCCCCGCTACCCGTGTAGCCGCCTCATGTGTGTAGTGGACTCCTGACCTATTAAGCAGAACCCGGAAACCCACCACCTGATGTCAAAGAATCTGCAGCCTACACAGTCACAGAACCGCCTGAGCCTCTGATTCAGACCCTCCACTCGGCTCTTCACCAAATGACCACAGTTGGTTCTATCAACAGTGCTGCAGATGGTGAGCTCTGCCTTAATCTCGAAAGCAAGACTGGCAGTCTTTACCATTTCCACTAGCCGCCCGAAACCAGATAGAATCTGCTCCGATCCAAACCAACACACGTCATTGGTACCAACATGAGCCACCACCTGCAGTTGGCTAAACGCTGTACTCTTCATGGCATCCGGAAGCATCCTTTCCATATCCGGAATGACTCCCCCCCCAGAATGCACGCGGAGTGCACACTGGCTTCCTTCCCCTCCTTGGCAGCTATGTTCCTAAGGGGCCACATTATGCGCCTAACGTTGAAGCTCCCAATTACCAGCAAACCCGCCCTCTGTGAATGGCCAGACCTTGCAGGCCAAGAATCTTCCTCTGGAACAGGGTGGACGACTGCATCCGGCTCAGAGACATTGTCAGCCACAGATAACGCCCGAAACCTGTTCTTCAAATGAACTGGGGAGGCCCTATGATCGTCCCCTCAGAAAGTTTTTCGCTGCCTGCCAGACTTTGGAATCCTTTCCCACTCGGCCCCGGGTGAGTGGTCAACCACAGTGCAGGCAGTACCTGGGGCGGCCACAGAAGTGGACCGATCGGAGGACACGTGGGATGTGCTCAATGTCCCTGGCATCCCCGCGTTCAATCCCCCACAGTGACGCACCTTGGCAGCAGCCTCAAGCTGTGTGACGGAAGCCAAAGCAGCCTGGAGCTATTAGCTAAGGGTCACCAACTCAGCTCGCATCTGTACACAACAATCACAGTTCCTATCCATTACTGCAGTCGCTCCTGTTTGAAGCTCATAAAAATATGTAACAAGCTAACGGTGTACTCGCTTTAGTAGTAGCAGGAACTAGCTGATGGTCTAACATACTGGGCCTCCGGTTTCTGTACCGCTGGTGATGCCACCATCACCAATTCTGCCTGAGCCTGTTGGCTTGTCAACATCTCATCAGGCCATTGCTTCCCAACCGAGATCGTCAGCTTCCTGCTAACGTCTCACTGGCCCATCGCCTTCCAGCTGAGCCCATTTGTGCCCTGCCAGTATCTCACCAGCCTGTTATTCATCAACCCCTGCACTTTCCACTGCTGGCTTGGCCACATCTCAACCCATCTGGCCACCTCCAAGTCACTGCAGCACCTATCTGCCTCCTGTGTTCACATATATTTCTCAGCACTCCTACACCTTCTACTTGTTCACACCTTCCATTTCCAGACTCTGTGCCAGTTGTGCCGCATTTTTAATACCTTCAAAGCACACAGCCCTTTTCCCTCAGTCCCAGGCTTATTCTGTCTGCTCTAAAGGCTTACCTATTGAAGTTCACATTGGCAGCTTCTCCCAGCTGCCAGCCTTGTTGGACTACCTGGTGTCATCCTACCGATGGTTGGTGCTGGTTGAGCCACTCTTCCATCAGCCACTGATGTCCATTGTCTCCAGGGCGCAGTCATCCTTGGTCATACCAAACAGCTTGCTCCCATCTGCCTGACACACTGGACTGCCTTCCGTCCCACTGCCACACCATCATTGCCTGCCTTTCTGGCCCATCCTCCATCATCTCTCCATTGGCCACCATTAGTAGAGTCTTGTCCGCATCAGCTGCCCCTGCTCGGCATTCTAAGTACGCTGTTGCCTT
The DNA here is from genome assembly GCF_023898315.1 of Schistocerca nitens. Classification (NCBI taxonomy): domain Eukaryota; kingdom Metazoa; phylum Arthropoda; class Insecta; order Orthoptera; family Acrididae; genus Schistocerca; species Schistocerca nitens. The sequence continues at coordinate 435,178,934 of NC_064617.1, forward strand.
AGAGGTCACGCCTGGCTCTCACTGAATCCTCACCAAGCTGCTTCCGGTAGCCCCATTTCTCCTTGCTTATATTTCTGGTTTTTCTGCTGCAGAGATCACAGCATTGGCCGGGTACTTGCGTCTCAAGTACATGTGATGGTTTCAAGGAGGGGGTCCTACATCTCACATCCACCCAAAGCTGTCCTACATTTCATGGCAACCCTTGCTGGCTAGTTGCCATTGTTGTGTCTCAAGCAGCCGCCCTTGATCAAGAATTGCCTCCCATCAACTGCCAACACCTGACACAGGCTCCTTGACTTCTTCACACCAGAGTTATTTTGCATGCCATATCTTTGGGATGTACCCTTACCTTCAGTCTCTAAGGCCCTGAGGTGGCCCACCATCCCTCCCTTAAGGGGAAAGAGGTATTGTGTCCATATGCAGTACCCTCTGGAAATTATGCTGTAGCGTAGCATTGTCAGAATGCTGGTGTGTGTCCACTCAGGTAAACATAAACATATTTATTGGCAGGCTTACAGGAAGCTCTGCAAAACATCGAGGCACTGATGTTGCCCCAGGCATCATCACAATTGTCGAACTATTTTGCTACACCTATCGCATGCCACTTGGAAACACTCAGGTATGTAAATAACCAACTGCTCAATGCATAGCCTTACTGAATGCATGTCCTCACTGGATTTAGCCTTTGTGTGTTCTTTGAGTTGACTAACCATTCACAAGGTGCAGTCTGCACTCATCACTAACCACTGCCTTGTGGGACCCAGCATTTAAAGACACTGAGAAATTTCCTATTTTGTGATACAGAGTTACAGGTGGACCTATCACGCAGTGACTCATTTTCTGTGTGGGCAGGCTTGCACCTAACATGTTGTTGATGTTTAGCCTTCAGGATATATAAAAGCATTGCTCACTGCTGCTAGTGGAATGTCAATTATCGTATTTACTCGAATCTAAGCCGCACTCGAATCTTAAGCCGCACCTGAAAAATGAGACTTGAAATCAAGGAAAAAAAAATTTCCTGAATCTAAGCCGCACCTGAAATTTGAGACTCGAAATTCAAGGGGAGAGAAAAGTTTTAGGCTGCACCTCCAAATCGAAACAAATTTGGTCCATTGTAATATGAGACACAATTTAGGTCAAATGAATGACTATACAGCTACAGTAGTTTGGTTCGAGTCGTAAGCTTAGCAGTTAAGCTTCACCAGGTAGCCATTGCTATGCGTATTTATACGGGTACCCTTCCTTTTTCACGTGCTTTGTCCAGTTTGAATTGATTGCTTATGTTTCTTTGATCTGATAAGTGCCGTTCTCTTTGTTATAGATGTTTACGTCACTCTAAGCTGAAAATGCATTACTGTACTGTGTCATGCATTGTTTGTCGCATTCTGATAGTGCGTGTTTACGGCCTGTCGCTGCTCACGGCATGGCTTGCTTTTGTGCGCGCTACCGCCGCTTACAATTTTTTTAAAAAAAAAAAAAGAGAGAGAGAGGAATCGTCTCATTAGCGAAACAATGGCAAGAGACTGTATTTGTTGTTACTTACACTGCTGCTTTCTTTGATAATGATCAACAAGAACCAAATAATAGACTGCGTATGATAGAAGATGTTCTGAACGAGAGTGTAGCGAAAATTTTTCTCCGTTTGAAAATCTTTGCAGGCGCCTCTTTAGTACATTACATTCTGCACAGAAATTAGAGTCATCTTAGATTTAAAAATCTAGTCAGTTGCCGTGCTTCATTTCTGACTGTATCACTATTAGGTATAAGAATAATACGAATATAAACATGACATGATATGTATATTCTTCTGCGTTTGCTGTTGTCTCACTCTAGTTTCGTAGTTTATTAGACAGACAGGATTTAAATGAGAAAGCAGCAAACACGAAAGAATACATGGCAAAATGTTTATACTCGTATTATTCTTATGGTGAAGAGAATACTGCATGTGATTCACAATTCATCAAGTTCCTATTAGCAACCATCTCTTCTCACAGGTAGGAAAAAATTCAGAATGTAGAGTTGGCCATATTGACAAACATCCCAAACAGTCTTGCCAGTTGGATTTTCGTAGTACATTGAAATGCTGCTACATTCGAAGATGAACAAACAATACTCAATTTGTATTTATTTCGTTGGATAATGTATGAAAATGCAGCGGTCGAAACTCGGGGCGGAGAAAATTAGTTCGTCTTCCTTTTTTTTTTAATGACGCAGAGGTTTTGGCGCCAGTATTTATCTTTGTGCCTACAAAGCATGCCTGTGTAGCACTACACATATTTGACGGCAGAAGTTAGTTGAGGCGGCACCTACCAATGTTTTTCAGGACTTCCGCTTGCTTTCCACTGGATTCTAAAATGCAGGCGGTTTTTTGGATTACAAAAACCGGAAAAAAATTGCGGCTTAGATTCGAGTAAATACGGTAAAGTGTGGTGTTCTATTGTGGTCAGGGACCAAAGAAATATGAATATAGCATAGCAAGTGGTACAGGTTCACAGCTTTCTCTCTCTCTATCTATCTATCTATCTATCTGTCTCTGTCTCTCTCTCTCTCTCTCTACCACCCCCCTACCACCCCCCCCCCCCCCCGCATTCCCCCTCCCCCCTCCTCCTGATGCTGACTCTCTTCCAAAGAGAATAAGAAAATCTCTCATGTGTCAAAATTTCCCTCATTTGGGAGGGAATCTGACTGTGTTGGACATTTCTGCAAACTGTTTTTGTGGAAATATCAATTGTTTAAAGTTCATTGAAACCTAATTCATTTGTACTGAATTGTTTGTTAGCAGTAGTACAAATCCAATTAAAGGTATCTGCAGCTATATCAGGTATACCAGGTGGATCCAGTGTGAGTGGGTTCACATCAGTTGGGCTGTCCACTGTCAGCAACAAAATATACAACTCTGCTTGACCCATAGCTATCAGATTTCACATACATCATCTAAGCATGCTGACATTGTCCTTATTCATTGCAATATTGCATATTCTTTTAGTCCAAGCCTAGCACTTGTAGTGTCATTCACAACTTAAGCTTTTGCTCTATAAATTGAAACTCAATATTTGTAATTCTACTTGCATTTTATCTTAATTATATAGTGGTATTTTAAAAAAAATGGAGGAGTTTGCAAATCTTTTCTATTTCATAATCCCTGTTTTCAAATCATTTTTGAGATACACATCTAGAGCTCAGATTGAGTTATAACTTGGACACCACTGTTCAAAATAACACGTGTTTCGTATGGGTTAGACAAATGGGGGTGGTAGGATCTGCAAGATAGGATCTGATTTATGACCATATATTAAATCTATAAAGTTCAAAGTATCTGTTAACATTGTGCATGCACAGTTCATTACATCTTAACGGCTATAAATGAAGGGCCAATACAGCACAAACTACCATCACTATTGTTTAAAATGGGATTAAAGAGTTTGATGTAGCCAGATGACTGAAGTTTTAACTTCCAACAACATAAACTATAGATCATGCGGGATAAGTGACATCTTACATCTAGAATCAATATGAATGACATGTGCATGCCAAAAAGGGGTGGCTGTGTTTATCCTAGAATGTGAAACATATGTTGGTCACAGTTAAACAGATTGTGGTCTTCTGCTTCTTAAAGGCCCTCTTCTGTGCAGTAATAAGGACACAGTCAACACTGAAACACCCGGGAAGCTTTTGACTCAGCATTTCACCTTTGCTTATTATCAAATTTATGATCATATGGGATAACAAATGACATTTTTCAGGGCTTGAGGATTTCATGGGAGGACACAGCACATTATCTTTGGGGGGGATTAACACCAGATGTAGAAGTAAAGTCGGGGATGCCCTAGGGAAGTGTTTTGGTACCCTTGCTGTTCATGTTAATAGCCTTGCAGATGGTATTTATAGTAACATCAGACATTTGGCAGATGATGGGAGTTACCAATAATGAAGCACCATCTGGAAGAGTCTACACAAATATTCAGTATGAAATAGGAAGAAACCCTTATAAGTATTGCAATTGAATGTACTCTCTTCCATGCAGTTCACTGTGGTGTACACAGTACAGATGTAGATGTAGAAGTGCCTGGTCTAAAATTAACACTTGAATCCATATGTTATGGACACATCACACACATACAGAAAATGAGTTCTTTTCTGTTCCTCTTTTCTTTCTTTGTGTGCAGATATTTTCAGACTGACTACCCCACTGTGATTCAGTCACTTTTTTTAGAAGATTCTTCCTGACAGAAACTATTGACTTGCAGTTCATGAAGTGTTTCTTCTAAAGAAAGGATCTGACAAGTCTCAATCGTAGGTATTTTGGAGATCACTGTATTAAAACTCGACTCCTGACCATACTACTTTTTACCTGTGAGTGTCTCCCTTGTCATTCAAATAAAAGATCTTGACAGACCTTCAAGAGGGTTTTTGAACACACTCTCCACTGATTCACAGCTTATGCTCTCGGTTAATAGAGTAAAAGCTTCGGTATATAATAAGAATCTAGTGCTCTGGGCTATAAGTTGTTCATTAGTATGTATATTGAATGCAACAGGAGCAGTCACACTTCAGTGTGAAAGGCCATTTTTTCTATATTCTCCATTGACTGCACTGCCCTTTGAAATCAATGGAGAACCTGCTATTGTGCGAGAGAGTGACAATGAATCTGATTAGCTTACAATCCTTGCTCAGGCTGTAGATCTGGACTAGGTGCAGCTGATAGTTACAGTGTTGACATATTAACAAATACTATTCTTGTTACCTTACAAACTTCAAAACTATTCTCTATGAACTGTGTTAGATTCAGCATTAGTCCTGTACAGCTTTTATCAGTGCATAATCCAGCAACTGGTAAAAGGTGATTTAAAATCAAATCTTGCCCATAACTTATAAAATTGAAACAGTTGTGTGACAATTTTAAAATTCTTTGTATTGTTTCTGTCTTTCCCAGATTTCAGCAGAGCAATCATTGAGCTCTTCTGTAACATCTTTATATCTGCTTATACTGTACTTATCTCTAATTTTTGTATGCTGAGTGTTGTTGTAAGGCCATTAGTAACCTATTGCTCTTCTCTTAGCATTTTTGGCTTTATGGATTTGTGTGTACCTTCCCATTCAGTACTAGTTGACATGCTACATGATTGTCTACATCTACACCTACATCAACAGCTGCATAGGTACTCCACAGGCCACCATGAGGTGTGTGGTGGAGGGTACCATGTACCACTACTTGTCATTTCCCCTGCTGTTTCACTTGTAAATAGAGTGAAGGAAAAACAACAGTCTGTACGTCTCTGAATGAGCCCTAATTTCTCATATCTCATATTCGTGGTCCTTACACATGACGTATGTTAGTGGGAGTAGAATTGTTCAACAATCAGCTTCTAATGCCAATTCTCAATAATGTTTCCCATAAAGAACGCCGCCTTCCCTCCAGGGATTCCCATTTGAGTTTCCAAAGCATCTCCATAATACCTATGTTGTGTTCAAGCCTACTAGTAGCAAATCTAGCAGCCCTCCTTAGAATTGCTTCATTGTTTTCCTTCAGTCCGGCCTGGTAGGTTCTCAAACACTTGAGCGGTACTCGAGAATAGGTCACACCAGCATCCTATATGCGGTCACTTTTACATGTGAACCAATCTTTCCTAAAATATTCCCAATGTGTGGCAGTCCTCCATGTGGGCCTCTTGTAGGGAGTCTGTGGTTCTCTGCCGGCTCTGCATTGGTCACACATGGGCGACCCACGGCTACCTGCTGTGTTGTGAAGACCCACCTCAGTGTCGGTGCAGTACCCAGCTGACAGTGGCCCATATTTGTTGAGCTGTCCTCCTTTGGCTGCCCTGCAACGGAATCTTCAGTTACCGGACTCGTTATCATTAATTTTAGCAGACAATGCCTCATTGGCTGCTTTGGTTTTACTTTTTATTCATGAGGTTGGATCTTATCATTCGATCTAAGTTTTAACACCTATCCTTTATACCTCTGTGTCCTCCACCCTAGTGGTTTTAGGCTGGAGGTTTTAATGTGGCGCAGAGTGGCTTTCTTATACTTTTAATTCTCGTGGTTCGCCAGCCACAGCCATCTGCTCTCTTATTATCCCTTCTTCCTGTTTCTTGTGTCTCTCTGTGGTTTTCTTGTCCACTTTTGTCCATTTTAGTGTTTGTTGCCCTTCTATCTTTCTCATGGTTTTTCCTTTCCTCCATCTTTGTTTTGTATGTCTCGTTTGTTTTACTCCCACCCTTGTGGAATTATTTTAATCGGAACAAGGGACCTATGACGTAGCAGTTTGGTCTCTCCCCCCCTCCCCCCTTTTAAACCAACCAACCATTCATTCCCAATAAACCAAAGTCGACCATTTGCCTTCCCTACCACAGTTTCCACACGCTCATTCCACCTCATACCACTTCGCAACAATATGCCCAGATATTTAAATGACCTGACTGTGTCAAGCAGGCCACTGGTAATACTGTATCTGAACATTACAGGTTTGTTCTTCACTCATCTGCATTAACTTACATTTTTCCACATTTAGGATCAGCTGCCATTTGTCACACCAACTGGAAATTTTTCGAAGTTATTCTGTGTCTTCCTTACAGTCACTCAACTTTGACACTCTACAGTTCACCGCGGCATCATCAGCAAACAACCACAGACTGCAGCCCATCCTGTTTGACAAATCATTTATGTATATGGAGGACAACAGTGGTCCTATCACACTTCCCAACGGCACTCCTGACGATACCCTCGTCTCTGATGAACACTCGCAATCGAGGGCAGTATTCTTTGAGACACTCACTTATCTCTGATCCTATTCCATATGCTCGTACCTTCATTAACTGTCTGTGATGGGGCACTGTGTTAAATGCTTTCCAGAAATCTAGAAATATGGAATCTGCCTGCTGCCCTTCATCCATAGTTCTCAGTATAGCGTGTGAAAAGGGCAAGCTGAGTTTCGCACGAGTCATGCTTTATAAAACCATGCTGATTTGTGGACATAAGCTGCTTAGCCTCAAGAAAGTTTATTGTATTTGAATTGAGAATGTGTTCAAGGATTCTGCACCAAACAGAACTTATGGATTTTGGTCTGTAATTTTGTGGGTCCATCCTTTTACCTTTATTATATAGTGGACCCACCTGCACTTTTTTCGGAGTTTCTTGGGACTTTGTGCTGGGCAAGAGATTCATGATAAATGCAAGCTAGGAAAGAGGCCAATGCCCTAGAGTACTCTTTGCAAAATCAAATTGGGTTTCCATCCAGACCTGTTGATTTATTTGTTTTCAAATCTTTAAGTTGATTCTCTATGCTGGGTATTCTTATTTCCATGTAGTCCATACAGGAGTCTGGATGCCTCCACTTATCAGAGCCCCCCCCCCCCCCCCCCCAGCAGATATACTGGATGAACATTGGCTTTCTTTCCTACCTTGAACACTATCTGCATAAAGGGCTCCATAACACGCTGAGCATTGGCGCTCCCAATAACCAGTGAACCCCTTCCTCCATGTGCCTTCTCGGACCCTGCCCAAGGAGTGGCCACCTGTCCACTCACAAGATGAATGAGGCCAGGCTGCCAGTCTCCACATTGGCGCTCTACCTCGAGTGGCATGAATGCGTTACCACCTCACCACTCACCCTACTGTGAGGGCAGATCCACCACATTATGTGCACTAGAAGCTGCTTCGGGAGCAGAGCCCATGGGCAAAACAAGTGACACCTGAGGTGTCCCATATGATGTGCCAGATTCTCCACCACAACTACTCCCAATGACAGCAGCCTGAAGGTGACTAACCATAGCCAACGGCACATTCAGCTGTTCGCAAACAGCGGCCTGCTCCTTCTGTATCCACACAAGCATACACACATCCTACCCATCCTAGCAAGACTAACTGAAAAAGTGAACCATGAAAGCAAACAGTCCTAGAGATGCAACTTGCTACACTCCTGATGTGTCACCAATGGATGCTGATGTGTTAAAGAGCTACATAGCTGGCTGTTCAGTGAGCAACTATTTTCTGTAAAGACTGAATGAATTTACTCTTAAAAACTGTGAGAATAACCCCTTAAAGAGGGACACACATGAAATTTAATAAATATCCTAAGTGGAAAACACAGAAAAGGATAAACAATTAACTTGCTCCATTGCATACACACTCATATTACAGTCGAGAGCTGGAGCCTGACTGGCTGGCTTACTAAATGAATGGACGGTTACTTTCAAAACAAAACAAAACAAATGGGCAACTAATGCACTACAGACTGATTGAATTTACACTTACAAAAATGTGAGATTAACTCTCTTAAACAGAGAAACATGCACGAAATTTAGTAAATGTACTACGTAGAAAACACAGAAAAGGATGAACACTTCTGCTGTGTAAATGCTTTTGTCTCACAACCAAGAGCTGGAGCCTGTCTATCATATTATGCTGTACCAAGGTGCTTATTGGATCATTGCTTTATGACTTGATGTCATTTGTGAACTTCAGTACTGTATGACCACGGTGACAGAAAATATCAAAGTAAATGGTTAGATATATTTACTTCATCAGTCTCGGTTACAAATTATCATAAATGATTAATAGTTTTGATCACTACATGATTGTCTGCATATCTATAAATAAAAATACAAGATTGAAAGTATCTACTTGAATGAATGACATTAGTTGAAAATATTGAAAATAATTAGGGTTCCGTGAGTGAATCTGTAGAAACAGAACCCTTATAGGATTGCTTTATTGTCTGTCTGACTGTTAAGAATCCTTTTTCTCAGGAATGGGTAGACATAATAAGGGCAGATTTATGACACATATTAATGTCTACGGATGCTTGACAGCATACAAATTTTAAGCTTCTAAGTCAATTCATAAAAATATACAGCTATTTAGGTCACATATTTTGATACTCAAAAACTCATTCATCAAAACCTGTAGGGTACTTTCCATTGACCTAGAATCATGAAATTTGGCAAGGAGCAAGATTTGACAGTATGAGTAAAGGAAAAAATCTGTAATTGTTAATTTGTAATTATGTAACACAAAAAAGTATTTTTTTGTCTTTTATCATCTGTCTGTCCATTTGCCCATATGTTACAAGCCACTTTTCTCTTGAACAAGTTGGCGTATCAGATTCAGATTTATATCACAGACTGAAGTCTGTAATCCCTTGGCAGTGTAAAACATTTAAGCTCCTAAGTCAATTCAGTCAAAAGATTCAGCCATTTATGTAAAATATTTTGAGACTTGTGAAGTCACTCATCAAAACCTATATGGTACTTCCTGTTGATGTAGAATTACGAAATTGGACAAGAAGCAAGGTTTCACGGTGCAAATAAAGTAAAAAAAATTGAAAATTGTTAAATTATAATTATATTGCATAAAAATTCTTTTTGCCAGTAGAACCTATGTTGCATTCATCGTCCATCAAAGGCCTAATAGACTAACTTTACTACACGCAAACGTAAAATGCAGAATGAAGTCCTGTTTTAAAAGTAAATAAAAAATATTTTACTAAATCTTCTATATCAATACATATAAACTGAAGCCCCTATCTGATTCTTTTTGTATGTCCAGGCTAGTCTGAAGAACTAGTGTAGAGATTTTGATGTGGTCTTGGAATCCTCATGACCAGTATCTTGCCAGCATCTTTATCAAAAACAGGCGAAAACCATTGAGATTCTCAATTCCCAGGGTGGATGAACTGTTGTATAAATGTACATAATTAAGTTTGTATGGAATTCTGTGTGCGGTCCTGCTCGCATTTGGCCAATCTTTTTAAAGTGTGATTTTAATAGACTAGTTTAATATTAAATAAAATTAAAAGTACTCAATAATTTGTTCAATAATTATAGCAAGTTGAATTGTATTCACAAATCATAATTTGCATGTTCAACAGTGTGACTCCAGTACCTGGATCTGAAGCAGTGTGGTTCAGCCTGGATTGGAAGCTCCCATGTGTGCTGTTCTTCACTAACAGGAATCTACCCTCAGAGTTGGTGCCTCCACCTCTCAACCCATTGACAGCAGATGTCTTTAGGGAAGATGAAAGTCTGGCCAGAGGCTGTGGTCAACGCATGATCACATTCACACCACTTGGTACTAATGAAATGCTGGGAAGAGGTATGTATTGTATGCACAAAATCCACCCAAGGCTGTTGGTGTGACACCAGAAAGTAAAAATGCTCCAATGAAGAAGACAGCTGTAATAGCTAGTTCTCTCAGTCAGGACTCACTCACTGATGCTACTAAAATACTTGTGTAATACAGAATGTGTTTACAACTTAAAATATGAAAGAAAATCTATTGTAAAATTCTCCTCATTTAAATGTAATCAATGCATTAAGGACATTGGTGGTATACTAAAATCTAAGTAACTGAGAAATGGGATTACTGTAGTCAGACCTGGTGTAGTTAACCAGTTAGTCCCATTTTTTTAATACAAAATAATTTTGGATATTGGGCAATGTAATTGTAAACTTTTGAAGCAACTAAATTGCCAGTGTTTCGACTGACTTGCTGTGGTCCTCTTCAGGGTGGTTTATTGCTGTATACTGATGAATGTCTTCCTTTATATACTGTCATTTGGCTACCAACATCACATACCTGAGATGTTATTGGACAGTTTGATGTGGTTGTTATGGACTGGGTGGGTGTTGGTACACTATCACCTGTACTACCCTGGTGGCTGATTCGAAGGCAATTCTAGTAGGTGATTGGTAGAATGCAGCATACCAGCTAGCTGTTGTCTGTGCCACTCTGGTAAGTAGGCCCTCTCTTGTTGCTGACTGGAAGGCAGTAGCAGATTGGCAGCTTGAATCCAGAGGGTTGTGTTTTCTTGCAGCGAGACATTAAGGCCGCACTTCAGTGGTGTGATCCAATACCCAAAATTATTGTCTCCAAAATGACACTGACCATGGAAGCCCACAAAAACTTATACAAGAGTATTTTTATCTTTTTATTTTGGCTTCCACCAATTTGACTATTTAAAAAAGCTGGGAGAGTATCCGAATAAAGTTCGGCTGCTTTCCACACTTGATTTTAGTTGAGGCCTTGTGATACAATAAATATTTGTTCATATGAGGTGGAAGGGAAAAAGGATCTGTGCCACCCCTTCCCATATTTAAAGATAGTCACACAAAAATACAAATTGGGATGAAAAAGTTTGATGGGTTGCTGTAGAAAATTACCATTTGTGTTAGCTCTCAATACTTATTATTAGCTGACTTCCTTAAGGTAGACTTCATCCTTCTTAAAGAAGGGCTCTTAATTCCAAATTCCTTTTGTTGTTTCAAATATTAGAATTTTTTTTTATCTGAAGAACTTGCAGTTTGTGGAAGGCAGATGACTTATTTAGCCTCACAATCATGCTCTAACTTCTCAGGAGACCCTGCAGTTTGGAATCAGGAATTCTCAAACATTCCACTTAAAGCCATGGACAAACGCCAGTCTCTCAACACAAACAGAAACAAATAATTTCTGAATTTGAACATAATTCGTGCAGCCAAAGATTTCTATTAGTTGCCAGGGGTTTAAAAATAGTGAATGTAGATAGTGTATCACCAGCCACAAATCCTCTCCCCCTTTTCCCTATCACTACGTATAAGGAACTGCTTTCTTTTAAACTTGATTTATCAATTGTTCAATCATTGGTGCCCTTAGAATGAACTTCTCAAAATAATTTATTGCCTCCAGATGTTATTGCAGTCCTTCAAAATTCTGTAGTGTTTAGAAATTGTTAAATGCCACCAGATTTTGCTGAGTTGGGTGAATTCCTGTATTGCAGAAAATGTGGTCCAAATCACACTTCCTCTGTGGAAAAATTTGTGGTAACACAAAATCGACTGCAGCCATAGGAAGTTTAGAATAAGATTCATAAGTGATTTACACATATAGAAACTTTTTTCACAGTCTCAATCCCATTTCACTTGGAGAGAAATTACCAGTTTTTACCCTAAGATCATCTTCAGATATGATTGTTCCTGTATATAGCAACCCATGATATATATGTTCACAAAAATCTAACAAAAGTATCCACAGAATGGCATTGCAGCTGGTGGTTGTATTTGAGAATAGATGGATAGCATACTGTATGAAGATAACCATACATTTGAAACTGGTAATAGTTGTGTAAATAAAAAAATTTGGGTGAAACCATGATTGTGAATTAAGTTCATGTGCAGTAAGTGACAATCACTGTTGCCCAGGCATTTTACTTAAAATATCATTCGTATGTGATGGAATGTTGTGTTAGTTGCTCAGTGTAGTGCTGGTATATAACCAGGCCAGTGACTACACAAGGGCAACTGCCAGTATCAGTCAAGATCAGAATATTGATAAGCATCACTGTTATTACATGTCGGCTCTTGATAATAACTGAATTGCATGATGAGATCTATTATGGTAAAATAACTGCAACTTGAGAATTTTGGTAGCAAGTCAGTGAATTAACGTGTTGCCACCAACAGATAGCACAATAACTGTAAGTTTGAAGTTGCAAAGGATGACACCTGATTTCATTTTAAACATGATTGACATAGCCAGTGAATTTACAAAATCATTTCAATTGCTCCATGCAGTGATTAGTTCATCTTGCAGTGTCCATGGAAAGTAATGACGTTCCCTTCTTCAATATGAAAGAGGGGATTTTGAGGGGGGGGGGGGGGGGGCACATACAATTGACGTTAGTCATCAAGAACTTGAAAAAATAATGGCATCAGACAACTTGTTTTTGGAGTTCCTGATGGTAAATTCAGACATTATGAAGGTGTAGAAACCAGACATTTGATTACCCCCTTCTGATATGTGACTAAACATGTGGACCATTTGCATGACATTGTGTAATGATACTTTGACAATGGTCTTGTTGCAATCTGGAAAGAATTTGTTTACATATTCTAATAAAAGACAATGCTAGGGAGACAGAAACAGGCATGTTTCCAAATTGATCAAAATAACTAATATAACTCTGTCAACTTAAAACTATATTGGAATGTGTTAAATGATTAGCGATATATAAATGATGAGTAATATACATACACATTGATAGTAGGCCCCCAGATATTATCTTTTGAAGCTGTAGTATTGAGCTCCATTTATTCCTAAGTGAACCTGCCAACTCTCCCAATTTAGGTGGGAAACAACAAATTTTCCATGTTTTCTCCTGCCATCGGGTTATTCCACTATTTCTTCCGATTTTTAGTTAATTATCATTGGACCTAAGACATTCATTTTGGAAACCCATTTTTTTTTTACCACTGGCTGAAAGTCCTTGGCTCAGAAGTCATTTTTAATCTGTATACATATCAAAGTTTATATTTTCCTTTTCCCCCATACGCATTTTGTAGAATGTATACTCATACTGCCCAGTGGTATGCTCTTGTTTGGGATCATGTTTGTAAGTTGTCATTATGCTTAAGTGAAGTTGCTTATTATTATGTGTGCTATTACAGGTATAAATCTTTAGAGTGGGTAGACATGAGTATTATTTTGTTACTTGAAGCTCTGAAAGGCTTTACTTTTATGTAAGCAGTTGAATCAGTGTTTTGTTTTACATTATGTCAAAACATATAACTATTTTCTTGAAGAAATATTTGGAACAGTTTCTGTGCATTATCAAGTCTAGGGAAGTTCTGTTGTTTGCATTCTGTACTCTCTGCTGATGTGACATTTGTAGAGCGGATGTTGGAAAAACCGATATTTCAAAAATATGTGAACAAAAATAGCAAAAAGAAATGTTAAATATGAATAACTATAAAAGTGAAAGTGGCAAGGTGTTAAATGCTTAATGCTTGTTTATATTGTTTATTATTGAACACAATTTGCCAGTCAATTGTACTGGCCATGTGAGTCATCTGTTCAGAAAAGTGATCCCGGATAGAGGTACAGCAAAAAAATACAGCTGTGTAAGAACACAAACTGTCACAAATGTAGCAGAAATGGTGATCAAGGAAAAAAAGAAATCATAGGAACTTTAAAAAAAATGGCCATTTTCTGTTTCAACAGTCAGTAGTAAAATAGGCGAATTAAATTTATGTCATTAGAATGTCATATCTTGGCAATGTTGAATATTGTTATTTTGCTTCCCTGTATTTCAGAAACAACAATAGCAATTGACATGAAACTTTTGTACGACATTACATGTAATGTTCTTAACGCACTCAAATAGAATAATTGCATTCCAGCTACTGGTTTGGGAAATACAATTATTTAACTAAATGTCTAAAATATATTTTTTTAATTTTTGTACTTTCTCTTAAACAAGTTTAGTTGTACTTAACATAACGTTTTTATTTTAGTTCCAATATTAGAGAAGGAAAGTTGTAACTCACCATATAGCAGAGATGCTGAGTTGCAATAGGCATAACAAAAAGATTCACACAACTATAGCTTTTGGCCAGCAGCTGACAAAGGCCTTAATGGGTGAAAGCCATAATTCTGTGAATCTTTTTGTTGTGCCTATCGTGACTCAGCATCTCCGCCATATAGTGAGTAGCAACTTTCCTTCTCTCCCTAAATCGCTTCAGGCAAATGCCGGGATGGTTCCTTTGAAAGGGCACGGCCGATTTCCTTCCCCGTCCTTCCCTCACCCAAGCTTGCGCTCCGTCTCTAATGACCTCGTTGTCAACGGGACATTAAACACTAATCTCCTCCTGCTCCTCTAATATTGTTACATTCCATCCTGGGTTTTCCATTGTTTGATTTTATTTTAGTTCAGTAGACTCAGTATCTACATCTTGTTGCTCCCTGAAAATTTGAATACTTTACTCCAAATGATTTCAAAGATTTAGGTAAAAATGCAAGTGAAGACGCAACTGAAAATGTAAATTTTCAGATACAACTTTTTCTAAAGTTTTAGATCACTTTAAATTATAAATACATGTTTTAATTTTTAGTTTTACTCACTTAGAAGCATTCTGCCCCATTGTGTGTATCATCCTTATGATCATTTTCCTTGGATCTCATTCTTTTCTCTCTTCTGGACTCTTTGGTGGTCATTTCTGCTATACATTGTGCTTTATTAGTGTAAGCCATGTTCATCTGTTGAAGTTGTCTGATGCATTTACTCCAGGTTTAAGTCCCATAAACTGTAGCACTATCACCCTACTGATGTAGCCATCATTAAAAGTACTAACAGCATCACAGACCCTGCATTTCAGTGTCTTCCTTTGCACAAAATCATTATTTGTTATGCGAGTCCATTTGACATTTTTGAAGAATATATCTAAAAACAAAGATGATGTAACTTACCAAACGAAAGCACTGGCATGTTGATAGACACACACACGTACACACAAAATTCAAGCTTTCGCAACCAACGGTTGTTTCATCAGGAAAGAGGGAAGGAGAGGGAAAGACGAAAGGATGTGGGTTTAAAGGGAGAGGGTAAGGAGTCATTCCAATCCCGGGAGCGGAAAGACTTACCTTAGGCGGGGAAAAAGGACAGGTATACACTCGCGCGCGCGCCCACACACACACACACACACACACACACACACACACACACACACACACACACACATCACATCACATCCTTTCGTCTTTCCCTCTCCTTCCCTCTTTCCTGATGAAGCAACCGTTGGTTGCAAAAGCTTGAATTTTGTGTGTATGTTTGTGTGTCTATCAACATGCCAGCGCTTTCGTTTGGTAAGTTACATCATCTTTGTTTTTAGATATAATTTCCCGCGTGGAATGTTTCCCTCTATTATATTCATGATATTGTTCAAGGGCACATATGGATTCTTATTCTGCCCATGTAGATGCTTCTTAAATAAGTCAGGATATGCCTGGTCTCTGTAAATGGGTGTTTTTGATTTCCAACACTGTTGTTGGGATGGAATGTTTACGGCTGTATGAAGTGTCTGAGTACTGGGCATTGTGAAATGTGCACAATGAATCTGGTACGGGAAGGCATAATTGGTGTATTAGTTTCCATTTATAATAGATCAAATCAGATTATTGGTTTGTCATTTGTTTGTGGAAGGAAGTAACCTATATGACTTGCCTTATTGTGAACAAATCATTGCGCTTATTGCTAATGGCCACATGATAGTACTGAATTCATCAGTAATGTTGTCTGCCAGCCTACCCCTTATGGTTTTGTCATAAGAAAGTTTCTTGTTTCTCAAACTTATTTTCAGGTTTCCCGGCCTGGTGCCAGTGCTCTCCTGGAAGTGATTCACACATTGCAGTTTTGTGATAACCGTATCACTGTAAGATCAGGTTGTTACTATAGTATTGTATACTTTTGAGTCACCATCAACTAAGAACTTAGCATAGCCAACACTCGTTTCATTCATTGATCGAGTGAAAATTGCAGTAGCCACAGAGGCCTCCATTTCCCACTTATTCCTATATAGTTGCTATCACAGATATATTCTGCTTGGTTCTCTCATGTACATTTTTAACAGTGTTTTGTTAGGAATTGGAAGTCAATTACCTTTCCGGTATCCACACTGGTTTCCATAACAAGAGAATTCTTCGAACTTCTGCATACAACATGGGTTTACTTTTGTGAAATACTACAACATTGTTTTCAACGGTGCTGCCAATAGAAATGATGTATTTTAGCCTTTGTAATGCTTTTTTCCACAGCCTCCTTTATACAGTAGACTCACAATAATCCGACAGTTATGGGACAAAGGAGGTTTCGGATTATCAAAAATGTCAGATTACCAAAGATAGACTGTTTAAAATTGAATTTAGATTTCTAAGGCTAGAAAATTAAGTTGTTTTGCATAAGTATTGCATGTGTACAGCGTGTACTATATTATGCCTATTGTTACAATACATACTGACTACATACCTATGTATTTCACAGCCATTGAAGCTATAAAAAATACATGTGTACATATAAGACAAGATTTATTATGTATGCACATATGTGTATATAACGACATTACGAATTTATACAAATACATGTATACAATGTACATACATACATACATACAAATGTTTATAAATAGTTTATTTATCACTTTAAAAAATTTGTAATAGCGGGTTTTTTTTTTCTCCATGAAGAGTCCGACATGGCTTTTTCTTGAATGTCTTTTAACATCAAAATGTTATTGCAGTCGAGTTCCCTCTCTTCAGATGCCATAACCTCTTTGCAAGTGATAGTGCATTTCACTTCTGTGGCCACCTCAATCGGGCCATTGTCTACCACATGAACCACAACTTTCTGGATTATCGCCTCTTCTGTCAGTTCAGAACCGAGGTTATCGTGAAACACCCATCTTCTCAGTTCTTCTGCATTTTCATGTGGAATGTTAATTTCATCACAAAATGTAAGTGCAGCCGTAGTAACTTCATTATCATCTTCAGATTTGTTATTTCTGCCACCTTTCTTTGGAAGGAGTGGGTTTTCTGGCCAAATATTTTCCAAAGATTTTATCAGAGTTAAAGGCTTGTTTTGATGCCACACAATTTCTCCATTGACAAATACATCCTAGACACTAAATTTTTCCAAGATTAGTGTGATATCTGTGTCAGGTTGGCTGACGCTGTGAATCAGTAGGTATTTTTTGTAATGTGCCTTCAATGCTTTGATCCAGTGGGTGAATCAGTTCAGTCGTATTATTCAGCAAATACAAAGCCTCTGTGTAACCATGAACCATTATAACTCTCAATTCATCCTTGCCCGGGTGTCCTGGAGCATTAACTAACAACCAAAGGACCTTCAATGACAGATTTTTTCTCTTTAAGTGTTCTTTGGCTTCTTTTACAAAATGATTTGAAAACCAGTCTACAAGACGTCTTTAGTAACCCATGCTCTGCTTTGTTTTTGTACATCACTGGAAGAGATTCGACTTCTATGTTTTTAAATGTTCATGGGGACTGATTTGCCCACAGCTAAGAGTTTTAACATATGGCTTCCAGTGACATTTGTGCACTGCATTAACATGATATGCTCTTTTTGAGTTTTCCTTCCATAAACTTTTTTTTTTTTCTACCGCCATTACAAAAGCTTTTGTTGGAAGTTTCCACCAGTTTAAGTCTGTTTCATCAGCAGTATACAGTTGTCTGGGCTTAAGGCTTAGTTCATTGATTTTGGCGTTTAAATCTTGAATGACTTGAGAAACTTCAGCCTGATCAGCTGATAGTTTTTCTCCATTCATCTGTGAGAAACGAATACCATGCCATTTCTTAAAGTTTTCAAACCAACCATCGCTGGCATGAAAATCATCTTTGTTGATCATTTCATGATAAAAAAAGCTGGGCTTTATGTTTTAAAATATCTCCTGAAATAGGGACATGTTTGCTTCTTAGTTGTTTAAATCAAATGTACAGAGCTTCCTCAACTTGAGGGTATTCGCTCAGGTGAAGGGCTTTTCTCTTAGAGGCATCTTCTGCAATTTTTATAAATTGTTTTATCTTACCCCTATGTTTTAGTACTAGATTAACAGTAGGTTGCCAGATATCAGAAGCTTTAGAAATGGGAGTTGGAGTTTCACTACAGTGATATCTTTTTATAATTTCCTATTTATCAGTAAGAAGTAAAGTTTTGTGCTTATATTTAGCATTCCCACTTGTGCATGCCATCTCTCAACACTTTTTAACACAAAAATTAAAACAGAACAACTAATCCTTGTTGCAGAATTCAAATTCACTGATAACATGAAAGGAGCACTCTCGATAACACGTTTAAAGTGTGTGCACGAATAATGCTGTATGGCACGTTTTGCATCACCTTGCTACATTCCACCATTCATGTTACATACAGCATTGTTTGTGTAGAGGTGTGAAAACTGTCTTGAGTCTCCTTGTTGTTTAGTGCTGCCCTTAGATGGTAGATGAATGAACTATTACAGCAGATGCTGCAGGTTGCCGTACACAGCATAATTCCACATGATACTGCAAAAATGTGCCATACAGCATTATTCATGCACATATTTCTTATACTAGCTTGAGGCATGGGACAGACGGGAGGAGGTGTCTGTTGTGACAAGTGTGTGCCTGTCTGTGTCTGGAGCAAGCACAGTGCACACCTCCAATGTGGCTTCAGACTACCGAGTGTTCGGACTGTCAGTGTTAGATTATTAAGAGTCTACTGTGTAAGATGTTACCAAATTTCTTTGATCTCTAAGTAATGCTCACAAAATTTACAGCAATTTAAACAAGTGCAGACATTATTTAAGAAATAAAATGAAATAAAATATTTCCCATGCGAGTGCATAAGTGATTTATATACCATTTACCATTTCATTAAGGAAATTGCAAACTGTGTAATAAGATAAAAACCAAAAAATGTGAAAAAAAAATTTTTTATTTTAACTCCAGTTAAAAGTGTATTCTACTGGTATCACCCTGGGGCCACATCTTCATAACACTCTGAAGGCATGTAATATTCCACTCAATAACTGTTTAGCCATATGTTGTGATAATGCACTTGCAATGGTTGGAATTAAGAATGGAGTTGCAGGTATGTTGTGAAAAACATTCGAACCTTGTACAGATTTCCTGGGCCAGGTTAGAGGTAAGGAATACGGTATCAACATTTTGAGTAGTTCTAGTGTTTTCATTTGTGTTTTTGTAACCTTCATATATCTTTGTGACATTATAGTCAACATTAGCTGCCTTGAGACTGTACTGAAAAAAAGCCTTGGTTTTTGATCATTTGTACATCCCGATTTTTAAAACTGAATCTCCTGGTGTTTTTTTTTTTAGATTGGCAGATATGCCTGTGCCACCCTGTATTTTGTTTGTGAGAATGTAAACCAACATAGTGTAGTGAAGGTAGCCCTTATTAACCCAGAATGGTCAGTGACCTCTAGCTTGTGACCTCTAATCCCTATTATTTGAAGATTTTTGTCATAAAACTGTCTCTGATAATACTGAAGTACTTTAAAGACATCTACACTCTGGCTACTTCCAGAACAGACAAAATTTGTGTCTCAGCACTGTCAACCAGTGCACTAAATGCTGCATTGCAGGGTTCATCGAGAGCAAGAAGAAATTACCCATGAGCTCGAAATCTGTTACCTCTACAGCCACAAATTGCTAGATGCCAAGAAAATTTGCAAAAATCTTCAAGTCTTCCTATTGGTCATTGAAAACAACAAACAGTGGGGGCTGCAGGCAAGCTGCCAACTTTAGAGGCATAGCTGGCATGCTGCCTGATTTCTGCAGCAATTAGAGCAGCTCCATTTAATTGTTGCTGATGTTGATGATAAGCCAGCTGCTGGAACTGCTGATGTAGGTACAGAAATGCATGTTCCATTGTACAGTACATGGGATATGTAAAAAGAATGTTTGCTGGTATTTTTGTGTTTCTGTTTATCATTTAATTACAGGTGCCCCATATACAAGGCAACTGAGCAAAAACAGCTAGACATCAAGGACTGCATACAGTGAGTGCATGTATGGTGTACACTAGAGATGTAGCGTATTCAGTGATGATAGGTGCATATATGGAGATAAATGAAAATGTTCACTTATAAATTTATCTGTGTCACTGCTTACGTTCAGCGTACCCCTGTATGGTTTTTGTCCGTGCCTTCTGTGATAAGCTACTTGAGTTTATGTCATAAGTGCCAAGCTGTGATGCTGACTGTTTCTTTCACACAACTGAGTTGTACCTCCCCTGTCTTCCCAACACCCCTTTACACGTTTTGTCCACTCTTAATTTTCTAATACAATGGCGCAATTTCCTTGCATGTGTCAGATGGTTGCTCATGTTTTTGCACAGATGAGCTGTGTAACAGCCAACACTTTCCATTTGGGAGTAGTGTTAATCACTAAAGGGATGGTGAGTGTCTTGCTGACAGAAAAGGAGTTCAGTATATTGTGCTTCCGAGTGGGTGAAGCACATATGTACAGACTCCATTGTATATTTTCTTTCTAAGTGTGGAGTATCTTTACTTTTTGGAAAACCCATCATGTAATTAATGAAGTAAATAACACTAAAAATTACACAGGGGTAATATTTGCCATCTTTGTTTGTTTTACAGGAGACATTGTTGCAATGGATGCTGAGTTTGTGACACTGAACCAGGAAGAATCTGAACTACGAAGTGATGGGAAGATGTCCACTATCAAACCTTCCCAAATGTCAGTGGCAAGAATAACATGTATACGAGGGTAAGTACTTAATACTCCCTGCGTTACAACCATGCTATTTTAAAAGTACTCTGAGCTTGTGTTAACCATATGCCCATTGTTTATTCATCATTATTTTAATCACACAGTGCATATTATTGTTCATAAGAATCACACAAAATTGCATGGTATGTTTTGAGAAAACTCTGTCTGCAGTTATTCATCTGATGTAATATTGTTAATACAGGCAAGGACCTCTGGAAGGAACACCATTTATTGATGACTATATTTCCACTCAAGAGCAGGTGGTGGACTATTTGACAAAATTTTCTGGCATTAAACCAGGAGATCTTGATGCTAACTTTAGCTCAAAACATTTGACAACTCTGAAATCTACATACCAGAAACTAAGATTTCTTGTAGACATTGGAGTGAAGTTTGTTGGTCATGGTCTAAAAAATGATTTCAGGTAAGATGAACATTTTCTGAAAGTACATTTCCTTTTGGATATGTATTAGTAGTAACTGAACTCAATGAACATAGTTGCATATGTCCATAATTTATGCACCACTCTGCATTCTTTGGTAAACAAAGCAACTTTAGGGAAGAGGAACAAGTTTGTATATATAATGCAGATGAAAACATTATCAGTCATAAACTGTCTGAGGGGAATAATTACTTATTGTGAATTATTGATACTGATTTTGCTTCCACCATTAACATCTATTCATTGTGTTTATGTTGATAGATGACAGTAATGGTTATTCTTATTCTTGAGCTATGGTTGAAAGGGGCTACAGAGTGTGAGAAACTGTGTCTAATAATCATGTTTACACCATTTTCCAAGGAATGTGCAATTGTGCTACTTTAGTATTTGACATTTCCTCACTGCATATTGACACACAATACACAGATGACATCAGGTAACTAGTTTGTTTATCAGACAGTTTAATAAGTAATTGTAAGTTGATGCTGGACGTAACTTATGACAAATTAGCTTCTAAATCTGTCAGCTTGGTCACAACTGGAAAATTGCAGAACAGTCTGTTTAACATGTCACTTGTTGAGATCAGAGAAACAAATCTCAGTTGATAAAACATCGGTGAAAACATGAATATGAGAAATTTGTAATGTAAGCAAGACAGGTACAGCATTCCATTCTAAATGAAACTGGACATTTAACATCTCTCAGTCAGTGCTGTTTTATTAGTGGCTGGCATACATATTGAAGGAAGCTGATATGAACAATATAGTGGCTGTTATGAATTTCGTGATGATCTTTTTCATGTTTTTGCTAACACTAATTGTAAAAGGTTCAACACAAATTTATTAAGTTGAATTGTAGAAGCTTCAGGGGAAAAGATACAGAGATAAATATTACAAAACTATAACAAGACAGCACAGTCTGAGATTGAAGAGAAATCTGGAGTAGGAACATTCCAAACTAAACCAATCCATAACAGGAGGTCCAGTACGCACAAACCACTGCCAGAGATGTTACCCATGCAAGTGATGTTTATGGTGGTTTCTGCAGTTTGCTCAAACAGTGCCCTTGGTGTTGTGAAAATAGTAGCAAACTCCTTATCACTGCCTGGTGAGCATAGCAAAATCTTTTCTTGGAACTGTTAACAAGCTTTATCCATAGTAGGCAGCAGGCCCTGCTACCTACTGTGCCATAGGAGTTTTGTTTAGAAGAGAGTGTAGTAAGATATGAAGTGTTTGTTATGAGGAGGCACAAGAGGAGAGGGAGGGTTGGTGTTCATCATGGCATCAGGTAAGAAAAAATCATTAAATTAAACAGATAGTAGCTAAATGCAAAGGAAAGACAAGGAGATAAATAGAACAGAATAGGATAAGACAAGAAGAAAAAAAGAATACAAATAAATGGAAAGAACGACTGATATAATGAATAAGTTCATTGAAATAAATGGAACAAAATAAAAACTTACTGTGTGGAGAAACAGGAGAGTGGCAAAATGTAAGATGAGAGAGGACCTATGAGTAGTCTAGGCTTGATACCAGGAGTACTGTGTTACCCTTGTATTATATTCAGTTTAGAAGTGTAGATGCTTTGAGGAACGATGCAAGTGGTACGCTTGGTCAGTGAGCTGCTGAAATTAAAAGCATTGTATTTTGCAGCATGTTTGATCACTGGAAGACCTTCAAAATATTTTTCATAAAATTTATTCATGCACATAAATGGCTGATAGCTACGTCTATACTGAAAGTAGCGTAGTGGCCGCAAAAAAAAAAAAAAGGGGTGGGGGGGGGGGGTTGATGCACTTGCTTTCACAGAAGTTCTGCTTTTAAAAGTATATAGATTGGCCTTGGTAATAGTGGAATAGAAGGGAGGGGGCATATGCCATTGAACAAGATCAGGGAATTTTGTTGGTTGTAGGCAAGAGATTGGGAACAGTTGGATTAGCATGTTGTGTAAGTGGGACAGTTGGCAGAATATCATACTGGGGTACACAGGTATCATATTCCTCAGGATGTTTCCCATTAATTTTATTTTAAAGGAGGTGGTCAAATTCTTGTCTGACTGGAAGGAAAAATGACTAGAATTTAATTATCTGTTTATATTGTAACCATTAGAGGCATAGTAATAGGGATGCTCTTTAATTTCCATAATGAGATTCATGATCTTTAAATCTTGTATTAGTCCTATAATATGATGTTACTGAAGATATATGAATAGTGAGTTAATACTATTTAAATTATTGACCTCTTGCATCAATATGCCGAAGTCAGCACTACTTGCAGATATCATACGATCATCTGATCTGTAAATCGTCAACCACATCAGTTACCTCAGTGTCCTTTCAGATTCCATATAAGATTCACAGATCATATCAGTAGTCTCAACAGCAGATTTGTTAGGTCTAATGCAAAATTTCATGGTCATTGCTGCTCAACTGTTCACTGCATCTTGACACTTAGAGTAAGCACTACACACATTTTTATGGCATTGTCTTCTTTGTCAGTTAATGTGTCTGTTTGGTAGAAACCGCTTTTCAAAGGCATGTTTAGTTATTGATCATGCCTTGATTGTAGGCTAAGATATTAATTAAATTACAATTCAACTGAGACAGCCAAAATCAATCTTATACCCACCAACACCACTGCCCGCAGGGATTAGGCAATTTCAGCTGTTCCATTCAACAAGGTCTAGCCATCTCTTCTGTGGCCATTCCCTCTGTCTGGTCCCTCTAGGTTTGTAATCAACAATTTGTTTTGAAAGTCTGTTTTCATGTATTCTTTCAACATGTTCTTACCATCTGTTTCAATTGATTGTTTGTGTATTGAATCAACTTGTAATTCATTCCTACTTAATGCTGTATTTTCTGAAGCAATCCTCCCTGTTGCAATCTGTAACACTGCAGAGAAATCTCTGTGTCCTGGTCAGATCCATACTGCATAGTGGGTACCACCATGTGTTTGTAAAACTTTATCTGTGTGTCTTTTATCACTTTTTTGTAATTGTTCCATGGGTTGCATTAAATCTTAGGATTTTTTTGTCAATTTTATTGTCAAAATTTCGTCCTATACCACAACTGACGTACTGAAAGTGTGGAAGATCAATAGTAGCAAAATTAGATATTCCTACGATAAGGACAGGCAAGCTAGAAAATTTGAAAAGGGAAATGGATAGGTTATAGTTAGATGTAGTGGGAATTAGTGAAGTTCAGTGGCAGGAGGAACAGGACTCCTGCTCAGGTGAATGCATGATTATAAATACAAAATCAAGTAGGTGTAATGCAGGAGTAGGTTTGATAATGAATAAAAAAATAGGAATGCAGACAACATACTATGAACAACATAGTGAATGCATTATTCTAGCCAACATACAGATGAAGCCCACACCACCATAGGAGTACAAGCTTATATGCCAACTAGCCCTGCAGCTGACAAAGAGATTGAAGAAATGTTTGATGAGATAAAATAAATTATTCAGATAGTTAAGGGAGATGAAAATTTAATAGTCATGCGGTGACTGGAATTCGATAGTAGGGGTAAGATAGATACTACCTACAGGAAAATTAGACTTTTGGAGAAAAGAGAACCACCTGTACAAATATCGAGAGCTCAGATGGAAAACCAGTCGTAAGCCAAGAAAGGAAAACAGAAAGGTAGAAGGCGTATATGGAGGGAGATGTTCTTGAGGGAAATATTATGGAAGTGGAGGAGAACATAGGTGAAGATGAGATGGGAGATGTGATACTGCGAGAAGAATTTTACAGAACACTGAAATACCTAAGTCAAAACAAGGCTCTGAGAATAGACAATATTCCATTAGAACTACTGACAGCCTTAGGAGAGCTAGCCAAAACAAAACTTGTCCATCTGATGAGCAAGATGTATGAGATAGGTGAAATACCCTCAGACTTCAAGAAGAATATAATAATACCAATTCCAAAGAAAGCAGGTGCTGACAGGTGTGAAAATTACTGAACTATCATTAATAAGTCATGGCTGCAAAAGACTTACATGAATTCTTTACAGACGAATGGAAAAACTGGTATAAGCCGACCTCAGGGAAGATCAGTTTGGATTCCGGAGAAATGTAGGAACATGCGAGGCAATACTAATTCTACAACTTCTCAAAGAAGATAAATTAACGAAAGGCAAACCAATGTTTATAGCATTTGTAGACTTAGAGAAAGCTTTTGACAATGTTGACTCGAATACTGTCTTCCAAATTTTAAAGGTGGCAGGGGTAAAATAAAGGGAGCAAAAGGCTATTTACAATTTATATGGAAACTAGATGGCAGTTACAAGGGTTGAGGGGCAGGAAAGGGAAGCAATGGTTGGGAAGGGAGTAAGACAGGGTTGTAGCCTATCCCCAATGTTATTTAACCTGTATATTGCACACGCAGTAAAGGAAACAAAAGAAAAATTTGGAGTAGGAATTCAAGTTCTGGGATAAGAAATAAAAACTATGAGGTTTGCTGACATTGTAATTCTGTCAGAAAATTAGGGGACATGGAAGATAATGTTGAATGAGATGGACAGTGTCTTGAAAGGAGGATATAAGATGAGCAAAAAAGCAAAATGAGAATAATGGAATGTAGTCGAAATAAATCAGGTAATGCTGAGAGAATTACATTAGGAAATCAGACAGTGAAAGTAGTAGATGAGTTGTGCTATCTGGGCAGCAAATAACTTATGATGGTCAAAGTAGAGAGGGTATAAAATGTGAACTGGCATAGCCAAGAAAAGTGTTTCTGAAGAAGAAAAAATTGTTAATATTGAGTATAGATTTAAGTGCCAGGAAGCCTTTTCTGAAGGTATTTGTGTGGAGTGTAGCCATGCGTGGGTATGAAGCATAGACAATAAACAGTCTGGACAAGAAGAGAATAGGGGCTTCTGAAATGCGATGTTACAGAAGAATGCTGAAGATTTGATGGGTGGATCATGTAACTAATGAGGAGGTACTGAACAGAATTGGGGAGAAGAGGAATTAGTGGCACAACTTGACTAGAAGAAGGGTTTGGTTGGTAGGACACATTCTGAGACATCAAGGGATCACCAGTTCAGAACTGGAGGGAAGCATGGAGGTTTAAAATGGTAGAGGGAGACCAAGAGATGAATAGCGTAAGCAGATTCAGAAGGATGTAGGCTGCAGTAGTTACTCGCAGATGAAGACGCTTGCCCAGGATAGAGTAGCATGGAGAGCTGCATCAAACCAGTCTTTGGACTGAAGACCACAACAGCAGCAGCAACAACAACAACAACAACAACAACATCATGAAAACACCTTGAAAACCTAAATTAACATATTTTTAATTTAATACTGGTCTGCAAAATTCACTTGTGACAGCATACTACACTGATCAGGCCACATACATGTTGGAAAAATGATAGTTTAATGTAGCTGTGCTTATTCACAGATCTGAATGTCGAAATAAGAATTCATTTCAGCAAACAAGATGCATGCTTGCAAATGAGAATTATTATTGAAAAATATAGTTGTTACATATGCTCTTTTTCTGAAAAAGAGCATATTTATGCTTCTACTAACAGAAATATAAAATTATTGATCATGTTGATAATGAATGTCACCCAGGCCAGTGTATATTTTCTCACTGTTTAATCAGCAAAATCTGTTACAAAAATGTGAGCATGCCTCCTTTTGTGTCCGCTCAGTGCAACATCCACCAGGAGAAAACAGAAAATGAGACTTCATAGCAGAGATAAAATTGCTCAATTAAATGCCTGAGTTACAGTGCAGCCTGTGGAAGTGTGATATATGATCATTACATTGGAAGGCACAGCAGTGTTAGGATCTCTCCTTGCCGAGAGAGGACATAGCCATTGTCTACTTAAGAGCCGCCGCCGCCACCACCACCACCACCACCACAGCCCAGGGCTGCTGCTTGGAGCCTGGTGACCACGGCTAACAGCCCCTTAGCCCCTTAAAATACGCAAACAAGTAAAGAAGTTAAAATGTGCTGCTGAACGCAAAAACATATGCTTCAGACAGAAATCTCTGTATATACTGTATGAAAGGAAATGTCCTGACTGACTCACTCATCATCTCCCAGTCTAAACTACTGTGGATAGAAACATATAATTTGAAGAGGGTGTTGATCTTCTACTGTTGGCACAGTTTAAGAAGGTATTTTTTGAAATTCCACACCTAAGGAAGTGAAACAGGGGATGGAAGGTTTTTTAAAACTAAGTCACTATTAAGACAATTTTAAACTATGAAAACTGTTGTCCGATTTCTCAGTCATAAATAAAAAAGCTTTGTGCTCCAACATTTTTAGAAACTCAACCACTAAAGGATAAAAGCCCACCTGATTAGCCATGCGGTCTAACGCACTGATTTCTGGCGGGAAGGCATGCCGAACCCTGGAACTAATCCGTCCATCAGATTAGTGTCGAGGTCCGGTGTGCCACCTAGTGTGTGGATGGTTTTTAAGGTGCTTTTCCATCTGCCTCAGTGAATGTGGGATGGTTCCCCTTATTTCGCCTCAGTTACACTATGTCGGCGGTTGCTGCACGAACACTTTCTCCATGTACGCATACACCGTAATTACTCTACCATGCAAACATTGTGGTTACACTTGTCTGGTGTGAGACTTCCCTGGGGAGCGTCCACTGGGGGCCGAACCGCACAGTAACCCTGGGTTTGTTATGGGGCGGCAGTGGGGTGAGTGGACTGCTGTAGCCTGTTCTGGGGTTGTGTACCATTGTGGGCTACGGCGGGGACTAAGCCTCTGTTGTTTCTAGGTCCCCAGATCCATACAATACAATACAATACAGGGGATAAAATAGTGAGTGAAAGTTTTTGCAAATAAATCATTATTAAAGTACTAATAAAGCAGTTTTAAACACACACCTATGAAAACTGGTATTTGACTTGTCAGTTAGCAGTTTAAAAAAAATACTGTTTCAATATTTTTGGAAATTCAACCTGTAGGCGGTGAAATAGGGAATGAACAATTTTATGAAAATATTTCATTATGAAGTCATTTCAGAGCTATATCTAAGACAATTTGTATTTGCCTTCTCACTTAGCAATTTTTTAAAAAAGTATGTTCTTCAATGTTTTTGGAAATTCGGCTCTTAATGGGGTAAAATACAGGATGAAAGCTTTTATAGAAATATTTCATTATGAAAGTATTTTTGAAACTAAATTTCTGAAAACCTGTATTGAGCTTCTCAGTTAGAAATTTAAAAAAAAATACGTGTTTCAGTGTTTTTTGTTGGAAATTCAGCCCCTGAGGGTGTGAAATAGGGATGAAAATCTCTATGAAAATGTCTGTTATGTTAAAACATATTTAAAGCTAAATATTTCAAAATTTGTATTTGACTTCTAAGGAAAACTGTCTTATGAGATGAAAGTTTCTAAGGAAACGTCAAGAACTCAAAAGGCAGCATTAATAAAGACCTGTGACTCCAGCTACCAGAATCGCTTTTTGGTCAGAAGTACATTCGGAAAAGAATACACTTCTATGACCTTTGTTGGTGTAAAAAGTTTAGAAGATGCTGAAATTTGCAAATAACATAAAAATTCAATTAAAGAAAAAAGATGTTCAGACCATACAGTCTACCAAATGAAGCAGAGGACACTAAGCTAATATGTAATAAAATGATTGAACCAAATGCTCGGATATGAGCTAAATAATGCAGCTGCTTAAGTGCCAGTGTACTGCTATGGGCTCTGAACTCTCATGAGCGATACATATTTGTGTCTTTTTATGTGGAGATAATGTATGCTTCATGTTAGAATGTGTTTAAAAAATGTTCAACGACTTAACCCTTAACTACTATCGACCATCTCTCAGACTGCTACTAATTTTTGTGTCGAGATATTCCTCAAGCCCCTGCAAAGCCAAAAGGACTCTTCCGTGTACCTTCCTATTGGCTGTCAAGTTACACGTGCCAGCATTCTTGCTGCTCTTTGTTTCGTAATTATTAGTCTTGAGAGGTCTCACAGATGTACCATAGTGTTTGTGTGCCTTGTTTTTGTTGCATACTACTGTTTCTCCATGGCGGGGAAAGCTGGGCCTTCTGTGCAATGTGTATTATGTGAAGCAGATGTGGATGTTCAAGATCGCCCCGTTGAATCTGCGGATGAAGACTTTGATGACAGCGATAATGACCCTGATTTTGAGATATTTAGTGATCACGACACTAATTCAGAGCAGGAAACTGAAAGTGAAGAAGATGGGACAGCTGGTGACGATGGAGCTTACTTCTTCAGTAAGAATAGATGTTTTCGATGGAGAAAAAAGCAGCCACCAGCTAATGTAAGAACAAGGCAACACATCATCATCATCTTGCAACTTCCTGGACTGCGACAGAGGGTGAAAAGTCGTGGAGAAAACTCTGCTGTTTTGGAGGTATTGAAATTGTTCTTTACGCCAGACATTCTAGATGAAATCATTCAATGGACAAATCTGAAAACATCTAAGTTTAGAGCACAGTACATTAACGATCGCTTATCCTATCTACAAGATGTTGATGTCATTGAATTGAAGGCTCTAATTGGTCTATAGTGTTTTCAGCCATTTTCAAGTTGGGGAACAAGTCTTTTTACAGCTTGTTTGCAACCGATGGAACAGGCAGAGATGTTTTCAGATGCACTGTTAGCAAAGAAAGATTTCTGTTTTTATTGTCTGCATTACGATTTGACAATCCAGATGATTGGGTGGAAAGAAAGAAAATAGACAAATCAGCAGCAATTTCACAAATCTTTTTGCGTTTCACCGAAAACAGTCAACTTTGCTACTTTGTAGGTGCAACAGTGTGTGTCAATGAAATGCTTGTTCTTTTTCGTGGAAGGTGTGGGTTTAGAATGTACATGCCAAACAAACCAGCAAAGTATGGCCTGAAAGTTCAGTGTTTGATGACGCCCGTACAAATTACTTGTACAATGCATACATTTATTCTGGAAAAGGCAACGACAGTCACACCCTTGACAGCCACGAGAAAGGTCACAGTGTTCCCACACAGTCTGTTTTTTGATTGGTGAAACCCATTGAAAACACAAGGAGAAATATTACAGATGACAACTGGTACTCATCAGTAGAACTTTCAAAAAAAAGGTCTCACTTTGGGATGCTGAAAAAGAACAAAAAAAGAGATCCCATTGAACTTCTTACCTAATAAGAAACATGGTGTGAAGACATCTGTTTACAGTTTTATAGAAGACATGACTCTGATTTCCTTCGTGCCCAAGAAGACCAAAGCTGCAATACTGATCTCTTCTATGCACCATTCAGTAAACAATGATCCTGAATCAGGAAAACCTGAGATCATCCTGTTTTATAACACAATGAAAGGTAGTGTGGACTGTCGCGACCAAAGGTGTGCTGCTTATTCATCAAGTCACCGAACAAGAAGATGGCCTTTGGCCATTTTCTTGACATTAGTGTATGTTGCTTGCAGTGTAAATGGTTATGCGGTACATCAAGCTTATCCAAAGGCAGAGGTAATGACAAGATTGAGCTTCATGAAGACTCTAGCAAGAGACCTACTTAAACCTCTTATGAAGCGTAGAATTTCTCTTGAGCACTTGCACGAGAGTTGAGTGACACCATCAGAAGAATACTTTATTTACAAGATGAGCCTCAGACACCGAAAGAAGAATTCAAAAATTGAAAAAGTTTGCCTTTTGCCCTCCTCATCTGAAGAAGAAAAAAAGATACCCATGTCAACAGTATGGTGTTCTGATTTGTTTGGAGTGTTCCAAGAAGGTCTGCATGAAATGTTTGCAGGTGGAAATTGACTAAAGTATGATTCAGTGGCACATTAGGACACATATTTTGTTTTTACTTGTAATTTTAGAAGTAAAATGTGGCGAAGTTTCTTCATTCATAGACTTATCGACTGAAATATTTGCTCTACATTGCAAAGATGAGTTGTAAACTGAAAGTTGATTTCGCACACAACTTATCATAAGTCAAGTTGGATTTTTCCACTTAGTTATATTGCTAATTTGTTATATAATCCTTCTGATGAAAAATCTGTGTGTGAGTAGAGAGCTAACTATTTGCTGTTATTTTCGTAACTCATAAAATAAAACTATACTCCAAATATCGCTTTTTTTTTAACTGTCAGAAGTGTTTAAAATACTGCATTGTTAAAAAGAAAATCAAATTTCCACAAAGACCCCCTCTAAGAAGTGTAATGAACGACAGGAAGTCAAGCAACTATATATATTCGGCAAACCTCTGGTTTGATATATAAAATATAAAAATGCTGTCTGTGAGACCCTTCCATAGTAATTGTGTTCCTGTGAATGACCATAGTAGTTAAGGGTTAAATAAAACAGTTATTTTCTGATCGGATATTTATTATAAATTTTTATTTGTTTATATACTTGTAGTGAAGGTTAACAAAACAGAATCCTGAAGTTCAAATTACTTGTGTCAGCAAACAATTATACAGTACTTGTTTAGTCAAAAATAAATATATAGTGTTGGATTATATCACAATTCTACAAATGGGGCCCATCTTATTATGAATTTCCACCTGCCAGTAAAAGACATTATAAATGTTAATTCCTGGATGGAACAGTACATAGAATAAGGGAAAGCTAATCACTCACCTGAAGCTGACAGATGAATGAAGCATAGATATGTAACAGGAAACAGCATTCACACTAACTTTTGAGCTCTTGCTCTTTTCCTAGCAAAAGTACACACATTCACAAACACAACAACATAAAACACGCAAATATTCTTCCGTGACGTAGGTGAGACTGATTATTGATACTCAGTTACTGAAAGGAGTTGCCTGAGCTGCTGATGGTGGGGAAGATGTAGGAAAGGATGCATAGAGGAAGTAGTAGGAAAGAAGCAGTCCTTCGGATAGATGAGAGAGAGAGAGAGAGAGAGAGAGAGAGAGAGAGAGAGAGAGAGAGAGAGAGAAGCCAGTGCATGTTCTGGATGGGGAAGGAGTGGTTTTTGGCAGAAGAGAGAAGGGGAAAGGGAAGTCGAGGCAGTGGGAACAAGTTAGCAGAGGTTTAGGTCATAGGGATTGTGAGAATGCAGAATATGCTGGAGAGACAGTTCGTGTGTGCATAGTTCAGAAAAACTTGTGCTGAAAGGGAGTATCCAACTGGCTCACATAGTGAAGTAGCTGTTGAAGTTATTTGTGTTGTGGTGTGCAGCATGTTCAGCAACTGGATGGTCAAGTTTGCAGTTTTCCACAGTTTGGCAGTGGTCATTCATGCATGTAGAAAGTTGGTTACTTTTCATACTCATATAGAATACTGTACAGTAATTGCAGCATAGCTGATACATAAACTGGCTACTGTCATATATTCCCCTACTTTTTATTGGGTACGAACTGCCTGTGATTGGACTGGGATAGGAAGTAGTGAGTGGGTGTGTAACATGTCTTGCACCTGGGCCGACCGTAGGGGAACTACCCATGTGGTGCAGGATTGGAATGGGGATGGACAAGGATATTCTGTTGGTTGGATGAGTGGCAGGATACTACTTTGGGTGACACGGATGGGATTGTAAGTAGGTTATCCTTCATCTCAGGACATGATGACAGGTAGTTGAAGCACTGGTGGAGGATGTAGTTGAGCTCTTCACTGCCAGGGAGATACTGGGTGGTGGCATCCACATGCTGTGTGACTGTAAGAAAGAGCCGTTTCTACATGGAAAAAATGACAGCTGTCAGAGTGGAGGTACTGTTGGCGGTTGATGCACTCGATACGGACAGGCATATCTTTGCAGCCATATGAGAGGTAGAGAATGACATCTATGAAGGTGGCTTGATGAGTTGAGAAGGACCAGGCGAAGTAGATTTAGGGAGTAGGTGTTGAGGTTAAGGAGGAAAGAGCAAAGATTGTTCTTGCCATGAATCCAGATCATGAAAATGTTATCGCATCTGAACCAGACAAGAGGTTTTAGGTGTCTTTGGATAGGAAGAATTCCTCCAAATGGCTAAGAAATAAGAGGTTTACAGGATGGTGGCATGCGAGTACCCATGGCAGTACCATTGATTTGTTTACGGATTTGGCTTTCAAAAGTGAAATAGTTGTGGGTCAGGATGTGATTGGCTAGGAGGATTAGGAATGAGGTTATGGGTTTTGCATCAGGAAGATATTGTGAAATGTAATGTTCCATGGATGCAGGACTTATCCACACAGGAAATTTTGGTGTACAAGAACATCACATCCACATTGACCAACAGGGAGTCTGGTGGTAGTGAGCCAATAACTTTGGAGTGGCGGTGAAGAAAGTAAGCAGTGTACTGAATGTAGAATGGAAGGTTATGGACAATTGTTTGGAGATGTTGGTTAACAAAGGCAGAAGTTTGTTCTGTGGGAACATTGTACCCAGCCACTGTGGAATGACCAGTAGGGAGACGTGGGGTTGGGTTTGTGGTCTTTGTAGAGGAGCTGCTGGGGGTCATAGTGGACTTCTGGAATGGGATCATCTTTGTAAGGTTTGTATACAGAAGTGCTGGAAAGTCGGCGGAGACCCTCAGCCACCTAATCACTATGATTCATGTCCACTGTGGTAGAGCCTTTGTCTGCAAAAGGGATAATAAGAGCTGGATTGTTTCTTAGGTTAAGGATAGCAGTGTATTCCAGAGGAGTGATGTTTAGACTCGCCAGGGAGGAATGTAGGAGAGGAAAGTGAGAACAGGTTTGAAGTGAGGAATTCCTGACATATGGCCTGGGGATGACCAGGTGGATCAGGAGGAGGATCATGGTTGGAGGGAGGTTAGAACTGTTTTAAACAAGGTTCTATATATGGACTTTTGGTTTGCTGTTGTCAGTGGTGTGTGTGGCAAAGAAACTTTTCCACTAAGAGAATGAGTAAAGGAAAGAAATTAGTCAGTTCTTTGTTCATACTTAGATCATTTATAAAATATCAGACATATCATTTTAACTGACAAAGGACTTTTTTAAAAAAGTTAACCATGTCTAGAGTAACATGTTGCGTTAATTTTGATATGTTGTGTACTGTGTGTGTGTGTGTGTGTGTGTGTGTGTGTGTGTGTGTTTTAAGTACATACAGTACATCACTTTTACACTATCCAAGGGACTTACAACCCCCCCGTCCCCCTCCTTTTTATTGAAGTTTCAGTACTAATTTGTGATATATGTGCATAATATCCATTGACCTACTAATCGTTTAGTTGTTAATTATCTAACAATGGTTTCCATACTTGTGCACTGCTTTTAACAGTCAACGTGACATTTCCTTGCTCTTGAGTGCAACAAATTGTCCTAAAAATGGCACATTTTGGGGCACCCACCAAACTCTTAACTGCACATTGCTAGTGTCATTTTGTGATAATTATGTCAGTTTTTTCTCCATGAACATTGTTTCAAATTCTATTTAAACAGATCTTTGCAGGAAGCTTAATTATGTTATTGTTAGTTATTATTATAATGGACTTTTTCTGTAGTTTTGTGTAAGGTGCCTCCAAAAACTAATCCCATAGCTAACTGTATGTAATTATAAGGCATTTTCTGTTGTTTCTAATGGTAGGGACTTGTAAGTGCATAGCATGCTTGAGACATTTTATTTTCTAGTTTATTTGTGTGTTCATTCTACTTCAGGTGTCAGTCAATGCTTATAAGATTTGTGCATGCTACACTGTTTATCAAATTTTCATCCACTATTGATTTTACAGAATTATTTTCCCTGTTTAAGCACAAATACGCTCTGTTTGTTTCATGTTCAGAGTATGTTTATTGCATGGTGACTAGTTATAAATATCTTTTAAGGTTTCATTTGCTCTTTCTATTAGCAGTTCTGGTATTTTATCTGTTATTACAGTGTTGCTGTCATATCAGCAAAAAGAGTTATTTTCCCATGTCTGATATAATCGGGATAGTCATCAAGGTAAATTAAGAACAATGTTGGTCCTAAGGTGCTGCCCTGAAAAACTTTAATATTAATAGACTTGGGATTGCTCTTTGTACTTTGTTTTTCAGATATGATCAGAACAAGTTATTGACAGTTCCTCTTATTCCTAACGATTGTAGATTTTTATTAGAATTTTATCATCAGCAATATCAAAGGCCTTTGGTAGATCTAAAAATATACCTTTGACAAATACATTCTTGCTTAGCATTAAGTACCAATTTTGTAAACCCTACTATGGGTGATTTGTACTTCTGCTACTTCATAAACCAAACTATACGTCACTGAGGAGGTTATATTTATTCAAGTAATTTGTCAATCTATTGTAATAGGTTCTATTATTTTCTAGAATGATAACAACAGAGAAATGAACCTGTAGTTTTCTGTGTGTTCTTTATTAGCTTTCTGTAGAAGTGTCATAAGTCTTGTTGCTTAAGACAGTTCAGAAAATTGCCCTAGCTGAAAGACATTTATTATGTCAGTTTGTGGGATTTGTATACTACCTATACATTCTTTAAGCACACAGGCTGACACTTCATCTACACTCATGCTCATAAATTAAGGATAATTGCAGAATGTGGTGCCACACAATGTTGCACTACACAAAACTGACACTAATAGCATAGGCACACAGGAAACACACATGACAATCTGTAAGTCCATGGTATTGGTGATAAGTTGAGAAAACCGTCCCGAAACAGATGTGCTACAAAACGCCACTGTTTCCAGCGCATGTACCCTGACATCAATATGGTATATGATCACCATGCACACGTACACAGGCCGCACAACAGGTTGTCATACTCTGAATCAGGTGGTCAAGCAGCTGCTGGGATATAGCCTTCCATTCTTGCACCAGTGTCTGTCGGAGCTCCTAAGGTGTCCTAGGGGTTTGAAGACGTGCAGCGATGCGTTGACCAAGAGCATCCCAGACTGCTCGATGGGGTTTAGGTCTGGAGAACAGGCAGGCCACTCCATTCGCCTGATATCTTCTTTTTCAAGGTATCCTCCACGATGGCAGCTTGGTGGGGCTTGCGTTATCATCCATCAGGAGGAAGGTGGGACCCACCACACCCATGGAAAGATGGACATGCTGGTGCAAAATGACCTCCGGTACACCTGAACTGTTACAGTGCCTCTGTCAAAGACATGCAGGGGTGTACGTATGCCAATCATAATCCAACCACACACCATCAAACCACAACCTCCATACAGGTTCCTTTCAAGAACATTAAGGGGTTGGTATGTGCCTCCTGGTTCACACCAGATGAAAACCCGGTGAGAATCACTGTTCAGACTATACCTGGACTTGTCCATGAACATAACCTGGGACCACTGTTCCAATAACCATGTACTGTGTTCTTGATACCAGGCTTTACAGGCTTTCCTGTGACCAGGGGTCAGTGAAATGTACCTTGCAGGTCTCTGGGCGAATAAACCATGTCTGTTCAGTCGTCTGTAGATTGTATGTCTGGAGACAACTGTTCCAGTGGCTGCAGAAAGGTCCCGAGCAAGGCTACCTGCAGTACTCTGTGGCCATCTGCAGGCACTGATGGTGAGATATCGGTCTTCTTGTGTTGTTGTACACTGTGGATGTCGTGGCAAACGGAGGGCCCGTGCTACGACCTGCTGTGTTTGACCAGCCTCCAGTCGTCCTAGTATTCTACCCCTCGTAATGTCATCAATATGTGTTCTTTGAGCCATTTCCAACACACATTCACCATTAGCATGTCTGAAAACATCTGCACACTTACTCGGTGCACTGTACTCTGACATGCACCAACACACCTCTGTGTATGTGGACTGCTGCCAGTGCCACCGTGCAATGACCGCAGGGCAAATGCACCGCATGGTCATACCCCGAGGTGATTTAAACCAGCATTGTTTCATCATGTATCAACATTGTCCTTAATTTATGAGCATGAGTGTATGCCTGCTGACTTTTTTTTATGGGCTTCATATTGTATAGTGGGCAACATCATAATTGTACTTGCCTCATAATTTTTTAATGGAACTACATTTGTTTTCATCTGCTGTACCAGAAAAATACCCATTCACAAATTTAATTAGTTTATGTTGATCATTTATCCACATAGTCTGTCTTTTTACCCGTAAGTTATTGTTTCTTTCTTTTTATAATCTTCCAGGCTGCTTTGCTTTTGTTTATGGAATTAAATACTGTTTTGTCACTAGCTTGACTTCTTACGTTTTTATATATTTGATAATAGCTTAGGAACTCTTTATCAGTTTTTTTTATTTGTAGTTGTCCACTTGCTTTTGTTGTGTGCTGCTATTAATGTGGATTCTTTTGGAAATGAGAGCTCACAGTTTAGTTTAAATAATGTACAGAACTTAGAGAATGTTGTTGGCTTATCCAACACAGCTTTTCCTTCTGTTAATTGGCAGAAATTACTAGAGACTCCAATGTCTTTTACATGTTCAACACAATGTCCCCTGTTTGTATTTATAATAAATGATATTGCTCTTGTCTTTTGTTTTATAGATTCGTGAAAGGTTTGCTTTTTTTGTTGTTTGTTTCACTATGGCTATTAAATTTCTACTCAGAATTAAATTAAAATACTGGAACACTGAAGAAATTTTCTATAAATTGGTGCCTACACAAATATACATGTTATGGACATTTTTTAACACATACAGCCCTCAGAGATGATGTCCACAGCTTCACAGTAGATGTATTCACTTATGAAATTTGTCATTAACAATCCATCTGAGTTGGAGAGTAACAGTGATAGTCACAAGTACAGCACTAGAACAAAAAACGATCTGCCGTAACATTTAATGCCCCCGCAAAGGGCTCACCACTCTTTAGTGAGTGTGTGCTTGGCTACCACTGATCCCTTGCTTTGCAGCACCCAGACCACTTGCTCTTTCTCTGTGGCAAACCTACACGTCAACTCTCTTTTACTTCCTCTGTCTTTCCATTGGATGGTCCTTTTGGTGCAGGCTCTGCTTGGGCCTGGTTCATGATTTTGATGGTGTTTTCCAGTTTCGCTCCCAGCACTATCTTTGGATTCCATTAATGATTATATGATCCCCATTATTGGGTTTGACCTGCCATCTTTTCCAAATTTTACAGAAGTTTGTGTTGTGCAAGGAAGGTTGCCCACTGTGGTGTATGCTCCGCCTCTGTGCTGTTCCACCCAGGCACCCTTCCTTCCTGTTGTAGTATGCCCAAATCCCAGCATGATAAACATCCCATGGGGGGGGGGGGGGTCATCAAGTACCTGCACAATGGTAGCCCTCTGACCACACACGGATTCCATTGCTGGTGTCTGCGCTGTACATTCCCCATGTATGCCGTGGAGTATGTGCCCATCATTACTGAGGCACACGTACTCCCGCCAACATATTACTGACCAGGCAGACATTGCTGTGGCTGGATGGCGTGCATGGGGAGAGATTCATTTGGAGTGGGTGGCACCATGGAGTGCGTTTGCATTTTCTTGTGCTAGTGGTCAGATGGCCCTGGAAGTGTCTTCGCATGGAAAGGCCTCTTACGACGCAATAAAGTGCGACCCCATTGCATTCTCTTGGACACCATGGGAGGAACACAAGACTAGACAACAAGGAGCAAAATCCTCCTCCTCCCCCCCCCCCCCCCCAGTTTCTAGTCTGTATCAGGACTGACAGGGACACCTTTATGGCCAGAAAGCCCTTATTTTTGTTGACCACACTGAGGACAAATATGGGGAAGTTGCAGCCATCTCTGAGATGGAGAATGGTTCCCTCCTAATTAAAACATCGTCTCCTGGCTAGTCACAGGTACTGCTCTCTTGTGAAAAGTCAGGTGACATTCCCATGGCTATCACTTCCCACAAGAGTCTTAGCATAGTCCGGAGCATCATCTTTCATGGTGATCTTCTTTTGCAATCTAACAATGAGCTGTGGTGCAGCTTAGAGTGCCGGTGATGCACTTCATCCGTTGTGTCCATAGAGGACCAAGGGGAAACAGAGTTGCTACTGGGACCTTCATATTGGCTTTCAAGGGTGATACTTTGCCTGAGAAGGTCAAGGTGATGGTCAACTGGTGTGATGTGAAATGCTATGTTCCTGCTCCTATGTGATGCTTCAGGCATATGAAGTTCCGACATATGTCTTGCTGTTGCACCACCACCACCACCACCACCACCACTGTCTGCAGGGATTGTGGATGGCCTTTGCATGCATAAGTTCCTTGTGCCCCTCTTCCCATCTGGGTATACTGCAGTGAGCTCCACTCTCCCTATTCACCAGATTGCTCCATTTTTAAGCATGAGAAGAAAATCCAGGAGTATAATACCCTGGAAAGCTCACATTCCAAGAGGCCAGAAAAAAATACAAGAGTCTCAATCCAATACAAATAATATGAGCATATACTTCAGCCCTAACATCATTGCCTTCACTATGGATGATGCTTTCATCTGTTGTGCCTCTTAAAAAAAAAGTGGGCCCTCAGAGCTGCCCACTAATGCCTGCCCCCTAGGTGGTTGAGGGCCCTTCTGGTGATTCCGCTGCACTCACATCAGGAACATTGGCTCCCCTCCTGCCTGGGACAACAATAGTCATCCCCCAGCAGGAGGCACCTCATTCTCCTCCGGCTTCTCCGGCTAGTAGGCTGGCGGAGGTGGTGAAGTCTGCTGGCCTCTTGTGGGGTGCAAGCAGAGCCTGCAATTTTCAGAGTTGTTCAGTGAGTTGATCAGTGTCCTTTGGTTTGGAACTGAGTGGAGGGTTTCAGCAAATGGTTTTGTTGGCTCTGTGACAGTCTTGGCTGCAGATTTCTAGGCCTGTGTTATTGTGTGAGGATTTGTAAAACTCAGCTTGATAGATCAGAGGTGCACTACACAAAGGGAGCAGCTACTAGGGTAGCCAAGCACTTGTGTAGCACACATTAGGGTTTTTAGTCCAGAAGGTAGTCAATATGCAGCAAGGGAAGTAAGATGGTTTTCAGAATAAAGACACTTTGACTGTCAAAATTTTATCGGTAAATTTTCGAAGTTTTCATAATACACTTCCCAAATTTACTGCTCTCCAGGAAAGTTCTCTCATTTAAATTATTCATGGGACCAACAGCTGGTGGAAACCCGTAGGTGGAAAGCTCTGAGATATGTAGGAGTCATGGAATGTTTATCAGAAAGAAAGGTTAGAGGCAGTGGGAGGGGGAGTGTTCATTGGAGTTGACAAAAATATTGTCTCTATTGAGGTCAAAGTTGAATGTGACAGTGAAATTATTTGGTTGCTTATAACATGTTTATGTGAAACCAAATTAATTGTTGGACGTTTTTACCAGCCACCTGATTCTGTTGTGAATGTTCTAGAGTCATCCAGAGAGCGTTTTACGGCCAGTAGCCCCTAAATACCCAATATGCAATACTAGTTGGAGGTGATTTTAATATACTGGGTATAAGTTGGGATGTCTATGGATTCATTGTGGGGAGTACAGACAGTCATACAAAATACTTTTGAACACAGTTTTCTGAAAACTGTCTTGGGCAGTTAGTTCAGCACCCATACACAATGGAAATATCGTAGACTTCACAGCTACAAATAGGCCGGACCTTATCATCAAATGTTACTATGGAAATGGGGAGTAGCAGTCATCATGTCATTATAGCAACTATGATTACAAAAATTAATAAATCAGTGAAGAGGGCTAGGAGAGAGTTTCTGCTAGATAGAGCTCATAAGCTGTTGTTAGCATCTCACTTAGACAGTGAACTGACATCACTTAGTTCCACTAAGATGGATGTAGAGGAATTGTGTGCAAGGTTTAAGCACATTCTAAATCATGGTCTGGAGATTTGTGTTCCTAGTAAGTGGATACAGGATGGAAAAGATCCTCCATGTTTTAACAACAAAATTCAGAAGATGCTGAGGTAGCAGAGGCTGTTGCACTCTTGGTTCAAAAGAGAATGCTCAAATGATGA
This sequence comes from Schistocerca nitens, assembly GCF_023898315.1. Taxonomy (NCBI): domain Eukaryota; kingdom Metazoa; phylum Arthropoda; class Insecta; order Orthoptera; family Acrididae; genus Schistocerca; species Schistocerca nitens. The sequence goes on from NC_064617.1 coordinate 435,220,218, forward strand.
CAAGTGAAGGTTAGCAGAGATTCGTGCATCTGTCAAAAGATCTATGCACGAAGCATACAACTACTACCACTCTCACATTGTAGCAAAAGATCTGGCAGAGATCCTGAGAAAATTGTGGCCCTATGTAAAATTGCTAACAGTTCAAAGGTTTCCATTCACACCTTGTTGACCAGTCTGGTGTGGCAGTTGACGATAACACAACGAAAGCCAAAGTTTTGAATTTCATGTTCAAGAAATCATTTACACAGGAAAGTTGTACAAACATACCATCATTTGACCATCAGACAGACTCCTGTGTAGACGACATTGTAATAAGCCTTCCTGGCATAAAGAAACAACTGAAAGATTTGAAAGCAAATAAGTCTCCAGGTCTGGATTGAATCCTTGTTTGATTTTAAAAAGAGTATGCTATGCCATTGGCCACTTACTTGGCTTGCATTTCTCATGAATCTCTCGCCCAGCACAAATTCCCAGGAGACTGGACAAAAGTGCAGGTGACTCCTGTATACAAGAAGGGCAAAAGAATAGCCCACCAAAATTACAGACCAATATCCCTAACTTCGATTTGCTGCAGAATCCTTGAATATATCCTCAGTTTGAATATATTAAACTTTCTTGAGACAGAACCTTATGTCCATGGTTGTAGAAAGCATTTCTCATGTGAAACTCAGCTTGCCCTTCTCCCACATGATATACTGCGAACTATATATTAAGGGCAAGAGGCAGATTCCATATTTCTAAATTTCCAGAAAGCATTTTGACATGGTGCCCCATTGTAGGCCATTGATGATCATACTTGCATATGCAATAAGTTCAGAAATTTGTGTGTGGTTTGAAGACTTCCTAAGTAATAGAACCCAGTATGATGTCCTCGATGGCGAGTTTTCCTCAGAGACAAAGGTATCATCAGGAGTGTCCCAGGGAAGTGTGATAGGACTGCTGCTGTTCTCTGTGTACATAAATGATTCAGCAGGGTGCGCAGTAGTCTGTGGTTGTTTTTTGCTGGTGCTGTGGTGTACAGTAAGGTGCCAACTTTGAGTGACTGTAGAAAGATACAAGACGACTTAGACAAAATTTCTAGTTGGTATGATGAATGGCAGCTAGCTCTCAATGTGGAAAAATGTAAGTTAATGTGGATGATTTGGAAAAACAAAATTGTAACATTCAGATACAGTATTACTAGTGTCCTGCTTGACACAGTCAAGTCGTTTAAATATCTGGGTGTAATGCAAAGCAATATTAAATGGAACGAGCATCTGAGAACTGTGGTCATCTGAGAACTGTGGTAGGGAAGGTGAATGGTCAGATTTGGTTTATTGGGAGAACTTTAGGAAAGAGTGATTCATCCACAAGGAGGACTGTATATAGGATGCTGGTGTGACCTATTTTTGAGTACTGCTCGAGAGTTTGGGATCCGTACCAGGTTGGATTGAAGGAAGACAGTGAAGCAATTCTGTGGCGGGCTGCTAGATTTGAACAACATGTAAGTGTTACAGAGGTGCTTCAGGAACTCAAGTGGGGAAGGGAAGGTGGTGTTGAAACACTATTGAGAAAATTTAGAGAACTAGCATTTGAAACTGACTGCCAAATGATTCTTCTACCACCATCATACATTGCATGAAGGGCCATGAAGATAAGAGAAATTAGGGCTCATTTGGAGGCATATAGACAGTCATTTTTCCCTTGCTCTATTTGTAAGTGGAACAGGAAATGCAGTGACTAGTAGTGCTACAGGGTACCCTCTGCCACACACCGTACGGTGGCTTGTGGAGTACCGATATAGATGTAGATGTAGAAGAGGTCCCTGGAGACTCTTCCTTCCATGGTTCCTGCTGTCCACAGCCAGACACCAGCCGGTGGCTGCAGGAACCACAGGCTGCTGGCTGTCGGACTTCTCTTTCTTTCTGTGTCCCTGAAACCAGTTCAGTGAAACTTTCCCATTCCTCATGTTCTAAAGAGAAGGTCGGCAAGACAAATTAAACTCTGGTAGCCCCCACACCACTGGACTCTGCATGATGTACTACTTTTGTGCCCAAGATGGAGATCCCAGTGACCCCTGAGGCATCAGATCTCCCTAGGCAATGTGCGACAGAACTTACGTCAGTGGATCTCATGATGTTTCAACCAGTGGCAGCACATAACGTGCTCCACCGGTTGCTTCATGCCCCCACAATATTAAGTCAGTCTGATCCTCCAGTGGAATTGTAACAGATTTTTCCACCACCTGGCTGAGCTACAGCAGCTTTTAAGCACTTACTCTGTGTTCTGTATTACCATCCAGGAAACTTTGTTTCTAGTAACTCGGACCCTTGGCCTTCATGGATACCTAGTTTATTTTGAGAACTGTACCAACAGTGTGAGGGTATTGGGTGGAGTTTGTACATATGTACTGGACACTCTATATGGTGACCTTGTACCTCTTGATACACTGTTGGAGGCTGTGGCTGTTTGGTTAACAGCAAATCAGGATTTTACCATCTATAATGTTCTATCTCTCTCCCAATGGTGTCATGTCCCAGGATGTACTGTCTCTATGACTCTCTCAGCTTGCCCAATGTTTCAAAGTCTTGGGCAGCTTCAGCACCCATAGCCCTTTGTGGGATGGTACAATAATCACTGGCTACGGTAAAGACATTGAATCTACTGACACAGCTGAATCTTTGGCCCTTGAACTCTGGTGCCCCCACACACTTCAGTGTGGCCCACAGAACTTATTTGACCATTGATCTCTCTTTTTGCAGCCCTGGTCTTGTACCATCTGTCCACTGGAGGGTCCCCAGTGTGGTAGTGACCACTTCCTAATCTTCCTGTTCCTCCCTCAGTGTTGCTACACTGGATGCCCGCACAGATGGGTTCACCTCTGCTGTCATCCTTTGCTCCCCATTAAAAGCATAGTCAATGCGGCTGTTCAGCATACAATGACAGCCATTCTTTTGACAGTCAACCAAGCCATGCCTTCGTCCTTGGGTTCCCCCCCCCCCCCCATCAGAAAATGGTAACTAGGTGGACCCCAGAGAAAGCTGTGGCCATTAGAGATTGTAGGTGTGTTCTCCAATGCCATAAGCTGCACCCTGCACTGGTGCACGTCATTGGTTCTAAATGGCTCTGTGCCCACACCTACTACCTCATAAAATGATGAAAACAAGATTCCTGGGAACATTGGATCACATACCTCTCCATCACAGAATGGGCAAAGATCAGACACCTCTACAGCTTCCAGTTCCTTGCAGGTGTAACAAGTATTTCCATAGATGGTGTTGCCAAAAATTTTGCTGAGCATTATCCTTGCACATCTGCATTGAGAACTAGCATCCTGCCTTTCAGCTCATAAAACAGCAAATGTAGTGAATGCCCTTGTCTTTTACTGCCCACCACCTGGAGGCATGTAATGCTCCATTCAGTGAATGGGAGTTGTCCAGTGCCCTAGCCCATTGCCCTGATACTGTCCCAGGGCCAGACCCCATCCACAACCAAATGCTGAAACTACTCTCAGTGGATTGTCAATGTCACATCCTTGCCCTCTTAAATTGGATCTGGAACAATGGTGAGCTCACATCTCAGTGGTGAGAAAGCACAATAGTTTCCGGTACTGAAACCAGGTTAGAACCCCCTAGAGATGGACAGTTGTTGCCCAATCAGTGTGGCCAATGTTCCGTGTAAGTTACTCGAACACATGGTGAGCAAGCAGCTGTGTTTTGGCTGCATCTCAGGGTGGCTTTCATAAAGGTCATTCCACTGCTGATAATTTGGTTCACCTGGAGTCCACCAGCTGAATAGCCTTTGCATGTTATCAACACTTCATCACTGTCTTTTTCAATCTACAGGAGGCTTATAACATGACATGGCTTCACCACATACTTACTATGTTACATGAGTGGGGTTTCTGGGGTCCACTTCTGAGTTTTGTCAAGAACTTCCTGTTGCGCCATATGTTCTGTGTTCAAGTGGGTAGTTCTACATTTGTCCTTACTCACCAGCCATCTTCCTCTCTCACTGCTCCAAAAATCATTCTCAGTATCTTTCTTTCCCATCTCAATAACCAGTTCTCCTCCTGTAATGTCAATACCCAGCCTTCTGATCCATATAGTACTATTGGTCTTAATATGGTCGTGCGTATTTTGATTTTTGTATTCCTACTAACATTCCTGGACACTATATGCATTTGTAAGTTCCCTGAACTTCCCAACTGCTTTGTCCTTTCCCTGTAAAGGAGATCCACCTCCCACAACAGTGACCCAGAACTGGGTGTACAATTGCTGCATACCTCCAGAGTTTTTGTTTGGAACTGCAACTTCCTCCACTACTGCCTCTGGTCAGGGAGAAATCGCATCTGCCCACATGGCTTATACCCCAACTTAGGAGTTGCCTAGAAGTTTCCTTTGGTGCAAAAGATTCAGTTAACTGCTGGTTATACTATGTAATTACTTCACATAGATGTGTACATGCTTCTTTTCAATAGCCTTCATACGAATTCTTTCTCCTTTTTGGTCCAGTTAAACAAATGCTTCATCTACAATGACATCACTATTGACAAAAGTTTTTCTTTTACTTGCTTCTGTGTTTTGCTGATTAATGTAGTATGTTTAGAAATGGCAGACTAAGGGAAGATGTAAACACCAAAGTTGTATCATTAACTCAACAAAACTGTCATATGTTCTATCTGGACAGTACTAGGTCCTTTTTAAGACAATTTCTGTAGTATTCTTCACAAAACCAGCTCATTTTTGTCTAGTGTGCTCATTTGAGACTCCAGTCACTGGCTGAAAATGTATATTATCACTTCAGTACTGTGGCACTGATGTCCACAAGTGCAGACTTGTAAGTAGCATAATAGGCTACATCTCAATATCAATACCACATTACCAATACGCAAATTCCGTATTTCAGTTTATAGCAGCTTGTAATTCATCTCATGACAACATAAGAAAATATATTGTTCTGTTAGTAAAAATATATTGTTCTATTAGTAATGTGGTATTATTGGTGTGAAACTGTATTCATTTATTTGCAACAGCCTTAATGACATGTAAAACAAAGTCACTTTCTGACAGCAGATTTAGGAATTCTCCTAGCTTTGTCTCCAGGTAAGTTCAGAGTATTATTTTTGCTTAGTCGTGAATGATTTTTGAAATTAATATTTCTTAAAAACTGCTGCATGTTTGTAATTCATAAGTGAATTTGTAATTCCTTGCAAAATATAAGATTTATAGATTTTATAATTAAATTGTTGGTAGTGAGAAAAAGGAAATGAAGTCATATTTTCTGGACAAAAACAAACCATAACATAATTGTCTGAGATACCAACTGTTTCAGTGTCTTGTATTTGTTTTAGGGTGATCAACCTAGTAGTGCCTGCTGAGCAGATTATAGACACAGTGTCACTGTTCCATCTGCCACACCACAGGATGGTTTCTCTGAGATTCCTTGCATGGCACTTTTTAGGTAATAAATCATGCAGTAGTTTATACTTGGGAATTTTTGTTAGGCACATTGATGACCACTTTTATAGACTGATTGTTAACAAATGCTACAGTACATTTGAAATATGTACACACATCAACAAAAGATTTTCATCCCCTATTACTTCGAAATTCAAGGTACAGAAAACAAAAGTTCACACTGTGTATATATATTCATTTGCAATGTGTGCAGATCACCAGGGTAGGTGTGTTTCACAGCACTCTTTAGCAACATCAGTGCATGGTGCAATGTTCCCCTTGCTCAGGTGAAGGCTTGAGTCTGTTGTGGCATACCATCAATGAAATCATCAAGGCAGCTCTGGTCCAGATTGTCCCATTCTTTAACAGTAATTCTGCAAAAGTTGCACAGAGGATGTGGTGGTTGTAAGCATCCAAAAACAGCTCATTTCAATCAGTTTCAAGTTCGATTGGATTCATATCCAGGGGCAGGTGGACCATTTCATTCTGATGGTCCTAGCATGCTGAAGGAATGTGGTCATTTGAAAAGCATGATGCGTATGCAGGTTATCATCCATCAAGAACAAATTGTCACCAAAATATTGGCGATATGGTCCCACTATTGTTTGCAGAGCCTTGTCCCTGAACTGTCGACCAATGGGACTGCCCTCAACAACTGTGAGAAATGTATGGTGACCCCATGTAATGCCACCCCACATCATCTATCTGCCATCACCACCTTGTTGAACATGAGGAACACAATGTTGGATGTGTTTGCTATTACTATGTTGCCTACGAATATCAGGCTACAAACAGATCTGATATTTGTCCTTAAACAACACCCAACATCAGTCCTGTGATGTCCATTCTAAATGATTTCTTGTCCATCTGTATCAAGTGTCCTTTGTGTTCTGATGCACGATGAGGTGCTGCCGTGGTCGTCAGGATGGAGATTCACATCATGCAATAGTTTCCTAATCGCTGCTGCAATATGTGACATCCTGTAGCCTCTTCAAATGCTGAATCCAGGTCTTGAGCACACAGTCCACAATTAATTTGATTCAAAGGTTGTAGATATTGATCATCATGCATTCTGGTCAAATGTGAACAACCTGTGGGATATAGGTCCTCAACACTGTCAGTTGGAACTGATTCCACATCTGCACTGTATAGCTTTGACTCAAGTGTCAAGCAACATCCCTAACTGAGCCTTCTGCACGTAATGTGATGATGAGGATTCGTTGTGATTGTCCTTTGTGGCATAATAGATGTTCGCTCTACTGTTCCACAGACATCTTTATTGTGTCACCACTTATGTCTTGTTTTCAGCTGAAATGCTGCTATTAATTCAAGTGCAGTGTTCTCCTCATAAGTAACACACATGGTAACCGTCTATACATTTACAAACATCAGGTGTGACCTTTCGATCAGTACTGGAAGAATCACAACAGCAAAACACCTGTGCAATATACTGGTGCAATGCCAAACTTTTGTTGATGTGTGTAAATTGTTCGGAGGTAAGTTGTAAAAATAGTTTCCTAAACTGAAATGTGTTGGTGATAATGTATCACAGTTTAAGGCAACATACTTTTTAATTTAATGCAAGATATGTGAAAATGACCTTCACTTGACTGAATGTGGTTGGAAGACAGCAGAAAAACATTGTCTTATCTTTGAAGAATACTACCTCTCATGAGTCCATGATGTACAATAAAAGCATATCATATCCACACTGACTGACTAGATGCTGAAGTTGACACTTGCCTACCAAGGTACAGCAGAAATTCTTTTTCTCCCAACTAAAGTAATCTGAAATGAGAGGATTTGGAAAAAGCTTGCAATAGTTAATTCATGGGATTAATCTATAATTTTCTTGTGTTTATGTACCAGCTACATTTGCATGGCCAAAATAAGGTAAAAAAAAACATTTTGTGGCATACTTATTTTGCAATTGATATGAGAGAAAATTAATACTAGTTTATTTAGAAACATTTTTTTCACTGCAAATAGTAATAGTTTGTAAAATCTATGTGTAATAGATGTGTAAATCTACCAGTACAGTAAAACTAAGCATTTTAATGTTTGATTCCATGTTTCGCAGAAACAGAAAGAAAGAAAAAAACTACTTATACCTCATGTAAACTGAAGTTTGAGACAACAGGTTACCTATATACCACTGAATATATCTAGTGGATTTCTTTTTCTCTCTGATCATATATATTCTTTTTTAGTTCATGACAGCAGAAGTGCACATTACCCAAACTGATAATGTGATTAAAATCATTTTCCAAGTGTGTATGGGTGAGTTGATGATACCTCTGAAACCACTACTGGTTGTGCTAAAATTGGGCTGGCTGTTTCTCTGTATGACTTTTAATATCTGGGTGCTTGTTGAGGAATATTTTCTCTTGTTCGTGCCAAGTTTGTACATTTGGGTTGATTTGAATCCTTTAACTGTTGATTAAATTGCACTAGAAATAAGTCAGTGATTGTTATAGATTTGTTTCCTGCAGAGAATGAATATCATGTCTAAGGGAAGTAGTAATTTATCTTGTAGATTTGCAACAACCAGGGCTATGTTCCTTTTCATAACACCTTCAGAAATTCAGAATGAGCTGAAGTTCCTTGGATGATGCAAACATTTGGTATTCGTAGAATGTTCTACAAACAAGTGTTCAAAGCCTTAACTCTGGCTCTTCAATATGTTTGAAATAACACACACTTGATATTGATTCAATTGTTTTTTAGAATATGATTTCTGGGAAACATTGCTGGTTGTTCAGTGTGGTACATGAGTTCATAATATGATGCCTCTTTGAAGAATTAATTTTGTGGAATTCTGTTTGAAGTTAAATGTGTCACCAACATAATGGCTGGAAAGCATGCTCTATTTCAACTAGTTTGTTGAAAATCGGCTAAGGAAACATGACTGCAGACACGCAACAGAAAATTCTATTTTTACTTCATTGTGAAGTAATGGTGCTCTTGACTGGTGAAGTAGGTCATTCTCAAATTGCTAAGAACTAACACTAGTTGAGATATTGTTAGCTCCTTGATAAATGAAGATAATAACTATATTTCTGGTTGTCCACATCTTTCTTGTCCATTTCACTGTCTTTAAGGAGGAGCAAGCAGTGTGTTAACCAATTAAAATTATTAACACCTAGCTACACTGTATAGTTACATCTAATAAACCTGGTCTGAAAGTGGTGGTTACAGTTATGTTACTGTGGAACTCGGAGGCATCCAGGCTGTGTAATGGGATGAAACTTTCAGTAGAATCATTAAAGCAGAATTTGATGGAAGCCTCCGTCATCACTTAGTGTGCTAAAGGGGAAGTCATCTTCATTCTCAGGATCCGTATCATACCAGCAGTCTTGAACTTCAAGCACAAGTGTTTTCTGTGTCCAGTAAAAGCAGTATTTTCTGTAATGAATTACAGACTTAAAATGTGTGGCCTCCATTTGGAGAGTCATCATTTCTATCAGGAAAACTTTCAGTTCCTTGCTCCCAATGACTCTATGTAGTGGAAACAACATGTTTCTATGTGTGTAGGAACATTGGTCCCTACCTAACATAATCAAGTAATCAACATAGATTTAGGTAAAATTGAGCATGTGGTAATAGTCACATTACTAGACACTGGCATAATGAGTAACACTCACAAGAGGTTTAAGACAAAAACAAACTCATTTATTGAATTAACTAAATTACTACAAAAAGGACTGAAATAATATCAAGAATTAATAGTGTTTAGTGGTTTCTGAAACCACGAGGTGCAGTTTAATTTTACCTCCTAATATGATGAATACAGAAGAAAAGAGTGATGCCAAGAGGCAGAGTAGCATTCTCAGCGACATTCTGTCAAGAAAAGGCACACTACACACAGTCCAACATGAATATGGACAGACACAATACAGTCACTAACTGAGCAACTCAAGCTATCGACCAATGGAATGGAAATAAGAAAATGGGTTCAGCTGTATTTAAATCCTTTTTCATCTACATCTTCATAGACACTCTGCAATCCACCATACAGCAGTTGGTGGTTGGTACCCTGTACCACCACTAGTCATTTCCTTTCCTGTTACAGTCAAATAGAGCAAGAGGAAAGGAGACTGTCTGTAGCCTCCATATGAGCCCTAATTTCTCATATGTTATTTTCATGGTCCTTATGTGTAAAATATGTTGGAGGCAGTATAATTGTTCTGTAGTCAGCTTCAAATGCTGGTCCTCTAAATTTTCTCAATAGTGTCCCTCAAAAAGAAGGTTGCCTCCTCTCCAGGGATTCCCATTTGAGTTCCTGAAGTATATCCATAATGCTTGCTTGTTGTTTGAACATACCAGTAACAAATCTTGTTGCAGGCCTCTGAATTGCTTCAGTGTTTCCTTAGATCTGACGTGGCATGGAACCCAAACACTCTAGCAGTACTCGAGAATGGGCCACACTAGCATCCTGTATGTCATGTCCTTTACAGATGAACCACACTTCCCTAGAATTCTCCCAATGAACGAAAGTTGACCATTCATTTGTTGTTGATTAATAATGAGAAAAAAACTACATAAGAAGATGGTACATTAAAAATTAAAGCTGCAATATAATGATCCAATTCCCAATTAATTGATAAGACCTACAATAAAATGAAGTGTGACAACCAATGAAACTGTGAGAACATTATGTAGTTAAATAACAAATTAAAATAGAATAAAAGTGAAACAGCTCACAAAAAGCTGTGGTCTTATTGGGTTACTGTCAACAGTTCAAAAGACGAATAGTGGAAACTAGTGATAGATACTATGCTGAATTTCCACTGTACTTAGAAACAAAATAACAGTGCTGACAGTAGGAAGGAACAGTAAAAACAATGAACCCATTTGAGGAAACTCACAATATTCAGGAACTCACTCTCATGAGGCCCAGAGGTCGCCACCTTGAATGGTCTTATACTGAAGGTGTGAAAGTTATCAGCTGACTTAAAAGCTGAGCATGTGCACTATAGGCAAGAATGTGCAATTGACTGCAGCAAGAGGTGTGAACACAAAGTGGCTCATTATTGGCCGGATTAATTTCAACGAGGAAGGTTGGGCAACTCCCTTACAATTATTAACAACACGGATAGGAATAGTAAAAAAAAAAAAATTATGACATGAGAGAATTAATGAATCAGTGTAACCCTAACAATAACAAAAGCAATAAAAATACATTAAAAATGAATAGGTGGAAGTCCAGCAGTAATATCCTAGGTTGCAGTGGGTGACGGTCAGTACGCAAGATACGTGACAGCAAAAACACTTTAAAACAATAATCAAGAAGGGAGAGAATTAGGAGCGGGGGATGGCGGGAGATAGTACTAAACTAAATGCACTAGTTCACATTGCCCATTAATTGTGTATTGTAATTGTGTACTGGGGGATGCGTTTTGTAAACGCATGATCTCCACTTCTTCAAGTATATTGAGAATATGGTCCTTATTTTTCCTGTGTAATATTTTTAAATTACTGGACAAATTAGTGACAGAACGCCCCTATGTACCTAAATGTGTGCTCAAGGCAGATTTTCAACTGGTTTATGTAGGTATTCCTTGAACATGTCAAACGCTATATCCATCCGTCCAGTATACCAGTTTGGGCAGTTATCACAGGCAATGCAATAAATCCCCATGGCATTGCATTTTGTGCAAGTAGCATGCTCCTTATGTCCACATCTTTTGCTGGCATTACTAGATCTTAAGAAGATAGATTTCATATTTTTTATACATATCCATTTGCCAAACTTTTCAGAGATGTTAGCCTCCTCCCCCTCCACTCATTATGCTCTCTCTTCTCAATTATTTTTGTAACCATGTTTTTGCTGCAACACATCCTCACTTACTGATTGTCACTATTAGACCATTCGAGGTGGTGTCCTCTGGAGCTCGTGAAATCAAGTTCCTGATGTGGTGATTTTGCTTAATTAGGTTCATTGTTTTTACTGTTCTTACCTACTGTCAACACCATTATTTTGTTTGTAGATACTGGTTTTTCTACAGTGGAAATACAGCATAGAACCTATCTACGGTTTCTACTATTTGTATTTCGAACTGTTGATAGTTAGACCATCAGGTTATAACCTTTGGTGAGTTGTTTCTGTTTATCCTATTTTAATTTGCTAACTACATAATGTCCACGGGGTTTTGTTGATTGTCACATAGCACTTTGTTAAAGGTCTTGCCAATTAATTAAGGATTGGATCATCACATTGCAGCTTTCATTTTTGACCACCTCCGTAGCAGCTTAATTTTCATTTTAAATAGACAACGAATGTTGGCTCTACCATATAGCCCTAGTGTTGACCATCTTATGATGTAAGATATATGAGTACTTTCTATTACAACTGTGATAAGATTATGCACTTATACTAGAAGGTAATGGTTACGTGTTTATATCTAGAGGTTCACCTGAAGATGTGGTTGTAATGCCACAAAACCACTCATGAGTCCAATAAAAAGGGTTTACATACAGCTGAAGCAGTTTTCTGATTTCTAAGATGCTATCAACCAATCTTCTGATACTGTGAGGTGTGAAGAAAAAAATAAAACATTTCATGGGATCTTAAAATACACCGAAAACAACGTTGGATTAAATAGGGTGATGTCTTCACATAAGCATACAGGCTACGATGTATGGGAGCTCAAGTCTCAGCTAGTACCTATGTGGGCACAAGCACCTGCTGGTGCGCGAGAGTGCACTGCAGAGCGATGCAGTGCTTTTGTACCCTGTGCTGGGTTAAAGGTGTAAAGACACTGCGAGTGAGTTAAAATACTGCGAGTGAGTTAAAATACTTTTACAATAAACATCCAAGAATGGCTCAGTACTATCTACTGCACTGTTGGAGATACAAAATTCATAGTCATGTGGCGTGACAATCACATTGTGTGTTGTGCAGGGCCTACCCCAGATGTTACCACCATGAAGAGAACTGAGAGTGAGGTGAGGCCAACAGAAGCCTAGCTTGGAATGAAACTGTTGTTTTGCTCCCATTAGCTAGTAACTGTAGTAGATTGGTGTCCAGTCATTTGGCAGAAATGAGACCTCTTTTGGCAGAAGGAGACAGAGGAATACAAAGAAAGAACCTCACTGCACTAGTGCATGAGCATAGCAAGGTGGACATGTATGGAATAGGGCAGGATTGCTAAACCTGAAGCGCTGTCAAGGGCTGCCACCCATGTATTATCCGAAGAGGGAGGCCGGTACTGTAGGTATAAATGTGTTTATAAATAGTTTGTAATTACTGTACTCATTTAAAAAATGGTAAAGTAAGAAATTATGTATAGTGGATCTCTTTTTTTGTTGTCAATTCATTATCTTTTAGTATATATCGAAAGGCAAATTCACTTAAGAAAAAGATAAAATTGTGAGTCACAATTGCACTACTTGCCTTCAGAAAATGAAATTCATAGTAGTGCTAATACAGGCACATAAAAGTACAAGAAATTAATCTAGCTTTTGGATCTGTTAGTTTATTCTTCGGGGAGGAAACAGGAATAGTTTTGGGAAAGTTAAAAAGGATCAGGTCATTCAGACCTCAAGATGAGAGGTATCCATCTTATAGGTAGGTCCCTCTAAGAATCATGTGCTGAACATAGGTGCTGGCAACAAGTTCTGTCTCATAATTTTATAGTTCTGTCTTTTAATGTATCAGTCAGTTATTTCAAGACTAAATTCGTACAACAAAAGAAATTTTTTTAAGTTGTTAATGAAATTTAGCACAGTCTAAACACCACTGCTCTACAATGGCACTTCATTTTTTTATTGGGACTAAACTGTTCTTGTTCACTGTGTGTCTCCAGGCATAAACATCCAGTCGGAGACACATGATTCAGTGGAGGATGCACGCACAGCTCTTCATTTGTACCAACACTACTGCCATCTAGAAGCAAAGGGTGCAAGTGCTGTACGTGCAGCACTAGAGGAACTGTACAATGCTGGCAACCGCCTGCACTGGCAAGTTCCTTGTGGACTGAATGACAGCAATAGTAGTGGAGTCAGTGTGACCAGTCATGGCTGAGAGCAGTTCCTCCATACTTCAAAAACTGGCATTGTTGTGATGCACACAGGGTGAAAAGCAATCTGTGAAGTGCACTGCCAATTGTGTATAAACTGCTGTCAAATAATATAGATTTATTTTTGAAAGTTTTAAGGGGTAATAAGTTAAGAATCTTTTTGCGGAGTGGATGACTTAGTGAGAAAACCATACTGTTGTATGTATATCTCCTGAAATTTAGAAATTATCAAGAATTACTGTAACATTGTTTTAAATGTAAACTTTACTTTCAGGGATTTATGAACATATTTTATTTGCATGTGTTGGGATTTTAAACACAATGTCCATTTTACCTGCTGGAAGAGTATATAAATAAGTTGAGCATATTTTATTATGTTTTTAATTAACTTTTATTTTTAAATCAGTTATTAGCATGATAAAGTGGTGTTATACCTGTATGTTAGTGGAACAGCATGATATCAGAATGAAAGAATGTATGTGTCATTTTATATTACTCGTTGTAACTATGTACTTACTATGAAATTATAATGCAAACATTTTCTATTTGTATGTTACCTAAGATATTTTACATTATTTTTATATTATTTTATTTGAAGCAGATTAGTGATCACACATCTGATTTTTGTGGTGCATTTTAAGGTTGTTGAGCAGTACATACCTGATAGGTATTAATTGCTTTACAACTGGTACTTTTGTTACATACTCAACACTGTGATTTTTCTTTCCATCTGTTAACATTAATTGTTGTTACTTACTTTGGAAGAATGAATCACTGAATGGATGCTCCAGTTGAGTGGATATTTATTTTAACTTTGTACAGAGTCAGTATTATCTGGTATCCTAGCTGTTCCTAAAGATATATTTTCTTGAGAAACATAATTTTGTAATGTTCTCTGGGTACAACAAAGTTCAAAGATACAAATTTTTTATCAAACATGCGAATATTTTGAATACTCAGTAGCTACTGCCAGGTTGGTGATGGTAGAGTAAAGCATTTAATATGATCCTGTGATATGGTACATATAATTGATGCATTTATTGTAGTGTAAATTTGCTCAAGTCTTGTTTAAAATTGTGTTTCTTAAATGAGATTCATATCCTTCCTTATGATCACCTCTCTGTGCAGTCTCAATAAATTATTTTTTTATTACCTGTATGAGGTTTTCATTTTATTAACTTTCCTAGGCACCTAAAACTATCCTGCTTCAAGTGCTTTGGATGATTTTTTTAAAGATGATTATATAAGGTGCAGTCAAATGAAAATGAGACCGTTTGGAAAAAAGTAAGTAAACCGTTTATTATTTCAAACATGGTCTTCATAATTGTTAATACAGTTATTCCATTACGAGAAATACGGTCATGCCTTCATAAAAAAATGTTTGTGGTTGTCTACAGAACCACGATTGTACTAAGGCAAGCACCTCTTCATCAGAAGCACATTGATGGCGCAAAAATCTTATTCTCAGAGCTCCAAAAATATGGAAATTGCATGGAGAGATGTCAGGACTGTATGCAGGATGTGTAAAGGCTTCCCTAAAAAACTTTTGCACCATAGTGGAACAACCTTGGCATTTTGTTGGCAGATTGTTTTGACTACACTGCAAAAGTTTTCTGGGAAGCCCATACACATCCTCCATACAGTGCTGATCTCTCTCCATATGATTTCCATATTTTTGGAGCCCTGAAGAAAGATATTCGACACCATCGATTTGCTTCGGGTGAAGAGATGATTGCCTGGGTACAATCATGGTCTCATAGGCAACTGAAAACATTTTTCTATGAAGACATTGACTGTTTTGTCTCACAGAGGGATTAATGTATTAAAATTTAGGTCAATTACTTTTGAAATAATAAAGTTTACTTTCTTTTTTCCATCTGTTTCATTTTCATTTGGCTACCCTTTATATCTCCTGTGCCATTCACAATAACTGTTAAGTGCTCTGTTGGATGATGTATGATATAATCCTTGTTACTAAATGGTAATAAAATTCAATAGAGTGACATTGGAGAAGCTAGAATAAGGAGAAAAAGGTGAAATGAAATGTGGTGTCAACAGAAGTATCTGGTGGAGGACAGCAACTAGAAAATGTAGTTTGCAGGAATAAAGAATATATTAGAGGAAACTCCTTGGCAGATTAAAACCGTGTGCCAGACTGAGACACAAACCCGGAATCTTGTTTTTTGCAGGCAACACTCTTACCAAATGAGCTACCCGGACATATCTCATGACTTCCTCTCACAGCCTTACTTGTAATTTCCACCAGAACCTCATTCCTGCTCCGCTCCTTGGCTATCTAAAGAGGTTCCAAGTTCGAGTTATGATCCATAGCGCAGTTAAAATCTGCCATGAAATTTCAAAACTGTGCGCACACCACTGCAGAGCGAGTTATTTATTCTGGAATAATAACAGTTCCCAACTGCAAAATTCAAACAAATTTGGTGTTTCATTGTATGAGGGGGAGGGGATATAAGATGGCACAGTTTGTAAGGCTTCCATAAAGTCAACATATTGTGCTGAGCAGTGTGTTTCACAACCAGCTGGTCTAGCATTTAGTTCACAGCTTGGCAAGTAGATGTTAATAATTACTGTCACATAGAATTGTGCCTAGTCATTGCAGTGTGCCACATAGCTAAATTTACATGTGTCCTTATCTTTGATAGGGTAAGAAGTACCAGTGCCAGTGCATGAAATGGAAGTAGTGGGTAGTTGTATGAAACAGGTTTTGTACCTCTCTCTTCCTCAAGGGTGCCACCCATGTAGTAGGGATGGTGGGAGCAAGAGTGGCATAAGTAAAAAAAAAAATTAATTACTTTGGGTGAGTAGCATAGTGGCAAATTGTGAGGAGAGGAAAGGGTACTTGGAAGGATATTACTGATTTTCTCTGCACAGTGAGAGACCCTGACAGAGAAAACTGTTTTCTTATTCCAGTACAGCTGGCACAGATCTTGTAGCTATCTGTTCACAAATTTCCGAGTTTCCTTGTTGTTCCCATTACCAAATATCACCAATGTTAACCTCCTTTCAGAGGCATATATTGTGTGCTGCTAGCCTGCTTCAGGAGGGCTTGCTCATGAAGCGGGAGTGGGCTCAGTCATGCCAGGGTGCATTGTAAAGGGTGGCCTCCAGGGCCCAGATACACAGGGCTGGCCCACCAGGCTGTCAACACCTCGCTCACATATCACAGCACAGCCCAAACACTTGAAGCAATTTGCTAGCCTACAGAACCGATGTCACTCCAAGTGAGATGGTCCTTAATGTATACACAAACCACCCATGTAGTAGGGATGGTGGGAGCAAGAGTGGCATAAGTAAAAAAAAAAAATTAATTACTTTGGGTGAGTAGCATAGTGGCAAATTGTGAGGAGAGGAAAGGGTACTTGGAAGGATATTACTGATTTTCTCTGCACAGTGAGAGACCCTGACAGAGAAAACTGTTTTCTTATTCCAGTACAGCTGGCACAGATCTTGTAGCTATCTGTTCACAAATTTCCGAGTTTCCTTGTTGTTCCCATTACCAAATATCACCAATGTTAACCTCCTTTCAGAGGCATATATTGTGTGCTGCTAGCCTGCTTCAGGAGGGCTTGCTAATGAAGCGGGAGTGGGCTCAGTCATGCCAGGGTGCATTGTAAAGGGTGGCCTCCAGGGCCCAGATACACAGGGCTGGCCCACCAGGCTGTCAACACCTCGCTCACATATCACAGCACAGCCCAAACACTTGAAGCAATTTGCTAGCCTACAGAACCGATGCCACTCCAAGTGAGATGGTCCTTAATGTATACACAAACTCATAGTGTCATTACTTGGATGTTGTTGTGGTCTTCAGTCCTGAAACTGGTTTGATGCAGCTCTCCATGCCACTCTATCCTGTGCAAGCTTCTTCATCTCCCAGTACCTACTGCAACCTACATCCTTCTGAATCTGCTTAGTGTATTCATCTCTTGGTCTCCCTCTACGATTTTTACCCTCTACGCTGCCCTCCGATGCTAAATTTGTGATCCCTTGATGCCTCAAAACATGTCCTACCAACCGATCCCTTCTTCTAGTCAAGTTGTGCCACAAACTTCTCTTCTCCCCAATCCTATTCAATACCTCCTCATTAGTTATGTGATCTACCCACCTTATCTTCAGCATTCTTCTGAAGCACCACATTTCGAAAGCTTCTATTCTCTTCTTGTCCACACTAGCTATCGTCCATGTTTCACTTCCATGCATGGCTACACTCCATACAAATACTTTCAGAAACGACTTCCTTACAGTTAAATCTATACTCGATGTTAACAAATTTCTCTTCTTCAGAAACAATTTCCTTGCCATTGCCAGTCTACATTTTATATCCTCTCTACTTCGACCATCATCAGTTATTTTACTCCCTAAATAGCAAAACTCCTTTACTACTTTAAGTGTCTCGTTTCCTAATCTAATTCCCTCAGCATCACCCGATTTAATTTGACTACATTCCTTTATCCTCGTTTTGCTTTTGTTGATGTTCATCTTATATCCTCCTTTCAAGAAACTGTCCATTCCGTTCAACTGGTCATCCAAGTCATTTGCTGTCTCTGACAGAATTACAATGTCATCGGCGAACCTCAAAGTTTTTACTTCTTCTCCATGAATTTTAATACCTACTCTGAATTTTTCTTTTGTTTCCTATACTGCTTGCTCAATATACAGATTGAATAACACCAGGGAGAGGCTACAACCCTGTCTCACTCCTTTCCCAACCACTGCTTCCCTTTCATGCCCCTCGACTCTTATAACTGCCATCTGGTTTCTGTACAAATTGTAAATAGCCTTTTGTCCCTGTATTTTACCCCTGCCACCTTTAGAATGTGAAAGAGAGTATTCCAGTCAACGTTGTCAAAAGCTTTCTCTAAGTCTACAAATGCTAGAAACGTAGGTTTGCCTTTTCTTAATCTTTCTTCTAAGATAAGTCGTAAGGTTAGTATTGCCTCACGTGCTCCAACATTTCTACGGAATCCAAACTGATCTTCCCCGAGGTCCGCTTCTATCAGTTTTTCCATTCGTCTGTAAAGAATTCGCGTTAGTATTTTGTAGCTGTGACTTATTAAACATCTGTCAACACCTGCTTACTTTGGGATTGGAATTATTATATTCTTCTTGAAGTCTGAGGGTATTTCACCTGTCTCATACATCTTGCTTACTAGATGGTAGAGTTTTGTCAGGACTGGCTCTCCCAAGGCTGTCAGTAGTTCTAATGGAATGTTGTCTACTCCTGGGGCCTTGTTTCAACTCAGGTCTTTCAGTGCTCTGTCAAACTCTTCACGCAGTATCGTATCTCCCATTTCATCTTCATCTACATCCTCTTCCATTTCCATAATATTGTCCTCAAGTACATCGCCCTTGTATAAACCCTCTATATACTCCTTCCACCTTTCTGCCTTACCTTCTTTGCTTAGAACTGGGTTGCCATCTGAGCTCTTGATATTCATACAAATGGTTCTCTTCTCTCCAAAGGTCTCTTTAATTTTCCTGTAGGCAGTATCTATCTTACCCCTACTGAGACAAGCCTCTACGTCCTTATATTTGTCCTCTAGCCATCCCTGCTTAGCCATTTTGCACTTCCTGTCGATTTCATTTTTGAGACGTTTGTATTCCTTTTTGCCTGCTTCATTTACTGCATTTTTATATTTTCTCCTTTCATCAATTAAATTCAATATGTCTTCTGTTACCCAAGGATTTCTATTAGCCCTCATCTTTTTACCTACTTGATCGTCTGCTGCTTTCACTACTTCATCCCTCAGAGCTACCCATTCTTCTTCTACTGTATTTCTTTCCCCCATTCCTGTCAATTGTTCCCTTATGCTCTCCCTGAAACTCTCTACAACCTCTGGTTCTTTCAGTTTATCCAGGTCCCATCTCCTTAAATTCCCACCTTTTTGCAGTTTCTTCAGTTTCAATCTGCAGTTCATAACCAAGAGATTGTGGTCAGAATCCATATCTGGCCCTGGAAATGTCCTACAATTTAAAACTTGGTTCCTAAATCTCTGTCTTACCATTATATAATCTATCTGATACCTTTTAGTATCTCCAGGATTCTTCCAGGTATACAACCTTCTTTTATGATTCTTGAACCAAGTGTTAGCTATGATTAAGTTATGCTCTGTGCAAAATTCTACAAGGCGGCTTCCTCTTTCATTTCTTCCCCCCCAATCCATATTCACCTACTATGTTTCCTTCTCTCCCTTTTCCTACTGACGAATTCCGGTCACCCATGACTATTAAATTTTCGTCTCCCTTCACTACCTGAATAATTTCTTTTTTCTTTTATCTCGTCATACATTTCATCAATTTCTTCATCATCTGCAGAGCTAGTTGGCATATAAACTTGTACTACTGTAGTAGGCATGGGCTTTGTGTCTATCTTGGCCACAATAATGCGTCACTATGCTGTTTGTAGTAGCTAACCCGCACTCCTATTTTTTTATTCATTATTAAACCTACTCTTACAATACCCCTATTTGATTTTGTATTTATAAGCCTGTAATCACCTGACCAAAAGTCTTGTTCCTCCTGCCACCGAACTTCACTAATTCCCACTATATGTAACTTAAACCTATCCATTTCCCTGTTTAAATTTTCTAGACTACCTGCCCGATTAAGGGATCTGACATTCCATGCTCCGATCTGTAGAACAATAGTTTTCTTTCTCCTGATAACGATGTCCTCTTGAGTAGTCCCCGCCCGGAGATCCGAATGGGGGACTATTTTATCTCTGAAAATTTTACCCATCATCATTTAACCATACAGTAAAGCTGCATGCCCTCGGGAAAAATTATGGCTGTAGTTTCCCCTTGCTTTCTGCTGTTCTCAGTACCAGCACAGCAAGGACATTTTGGTTAGTGTTACAAGGCCAGATCAGTCAATCATCCAGACTGTTGCCCCTGCAACTACTGAAAAGGCTGCTGCCCCTCTTCAGGAACCACATGTTTGTCTGGCCTCTCAACAGATACCCCTCCGTTGTGATTGCACCTACGATACGGCCATCTGTATCACTGAGGCACGCAAGCCTCCCCACCAACGGCAAGGTCCATGCTTCATGGGGGGGGGGGATTTTGGGATAAAAATAAGAAATACAGATTATTGATTAATAAAAATTAAACATTTTCCTTAGTTTTCTTATAAACTTTCATTACTCACACTTTTGTAGTTAAGAGAAAGAAGTTGTGGTGATCAAAAGAATATTTCATTTTGTTTGTTGTCTATAAGTGAAATATTTGTACACAATACAATATGCTGTTGCATGGTAAGTACAGTTGTTAAGGATACCCAGAGTAACTGTTTGATAAAGCTAATAACTGCCCTAAATGTGTTTCCTCTGGTGTGAGAGATGGTGTGATTTAGGGTGGCAGAAACAACTAGGAGAACATCTTGGACCTGTGCGATGAAACGTATACTTTGTCCAGCATGGTAGCAGAGTCCTCCAATGATCAGCTCAGGACGTTAGTGGAAACACTATACACTGAGCCACATTGAAAACTGCACAACCATAGAGTTATTATCTGTGCCAGAACCTGGTCCATAAACAAAAGGATAACTAATGGTACAGTTGTATACGTAGTATCATTATTGAAGGGGTCTGACATTCATTACATTCTTTTAATTGGCATTTTTTAAGTTGAAATGGTCTGATGTGAAGGTGATACAGCGAGAGCTACTGCAGTTGTCGAGTGATAATGTATGAACACTGTGAACGACACACTTCTATCTCAGATAAAATAATGAATAGCTACTGATTCTACAGCAATGTGTCACTGTTTGAACTTTTAGGTTGTGGAAGAGAAATAGATGTGGAAGGAGAGATATTTTTGGGCAAAATGTTCTTGATTAATTATAGCAGAAATATTAGTCACAAGAGAATTCAGCAAATGTATTACTTTATTTATTTAAAAATTATGTACTGTTTATCTTTCAGCCCCAGTTGTACATTTTTTCCCAGTATGGCTAGTTTCAATATCCTTGGATTATTTTCAGATCAGTATGTTTACAGAAGCAACCCACTGTGTCTATGGACATATTTGAATAATGCTCTCAGTTAACTTTTCATGTCCGATTAGAATAAAATCTCGAAGTTATACATTTTAGTTCTTTAACACCATATGATAGGTTGTATCTAATGACAGACAAGCCAGACTGTGAAGACCCAAGTACTTTGCTTTATTGTTGCAAGTGTTGGCATCATTGCTTCCAAATCTTTGTTAGCTGGCACTCAAGATTTTAGCCATTACTCATACCAGTTTAATGTGAAAAATTAATAAAAAAGCCCACACATTGTGAAAATGATCACAATAGCATACTAGACCTCTTAGTGACAAACCCTAAGAAATAGACTGTTTTGTTAGACACTGGAATTAGAGATAGCAAGGCAATTGTAGCAAGAGTGAATACAATACCATACCATCCAAATCCATAAAAAATAAATGCAAAAGATTTCTACGGTATTCAAAAAAAGTGGATAAAAATCCTCTTTTGCGTTCCTAAGAGATACTCTCCATTCCTTCCGTGTTACATAAATGTCAACCAGATGTGGCTTAAATTCAAAGAACTAGTATTAACAGAAATTGGGTCTTATACCAAGTAAATTAATAAGATGAATCAGATCAAGGCCCTGTTGCAGAAGCAACAAAAAGCACAAGCCAGATTTGAAAGAAAATAAAATTTCAGAGACTGGCAGTAGTTTTCAAATGCTCAAAACTTAGTGTGGACTTCAGGAATGAGATGTTTTTAATAGTTTCCACAACAGAAATCTGTCTCAAAATTCAGCAGAAAACCCAAAGATATTGCAGTAGTAATAAAGTACACCAGTGGCAAAGACATTTTTGATTTCTTCATTGAATAATGGTAGTAGTAGTGCTACCAACAACAGTGCAACTAAAGCAGAATTACTTAACACAGTTTTCCAAAATTACTTCATCAAAGAAGGCGCAGTAAGTATTCAAGAATTCAAACCATGAACAGCAGCCAGCATAAGGAATTTGGAAGTGATGTAATGAAGCAACTTAAGTCACTTTATAAAGGCAAGTCCTCCAATCCAGATTATGTACCAAATAGGTTGCTTTCGAAGCACACTGATGAAATAGCTCCGTTCTTAGCAGTCACAAACAATTAATTACCCATTTGACAAAGATCCATACCTAAAGACGAATGTTGCACAGGTCATACTGATACACAGGAAAGAAAATAGAAGTAATACACTGGATTAAAGGACCACATTATTGACATCGACTTGTAGCAGGATTTGGAACATATGTTGTGTTCCAACATTACGAGATGTGTCAGAGCAAAAAAACTTCTGACAACCAACAGGGATTCAGAAAATATAGTCACTGTATTCATATGAAGTAATGAGTGCTATTAATCTGATTCAATGTTTCTACATTTCCAGAAAGGTATTGACACCATTCCTCACCAACAACTTCTAATCAAATTGTGTGCCTATGAAAAATCACTCACTTGTGCAATTGGCTTTGTGATTTCTTGTCGTTATGGTCACATATTGTAGTAATGGACAAGTTGTTGACTCAACTAAATACTGAGGGATTACAGTTACAAACAACTAAAATTGGAGCAATCTCACAGAAAACAAGATTTTTTTTGTGGGGGGGGGGGGGGGGGGGGTGGCAACCGAAACTGCATTTTATAGGCAGTACACTTAGAAGTTGCAGAAAATGTATTAGAGAGACTGCCAATACTATGCTTGTCTGTCCTCTTCTGGAGTATGGCAGTCATTAAAGCAAATGTGTTTTTCATTGTGACAATATATTTTCACGAAATTTCAGTCACCCATTTTCTCCACCGGGTATGAAAAATTTTTGTTGATTTGCACCTACATAGAGGGAAATGGCCATTGTAATCAAATAAGAGAAGCCAGTGCCCACATGGAAAAATTTAAGTGTTCATTTTTCCCACATGGTGTTTGACAGTGGAACAATTGAGAAACGGTCTGGAAGTAATTCTATGAGCCTTCTGCCAAACATCTTAGTCAGCACTAAGTGTCAGTCACGCAGGGGTTGTTTTTTCACAAAAAACAGCTACAATAAGTGCTCGCAATGTGAATGACATTCCACCTACGTAAAATTACTAGGTGGGGTTCTCACCAAAATTATTTAGAGTATAGCTGCCTCATTTTCTTTCATGTAAGTACAGGATGAATGAATAAATTTTATTTTCAAAATGAATCTGGTGCAGAGATCTTAGAAGATGAAAGCTTCCTGCTTCTTCTTCTTCTCCCTTCTTGAACTGCCATCTACATTATATGTTTTGTGGTAGTTATGTTTGTAATGGATGGATATTTCATTAAATCTCTTGTGTGGAAATGTAAACGTATATGATGTTCTCATAATTATAGTTTTAAAAATAAGAACTGCTATATATTTGAATTTGCCATGACAGATTGAAGTAAAAATTCCAGATGTGCTGAACCATTTATTGAACGCATAGGCTATGATCGTATATAAGAGCTGTTGGCCTCATGGCCACCAAACAGAGTTTCTGCTACTTGCTCTCAGAACCCCTTCCAGCACCCATTGCCTCATGTCTTATCCACCAGCTGCCTGAGAGTGTTTTCACTACACTGTTCCAACTTCAAATACATCTTTGACTTCATATGTCAATATTTATTATATTTTAATGGAGACTGTGACTTGTATTGTCATAATTAGCCCCAAAAAATTTGTTATTCATAACAAAATTTTTTGACCAATGTCTGCTGCCCATCATATAAGTAACACCGAAGCAAAAGAAAAAATGAAATTTTTCTGTAGTGTTTAGAGGGAACAAATTGACACTTATAATAATAAACATTATTATTATTGTTTTTTTGTTATATGCTGAAGGCATTTTAATAGCAAAATATCAAAATAAAGTTATAAGTTTGTGGTAAAAATTCATTGTGAACTACACTGAAGGGCCAAAGAAACTGGTACACCTGCTTAATATTGTTTAGGGCCCCATGAGCACACAGAAGTGCCGCAGCATGATGTGGCTCAGACTTGACTAATGCCTGAAGTAGTGTTGGAGGGAATTGACATCATAAATCCTGCAGGACTGTCAATAAATCCATAAGAGTATGAGGGGGTGGAGATCTCTTCTGAACAGCACGTTACAAGACATCCCAGATATGCTCAGTAATGTTCATGTCTGAGGAGTGTTGGTGGCTAGTGGAAGTGTTTAAAAATCAGAAGTGTGTTCCTGGAGCCACTCTGTAGAAATTCTGGACATGTGGTGTGTTGCATTGTCCTGTTGGAATTAATCAAGTCTGTCAGAATGCACAATGGAGATGAATGGACGCAGGTGATCAGACAGGGTGCTTGCGTACATGTCACCTGTCAGAGTCATATCAAGACATATCAGGGATCTCATATCACTCCAACTGCACATGCCCCACATCATTACAGAGCCTCCACCAGCTTGAACAGTCCTCTGCTGACATGCAGGGTCCATACATTCATTAGTTTGTCTCCATACCCATACGAGGTGTGGCTAGAAAAAAACCGGACTAGTACTGGTGAAACAATAAAACGAATGCAATAAGGCTGAAAGTCGCATGGCCTGTCACGTGACTCTCGCTCCGCCTACTGCTCGAGTTTCATCTGCCTCCTGCACTCAGTCTGCCCATGGCGTCTGTTTTAAGTAGTTGACGTTTTGTCTGTGCGTCGGAAAATGTTGAGTGTACAGAAAGAACAGCGTGTTAACATCAAATTTTGTTTCAAACTAGGAAAATCTGCAAGTGAAACGTTTGTAATGTTACAACAAGTGTACGGCGATGATTGTTTATCGCGAACACAAGTGTTTGAGTGGTTTAAACGATTTAAAGATGGCCGCGAAGACACCAGTGATGACGCTCGCACTGGCAGACCATTGTCAGCAAAAACTGATGCAAACATTGAAAAAATCGGTAAACTTGTTCGACAAGATCGCTGTTTAACAATCAGAGCAGTGTCTAAGTTAACAGGAGTTGACAAGGAAAGTGTCGAACAAGTTTACCGATTTTTTCAATGTTTGCATCAGTTTTTGCTGACAATGGTCTGCCAGTGCGAGTGTCATCACTGGTGTCTTCGCGGCCATCTTTAAATCGTTTAAACCACTCAAACACTTGTGTTCGCGATAAACAATCATCGCCATACACTTATTGTAACATTACAAACGTTTCACTTGCAGATTTTCCTAGTTTGAAACAAAATTTGATGTTAACACGCTGTTCTTTCTGTACACTCAACATTTTCCGACGCACAGACAAAACGTCAACTACTTAAAACAGACGCCACGGGCAGACTGAGTGCAGGAGGCAGATGAAACTCGAGCAGTAGGCGGAGCGAGAGTCACGTGACAGGCCACGCGACTTTCAGCCTTATTGCGTTCGTTTTATTGTTTCACCAGTATTAGTCCGGTTTTTTTTCTAGCCACACCTCGTACATGCCAATCCCCTTGATACAATTTGAAAGGAGACTTGTCTGACCAGGCAACATGTTTCCAGTGATCGACAGTCCAATGTCAGTGTTGACAGGCCCACGTGACGTGTAAAGCTTTGTGTCATGCAGCCATCAAGGGTACACGAATGGGCCTTCAGCTCCAAAAGCCCATATCGATGATGTTTCATTGAATGGTTCACACACTGACACATGTTGATGGCCCTGCATTGAAATCTGCAGCAATTTTTGGAAGGGTTGTACTTCTGTCATGTTGAATGATTCATTTCAGTCATTGTTGGACCCCTTCTTGCAGTATCTTCTTCCAGCCCCAGCAATGTCAGAGATTTGATGTTTTACTGGATTCCTGATATTCACAGTACACTCATGAAATTGTCGTATGGGAAAATCTCCACTTCATTGCTACATTGGAGAATCTGTGTCCCATCATTCAAGCACCGATTGTAACACCACATTCAAACTCATTTAAACCATGCTAACCTGCCTTTGTAACAGCAAAAAGCGCTCTAACGACTGCACCAGACACTTGTTGTCTTATATAGGTGTTGCCAACCCCAGCGCCGTATTCTGCCTGTTTATATACCTCTTTATTTGCATACACATGCCCATACCAGTTTCTTTGTCACTTCAGCGCATTTGTAATTTAATTGTGAAAAGTGTGACCCCACCCAGTTAGAGGTAACTGCATGACATGCAGTGGCCTTCAATGAGTTTGCAGTTCAACAAACCTAACATTTAATTACCCTGATAAATGAAAATGGCAGCTGACATAAATTTTACACAAAAAAATTATTTTCCCTTATCTTAGCATTTCTGTGTGTATGAGTATTAAATCATTGTGTACTACTGTTTAGCCTTCATGATAGCAAAAACAAGAACAGGTATTCTGCCGTAAACAAATAAATTTTAAAGGGAAAGTTCATGTAAACAATAATAAAAGGAAAGTTCTTCAGAGGAGTACTTACTCCATTCATAACATAAATTCACAGTTTACTTGAAATGTTCAGGGAATTACTTTCACCACACTCGCATGTCCTTGCAACACAGCACCAGCACTGAATCTTCTCTGGTCCTCCAGTGCTCTGGACATGGAAATAAGCCCAAATTAGGATCCAGTCTACTACTCAATCATCATATTTATCCATCTCCTCCACATTCATCCTTGTATACCATTCAAAACAGGTTGCCAAGTTCACTGAACTGTTGTAACAAACAATGCAGACATTATACTCACTTTTAGAAAAGTTTTACATCCCCCCGGTTCGCAGAACTCCTGAGGGATCTACATCTACATCTACATCTACATGGATACTCTGCAAATCACATTTAACTGCCTGGCAGAGGGTTCATCAAACCACCTTCATATTTCTCTATTATTCCAATCTCCTATAGCGCGCGGAAAGAATGAACACCTATATCTTTCCGTACGAACTCTGATTTCCCTTATTGTGGTGATTGTTCCTCCCTATGTAGGTCTGTGTCAACAAAATATTTTCACATTCGGAGGAGAAAGTTGGTGATTGGAATTTCATGAGGAGCTTCCGTTGCAACGAAAAATGCCTTTCTTTTAATGATTTCCAGCCCAAATCCTGTACCATTTCTGTGATACTCTCTCCCATATTTCATGATAATACAAAATGTGCTGCCTTTCTTTGAACTTTTTCGATGTACTATGTCAGTCCTATCTGGTAAGGATCCCACATTACACAGCAGTATTCTAAAAGAGGACGGACAAGCATAGTGTAGGCAGT
Organism: Schistocerca nitens; assembly: GCF_023898315.1. NCBI lineage: Eukaryota > Metazoa > Arthropoda > Insecta > Orthoptera > Acrididae > Schistocerca > Schistocerca nitens. The sequence continues at coordinate 435,247,880 of NC_064617.1, forward strand.
CTCCTTAGTAGGTCTGTTACATTTTCTAAGTGTCCTGCCAATAAAATGCAGTCTTTGGTTAGCCTTCCCCACAACATTGTCTGTGTGTTCCTTCCAATTTAAGTTGTTGATAATTGTAATACCTAGGTATTTAGTTGAATTTACAGCTTTTAGATGAGACTGATTCATCGTGTAACCAAAGTTTAACGAGTTCCTTTTAGCACTCATGTGGATGACCTCACACTTTTCGTTATTTAGGGCCAACTGCCACTTTCCGCACCATTCAGATATTTTTTATAAATCATTTTGCAGTTTGTTTTGATCTTCTGGTGACTTTATTAGTCGATAAATGACAGCATCATCTGCAAACAACCGAAGATGGCTGCTCAGATTGTCTCCCAAATTGTTTATATAGATAAGGAACAGCAAAGGGTCTATAACCGTACATTGGGGAATGCCAGAAATCACTTCCGTTTTATTCAATGACTTTCCATCAATTACTACGAACTGTGACCTCTCTGACAGGAAACCACTTAACTGAGATGATACTCCATAGGCACACAATTTCACTATGAGCCGCTGGTGTGGTACAGTGTTGAAAGCCTTCTAGAAATCCAGTAATACGGAATCGATATGAAATCCCTTGTCAATAGCACTCAACACTTCATGTGAATAAAGAGCTAGTTGTGTTTCACAGGAACCATGTTTTCTAAACCCATGTTGACAGTGTGTCAATAGACCGTTTTCTTCAAGGCGATTCATAGTGTTCGAACACAATCATCATCATCATCATCTTGGACAGTTTCCAGCCACTGGCTGGGTCTGTCGGGAACACAAGCCTCTCCATCGTGTTCTGTCTTTCCACCATTCCCCCTCTTCCACCTTCGTCCAGTTCTCTCCTCTTCTCGTCACACATTCCTTCACTCCCTTCACCCATCTATCTCTTGGTCTTCCTCTGGGCCTCTTCCCCTCCAGTTTCAGATCAAACATCCTCTTTGGAATTCTTCCCTCATCCATTCTCTTCATGTGTCCATACCACTGCAGTCTTGATTTTTCTATCCTGTCCTGTACTGGTTCCTCCTTTAGTCTTTCCCTCACATACACATTTCGCAATCTGTCTCGTCTTGTTACACTCAACCTGCTCCTCTGGAACTTCATTTCACTAGCCTGTATTCTACTTTTGTCGCTTTTGTGCATTACCCATGTCTCACTTCCGTATGCCAATATGGGGACAAAGTAGGTTCGGTATATAATTCCCTTGGATTTCTGTGGCACCTCCTTGCTCCAAATAAGCCCCCTAATGCATTTGTAGAACTGCCCTGCTTTTCTGCACCTTTCATTTATTTCCATTGCGTTTCCCCCCTTACTTTCAATCATGCTTCCCAGGTACTTGAAGTTTCTACCACTTGTAGTTTTTCCCCTCCACAAGTTATATCCACATTTGGCCTATTCTTCTTCCTTGTTGTGACAATTATTTCACTTTTCTTTGCAGAGAAATGCATTCCATATTGTGCTGCCGTTGCCTCCCATGCATCTTAACTGCTCTTGCACCACCTCCTCGCAATTTCCCCATAACATCAGGTCATCGGCAAAAAGCACTGCTTTCATTTTATGATCTCCAATTGCATCTGATACTTGCTGTAGGATTTCATCCATAACAATAATAAACAATAAGGGCGAAAGTGCACTTCCCTGTCGCAGCCCATTTTCCAGCTTGAACCATGCAGTACGTTCCCTCCCCACTTTCACACAACTCTCACTTCCCTCATACATTTTTCTGACTTTTCGTGTTATCTCTTCATCTATCCCTTTTGCGTTCAGCACATCCCAGATTTTGTCCCTACAGATACTGTCATACGCCTTCTCAATATCTAAAAAGGCCATGATTAAGTCCTTCCCGTACTCATAGTGCCTTTCCTGCAGTTGCCTTACCGCAAATATGAGGTCTGTTGTTGATCTTCCCGGTCTGGAACCGTACTGCTCCTCTTGCAGTCTACTTTCAATACTGCTTCTTATTCTCTTCTCCAGGATCTTTTCATAGATTTTTCCACAGTGGCATAGCAGGGTGATTCCTCTGTAGTTCTCACATCTCCTTTTATCCCCTTTCTTGAAGATCGGGACTATAATTCCTTTCTTCCAATCCTCAGGAATTCTGTTCTCCTTCCACACCACCCTCAGCACTCTGTATAGCCACTGGGTTCCTACTAATCCTGCTGCTCGTATCATATCCACTGTTACTTCGTCCCAACCTGGTGCCTTGCCCCCTTTCATCCTCTTTATGGCTTCTTCCACTTCATTCCAAGTTAGATCATCAATTTCCCCACTATTATAATCGTCTGCTGCCTTAGGCTCTCCATCGCTGTTAGTTACCCGCTTTGCGGCATTCAACAGATCTTCAAAGTACTCCTTCCAAATCTTTTTGAGCTCATGCATTTCCTCCACAACTCTTCCATTATTATCCATGATCCTCAGGCACTCGCTTCTGTCATTCCTCTTATTTCCTACCATGGTGTAAAGTACTTTTTTGTTCCCTTCACTGTCCTCTTCTAACATTCTTGTCCATTTTACCATCCACTTCTTCTTCTCCGCCCTTACTATGGTCTGTGCCGCTTTCTTGCTTTCCTTATATTTTACCCTAGCTTCCTCTGTTCGGGTCTGGAACCATTCTCTGAAGGCTTTGTTCTTTCGAAGTACTGCCTCTTTACATATGTTGTTCCACCATGGGGTTTCCTTACTTCTCCTCTTTGTGCTAGTTCTTCCGCACACAGTCTCAGCTGCCTCAACTAGAGCCCTCTTAAAATCTCCCCATTCTTCTTCCACTGTTCTCTGATCTTCCTTTGGCAGCTTCTTCCTGATCAGTGTCTGGTACTGGGTCCTCCGTTCATCCTCTTTCAGCATCCATGTCTTCAACCTCCTGCTGCATATCAACGTTAACGATATGGGCCTGTAATTTAGTGGATTACTCCTACTACCTTTCCTGAATATTGATGCAACTTTCCAGTCTTTGGGTATGGATCTTTCGTCAAGTGACTGATTGTATATGATTGTTAAGTATGGAGCTAATGCATCAGCATACTCTGAAAGGAACCTAATTGGTATACAGTCTGTACCAGAAGGCTTACTTTTATAAAGTGATGTAAGTTGCTTCACTACTCTGAGGATATTTACTTCTACGTTACTCATGTTGGCAGCTGTTCTTGATTCGAATTCTGGAATATTTACTTCGTCTTCTTTTGTGAAGACATTTCAGAAGGCTGTGATTAGTAACTCTGCTTTAGCAGCACTGTCTTCGATAGTATCTTCATTGCTATTGCGCAGAGAAGGCATTGATTGTTTCTTGCCGCTAACATACTTCACATACGACCAGAATCTCTTTGTATATTCTGGCAGGTTTCGAGACATAGTTTCGCTGTGGAAACTTTATAGACATCTTGCATTGAAGTCCGCACTAAATTTTGAGCTTCTGTAAAAGATCATCAATCTTGGGGATTTGGCATTTGTTTGAATTTGGCATGTTTGTTTCATTGTTTCTGCAACAGTATTCTAACCCGTTTTGTGTACCAAGGAGGATCAACTCCGTTGTTTGTTAAGTTATTTGGTATAAATCTCTCAATTGCTGCTGATATTATTACTTTGAATTTAAGCCACATCTTGTCTACATTTATATTATTAATTTGGAATAAGTGGAGATTGTCTCGCAGGAAGGTGTCAAGTGAATTTTTTTATCTGCTTTTTTGAATAGATATATTTTTCGGTTATTTTTTGAGGATTTGGGGATTACAATATTCAATCTCGCTACGTCAACCCTGTGTTCACTAATCCCTGAATTAGTTTTGATGCTCATTATTAACTCAGGAATATTTGTTGCTAAGAGGTCAAGTGTGTTTTCACAACCGTTTACTAATCGCATGGGCTCATGAATGAACTGCTCGAAATAATTTTCAGAGAATGTGTTTAGTACAATTTTGGATGATATTTTATGCATACTTCCGGAATTAAACATGTATTTTCGCCAACATATCAAGGGTAAATTAAAGTCACCACCAACTATTATCGTATGAGTCGGGTACGTGTTTGAAGTCAAACTCAACATTTCTTTGAACCTTTCAGCAACTGTATCATCTGAATTGGGAGGTCGGTAAAAAGATCGAATTATTATTTTATTCTGGTTGCCAAGATTGATATCTGCCCATACTAACTCAAAGGAAGTATCTACTTTAATTTCGCGACAAGTTAAACTACTTCTGACAGCAACAGACACGCCACTGCCAACCGTGTTTAGCCTATCCTTTCGGAACACCGTTAGGTTCTTCGCAAAAATTTCGGCTGAGCTTACATCTGGCTTTAGCCAGCTTTCAGTGCCTATAACAATTTGAGCATCAGTGCTTTCAGTGCTTTCTATTAGTGCTTGACGCTCTGGTACTTTCTCAACACTGCCACAACAATTTACAGCTGTTATACCATACCAATGGTTCATGTATCTACGTTCTTCCTGTGTTCAGCCTGCACCCTTTGTGACCAAAGCCCTTCTTGTGTTTTCCCGAGACCCTCTAACCTAAAAAACCGACCAGTCCACGCCACACAGCCCCTGCTACCCATGTAGCCGCCTCCTGCGTATATTGGACACCTGACCTATTCAGCGGAACCCGAAACCCAACCACCCTTTGGCACAAGTCGAGTAATGTGTAGCCTACATGGTCGCAGAACTGTCTGAGCCTCTGATTCAGACCCTCCTTTCGGCTCTGTACCAGAGGTCGGCAATCGGTCCTGTCGACTATCTTGCAAATGTCACCTCTGCTTTCATCTTGCAAGCAAGACTAGCAGACTTTACCACTTCTGTTAGCCTCTCGAAACCAGACAGAATCTCTTCTGATCCAAAGTGACACACATCATTGGTACCAATGTGAGCAACCACCTGCAGTTGGCTGCACCCTGTGCTCTTCATGGCACTTTAGATTTCTTACCCTCCTTGTCGGCCAAGTCCCTAAGGGGCCCCATAACGTGCCTAACATTGGAGCTCCCAACTACCAATAATCCCACCCTCTGTGATTGCCCGGATCTTGCAGGCTGAGTGGTTTCCTCTGAAATAGGACAGGCGACACCATCTGGCTCAGTGACGATGTCAGCCACAGACCGCACCTGGAACCTGTTTCTCAGACAAACCGGGGAGGCGGTCGCCTGGGAAGTCTTTCGCCGCCTGCTTTTCCTGGGGGTGACCTCCCACTCGACCACAGATGAGGGGTCAGCCTTAGTGTGAGCAGTAACTGGCTTGGTCACCAGTGAAGACCGTTCGGAGGACTTGGATGTGCTGGATGTCCGTTGGATCCCCACGGCCAGCCCACAACAGTGGTGCCCATCCACTGCAGTCTCAATCTGTGTAACCGAAGCCATCACAGCCTGAAGCTGAGAGCGAAGTGTCACCAACTTGGCTTGCATCCGCACACAACAATCGTAGTCCCTGTCCATAATAAAGATAGTGGAAAACTAAACTATTCAGATAAATGGGCTGTTGGCATGTGCTGCGCAACTCTAATGTATACCCTGATGGGAACGCATGAACTGTGTCTATTAGTATGCAGATATTCAAAAACCTAACTACCAAAGCACTCAGGTGAAACTAAATAATTTGCACTGATTAGGAACTTGTAATATTTCACAAAATTGGTGTACTTTCTGACACAAACACGAGAACTGTGGCTATTAGATATTAAATTTACACGCAGAAACTCAAGAAACTAAACAATTAAAGCACACAGATAATATAAAAAAATTTCGCTCCTGGTTAGGATCTCGTAAATGTCACTAAAGCGGTTATTTCCCTGTTGCTGCATCTGTCTCGGTTGACTACTACTGCCTGCAGAATCACCGTTGAGGAGTGGGACAATCTGGACCAACAGTGCCTTGATGAACTTGTGGGTAGTATGCCACACCCAATACAGGTACGCATCAATGCGAGAGGACTTGCTACAGGGTATTAGAGGTACTGGTGTGTACAGCAATCTGAACCACAACCTCTGAAGGTCTTGCTGTATGGTAGTACAACATTCAATGTGTGGTTTTCATGAGCAATAAAAAGGGCGGAAATGATGTTTATGTTGATCTCTATTCCAATTTCCTGCACAGGTTCTGGAACTCTCAGAACCAAGATGATGCAATTTTTTTTTATATGTGTATAAAAAAAACTAAATTCATATAACCAAATGCTCAGTTCGATGCATTATTTCAGGATTTATCTCCAGAATGATGCAGGTGCTGATATATACCATTTATCCAGTTTACAACCTGATAAACATAAAGGAATATATTATAATCAACACAAGTACTTGCATATAAACACATTTTAGTAATTAATAAAGCCAGAACTATTCAGGTGATGAAATGCTACTCCACATGTAACTGTAACATGTGAAGTAGCATTAACTTTTCTACATTGGCAGCAAAGAAATCTTATTTGTTTATTCCTACTTTCCATTAGTATTTTTTGGCAAACACACACATAAAGAATAAAACAATGACAACCATAATTCATACACACTCCATCCACACTCAGGCACTTCATCATATATTCACCATTTACTTATATACCTTCAAGTTTCTGGTCTTTCATGGGAGCTTCAGAGAATAAATCACAATAATTTTCTAACAATTAAAAGAGTTCCAGAATGAGATTTTCACTCTTCAGTGGAGTGTGCAACTGACATGAAACTTCCTGGCAGATTAAAACTGTGTGCCGGACCGAGACTCGAACTCGGGACCTTTGCCTTTCGCAGACAAGTGCTCTACCATCTGAGCTACCCAAGCATGACTCACAATCTGTATTCACAGCTTCAATTCTGCCAGTACCTTGCCTCCTACCTTCCAAACTTCAGAGTAGCTCTTCTGCGAATCTTGGAGAACTGGCACTCTTGGAAGAAAGTTTCTGGTCTTTCATGGGAGCTTCAGATAATAAATCACAATAGTTTTCTAACAATGCAAAGAGTTCCAGAATGGAATTTTCACTCTTCAGTGGAGTGTGCACTGATATGAAACTTCCTGGCAGATTATAAGTGTGTGCCGGACTGAGACTCGAACTTGGGACCTTTGCCTTTCGCAGACAACTGCTCTACCATTTGAACTACCCAAGCACGACTCACAATCCATCTTCACAGCTTCAATTCTGCAAGTACCTTGCCTCCTACTTTCCAAACATCACAGAAGCTATTCTGCGAACCTTGCAGAACTGGCACTCTTGGAAGAAAGGATAATGCGGAGACATGGCTTAGCCACAGCCTGGGGGATGTTTCCAGAATGACATTTTCACTCTGCAGTGGAGTGTGCACTGATATAAAACTTCCCGGCAGATTAAAACTGTGTACCAGGCTGAGACTCGAACTTGGGACCTTTGTCTTTCGCGGGCAAGTGCTCTACCATCTGAGCTACCCAAGTACGACTCACGACCCATCTTCAGAGCTTCAATTCTGCCAGTATGTCCCGGAAGAAAGAATAAAGTTCTGCATGGTTTGCAGAAAAGTATCTGTGAAGTTCGGAAGGTAAGAGGTGAGGTACTGGCAGAATTGCAACTGTGAAGAAGGGTCGTGAGTCGTTCTTGGGTAGCTCAGATGGTAGAGCAGTTGCCCGTGAAAGGCAAAGGTCCTGAATTCGAGACTCGGTCCAGCACACAGTTTTAATCATCCAGGAAGTTTCATACCAGCACACACTCTGCTGCAGAGTGAAAATCTCATTCTGGAAACATCCCACAGGCTGTGGCTAAGCCATGTCTCCAAATATCCTTTCTTTTGGGAGTTCTAGTTCTGAAAGGTTAGCAGAAGTGCTTGTGTGAAGTTTGGAAGGTAGGAGCAAAGAGTTGCTCCAACTGTGTTTCATTTATCCCCTCAGTTTGTTTAATTCTTTATTAATTGAACAGACTGTCCTCTCCTTATAACTCAGGCTGATCTCACTGTCCGTGGTTGTCAGCCACATGGCACGGTTGGATTTGAAGCTACAATTGCTTTGTCTGATGAATCCTTGTTTAATGGAACTGTTAAAACCATTATCATATACTTTAAATTCAAATTGCCTACAGCAGTTAATCATGGTATGCACTTTTATCATCCATTCCATACCTATTCCACAAGATTTCGGGATTGCAGCCGGATCTCATCGACTTCTTTCCACGATATTTCGGCTGACAACCTTACAGCCATCTTCAGGCGAGTGTTTGACACTGGAGATTGCTAGTGCAAGTCGCTCTATTTATATGTAAAAGTGCCGCAGGCGCACATGCGCAAGTTACCATAGCTTGCGCGCCACCTGTCGATTCCAAGGCCCTCTACAATGTTACTGCATCTATGGAGCGCCAACGAATGCGTGAAAAAAGTAAAACATGCACGCAGACGTGTCCAAAACAATAAAATGCAAAATTTCAATATTAAAATTAAAATTACTTGTCGCTCGACATGTCAGAAGCCATAAAAAGTTTTCTTTTGGTTGAAATTAGAGAAATCAACGGGTCCCAGGCTTTATTCAATAAAAAGCCGCCATCACGATTAATGAGATTTTCCGCTAAACGTATTTCCATGGATTCCTTCACAACTGAATCCCAGAAGGATCTCGATGGGGCCAAGATTTTCGTGGCCGAATAATCCATAGTATGTCCTGTGGCAATACAATGTTCAGCTATGGCTGACTTACTGGGCTGTAAAAGGCGAGTGTGGCGCTCATGTTCAACGCAGCGGTTGTGTACTGTGCATGTGGTTTGACCAATGTAGGCTTTCCCACACTCGCAAGGTATTTTATAAATTCCATCCCTCCGTAATCCCAGATCATCCTTGGCTGAGCCCAGAAGAGCACGAGTCTTTGTAGGTGGCCGGAAGATTACTTTCACACGATGTTTCTTTAAAATTCTGCCTGCTTTCGATGAAATGTTCCCAACATATGGGAGAAATGCTCTGGACTTAAACACCTCCTTATCCTCTTGATCTTGTGGGTGGTCACGTTTTTTCCTCCTTAAAGCAGTACTGACCTGATGTGCAGAATATCCATTATGTTGAAATATCGATTTCAAGTGCTCTAATTCGTCTGCAAGGCTGTCTTTATCAGGCACGATATGTGCCCTATGCACCAACGTTCGAAGAACACCCATAGTTTGTGACGGGTGATGACAGCTTGACGCCTGCATGTACAGATCCGTATGCGTGGGTTTTCGATAGACAGAATGCCCCAATGACCCATCCACCCTGCGTTTAACCATGACGTCCAGAAATGGTAGGCAACCATCCTTTTCAACTTCCATCGTAAACTGAATGTTTGTGTGGATGGAATTCAGATGTTGTAAAAACCGTGAAAGCTCTTCTTCACCATGAGACCACACTACAAAAGTATCGTCCACGTACCGCCAAAAGACTGTTGGTTTCAACATCGCCGAATCGAGAGCCCTCTCCTCAAAGTCTTCCATATAAAAGTTTGCTACCGGAGGGGACAGAGGACTGCCTATGGCAACACCGTCAAGTTGCTCAAAATATTCATTATTAAATAGAAAGTAAGTAGAGGACAGGGCATGGTGAAACAGCGCCGTTATATCTGCCGTAAACTCATTGCCAATAAGTGACAATGAATCCAAAAGAGGGACCCTTGTGAAGAGTGAAACGACATCAAAACTTACTTACAAGTCCGAATCCTTCAGCTGTAGTGTTCTCAGTCTATTGATAAAGTCCGCAGAGTTGCGAATATGGTGCATACATTTGCCAACGAAAGGTCTCAGTAGCAAAGCCAAATGACTAGATAAATCACATGTTGGAGCACCGACATTGCTCACTATGGGGCGTAAGGGCACATTATCCTTATGGAGCTTTGGAAGACCATATAACCTAGGTGGAACAGAACTGTGAGATCTCAATCTTTTCACAACTTCTTGCGGCAGAGAACAGGAGTTTAGCAACTCTGAGGTTTTCCTTTCTACTTTCCGAGTAGGTTCTTTATCAAGCTTCCTGTACGTTGTCTCACTCAGCAAACTATATATCTTCTGATCATACATATCACGTGGCAACAGCACAGTAGCATTCCCCTTATCCCACCGGAAGGACCACCATCTGAGGATCTTCCCATAACTTGCGCAGCGCAGCCCTTTCCATTGAAGAAATGTTGCTCTTCTGAGGCCGAATTCTCGTAAGGGCGCGACATGTTTCCCGCCTGATTTCTTCTGCTGCTTCACTGGATAGAGGCCTGACAGCTTCTTCAACAGCACCAATAAAATCTGTTATAGGTAAGGTCCTAGGTGTCGGTGCAAAGTTGAGACCTTTCCCAAGTACCGACAGTGTCACATTGTCTAAATCCTTATACGTGAAATTTACCACAGAGCGTCGAAAAACATCTTCTTGTCGTGACGTTGCTGAGAGTTGGTCGAACTTCGATGATTGTCTTAAAGAATACTCCTGACGGATGCGGTATGATTTGGCCATGTTACACCATCGACCCATTCCCAGGAGAGGGAAGGAAGATTAGATGCAATCTCCATATGCAAATAAAACAGCTCTTTCGAAACCATGTCCAGTTCCCGGTGAGTGAAGCGTATCCTCTCCTACACAAGGGCTAAACTTGCTTTATGAGTGATGAACTTCGCAGGGGCGGTCTTGATAAAATGTGTCACTCTGGCGAACTTTGGAATAAGGCCATTATCCCGGCATTTCAGTAAGAAACATAAAGCACTTAACAATCTCACACATTCGTTTCGTAACTTATCCAACTTCTGGATGTTAGATGCCATGTCCTCCCCGAAGAGGTATTTGATGTGACTCTTGAAATTTTCCCAGCGTATCGAATATTCAACAAGATTTCGGGATTGCAGCCGGATCTCATCGACTTCTTTCAACGATATTTCGGCTGACAACCTTACAGCCATCTTCAGGTGAGTGTTTGACACTGGAGATCGCTAGTGCAAGTCGCTCTATTTATATGTAAAACTGCCGCAGGCGCGCATGTGAAAGTTACCGTAGCTTGCGCGCCACCTGTCGATCCCAAGGCCCTCTACAATGTTACTGCATCTATGGAGCGCCAACGAATGCGTGAAAAAAGTAAAACATGCACGCAGACGTGTCCAAAACAATAAAATGCAAAATTTCAATATTAAAATTAAAATTACTTGTCGCTCGACATGTCAGAAGCCATAAAAAGTTTTCTTTTGGTTGAAATTAAAGAAATCAATGGGTCGCAGGCCTTATTCAATAAAAAGCCGCCATCATGATTATTGAGATTTACCGCTAAACATATTTCCCCGGATTCCTTCACAACTGAATCCCAGAAGGATCTCGATGGGGCCAAGATTTTCGTGGCCGAATAATCCATAGTATGTCCTGTGGCAATACAATGTTCAGCTATGGCTGACTTACTGGGCTGTAAAAGGCGAGTGTGGCGCTCATGTTCAACGCAGCGGTCGTGTAGTGTGCCTGTGGTTTGACCAACGTAGGCTTTCCCACACTCGCAAGGTATTTTATAAATTCCATCCCTCCGTAATCCCAGATCATCCTTGGCTGAGCCCAGAAGAGCAGGAGTCTTTGTAGGTGGCCGGAAGATTACTTTCACACAATGTTTCTTTAAAATTCTGCCTGCTTTCGATGAAATGTTCCCGACATATGGGAGAAATGCTCTGGACTTAAACACCTCCTTATCCTCTTGATCTTGTGGGTGGTCACGTTTTTTCCTCCTTAAGCAGTACTGACCTGATGTGCAGAATATCCATTATGTTGAAATACCAATTTCAAGTGCTCTAATTAGTCTGCAACGCTGTCTTTATCAGACACGACATGTGCCCTATGCACCAACGTTCGAAGAACACCCATAGTTTGTGATGGGTGATGACAGCTTGACGCCTGCATGTACAGATCCGTATGCGTGGGTTTTCGATAGACAGAATGCCCCAATGACCCATCCACCCTGCGTTTAACTCTGCGGACTTTATCAATAGACTGAGAACACTACAGTTGAAGGATGTGTCTGATAAAGACAGCCTTGCAGACGAATTAGAGCACTTGAAATCAGTATTTCAACATAATGGATATTCTGCACATCAGGTCAGTACTGCTTTAAGGAGGAAAAAACGTGACCACCCACAAGATCAAGAGGATAAGGAGGTGTTTAAGTCCAGAGCATTTCTCCCATATGTCGGGAACATTTCATCGAAAGTAGGCAGAATTTTAAAGAAACATCATGTGAAAGCAATTTTCCGGCCACCTACAAAGACTCATGCTCTTCTGGGCTCAGCCAAGGATGATCTGGGATTACTGAAGGCTGGAATTTATAAAATACCTTGCGAGTGTGGGAAAGCCTACATTGGTCAAACCACACGCACAGTACATGACTGCTGCGTTGAACATGAGCACCACACTCGCCTTTTACAGCCCAGTAAGTTGGCCATAGCCGAACATTGTATTTCCACAGGACATACTATGGATTATTCGGCCATGAAAATCTTGGCCCCATCGAGATCCTTCTGGGATTCAGTTGTGAAGGAATCCGTGGAAATACGTTTAGCGGAAAATCTCATTAATCGTGATGGCGGCTTTTTATTGAATAAGGCCTGGGACCCATTGATTTCTCTAATTTCAACCAAAAGAAAACTTTTTATGGCTTCTGACATGTCGAGCGACAAGTAATTTTAATTTTAATATTGAAATTTTGCATTTTATTGTTTTGGACACGTCTGCATGCATGTTTTGCTTTTTTCACGCATTCGTTGGCGCTCCATAAATGCAGTAACATTGTAGAGGGCCTTGGAATCGACAGGTGGCGCACAAGCTACGGTAACTTGTGCATGCGCACATGCATGCCTGCGGCACTTTTACGTATAAATAGAGCGACTTGCACTAGCAATCTCCAGTGTCAAACACTCACCTGAAGATGGCTGTAAGGTTGTCAGCCGAAATATCATGGAAAGAAGTCGATGAGATCCGGCTCTAATCCAGAAATCTTGTTGAATATTCGATACGCTGTGAAAATTTCAAGAGTCACATTCCATACCTAATATAAAATTCAAATTCAGATCTGGGATTACTAAACATGCCTGACTAAATTCAGCAATTGTGTTCTGAATGTTAGGAAAATATGTTTTCTTACTAGCCTGCTTAGCTTATTAGTTGCTACTCATATCTTCACCCCTGAGACTGGTATCTCAACCAGGTGAGTGTGTGCTCTCTTGTGATCTAAAAATATTCATGACGTGATTTCCGCATCCATTAAAGCCTCTGCTTCAAAGTCTCATATTTTTACATTCACTCTTCATTGTATCCTAGTACTGATTCTGTCCTAAATCTTTTCTTCTGCCAACAAATCCCTCTTAATTTCTTCAAAATTATGTTTATAAGCAACGACTACATGACTGTTACATTACTTTCGTGCTCAAGTGGTTCTATTTTCAAATCACTCTCAAAAATATGCTTTAAGTTATTTTCCAAGAAATATCCTGTCTTACATAACATAACAGTATCATGAAAAATTGAATTTATTGGCTTTCCAATAATTTATACATACCTGCTGACACAGGCAAACCCTTCCCATTCCCTCTGACTGTAGATATTTCAGTGTTTATAAAACCAGCTCTTCATTCCTGTCTCCCATCTCCATAAATTTTTCAGCATCATTGGTCTTATTTGTTACATATTCTCTAACATTTTCTACTAATGCACTTACATTTGGTTCAATCACCTTTGGTTTCTCTGTATCATCCACTAGAAAGACTTTAGCTTCATTAATATTTTCCACATTATAAAAAAAAAATCAGCTATATCTTCATCTGAATCACTACCAATTCAGTTATTAGTGGCTTCATTGCCATTCACTTCATCAGTAACACAAATAAATTTAATTGACAACATCAACACACAAATGAGCATCAGTATTGTAAAAAGTATTTTTTACTTGTGAAACCATAGAATTTTGATTTCCATCAACATGTACATCACTTACCTCTCCATTCACTCCCACACATTCACTCACATAATTCAGCTGCTGAAAACATTTATTCCCATCACTTCCTTCCAGTGGTGCTACATCGTCACTGCCATTTACACTACATTGTGCCCACTTAAAGAAACTACTAATATCATTTACTGTGAACTAATTACTTTGCCCTCTGTTGTGTTTATTCCTTTGATTAATATAAAAGTCTTGCCAGCGTTCTCTTAGTCTGAAAATTGTATCCATAAAACATTCCCACATATCTTGACTGGTTTTTATCTGCTGCCTGACATTGTTTGGACCATGTTCCAGTCCTGGCCTTATTCATCCCAATGTGGACCTCTGGTGGGATGCCTATTCATTTACCACACTTGGTGTCCCATTTGTACCTTCTTGCTGTCTTTATTCATTGAATAAATTGTTTTCCCTTCAGTCTGTTGGAACCCAGTTTTCCCTGTTACTGTTCCCCCCCCTCCCCTTTATTTCTGTTTACCAAGTCTCTCATCCTTGCTCCCTGTGCCATGGTAAATGCTGTCCATTATATGGTAGTTTTCTTTATTCCTCATGAATTCTTCATTTTCAAGCCCTTACATGTTGTTATTGTTATTGTTGTTGTGGTCTTCAGTCCAGGGACTGGTTTGATGCAGCTCTCCATGCTACTCTATCCTGTGCAGCTTCTTCATCTCTGAGTAACTACTGCAACCTACATCCTTCTAAATCTGTATAGCGTATTCATGCCTTGGTCTCCCTCTACAATTTTTACTCTCCGTGCTTCCCTCCAATACCTGATTGGTGATCCCCCGCTGCTTCAGAACATGTCCTACCAAAAGATCCCTTCTTCTAGTCAAGTTGTTCCACAGATTTCTCTGCTCCCCAATTCTATTCAGTATCTCCTCATTAGTTACGTGATCTACCCATCTAACCTTCAGCATTCTTCTGTAGCACCACATTTCGAAAGCTTCTATTCTCTTCTTTCCTAAACTATTTATCGCCCATGTTTCACTTCCGTACATGGCTACACTCCATACAAATACTTTCAGGAAAGACTTCCTGACACTTAAGTCTATACTCAATGTTAACAAATTTCTCTTCTTCAGAAATGCTTTCCTTGCCGTTGCCAGTCTACATATTATATCCTCCCTTCTGCGACCATCCTCAGTTATTTTGCTCCACAAATAGTAAAACTCATCCACTACTGTAAGTGTATCATTTCCTAATCTAATTCCCTCAGCATCACCTGATCTAATTCAACAACATTCCATTATCCTCATTTTGCTTTTGTTGATGTTCATCTTATATCCTGCTTTCAAGACACAGTCCATTCCATTCCATCCACCTCCTCTTCCAGGTCCTTTGCTGCCTCTGACAGAATTGCAGTGTTATCAGCAAACCTCAAAGCTGTAATTTCTTCTGCATGGATTTTAATTCCTATTCCAAATTTTTCTTTTGTTTCCTTTACTGCTTGCCGAATATTCAGACTGAATAACATCGGAGATAGGCTACAACCCTGTCTCACTCCTTTCTCAACCACTGCTCCCCTTTCATGCCCCTCGACTCTTATAACTGCCGTGCTGTTTCTGTACTAATCGTAAATAGCCTTTCTCTCCCTGTATTTGACCCCTACCACATTCAGAATTCGAAAGAGAGTATTCCAGTCAACATTGTCGAAAACTTTCTCTAAGTCTACAAATGCTAGAAATGTAGGTTTGCCTTTCCTTAATCTATCTTCTAAGATAAATCGTAGTGTCAGTATTGCCTCATGTATTCCAACATTTCTACAGAATCCAAACTGGTCTTCCCCAAGGTTGGCCTCTACCAGTTTTTCTTATGTATTTTTTCCTTTTGCTGCTTTCAAACCATATAGCGCTAGTGTTATTTCCAGAATGGAAATGTAACAATACAAGAGTGTGGTTTCAGTTCTCTGAGACTGGAGACGTGTGTGCAAGTTGTGTTTGCATGAGTGTGTGTGTGTGTGTGTGTGTGTGTGTGTGTGTGTGTGTGTGTGTGTGCGCGCGCGCACATGTTTGTATGTGTATCTACTGCTGACAAAGGCCTTAATGGCCGAAGCTGTAATTGTGTGAATTTTTTTTTTTGTGGCTATCGCAACTCAGCATCTCCGCTATATAGTGATCTTTTTTATGTATTCTAGGAAGCTATCTGTGTCTTCATTTGATGTATTAATCAAATTCCTTACAATATTGTCAGACAACCTCCTTTTTAGAGTAGTAATGATGGTTAATGCACCTAAAGGCCTCTCTAAATTCATTCGCTTTACAACTCTTCTTACAGAGTGCTTTCATACTTTGTCTACCTGGTCTGTATGGTGAACCATTCATAAACTCATTTTGGATCCTACACTGCTTTGCTCCTCCCCAATATCTATGTAGAAATCCTTTTTCATAATCTTCATAGCTTCCAAAATTACCACTATTCTGATTCATTTGTTGTAAAGCTTCACTTCCTAACAAACAGTTCACAGATATAACTTTATCTTCACCACTGGACCTATTTAAAATCTATCCTTGCAACCTTGTAAAAAATATAAAGGATGTAAATTCCCAGCACTATTGAAACATTTCATGCCCTAATTGTTAATGAAATGCATCACAGGAACTTAGTTTACTATTCTTCCTTACTCCTGGTATAATAATTTCTTCTCCATGCAATTTATTTTTGTGCTACATTAGCTTCCAGTGTTGCTTCCATTTTATTCAAATTCTAGCACTTCTGTCTTTACTTTTGATGAATTCGACTCCATCTGATTCATGGATTTTACTATTTCTAATTGACTGTCACATACTTTAGTTAAAACTTGAATAATACTACTTTTAAAATTACATTCACACTTTTCATTCCAGTATGGCTCATTCAGTTCCCAACTTGCAATGTATTCTATCAATCTTGTCCCTAACTTCACCATTCGGTTTTCCAAGCAAAGTGGTGCAGTAGTTAGCATACACGACTCATATTCAGGAGGATGACAGTTCAGCCCCACATCCGGCCATCCTGATTTAAGTTTCCCGCAATTTGCATAAATGCTGGGATGGCTCCTTTGTAAAGAGCATGGCCAACTTCCTTCCCCATTCTTCCCTAATCCGATGGGACCCATGACCTCACTGTTTGGTCCTTTCCCCCTAAATCAACCAACCAACCATTCAGTCTTGCACATTTGCTCAAATTACTTTCTGTCTCTAATTTCAGCTTGTTTTCAATGTCATTTAATTGATTATGCTACATACCTTCCATTACCTGGATGCTACATTTAATTCAGCTTCTGTTCTTTGATACTCAGCTTAATTTCAATCAGTTGGTCATTCACTGTAGCTATAGCTTCCAGTATTAAATTTAGTACTGTTTGAAGTACTCATTTTTATACTTTCTATGAACCCAACATTTCCTTAAATAAAAGGAAACAAAAAAAAATGCTACACACAAGTTAATTTTACCCCATATTTTTTTGTTTCCTGTGAGATGTGTGGAGCCAGTGTGCTCCTCTGCGACTGTTGCCATGTTGTTGATTCTGCCAGTTGTTGGGTGCATTGGTTGGTTAATTACTTAGTTCATATTATGTGGGTCATTTGCACAATAAATCATAATGATGTTGAATGAGTCATTTTACATTCACATCACAAATTAATTTGTAAATATGGCTACATGCTGAACATTTGTGTGAGATAGTGGGAAAGAAGACAAGCAGAGAAGGGTAAAATACTGATAGTTGCATTGGCACAGAACGGAGCACAGTGAGGGTGAGAGGATGTGAATTGGGAGGGGATGAAGGACAGAGGGGGCATAAATTGTTGGTGGAGATTATGGGTACAGTAGGATACCATAGGGTGAGGCCGGAATGATTTCAGAAACACAAAATGTGTTGTAAAGGTAACTTGTATCTGTGCAGTTGAGAGAAGCTGATGGTGAAGGGGAGGATCCAGATGGCCTGGGTCGTGAAGCAGCCATGGAAATGAAGCAGTTATGTTCAGCTGCATGTTTTGCCATAGGGTTGTCCACTTTGCTCTTACCCATGGTTTGGCAGTGGCCATTCATCCTGGTGGACAGCTGGTTAGTAGTCTTGCCAATACAAAAAGATGTGCAATAATTGCAGCAGTGCTGGGTAAGTGAATTGGGCAGATCCTGCACCTGGGTCTTCTACAGGGGTATGATCCATGTGGCGAGGGGCTGGGATTGGAATAGGAATAGGAATAGGAATGGGAATGGACTAGGATGCTGTTGAGGTTGGGTAGGAGGTGGAACACTGCTTTAGGAGGTGTAGGAAGGAGCTTGGGTAGGATGTCCCTCATTTCAGGGCATGATGACAATCAGATCTGTGACAGTGGATGTGGTTCAGTTGTTCCAGTCGGGGCTGGTATTGGGTGATGAAGGGGCACTCCTTTGTAGCTGTTTCTTGGAGGTGGTGGGAAGATAGGGGGTTTGTGGGTATATGGCTTGGGAAATCAGCTTGCTGTCTAGGTTAGGGGATAGCACATGACTATGAAAGCCTTTGTGAGACCTTCATCATACTGTGCAACGGAGTTCTTGTCACTGCAGATATGGCATCACTGGGTGACCAGACCATATGGGAGGGATTGTTTATTGTGGAAGATATGGTAGCTGTCAATCTGCAGCTACTGTTGATCATTGGTGGGTTTATTGTGGGTAGAAGTGTGGATGGAGCCATCAAAGAGGAGCAGGCAATGTGCAGTAATGTGGCCTTTTGGTTTGAGGAGGACCAAATAAAATGGTTGGGACAGAGGGTGTTGAGGTTGTGAAGAAATGAGGACAGGATGTCTGTCATGGCCCTTAATACAGGTCATGAAGATATCATCAATGAACTTGAACCAGGCCAGGGATTTGGGCTTTTGGGAGACTAGGAAGGTTTACTCTAAATGACCCATAAACAGGTTAGTATCGGAAAGTGCAACGCAGATGCACATGGCTGTGCCTCACATTTCTTTACGTACCTTCCCTTCAGTGGAGAAGTACTTGTGTGTTAGGCAGGAGAGCAGTAAATGCCATTACAAATACCATTAAATTAAAATCAGTTCTTAAAAAAGCACTTGGATTTGTCTGTGTCACCCAAATATTGCATGGATGAACAGAAATATCGCTCAAGTGTCAATGGTTGCATTTCCATAAAAAAAATTGCTTATTATTCTATCATTAGTAGCCCAAATGGTAAAATAATGCCAATCAGGTCATCTGGGTGGTACTCTGTTATGAAAACAGTTCCGTTACAGAACAATGGGGGCAGGTTTGTGGAAAGTGAAGGGGCTATTGACGAGAGCACATTCAATATTTTGTTCATTTGTAGACGATTTTTTTCTGCGGGATTCTTGAATTCATATGAGCCGACCGCACCCTGCATCTTCGCCCCCTCCTCCCATTCATCTAAAATCTATTTGGGCTCTTGTAATATTACAATAACTGAATTCCACAAACAATTAAATCTTGAAATATGCATGTATTCATACACTATCAAATGAGGAAACATGTACAATTATTTTATTTTAAAATAGTCTAGAATAATCAGTTTTTCCAGATTCTTCACCAACCAAGGCAGCTCCGTGCATTGTAGTGTTGAACTAGCAATCCAAGGATTTTGGAGATGAGGTGGTTTGAATCCACCCGCTGGCATCATAAAAACTGGTTTTCTGTGGTTTCCAATTTTCAAATTAGGCAAATGATGTGGGTGATCCATTACTGTAAGACACAACCAATGCCTTCCAGATTCCTTTCCTTCCAGACTGATTCCAGATTCCTTAAAGATGCAGCCTCTCTACTTAAATCAAAAGAGCATCATTGAAGGCAAGCCAAACATCTCTTTGGAGACTCCCTGTGCTAAAAGCCATAAGATAAACAAATAATGATCCAAATTCTCCTTATTTAGAATATGCATTTGTGTCTGTATGACAAAACATTCTTCAATGCAGAAAATGATCTTTTGAGCACTGCAAGAATGACAGATGCATACTTAACTGAGGAAATTTGGGAATGTGCAAGGTTGAATGATTCCAGATTCTTTGCATTTTCTCAACCAAAAATTGTTCTAGGTTCTCTTCAAACAGAGATCTCTTTATTCTAAAAGCCCTGAAGGTAATTATCACATGCCCTAAGAAATTCGTTCTGATCCATTTGTGATCACTTCCCTAGCTCAAATCCAGATGGAAAGAAGAAGAGTGTAAAATGACCTTGGAGGATGAAGGGAGATTGGAGCAAGAATGCTCTTAGATTACATCTCTGCTTGGTGAAAAAACCAAGATCATTGTCAAATAAAATGGTTTTGTTATTTTTCATGGAAATTTTCAGAATAAATGAAAAACATGAGTCTTTCTAAGATCCTCTTTAACAAATTAATCAACCAATCCCCTCTCCCCCTTCTGACAAAAACTGTGCTACATGCTTGTGAGCAGTAATAAGAGAAAAGACCACACAGGAAAGTAATGAGCAGTTTCTGCAAAGTGGCTGATAGCAGTACATGAGAAAAATGAGTTTTCAGATTTTCTTGCTGTAAACAGTACAAGCTCATTAAACTTGTAAAAAGTACTGTACATAAACAAAAGAGAGCTACATCAACTATCGGAGATAGTTTTTCATTAGAGATTCTTCTTTTCCTTTATTGTTGTGGTCTTCAGTCCTGAGACTGGTTTGATGCAGCTCTCCATGCTACTCTATCATGTGCAACCTTCTTCATCTCCCAGTACCTACTGCAACCTACATCCTTCTGAATCTGCTTAGTCTATTCATCTCTTGGTCTCCCTCTATGATTTTTACCCTCCACGCTGCCCTCCAATGCTAAATTTGTGATCCCTTGATGCCTCAGGACATGTCCTACCAACCGATCCCTTCTTCTAGTCACGTTGTGCCACAAACTTCTCTTCTCCCCAATCCTATTCAGTACCTCCTCATTAGTTACGTGATCTACACACCTTATCTTCAGCATTCTTCTGTAGCACCACATTTCGAAAGCTTCTACTCTCTTCTTGTCCAAACTAGTTATCGTCCATGTTTCACTTCCATACATGGCTACACTCCATACAAATACTTTCAGAAACGACTTCCTGACACTTAAATCTATACTCGATGTTAACAAATTTCTCTTCTTCAGAAACGCTTTCCTTGCCATTGCCAGTCTACATTTTATATCCTCTCTACTTCGACCATCATCAGTTGTTTTACTCCCTAAATAGCAAAACTCCTTTACTACTTTAAGTGTCTCGTTTCCTAATCTAATTCCCTCAGCATCACCCGATTTAATTTGACTACATTCCATTATCCTCGTTTTGCTTTTGTTGATGTTCATCTTATATCCTCCTTTCAAGACACTGTCCATTCTGTTCAACTGCTCTTCCAAGTCCATTGCTGTCTCTGATAGAATTACAATGTCATCGGCGAACCTCAAAGTTTTTACTTCTTCTCCATGAATTTTAATACCTACTCCGAATTTTTCTTTTGTTTCCTATACTGCTTGCTCAATATACAGATTGAATAACATCGGGGACAGGCTACAACCCTGTCTCACTCCTTTCCCAACCACTGCTTCCCTTTCATGCCCCTCGACTCTAATAACTGCCATCTGGTTTCTGTACAAATTGTAAATAGCCTTTTGCTCCCTGTATTTTACCCCTGCCACCTTTAGAATGTGAAAGAGAGTATTCCAGTCAACATTGTCAAAAGCTTTCTCTAAGTCTACAAATGCTAGAAATGTAGGTTTGCCTTTTCTTAATCTTTCTTCTAAGATAAGTCGTAAGGTTAGTATTGCCTCACGTGCTCCAACATTTCTACGGAATCCAAACTGATCTTCCCCGAGGTCCGCTTCTACCAGTTTTTCCATTCGTCTGTAAAGAATTCGCGTTAGTATTTTGCAGCTGTGACTTATTAAACATCTGTCAACACATGCTTACTTTGGGATTGGAATTATTATATTCTTCTTGAAGTCTGATGGTATTTCACCTGTCTCATACATCTTGCTTACCAGATGGTAGAGTTTTGTCAGGACTGGCTCTCCCAAGGCTGTCAGTAGTTCTAATGGAATGTTGTCTACTCCCGGGGCCTTGTTTCAACTCAGGTCTTTCAGTGCTCTGTCAAACTCTTCACGCAGTATCGTATCTCCCATTTCATCTTCATCTACATCCTCTTCCATTTCCATAATATTGTCCTCAAGTACATTGCCCTTGTATAAACCCTCTATATACTCCTTCCACCTTTCTGCCTTCCCTTCTTTGCTTAGAACTGGGTTGCCATCTGAGCTCTTGATATTCATACAAGTGGTTCTCTTCTCTCCAAAGGTCTCTTTAATTTTCCTGTAGGCAGTATCTATCTTGCCGCTAGTGAGACAGGCCTCTACATCCTTACATTTGTCCTCTAGCCATCCCTGCTTAGCCATTTTGCACTTCCTGTCGTTCTCATTTTTGAGACGTTTGTATTCCTTTTTGCCTGCTTCATTTACTGCATTTTTATATTTTCTCCTTTCATCAATTAAATTCAATATTTCTTCTGTTACCCAAGGATTTCTATTAGCCCTTGTCTTTTTACCTACTTGATCCTCTGCTGCCTTCACTACTTCATCCCTCAGAGCTACCCATTCTTCTTCTACTGTATTTCTTTCCCCCATTCCTGTCAGTTGTTCCCTTATGCTCTCCCTGAAACTCTCTACAACCTCTGGTTCTTTCAGTTTATCCAGGTCCCATCTCCTTAAATTCCCACCTTTTTGCAGTTTCTTCAGTTTCAATCTGCAGTTCATAACCAATAGATTGTGGTCAGAATCCACATCTGCCCCTGGAAATGTCTTACAATTTAAAACCTGGTTTCTAAATCTCTGTCTTACCATTACATAATCTATCTGATACCTTTTAG
The DNA here is from genome assembly GCF_023898315.1 of Schistocerca nitens. Lineage (NCBI taxonomy): Eukaryota > Metazoa > Arthropoda > Insecta > Orthoptera > Acrididae > Schistocerca > Schistocerca nitens. The sequence goes on from NC_064617.1 coordinate 435,270,635, forward strand.
TATCTCCAGGATTCTTCCAGGTATACAACCTTCTTTTATGATTCTTGAACCAAGTGTTAGCTATGATTAAGTTATGCTCTGTGCAAAATTCTACAAGGCAGCTTCCTCTTTCATTTCTTCCCCCCAATCCATATTCACCTACTATGTTTCCTTCTCTCCCTTTTCCTACTGACGAATTCCAGTCACCCATGACTATTAAATTTTCGTCTCCCTTCACTACCTGAATAATTTCTTTTATCTCGTCATACATTTCATCAATTTCTTTATCATCTACAGAGCTAGTTGGCATATAAACTTGTACTACTGTAGTAGGCATGGGCTTTGTGTCTATCTTGGCCACAATAATGCGGTCACTATGCTGTTTGTAGTAGCTAACCCGCACTCCTATGTTTTTATTCATTATTAAACCTACTCCTGCATTACCCCTATTTGATTTTGTATTTATAACCCTGTAATCACCTGACCAAAAGTCTTGTTCCTCCTGCCACCGAACTTCACTAATTCCCACTATATCTAACTTTAACCTATCCATTTCCCTTTTTAGATTTTCTAATCTACCTGCCCGATTAAGGGATCTGACATTCCACACTCCGATCTGTAGAATGCCAGTTTTCTTTCTCCTGATAACGACGTCCTCTTGAGTAGTCCCCGCCCGGAGATCCGAATGGGGGACTATTTTACCTCCAGAATATTTTACCCAAGAGGACGCCATCATCATTTAATCATACAGTAAAGCTGCATGTCCTCGGGAAAAATTACGGCTGTAGTTTCCCCTTGCTTTCAGCCGTTTTCCTTTAAAAAATCAAAAATGACCTGCTTTGCATGTGTGCATTTTCTTCAATCGTGTATATAATACCTCTTATTCGATTCTGAGCAAATTAATTGGCACCCAGAATTGATTTTTTTCATATCTTACAGTTTTATATCATAGCTTGATGATGAAGTGCCTGTTTTTTGAATATTGCTCCTAGTTACTGTGATATTTAGCTTGCAAACATTCTATAGCACAACATTTGAAGGGTTTGCTGTAAAACAAGGATTCCATACATATCCATGATATGAAATCTTATAAAACTTGTCCTTCTTCTTTTTCTCTCCAGCTTTCAGAGTGATTCCCTACCCCCACCCCCACTTCTTGCTTTGTCCGCTAGTACTTTCTCATTCAGTTTCACAATCACAGACTGCAAATATTCACTATGTGTGGTACTATACTTGGTTACACTGAACTCCCTTTCATTTTCCTTTGATGTTAGGGGGACATCATTTAATCTGTTTAGGAAAGATGGGAAGGCAGCAGTTTTAAATTTAAATTGGTTGTTCAATGCTATATTCGGTAACTGAATCAGTAGTAGACTCTTTTCTTATAGATGTAAAACCCTACCTTACCGCCATTTAAGGTGATCTTTAAGTCTAAGTATGGCAAGGTCACAATACTCTTTTTGCTGATGACACCTCTATCATCATCATCAACAAAACTGCCAACCTCAATCTTGAGGAATTGGCTAATATTGTCTTTAGTGAAGTATGTGATTGGTTTGTAAATAATGGGTTATCACTAAATGTTAATAAGACCCAGTTTGTGCATTTCCAAGTAAGGAAAAAAGTTGAGGATCAATTAAGTATTACATTGAATGGTAGTGAGTTACTACAAGTTGAGTCAACCAAGTTTCTGGGTTTACACATTGACAACAGCCTAAAATGGTCTGAACGTATTTTGCACCTCCACAAAAAACTCAGCTCAGCAACATTCGCTGTACGTATTATTTCCACTGTATGTGACCGAGACACCACAAAAACTGCTTATTTTAGTTATTTCCATGCATTATTGCTGAATGGCATAGTTTTCTGGGGTAATCAGCCACTATCCAAAAAAATATTCATTGCCCAAAAGAGAGTTAATAGGATAACAAGCAGAGTCCAGCCTAGACATTCTTGTAGGAACCTTTTCAGAAAATTAGGGATACTGACAACTGCATGCCAATATATCTACTCCCTGTTATGTTTCATTGGTAAAAATGGACAATTGTACAAAACCAATGATTCATACCATACCCACAATACCAGGAGGAAGATGGACCTCCACTATGAATCAAAAAACCTTACTATTGTACAAAAAGGAGTCCATTACATGAGCTGCAAGGTGTTCAATGCTCACCATTACTGAAATTACTTATCCACGAGCTTCCCAAATTTAAACAACAGCTCAAACAGTATTTATTAGATAATTCCTTCTATTTGGGAGAAGAATATTTCAGTAGAGGTAACTGTAATTGATTTTTTCATTTACTAATTTGATGTGCTATTGTGCATTGTGATACTCACAATCACTGTTAACATTACTGTGTCTTTCATTTAGCTATTAAGATCTACCATATTTTTTAATGTAATTTTTTCTGTACCTATTAATGTGTATTTTGTCTTATACCAGATATACTCTTGCAAGAGGTACTTTTTATGTATTCCTTTTGTATTATTTGTAATAAATCTGACATGTCCTACATCCCTGTGAATGCCTCGCAGTATTGGATTTTTGGGATATAAATAAATAAGTAAATAATCTGATGCTGAACAGAGGAAAAAAACTTTTCATGTAATGTATTAAGTGTGTGATGTAAATTGTACACACTTCCTTAAATGCCTCCATCAAGAGCAAATATATCATCAACAGAATGTTTCCAACATACCACCAGATTTAGTGGCAGATCATTAGACAAAATAAAGGAGGTTTTTAATATTTTAACTTTTATTCTGCGTTTCAGTTACTTTAAATTTGGTAACCAAGGGTACGTGCAGCAACAAGATCTCTCTATGAGTTTCCCACTAGCTCGCATTTTAGTGAATATTTTTTTGTCTCATTTCAAGTATGAGTTTTTTGAAGAAGTATCCAGAGGATGCTGCTAAGGTTTTGGTAACTTTTGGTGTCCAGTTGTAATGTCTGTCTTTTTCTATTTTTTATGTCCCTTTTATTTAGACACACAACCTTTGGTCCCATGACAACATTGGGATGAGGATGACCTCAGATGATTAAGTGATTTTATTTGTAAATAATATCATGTTGTCTCTCTTTTGATTTGTTTTAATTTTGAAATTTTAGACCAATAATTCCTTGTTTGATATTGCAAACTTGAGGATTTCCTCCCTGTCACATGTAACACAATGTTTTTACTATTGCAGTTTACACAGATGATGAAACACTTAACAGTTCCAAAACTGGTCATGTACCGAATGAATGTGGATTAAGCAAATGTCCTACAGATTTCTTCATTTTCTGTAATAGTAAGCAGCTATTGTTTTATGCTTACTTGATTTCAGTTTGGCATCAAGTGCAATGCTTGAATTCATGCAGATCAAAGAAGCCATGCTCTGCTTTCCTTTCCATATAACCTCTATTATTTGATGTGGCGAAGTTGCACTCTGGCCAGAGTGGCCAGAGATAGCAGTTATGTATGCCAGAGATGTGTGTGCTTGTGTAAATCTCTCTCTCTCTCTCACAGAAAGTTCAGTGTGTAACAGTCTTCCATGAGAGTCTGCAACTCAACATGTGATATTTTCGGTGAATAATATTATTATGATTCCAACCTGGACTTTCCATTGTCTAAACTTCATGATGGAATAAATATATTGTCAAAATGCCCAGTTCCATATTTACAAATTAATTTGTGATGTGAATGTAAAATTATTCATATTAACAGAATCTTCCATCGGTTCTTGGTAGAACAACATTATGATAAATGAAAAGCACCAGTTTACTTTTGTCCTATAATAGTGTAGAACAAAAGCAAACTGGTGCTTTTCATTTATTAAAATTATTAATTCATATCATTGCGATTTATCATGAAAATGGTCTCTTGAACATGACACGAACTTAAACAGATGTTTATGATTATGGGCAAGCACTATATGTTATTGCTGCAGCATGCTTTTGAGCAAGGATGGTGTTATTTCTTAAAGATAAGTTACTCCATAACATTATTCCCTATGACATTACTGAATGAAAATATGTAAAATTTGTCAGCTTACTGATTTGCCCCTACCCAAGATTTGCAATGTTTCAGAGTGAAAATGTGACTGGACTAAGTTGTTTTACGAGTTGTAAAATTTGTTTTTCCAGCCTCCTTAGAATTTTGAAGTTTCCATCCTTTTTATTATTTCCTTGCCATGTGTTAAAACTTATCATTGGTTTAGTACCTGTAGATGTTGTCGTTGTGGTCTTCAGTCCTGAGACTGGTTTGATGCAGCTCTCCATGCTACTCTATCCTGTGCAAGTTCCTTCATCTCCCAGTACCTACTGCAACCTACATCCTTCTGAATCTGCTTAGTGTATTCATCTCTTGGTCTCCCTCTATGATTTTCACCCTCCACGCTGCCCTCCAATGCTAAATTTGTGATCCCTTGATGCCTCAGGACATGTCCAACCAACTGATCCCTTCTTCTAGTCAAGTTGTGCCACAAACTTCTCTTCTCCCCAATCCTATTCAAGACCTCCTCATTAGTTATGTGATCTACCCACCTAATCTTCAACATTCTTCTGTAGCACCACATTTTGAAAGCTTCTATTCTCTTCTTGTCCAAACTATTAATTGTCCATGTTTCACTTCCATACATGGCTACATTCCATACAAATACTTTCAGAAACGACTTCCTGACACTTAAATCCCCAAATAGCAAAACTCTTTACTACTTTAACTGTCTCATTTCCTAATCTAATTTCCTCAGCATCACCCGACTTAATTTGACTACATTCCATTATCCTCATTTTGCTTTTGTTGATGTTCATCTTATATCCTCCTTTCAAGAAACTGTCCATTCCATTCAGCTGCTTTTCCAAGTCCTTTGCTGTCTCTGACAGAATTACAATGTCATCAGCGAATCTCAAAGTTTTTATTTCTTCTCCCTGGATTTTAATACCTACTCCAAATTTTTCTTTTGTTTCCTTTACTGCTTGCTCAATATACAGATTGAATAACATCAGGGAGAGGCTACAACCCTGTCTCACTCCCGTCCAAACCACTACTTCCACTGCTTCCGTTTCATGCCCCTCGACTCTTATAACTGCCGTCTGGTTTCTGTACAAATTGTAAATAGCCTTTCACATCCCTGCATTTTATGCCTGCCTCCTTTAGAATTTGAAAGAGAGTATTCCAGTTAACATTGTCAAAAGCTTTCTCTAAGTCTACAAATGCTAGAAACGTAGGTTTGCCGTTACTTAATCTTTCTTCAAAGATAAGTCGTAAGGTTAGTATTGCCTCACGTGTTCCAACATTTCTACGGAATCCAAACTGATCTTCCCCGAGGTCGGCTTCTACCAGTTTTTCCATTTGTCTGTAAGTAATTTGCATTAGTATTTTGCAGCTGTGACTTATTAAACTGATAGTTTGGTAATTTTCACATCTGTCAACACCTGATTTCTTTGGGATTGGAATTATTATATTCTTCTTGAAGTCTGAGGGTGTTTCGCCTGTCTCGTACATCTTGCTCACCAGATGGTAGAGTTTTGCCAGGACTGGCTCTCCCAAGGCCATCAGTAGTTCTAATGGAATGTTGTCTACTTCCGGGGCCTTGTTTCGACTCAGGTCTTTCAATGCTCTGTCAAACTCTTCACGCAGTATCGTATCTCCCATTTCATCTTCATCTACTTCCTCTTCCATTTCCATAATATTGTCCTCAAGTACATCACCCTTATATACACCCTCTATATACTCCTTCCATCTTTCTGCTTTCCCTTCTTTGCTTAGAACTGGGTTTCCATCTGAGCTCTTGATATTCATACAAGTGGCTCTCTTCTCTCCAAAGGTCTCTTTAATTTTCCTGTAGGCAGTATCTATCTTGCCCCTAGTGAGACAAGGCTCTACATCCTTACATTTGTCCTCTAGCCATCCCTGCTTAGCCATTTTGCACTTCCTGTCGATTTCATTTTTGAGACGTTGCCTGCTTCATTTACTCCATTTTTATATTTTCTCCTTTCATTAATTAAATTCAATATTTCTTCTGTTACTCAAGGATTTCTGCTAGCCCTCTTCTTTTTACCTACTTGATCGTCTGCTGCCTTTACTACTTCATCCCTCAGAGCTACCCATTCTTCTCCTACTGTATTTCTTTCCCCCATTCGTGTCAATTGTTCCCTTATGCTCTCCCTGAAACTCTCTACAACCTCTGGTTTAGTTAGTTTATCCAAGTCCCATCTCCTTAAATTCCCACCGTTTTGCAATTTCTTCAGTTTTAATCTACAGTTCATAACCAATAGATTGTGGTCAGAATCCACATCTGCCCCTGGAAATGTCTTACAATTTAAAACCTGGTTCCTAAATCTCTGTCTTACCATTATGTACTCTATCTGATACCTTTTAGTTCTCCAGGATTCTTCCATGTATACAACCTTCTTTTACGATTCTTGAACCAAGTGTTAGCTATGATTAAGTTATGCTCTGTGCAAAATTCTACCAGACGGCTTCCTCTTTCATTTCTTAGCCCCAATCCATATTCACCTACTATGTTTCCTTCTCTCCCTTTTCCTACTGTTGAATTCCAGTCACCCATGACTACTAAATTTTCGTCTCCCTTCACTACCTGAATAAATTCTTTTATCTCATCATACATTTCTTCAATTTCTTCATTATCTGCAGAGCTAGTTGGCATATAAACTTGTACTACTGTAGTAGGCATGGGCTTCATGTCTATCTTGGCCACTATAATACATTCACTATGCTGTTTGTAGTAGCTTACCCGCACTCCTATTTTTTTTATTCATTATTAGACCTACTCCTGCATTACCCCTATTTGATTTTGTATTTATAAGCCTGTAATCACCTCACCAGAAGTCTTATTCCTCCTGCCACTGAACTTCACTAATTCCCACTATATCTAACTTTAACCTATCCATTTCCCTTTTTAAATTTTCTAACCTACCTGCGCGATCAAGGGATCTGACATTCCACGCTCCGATCCGTAGAATGCCAGTTTTCTTTCTCCTGATAACGATGTCCTCTTGAGTAGTCCCCACCCGGAGATCCGATTGGGGGACTATTTTACCTACGGAATGTTTTACCCAAGAGGACGCCATCATCATTTAACCATACAGTAAAGCTGCATGCCCTTGGGAAAAATTACGGCTGTAGTTTCCCCTTGCTTTCAGCCGTTAGCAGTACCAGCACAGCAAGGCCGTTTTGGTTAGTGTTACAAGGCCAGATCAGTCAATCATCCAGACTGTTGCCCCTGCAACTACTGAAAAGGCTGCTGCCCCTCTTCAGGAACCACATGTTTGTCTGGCCTCTCAACAGATACCCCTCCATTGTGGTTGCACCTACGGTACGGCTATCTGTATCGTTGAGGCACGCAAGCCTCCCCACCAATGGCAAGGTCCATGGTTCATGGGGGGCCTGTAGATGTGCAGAACTGAATATTTGTTGTGTCTTTTTAAAATTAAGAATGAAATCATTCACAGAGAAACAGTAATTGATATGTTTAAGAGTAATGCTTACCATTCCACCTGCTGCTGTATGTTTTCTTGAATTGTTTACAATACTGGTGTCATACACAAATAGGACTAATTCTGCTTGTTGTATATTAGAGGAAGATTGGTTATATACACTCCTGGAAATTGAAATAAGAACACCGTGAATTCATTGTCCCAGGAAGGGGAAACTTTATTGACACATTCCTGGGGTCAGATACATCACATGATCACACTGACAGAACCACAGGCACATAGACACAGGCAACAGAGCATGCACAATGTCGGCACTAGTACAGTGTATATCCACCTTTCGCAGCAATGCAGGCTGCTATTCTCCCATGGAGACAATCGTAGAGATGCTGGATGTAGTCCTGTGGAACGGCTTGCCATGCCATTTCCACCTGGCACCTCAGTTGGACCAGCGTTCGTGCTGGACGTGCAGACCGCGTGAGACGACGCTTCATCCAGTCCCAAACATGCTCAATGGGGGACAGATCCGGAGATCTTGCTGGCCAGGGTAGTTGACTTACACCTTCTAGAGCACGTTGGGTGGCACGGGATACATGCGGACGTGCATTGTCCTGTTGGAACAGCAAGTTCCCTTGCCGGTCTAGGAATGGTAGAACGATGGGTTCGATGACGGTTTGGATGTACCGTGCACTATTCAGTGTCCCCTCGACGATCACCAGTGGTGTACGGCCAGTGTAGGAGATCGCTCCCCACACCATGATGCCGGGTGTTGGCCCTGTGTGCCTCGGTCGTATGCAGTCCTGATTGTGGCGCTCACCTGCACGGCGCCAAACACGCATACTACCATCATTGGCACCAAGGCAGAAGCGACTCTCATCGCTGAAGATGACACGTCTCCATTCGTCCCTCCATTCACGCCTGTCGCAACACCACTGGAGGCGGGCTGCACGATGTTGGGGCGTGAGCGGAAGACGGCCTAACGGTGTGCGGGACCGTAGCCCAGCTTCATGGAGACGGTTGCGAATGGTCCTCGCCGATACCCCAGGAGCAACAGTGTCCCTAATTTGCTGGGAAGTGGCGGTGCGGTCCCCTACGGCACTGCGTAGGATCCTACGGTCTTGGCGTGCATCCGTGCGTCGCTGCGGTCCGGTCCCAGGTCGACGGGCATGTGCACCTTCCGCCGACCACTGGCGACAACATTGATGTACTGTGGAGACCTCACGCCCCATGTGTTGAGCAATTCGGTGGTACGTCCACCCGGCCTCCCGCATTCCCACTATACGCCCTCGCTCAAAGTCCGTCAACCGCACATACGGTTCCCGTCCACGCTGTCGCGGCATGCTACCAGTGTTAAAGACTGCGATGGAGCTCCGTATGCCACGGCAAACTGGCTGACACTGACGGCGGCGGTGCACAAATGCTGCGCAGCTAGCGCCATTCGACGGCCAACACCGTGGTTCCTGGTGTGTCCGCTTTGCTGTGCGTGTGATCATTGCTTGTACAGCCCTCTCGCAGTGTCCGGAGCAAGTATGGTGGGTCTGACACACCGGTGTCAATGTGTTCTTTTTTCCATTTCCAGGAGTGTATATGAGAGTGGTAGCAGACCTAAAATTGGTCCTTTGGAACCCCATACATGATTTATTCCAGTCAGAATAATCTCCTCTGACTATATTGGTTGAATTATTAAGTATAGCTTTCTGCATTCTTTTGGTTAGATATGACATTATCCTTTGGTTGCTCCAATAAAACTTTAATTTATCTAGGAGGCTGTTGTGATCCACACAGTCAAATGCCTTAGATAGGTCACAGACAACAACAACTGGTGCTATTTTGTTATTTAATGTTTGTAAAACTTGGTGAGTGAATGTGTAAACGGCATTCTCGGTAGAGCAACTCTTCTGAAATCCAAACTGTGATTTACTGTTTCTCAGGTGTCATACTGTTACAGAATATGTCACCTCAAAAATGTTTGAAAATGATGTCAGTAGTGACACAGGTCAGTAGTTATTGACATCTCTCCTATCACCTTTCTTATAGAGGAGTTGAACTATAGTGTCTTTGGAAAAGTGCCTTGAAGAGGTGATGTATTACATATTTCAGATAAGACAGGGCATATTATATGGGAAAAAAATCTTTAGTACTCTGTTAAAATACCATTATATCCATTTGAGCTTTTATTTTTGTGAGAATATAGCATTTCCTTAATTTCAGAGGGAGAAATTGGTGATATGTTCATATGATTGAATTTTATGGGAGTTGCTTTTACAACATACTGCTATGATTTTGCTCTTGAACTATTTGTCCTGATATTTTCTTCTGTATTTAAGAAATGGTTACTAAACATAATTGCTACCTGTTAGTTGTCACCTATAAACCCTCCATTTCATTTAATAGAATGCTGTCCTGTCATTTAGCTGGTCGTTCTGTCTCTCATTTCACTATATGCCATATAGCCTTAAGTCTGTTTTCGGAATTAGTGATTTCTAGTGTAATGTGCAAGTTCCTTGATTTTTAAAATAACTTTTTTAGTCATTTGGAATAGTTTTTGTAGTGTACAACTACTGTGGGATCTGTACTTGTTCTTATCAAAAGATACATGTTGCTTTTCCTTTCACAAGATACTTTAATCCCTCTAGTGATTCAAGGATTTTTATATGGCTGTTTATCGTCCTTTCTGATTAGCTTATGCAGAAAGTTCTTTTCATACAATGCTATAAATTTATTGTGGAATAGATTAAATTTTATGTCGGCAGGGTTTGTTATAAATATCTTGTAAGCTATTCTTAAAAACATTTGTTCTTGAGTCATTAATTATTCTAACTAATTTGCACTGAGGGCTATCTATACTGTTAGAAATTATCTCATTTATCTTAACTAACTGTTCATCATGATCAGAAAAAGCATTTGTTACAGGGTATATCAGTATTTTCTTGCTGTGAGCCTCATCAAAGAAAACATTATCAATTACAATCCTACTGTCTTTATCTGCCTGTGTTGGAAAGGTAATTACTGAGGTTAAATTGTAGGATCCAAGTAAGGTTTCCAAATCGTTTTCCTATCAGAACCCTTTAGAAAATTTACATTTGAATCACCACAGACAATTAACTGCTGCTGCATGTAAGGAATACAACTTTCTCATAAACACGCCAAAATTTCCAAATGGGGGTCTACATACAGTTATGATCAAAAGTGGACTATTTTTGGTATTAATGAACAACTACACACTTCTGTGTGCTGATCACTACAAAATCTACTTGTCTCAATGTTTTTGAACCTATGTTATGTCTTAATATAGGTAACAACTTCTCTTTATTTCCAAATTAGTTCTACATGAGTAATATGCTGGCGTGTAATCTGTTATATTTAACTTCACTAACCCTGTGGTTATGAGGTGCTCAGATAGGCACATGATGTTGATCTTTTCAGAGCTCTCTAAATTTTGTAATCAGACAAGAAACTCTTCTCCTTTATTACTCAGTCTCCTAATATTCTGATGAAATAAGCTAACCTTGCTTTCCTGTGCATTTCGTGAAGCTTTTATTCAAAATATGGTGCCTGAATGTTGATTCTAACATAAAAAGGTACCTCTCTGACACCAGTGACAACTGAGATCTTGCATTGTGTGATGGTGGCCCTATGTGCATTTTCTGCAAGAAGCTCTGTCCACCCATCTTTTCCCCCTCTCACTCAGTTGTAGGATATGTCTTTCCCCTTCTCACTCAGGTGTATTCCCAATCACCCAATTGAAGCAACAGGCTCTGCACTCATACTGGTGTTAACCCAGAGCTGGTCATGTCGCCGCAGGACCTCCACAAACTCACACTTGTGTGTGTAGTTACTACTCCTATTTCATCCAGGTCGCCCCCAATGCTGTAATTTCTGTCTTTAGCCAGGCTGTTCCCTGCTCCGTCAGCTATGATACTCTGATCCTCCTTGTCAGAATCACTACAAAGATTTCATATGTCCTCTGTCATCTGGCTAAGCTAGCACCTGGCTTCACAGTGCTTGTGACCTGGTACTCTGTGACTAATCTGCCCTGTACGATCTGGCTTACTCCCCTCCCATCTAGCAGCAAGACACTTTTATTTTTACTCTCTCTTGGTACTGACCTAAATTCGGTTTCTTTGCCAGAAGTCTGCTGCAACCTCCTGTGACCTATAGCTGGATGAGGCTCTTCCGCTCCTCCTTTGGGTAACAAGTAAGGCTTATTGGACTTCTGCAAGCACAAATGTAGATGAAGTTGCAGACCTGTACACCTTTCACCAGTTACTTGTTACCTTTACCCAGTTCACCACCTTCTGGTTTGTACAGACTGTTGCCACTTGCTGTATATCCCTCTCAGTGGTGGGGATGCCTATCACTGCTCTGTGGAACCACATGGCTATGCTAGTGGTTTATCCTTGCTAAATCCTTTGTGGCTTCTGATGTTGTTTCCTAAATCATTTGGACTTCAAAGTGATCCTCTTGAATTTCTCATCATCTGTATACTCTCCCGGTTTTGCTCATTAAACAGTCAGTGATTTAGGTTTGTCTGTGATCTCTCAGACAAATCCCAAACAGCCCCAATACATACAATTTAAAAGTATAAAAACTGTTAAATATTTGAATTTAAGTAATGAATTTTTGAAATAAAAGTTCTGCATGCAAAACAGTTCAGATTTAGCACAGTCCATTCATAATTAATCAGATGCAATTACAAAGCAATATCAAATTTAAGTCAATCTATAATTTACATCACCATACCCAACAGTCACTTACTTTGATGACAGTAAGCTTATATACAATTTTTAATAATCACAAAACAGTTCAGGCAGAATATGCATAAATTTTACATATTGAATTCACTCAAAAGTAATTAAACATTAAAGTTCATGCATTTTGCAGTTTCAGATGTGTGTATTCTCACATACAGGCTATACATAATTGTGGCATGAGTCAACGAGAGCACACTCAACATAGATGTTACTCAGACTTCAGGTGACATCTGATGAGTTGTAGATGGTCATAAGAACAGGCTCCTATTTTGAAAACTACATAATGCTTTAAAATGGCTATATTGGAGTTTCCTGTTGTTGGATGAACTGCAGGTGTTAATAGAATTTTGATTTATAGAAAATATTGCTGGTTACAAATTTATAAAAATTGCTAGACACAACTTTTTCAGTAATGTGAGCCCCCTTGTTTACATGAAAGAGCACAATGATACATATCATAATAAACTGAATGAAATTATTAATTAGTATGTTAATCAGTCAATTGTTGTTTGTCATTTTGTACAGAAAAATTAAGGTAACCAAAGTTCAGAATTTAACAGTGGTTTTGATGAAATCTGTTATGTAAAATGGTACTGGTTTGAGCTTTGATGTTAATTACTGCAAAAGATAAATACTTTTAGGTAATTTAAAATCCTTAACAGGAAATAAGGAATGCTTAACTTTCAAATGGTGTTGGTCATCTTTCTCAAATGTAAGTATTAGCTCATAGGTATTTGCATGTAGCAAACTGTAATGCTAACTTCAGTTAACTGTGACTTTTAATTAACAGTGCCCTAATGAAAATTAATTACACAAATGGAATCAGAACACTTGCAATAAGAATCTGATTAATAAATTTAAGTGGAATTAAGCCTAAATAGGATTTTTTTGATTTTTAGGTAAGTATTAACATGCCAACAGCTAAATGTATCAGAAGCAGGACAGAAATTGACAGAAAAAATACAGGGTGGTGCACGAAATGTGTTACTATTTTGTTTTTTAATATAAACTTTATTGTCAATATAATCTGAAAGGAACATATACTACAATGAAGAGCCGTCCATGGAGATTTGTTCTAACTTGGCACATGCTCAATATGTCCACCATTTCGTTTCCTAACTTCCTTCAAACAAACACTGAAGTTAGTGATTACCCTATGGCACATGCCTTCCATAATTTCACAGCAAGCTTGAAGAGTAAGTGTTCTGAGCTCCATTAAATCATGTGGACGTTTCGGGAAAATTTTTTCCTTTAGGTACCCCCAAAGAAAAAAGTCACATGGATTGAGGTCTGGACTATTGGGGCGGGGGCAATTTTGTTGTGAAGCTACCTGTTTGAAGCGACCTGGAAACCTGAGTGAAATGATCCGCATGTCGAAATGCTCATGTAAAAACTCCAACACGGTGTTTGCACTATGTGGCCTTGCTCCATCATGAACCACTGCATGTTGAAGGGAAAGGCAGTAGCAAGAAGCTGTGGAATTTAATGGAACTCAGAAGACTTATTCTTCAAGCTTGCAGTGAAATTATGGAAGACATATGCCATGGGGTAATCACTAACTTCAGTGTTCATTTGAAGGAAGTCAGGAAACGAAATGGTGGACATATTGAGCATGTGCTGAGTTAGAACAAATCTCCATGGACAGCTCTTCATTGTAGTATATGTTCCTTTCAGATTGTATTGACAATAAAGTTTATATTCAAAAACAAAATGGTAACACATTTCGTGTGCCACCCTGTATGTTATTTAGAGTAGTAGAAAAATATAACTTATGGGAAGAATCCACCTACCTTGTCATACTATCAGTCTTATTCTTTAGACGTATTTATTTCCTTTTGCTGCTTCATTTACTGCATTTTTTCTATTTTCGGTCATAGAAGTTATCCTGCATGGTTACCAATTTATATCGGTGTGTCAGCTTTTTTTAACACATACATACATAAATTTTCTCTCCTAATAAAGTGAATGCTGTAACTGCATAATCCCATTGTTGTCAGTCAGCATCTGTACAGAGTTTAGCTTGCAAACCATGTGTGCACAGCTCAACGTCCGTTATCATCTCAGCTCGCACTCACATGTTTAGTGCAAGGCCAGGGTGTCCATGTCGTGCATTTACAGTAGCTTTCACTGCACAAATCTGTGAAGCTCATGTCCAGTGGTGTGATCCTTTGTGAAATCTTTGATGTGGTGACAACTGGTTTCCATATCAGTGGTCTGAGGAATTTATTTCATCTCGTTGCTCTCACTTATTCAATAGGGACACCAGCCATACATCCGACATACATCAACAGGGTAAGTTTCTTGCCACTTTTACGATGTTGTCGAGCATAGAACATTCATGTTTTTATGGCATTGTCAAGCACAGAGAATTCATGTTTATTCAATGTTGTCGAGCAAAAAAAAATTCATATTACATGAAGTATTGCCATCTTTAGTTTATTACATGCATACCCATGTGTATCACAATTTGCAGCCAGGTTTTTTATGTTTTTTCACTTTGTTTTTGAGCACATTTCATACAGTTGTATTACATAAAGTTTCTGTAGCATCCTTTCCACATACTATGCATATAACAAAAAAAAAAAGGAAAAGAAAAAAAAATACAAATACAATTACAAAACACACTTATCCTATTCATCAGCAAACATAGCATTCTTGTCACTTATATACATTATAGTCTGTAGCATATTCTCTTCCCTTTTATATATATTTTGACTGCTCATCATTTAGTTTTAGTACATTTTGTTAACTTACAATTTCGTTATATTATTTGATTCCAATTATATTACACAAATTACTCTCGTTTGGTTATACATTCTCCATATAACATTCATACAATAATAGATTGAGTTTTCCTTTATGGCATAAATTGACATACATTCCATTTCAATTTACTGTGACTTATTGTCTGAGCATATTTATCAATTCCAGAAAATTGAAGTAGTAAAGAATGCTTGCTACAATCGCTACAATAGATACTACATGCCGCTCAGATAACTATGCATGGCCTCCCCCCTCTAGCATTTTCCAGAAAGGATTTACACACTACAGGGTTGAGGAAATTCCATAGAGACATTTATGTGCTCAGTTACATCTCATTAATAGATTTAACTGTGATCCCAAGAGCAAAATAGGTTGATGTTTATAAACACAACTCAAATCTGACAATACCAATCATATGAAATATTTATTTAGTGTTTGAAAGTGCAACTCAGTATTTACTTGTAGTGTTCATTGTATAAAGGATAACAATTTCATATGCTGAGGTATTATCAATATGACGAGTTACATACAATGAGCATAAAACAGTGTTCACATAAGTAACAAGCATGCATAAAAATTTCAATGTAAACCAAGTGTTTGATGCTCTCACGGGTAGTTGACACTCACAGTAGTTAGGTTTCAACCCCTTGATTATTTGGTAGTGCTCAACCTTAGCTCAGCATCGTGATATGTGACATACTGATGTACTGCAACTGTTTTCTTCTTCACATACTTTCACACTGTCAAATTCATATGTATCATAAACCTAAAACTATATTTATCTTGCGGTGCAGTCCTTTCTTATTTTTATATGGTACCTTACATTTTTTCTTCCCTGGAAGAAAAAACTTAATACCAATTTGAAAATTAAATCTTCATAGATAAGTGTATAGTGGTTCAATAGCTACTAATACCTTTTTCATATTTTTAACCATACAATCATTCACTTCAGCGTACAGTCATGCTATCACAAAACTTATTTAATGTCGTGTGTGCATCTCTACTTACAATATGCAATCAAAAGTATCCAGAAACCCCCAAAAACATAGGTTTTTCGTATTAGCTGCATAAAACTGCCACCTACTGCCAGGTACTGCATATCAGTGACCTCAGTAGTCATTAGACATCGTGAGAGAGCAGAATGGGGTGCTCCGCAGAACTTACAGACTTTGAACATGGCCAGGTGATTGGGTGTCACTTGTGCCATATGTCTGTATATCACATTTCCACACTCAGAAACATCCCTAGGTCCACTGTTTCCAATGTGATAGTGAAAACATGGAAACTTGAAGGGACGTGTATAGCACAAAAGTGTACAGTCCATGTTTGTCTGTTGACTGACAGAGACCACTGACAGTTAAAGAGGATCATAATGTGTAATAGGCAGACATCTATCTAGATCATCACACAGAAATTCCAAACTGCACCACGTTCCACTTCAAGTACTATGACAGTTGGGTCGGAGGTGAGAAAACTGGGATTTCATGGTCGAGTGGCTGCTCATAAGCCACACATCACCCCAGTAAATGCCAAATGACGCCTTACTTGGTGTAAGGAGCATAAACATTGGACAATTGAACAGTGGAAAAATGCTGTGTGGAGTGACAAACCAGGGTACACAATGTGGCAATCCGATGGCAGGGTGTGGGTATGGCAAATGTCTGGTGGACATCATCTGCCAGCATGTGTAGTGCCAACAGTACAATTCAGAGACAGTAGTGTTATGGTGTGGCCATGTTTGTCATGGAGGGAGCTTGCACTCCTTGTTGTTTTGCATGGTACTATCACAGCAGGGGCCTACACTGATGGTTTAAGCACCTTCTTGCTTCCCACTGCTGAAGAGCAATTCGGGGATGGCAATTGCATATTTCAACAAGATCAAGCACTTGTTCATAATCCACGGCCTGTGGCAGAGTGGTTACATGACAATAACATCCCTGTAATGGACTGGCCTGCACAGATTCCTGACCTGAATCCTGTAGAACATCTTTGGGATGTTTCGGAAATCGACTTCATGCCAAGTCACACCAGTCAACATCGATATCTCTCCTGAGTGCATCACTCCTTGAAGAATGGGCTGCCATTCCCCAAGAAACCTTCCAGCACCTGACTGAATGTATGCCTGCGAGAGTTGAAGATGTCATCAAGACTAAGGGTGGGCCAATACCATACTGAATTCCAGCATTACTGATGGAGGGTGCCATGAACTTGTAAGTCATTATCAGTCAGGTGTCTGGATACTTTTGATCACACAATGTATCTTATAAATCTGAAAGATAAGGTGTATTAGAGGCATGGTGCGACCTCTTATTCAGTTTGCCACTTATACTGTACTCGCTTGTTTACATGCAGCAAGACTTTTCTCTGCCATCAAATAAAATTAGTGCATACACTTTCAAAACTTAAATTTGTAAATATCGTACATCTATAGATATAATGTATATAGTAGCATAGCTTAAGTAAATATCTCATAGCTTAGTGTCTCTTTCCTGTGTATATAATCCCTTAACTTATCTTTGTATGTGTGTATTGTGTAGATAGTTATAGTTGTAGCATAGACTCTCTCTTGATTTTCCATATCCCTGTTTATGCAGTAGGCTTTACAAATGCTAGTGCAGGCTGTAGCTCATCAGGTTTGTTTGTTTTGGGTGCTCCAACACACCCAGCTGCACCTGTATGGCACACACACACTTGCGGTTTGTTGACTAGCTTGCTCCTCTATGTACATGTGCTGCATTGCTCTGATACCACTTGTGTCATGGTAAGTTGTGTATTGCATTGTGCACTGTCTTGCATTTCACAAGTTCGTTTATTTGTTTACAATTGAGCTACATGTAAGGTGAATCATTGCATTTAGGGTATTGTCATATCTAGACACATAAAAGTGTTCAGCCACTCAGCTTATTGTTTACACATTTGACATATAAGAGAAAATATTAACAAAAAGTGTCCTTATAAACTAACAACATAAATTTTGGAATGTGTTTTTCCAGTATCCTAAATCTAATATTATTATACATACATACAACTTAGAGGGTGTACAGCTCTTCTTCAGTATATACACATTCTCATCCAGTGATAATCATCCAGTGATAATTCCAGTATCGGTATCTTGGGCAAAGGTTTTTCCCACTTGTATATTTGTTCGTAATTGAATATCAGCTCATTTGGTGTAAATGCAGTAGATGTATGGGGAAGCTTGTTAACAACTTGTAGGAAGGGAGTGACATATTCAATCCTCTTGGTATGTTTATGAGGTATGTAGGTCTTCACAAACCCGTTGAATTCCTTAAACATCCTTGCTGTGAAGGATGCTTCAGGATGAAATTTGGATACTGAAATGTGTGTGATTTGGCTGGAATCTACAAACTCTTTCCATTTACATCCAACAAAATATGAGGCATTATCTATTAACATGCATTGTGGTTTTCCTATTCTTGTAAAATAACCCTCTTTCATTCTTCTTATAATTGAACTGGCTGTAATGTTCTGTACCACACACAGTTTTACGTATTTGGTGAAAATATCATACAGACCTATTATATATTTTACTCCCTCCTTGCCTCTGAGATAGGGTCCAGCCACATCCAACGATACTTTTCCTAGAGGTGTTTTAGGCACAATGGATTTAGTTCTATCTGTTTGGAGATGTTAAAATATTTTACTTTCTGGCAGACAATACACTTTCTTACCATCTGTAGTACTCTTCTTCTAAAGTTGGGGAAATAATGATATTTACTTATTTTGTCAGTGCATTTTGCAGTGCCATAATGGCCCCAAGTATTGTATGTATATAAGATAAAATCATCCACATATTCCTCTAGCAAACACATGTGCCATTGTTCTTGTTCAGTATGGTTCCTATGGAACAGAACACCTTTTTGAAATACGAACAACCTTTTTAACTTTTCACCACCGTTTTGTGTAAGTTTTCCTCTTACCTTACTCCATCGTTTGTTTTCCTGCTGCCATTGCTCCATGTGTTTATACATGTGGACATAGTATGATCGGAGTGTTTTGTCTTCCATCAACATAGCTCTTATTTCACCTTCCTGCTCTAAAAAGATCTTTGAATTTCTCTAAGCCTTGTGGTAATCAAGAAAGAGCATCAGCTATTATGTTTTGGTTTCCTTTTATGTATGCTATTTCAAAATTGAATTCTTGAAGGTACATTTATCACTTGGCTATCAGTCAGGGCAGCAATTTACAAGTTAACAAAAATGATAGGGACTGATGGTCAGAGTATATTTTCGTGTGTTTGCCCCAAAGGAAATATTCGAACTTTTTAAAGGACCAAATTACAGCCAAACCCTGCAACTCCATAACTGAATATGAATGTTCAGCTTCGAATAAGGTGCAGTTGGTGAAGCTAATTACTTTAGAGATGAGATTTTCCTCTTCTTCTACCATTTGAAAAAGGCGTGCACCCAGACCTCGAGAAGATGCGTTGGTGCATAAACAAAAATCCTTCTTCATGTCTGGTTGAGATAAAATGTTAGCATTTAATAAGGGTTGCTTGATGTTCTTGAAATCAGTGTCACACTGCTCGTCCCATAACCAAGGTCTATTTTTCTGGAGAAGATTCAGTAAAGCATCATTGTTCATAAGTTGGTTAGGGACGAATTTCCTGGAAAATGAGGTTAGGCCTAAGTATGCCTTTAATTGCCTCTTGTTTTGAGGAACAGGGCAGTTCCTAATGGCATTACATTTTTTAGGATCTGGCATTATGCCTTTCGAAGAGATTATGTGTTCTAAAAATTTTACCTTTTCTTGTCCGAAATTAGATTTCTTGAGATTAGCTGTTACTCCATATTCGGCAAAGCGGTTCAATACTTGTTCAATAAATCTTAAGTGTTCTACCCAAGTGGGTGTAGTGACTAAAAGGTCATCCACATATACTGTTACCTTACTCAAAAGTTTGGACCCTAGCACTTTGTCCAGTGCAGAAATAAATACACCCTCACTTGCATTCAATGCAAATGGTAATACTTAAAATTCAAAGCTCTTTCCCCCACATATGAAGGTGGTATACTTCCGACTTTCTTCTTATAGTTATATTTGCCAACATGAAGACAGGAAGTCAATTATAGTAAGAAATTTAGCATCATGGAATATCATAAGCTGTTCCTCTAAATTGTCTGGATGTGTTCAGACTGGTACACTAATCTTATTAACGTTACGTTTGTTGAGGACCAAGCGCACCTTTGCTATCTGGCTTACTCACGACCAAAATAGGACTACAATAAGGGGAAAATGATGTTTGTGTCATGCCCCATTCAAGCATCCTGTTAATCTCTTTTCTTACTGCTTCCCTCTTTATCCACGGTATAGGATATGAAGTAGAACAAAAAATTCATGAGGATATACTTCCATTTTATACACAAAATCCTTAATGATACCTTGTCTTTTTTCAAATACATGTGTACAAACAAGTATCAGTTCCCTAAGTTCCACTTGTTGTTCTTGAGACAAGCACTTTAATTCACTACCTTTGTGCTTATTGTGTTGACATTTACTTCTTCTGCTGCTGACTGTTCATTATTGTATGTGTTGACAAACATAACTATGGGATTTACCAATTGAACCTCAAAATCAAGAGTAACTTCAGTTTTATGTCTATCAGTACTTTCCCTTTGTGCTTATTGTGTTGACATTTACTTCTTCTGCTGCTGACTGTTCATTATTGTATGTGTTGACAAACATAACTATGGGATTTACCAATTGAACCTCAAAATCAAGAGTAACTTCAGTTTTATGTCTATTAGTACTTTCCCTGATTAGGTCTGTTGCAAATAATTGGTTATTTACAGTGAAATTACATTGGCCCTTTCCTATATCAAATTGTACTTGGTATGTCCTAAATGTATCCATACTTATTAAACAATCAGCTATTAAGTTCTCTACTATCAAAAAATTGCATCATACAGAAAACTGGCCTAATTCTATGGGAATTAAGGCTTGTATTTAGACTCCTTTCAATTTCTGACCAGTGGCAGTTTGTACCTTGCAATTTTTCCCTGGCAGTATGGGTATACGTCCATGTTTCTTCAGTTCTTGAAAGAATCACTGTGACATCAAATTAGTTGTAGCACCTGTGTCATGCACAATGGGTACATCAAGGTCAAATATTTTGGCTTTAATAGTAGCTTGCACCTTGCTCCCTGTCAAGTTTTTCTGTGTACCCTCATTACTTTGATACAGATCATCTTTCACACCATTACCTTGATCGTATCTAATAAAGCAAGTGTCAATCAAGCTCATGCCCCCACTATGATCCAAGGTCACAGAACAGGGGCCTACCATGACTGGTTCAAGTTTTCCAACATCACAGTGGCATCAGTGTCTGGGTTAGGCATAACTTCCACAATATGGACTGTTGGTGTTTGATTACACTAATTAGTATCCTGTGAGGCTCTCGACTGAAATTCTCTTTGCATTTGCGCATTATTTGATACATGTGCATTACTATACTGTGGATTATTCAGCTATCTGGTACTTTTGTGTTTGCCAAGCGATCAGCTGATTTCTGCCGGTAGCTTGTCTCTGCACATACTGTACTGACTGGCCATACACTATTTGCCCACTGTAGTTGTTCTCGTTAAATTTTTGCCCATTTCTTTTATATCCACTTTTGAATTTATGGCTTTCTCCATTGCCATTGTGATTACCATTACCATTACCATAGGTGTGTGTGGGGTAAGGTTGCCATCCGTTTTGTACTACAAATCCACCATTTTGTACTACAAATCCATTGTTCACTTGTTGGTCCATAAATCTCTGTGGCACTACCTGCTTATTAACAGGGTTGGGTTGTACAGGTCTGTCTTCATATATCAAATCTATTGAGTCCAGTACAGATACAAAGTATTCAGTTCCGTGTTCTAGAATGGTAATGAGATTTTCCATAATGTGAGCTGGAAGACGGCTCTTTAAAACTTTCAGCATGTCTACTTGAGATACAGGGCTTTATTCAAAATTTTTTTTCAAAATAGCCCCTTAAGCTTCCATGTTTGCTATTGAATGGAGCTAGATTGAATACTTCATGTCTGAGCCTCTCTTGTATGGTCTCAGACCAATATTTATCCAGAAAGGCTCTCTCAAACTGTTCATAGTAGTCGCAATATTCCGCCATGTCCATAGCCCACAGCAAAATGTCATCCTGTGGGTATCCAACAACAAATCTAATTTTCTGGGCTTTGGTACAGGTATGAGGAAAACATTTAAAAATGCTCTGATAAAGACTATGTGGTTTGTTCTTTCCATTCAGAGGTAAATACTGGAAATTGTCGGTGCCTAAGTAATCCCTCATCTGCAAGTAATGTTGACAAACACACTGTGCTGTCAGTGACAAGCGTGTTTGTATTTGATTGTGCTGTAGTGCATGGCAATGGTGCTTGCTCGACACGTACAGCTGCTGGCAAGTGTTGTTGCATTCTGCAACTTTCGCTATTTTCCTTTGATGGGCTAGCCACGTATTGTGGGTAACCAGTGAAAGTATCTAATTTCTCTAAAAACATGGGTTTGTATTCTGTCAAATGCTGTTTTGGCATGTCAGTAGTTTTAACAATACTGCCTCGTAACCTCTCCTCTGCTTCCTTTAAACCTGAATCTATTTTAGCTACAAGATGACTTTCTTTATCTTTTAGAGCTTCTTCTACTGACTATAAAGGAGACTATTTCCTGCAGCTTCCAAAGCAATATATTGCTGCTGAATGAAACAGAGGAACATGAAATAGCAATGTATTTTGACAACATAGGACGGACACTGATTATTGGTAATCCGAATATTAACATGGAAAGTACAGCTGATAGCAATGCTAATAGTAGCATCAGTGTGCCGTTACAGAAATTACTGACAACTGTGGATTCTAAATTACATTATATGAACACAAAATTCAATGCAGTTAACAACAGCTTAGGAACTTGAACACATAATGTAACAATTTGTTCCAAGGTTTTTCAGATTTCAAAACAGAACAAAATCAGGTGTTAGAAGATTTCCAAAACAATGTCACACAAAAATTCAATGATCTGACACACAATCTACACACAGAGGTACCGTATCTGAAAATTTTAAAGAAATGAAAAAACAATTGAAATGGGAGTTTATTTCTGATGTTAAAGAAAGTATTGGTGTTTTGAACAAAAAGGTAGGTTCAATTAGTGACAATCAAGAACATGTAGAAAGTGAATTAAAGAGAATCATGGACACAAATAATAGTATAAGAGCAAATCAAAACCAAATGTGTAATACTATAAAGAAAGTGACCATTGCTGCCAACAAGCTACAGAAGGACTATGAAGGTTTACCATTGGCAGTAGAGGAGCTAACATTAAGAGTAGAAAGCTGGGAATTAGAGTGTGAATGTGCCTAAAGAGAAAGAACTCAGATAGGGAAAAATTTAGATGATACAATGAAAAGAACAGATGCAGGTACCTTAGATCACATTAGTGCTGAAGTACTGGTATATGAAGACAAGGTAGAAGAGACCATGAAGGAAAGGAAAACTGAATCATCGAATGAAGTAGGTCAGGTGGCTAATATTCAACTACCTGTGTCCAAGACAGATGCATGTAATAGTTATCTACATCTTGTCACAAGACCAATAGTGAGTGAAAGTGAAGACTGCAAAATTTGTAAGTTATAATTTACCTACAGCAGTAACTAAAACACATACATAATTGCAACACAGTGATCTACACACTTGTAACAACACATCAATGTCAGATAATGCCACATGTTTAACATCCATCTTTGCTGATGATGGGTGCTTGGACATAGGCAGTTTCCCATGTATTTGACAGATAGAAAGTGGATGAACCCAGTAGTTTTTATCAGTGTGTTGTGCAACGTACTTCCACATAACTGGACAGAGGCTCAAAAGATTTGTTGTTGGTTACACCCAAGGTGCATTCTTTTGTGGGCCATTGAAATGGCACAATGTTGTTACAGTTATGAGCAATCTGAATGTGCTTTCTTAGACAAGTATGGTCAGAAGATGTTCAAGAGAGATTAAGACATGAAGTCTTTAACCTGGCTGAATTTAATGAAAAGCTTGGAAGCTTGTGGGGTTATTTCAAAAAGTAATTAAGTAAGACCAGATATTGGACCAATCCCATATCACAGGTGGATGTACTGAACATACACTCCTGGAAATGGAAAAAAGAACACATTGACACCGGTGTGTCAGACCCACCATACTTGCTCCGGACACTGCGAGAGGGCTGTACAAGCAATGATCACACGCACGGCACAGCGGACACACCAGGAACCGCGGTGTTGGCCGTCGAATGGCGCTAGCTGCGCAGCATTTGTGCACCGCCGCCGTCAGTGTCAGCCAGTTTGCCGTGGCATACGGAGCTCCATCGCAGTCTTTAACACTGGCAGCATGCCGCGACAGCGTGGACGTGAACCGTATGTGCAGTTACGGACTTTGAGCGAGGACGTATAGTGGGCATGCGGGAGGCTGGGTGGACGTACCGCCGAATTGCTCAACATGTGGGGCGTGAGGTCTCCACAGTACATCGATGTTGTCGCCAATGGTCGGCGGAAGGTGCACGTGCCCGTCGACCTGCGACCGGACAGCAGCGACGCACGGATGCACGCCAAGACCGTAGGATCCTACGCAGTGCCGTAGGGGACCGCACCGCCACTTCCCAGCAAATTAGGGACACTGTTGCTCCTGGGGTATCGGTGAGGACCGTTCGCAACCGTCTCCATGAAGCTGGGCTACGGTCCCACACACCGTTAGGCCGTCTTCCGCTCACGCCCCAACATCGTGCAGCCCGCCTCCAGTGGTGTCGCGACAGGCATGAATGGAGGGACGAATGGAGACGTGTCGTCTTCAGCGATGAGAGTCGCTTCTGCCTTGGTGCCAATGATGGTCGTATGCGTGTTTGGCGCCGTGCAGGTGAGCGCCACAATCAGGACTGCATACGACCGAGGCACACAGGGCCAACACCCGGCATCATGGTGTGGGGAGCGATCTCCTACACTGGCCGTACACCACTGGTGATCGTCGAGGGGACACTGAATAGTGCACGGTACATCCAAACCGTCATCGAACCCATCGTTCTACCATTCCTAGACCGGCAAGGGAACTTGCTGTTCCAACAGGACAATGCACGTCCGCATGTATCCCGTGCCACCCAACGTGATCTAGAAGATGTAAGTCAACTACCCTGGCCAGCAAGATCTCCGGATCTGTCCCCCATTGAGCATGTTTGGGACTGGATGAAGCGTCGTCTCACGCGGTCTGCACGTCCAGTACGAACGCTGGTCCAACTGAGGCGCCAGGTGGAAATGGCATGGCAAGCCGTTCCACAGGACTACATCCAGCATCTCTACGATCGTCTCCATGGGAGAATAGCAGCCTGCATTGCTGTGAAAGGTGGATATACACTGTACTAGTGCCGACATTGTGCATGCTCTGTTGCCTGTGTCTATGTGCCTGTGGTTCTGTCAGTGTGATCATGTGATGTATCTGACCCCAGGAATGTGTCAATAAAGTTTCCCCTTCCTGGGACAATGAATTCACGGTGTTCTTATTTCAATTTCCAGGAGTGTATTAAAGAGCCAACTTCCACCAAACATAAGGGAAAAATTAGTAACCACACCAGAACACGACACTGAATACTTTTTGTTGGTTTTGGATTCCATTGAGCTGATTTATGAAGAGGCACCATGGCAACATAAAGCAGCAGATAAACAAACATCTCAACTTGTTTTTGGAAATCAGCCTGTAAATAATAATGTCACTACACAACAAGCATGGTAACCATATCTGACACTGTACATGCAAAATGGAAATGGATATGGAAATGGAAATGGGAAAAACAAAAGATTTAAGTGAGGTTACCAGAACAACGGGAACAATTACAAGGGACAAGTGAACTATGGTCTGCTAGTCGAAGGCTATCTGCTACCTGTAAGTGATAACAGCCAGATGATGCAGTGCAAGCGGTCAGCAATAATCAAATGCCCCATGCTGTGCCGCAGCCAGCCTTTGGACAACATATTAGCAAGAACTATAATTTCACAACTACCGACACAAATTCACGTGAAGATGGGTCACATGCAGCCAACGACATGAATTGGTGTAATGCAACACACACTGTACAGCTCACCGAAACTACTCCAGTTGCCAAGGTCAATGCTCCTGCACCAGCAGAAAACTCCAACTAGTCACAGTGAGGCGCCATACTGCTGACCAGGTAGGGAGTGGGGGCGATACACTTATAAACATATGTTTTTTGAGATACAATGAACAAGGTGACATGAAAGATGATTTATACCGACATGAGGAGGAATTTCAAGAAAACTTGTACGAAGAGCAAGTACAAACAGTTAAAAAGCCAACAATATTTGACATGGAAGTACACTTAGTTCTAGACACAGGTGCAATGACTAACTTAATGTCAACTGAATTTCTCCAAGAGTTAAAGAAAAGAGGTAAAATTCCCACATTCCCAATACAGAATTGTAGAATACAGACAACCACTGGAAACAAATCAAAAGTAGTGAAGTTACAAGCACTTAGATCACTGAAAATAGGACACTTTACTGTCAGATGTAATATCCTTCTCATTGACAAACAAATAGTAAAATGTTTGATTGGGATGGAGATGTTTAGAACTTAAAAGATGCAAACTGACATAGGAAGTAGTAAATGCTACTTCATTGTAAATGAATAGGTATTTTTTGTTCATTTAATAAAAATGTCAGACAAGAAGGTTAAGCAGAAGGAGGAGTCTGATGTTCAATTTGTATTTCCTACTGTATTATTTGTAAACATTCACTATAATGAAAAAATGTCAGAATCAGATGTAAACTATGAAATGGTAGAGCAAAAGGTGAGTCCAGCACCTTAAATGAACAGGAGAAACAGGAACTTACAGATCTGCTATTTAAGTATACATGTGTATTTGGAAAACAACCCAGAGTTATCAAAGATTATATGTACAAAATGCATGTTTCCCACATGAAACTTTTCGTGTATCATCATATCCCATTTCTTGGATGAAAAGAGAGGCAGTACAAGAAGAAATCAATTGAATGATTAAATGGGGGATCATTCAGCCTTCCTTTTGACCTTACTATAGTACCATAGTGCCTTTAAGTAAGCCAGACAGATCAGTAAGATTGTTTCTGGGTGCTTGAGCTATTAATAAGAAGCTAGTACCAGTGCAAATCATGTCTGACAACCTGGATGAACAACTGCTGAAGTTCCATAATACCCAGTATTTTACCATATTGGACCTGAGGACCTCCTACTGGCAAATCAAACTCCATCCAGAAAGTAGAAAGTACACAACTTTTGTATGTGGTGGTAGAAGCTTTGAATTCTGCATCCTGAATATAAGTGTAGGTGTATTCATTACAGTGCTAGATAAAGTATTAGGACCAGAACTACTTAGCAAGGTTACAGTCTATGTTGATGACTTGTTAATCACCACTCTCACTTTGTCAGAAAACATTCAGCTGATTGAGAAAGTTTTACAACGTTTTTCAGAATACAAGGTGACAGCCAATTTAAAAAAGTCTGCTTTTGGCAAGGAGAAAGTAAAATTTCTTGATCACATTATCTCTGAACAAGGTATCCTCCCTGATCCTAAGAAACACAATGCCATATGCAATTGTCCTTCACTTAGGAACAAGAAACAACTTAAAGCTTATTTAGGATTAAAGTTATTCTTCCGTAAGTTAATACCCAAACAACTGATGAACAATGACGTGCTGCTTAATTTATTAGGCAAAATCTAATCATGACTGTGGGATGACAAGTGCCAAGAGGATTTCAATAATATTAAAGTGGCATTAGTGAATGCAAATATACTTAGTCACCCTGATATGGATAAGAACTTCTGTGTGTGCACAGATGCCTCCTCAAAGGGTCTGGGGGCATGTCTGTTCCAGATGAGAGAGGAAGATGGTAAGATATTGCCAAAGGTAATTAATTTTGCTAGCCGCACATTAACTGAGGCAGAAAGATCATATTCTATATCAGAATTAGAAAGTATGGCAGTAGTCTAGGCATTCAAAAAATTTGAACAAGGTATCCTCCCTGATCCTAAGAAACACAATGCCATATGCAATTGTCCTTCACCTAGGAACAGGAAACAACTTAAAGCTTTTTTATTTTAGGATTAACATTATTCTTCCGTAAGTTAATACCCAAACAACTGATGAACAATGACGCCCTGCTTAATTTATTACGCAAAATCTAATCATGACTGTGGGATGACAAGTGCCAAGAGGATTTCAATAATATTAAAGTGGCATTAGTGAATGCAAATATACTTAGTCACCCCGATATGGATAAGAACTTCTGTCTGTGCACAGATGCCTCCTCAAAGGGTCTGGGGGCATGTCTGTTCCAGATGAGAGAGGAAGATGGTAAGATATTGCCAAAGGTAATTAATTTTGCTAGCCACACATTAACTGAGGCAGAAAGATCATATTCTATACCAGAATTAGAAAGTGTGGCATTAGTCTGGGCGTTCAAAAAATTGAGTACTTTTTATGGGATAAGAGTACAAAAGTATTTTGTAATCACCAATCCCTTTCATTTTTGTTGACATGCAAATTACTGAACAGGAGATTGGCAAGGTGGTGTCTATATCTGCAAGAGTTTAACTTTGAAATTATTTATATCAAGGGCAGTCAGAACGTCATTGCCAATGCTCTATCAGGATCACCTCAGAGTCTAGATGAATTGCCCCCCCCCCCCCCCCCCCCTTGAACCATGGACCTTGCCGTTGGTGGGGAGGCTTGTGTGCCTCAGCGATACAGATGACCATACCATAGGTGCAACCACAACGGAAGGGTATCTGTTGAGAGGCCAGACAAACATGTGGTTCCTGAAGAGGGGCAGCAGCCTTTTAAGTAGTTGCAGGGGCAACAGTCTGGATGATTGACTGATCTGGCCTTGTAACATTAACCAAAACGGCCTTGCTGTGCTGGTACTGTGAACGGCTGAAAGCAAGGGGAAACTACAGCCGTAATTTTTCCCGAGGACATGCAGCTTTACTGTATGATTAAATGATGATGGCGTCCTCTGGGGTAAAATATTCCAGAGGTAAAATAGTCCCCCATTCAGATCTCCAGGCGGGGACTACTCAAGAGGACGTCGTTATCAGGAGAAAGAAAACTGGTGTACTACGGATCGGAGCGTGGAATGTCAGATCCCTTAATCGGGCAGGTAGTCTAGAAAATTTAAAAAGGGAAATGGATAGGTTTAAGTTAGATATAGTGGGAATTAGTGAAGTTCGGTGGCAGGAGGAACAAGACTTCTGGTCAGGTGATTATAGGGTTATAAATACAAAATCAAATAGGGGTAATGCAGGAGTAGGTTTAATAATGAATAAAAAAATAGGAGCGCGTATTAGCTACCACAAACAGCATAGTGAACGCATCATTGTGGCCAAGATAGACACAAAGCCCATGCCTACTACAGTAGTACAAGTTTATATGCCAACTAGCTCTGCAGATGATGAAGAAATTGATGAAATGTATGACGAGATAAAAGAAATTATTCAGGTAGTGAAGGGAGAAGAAAATTTAATAGTCATGGGTGACTGGAATTCGTCAGTAGGAAAAGGGAGAGAAGGAAACATAGTAGGTGAATATGGATTGGGGGGAAGAAATGAAAGAGGAAGCCGCCTTGTAGAATTTTGCACAGAGCATAACTTAATCATAGCTAACACTTGGTTCAAGAATCATAAAAGAAGGTTGTATACCTGGAAGAATCCTGGAGATACTAAAAGGTATCAGATAGATTATATAATGGTAAAACAGAGATTTAGGAACCAGGTTTTAAATTGTAAGACATTTCCAGGGGCAGATGCGGATTCTGACCACAATCTATTGGTTATGATCTGCAGATTGGAACTGAAGAAACTGCAAAAAGGTGGGAATTTAAGGATATGGGACCTGGATAAACTGAAAGTAGGAGAGGTTGTAGAGAGTTTCAGGGAGAGCATAAGGGAACAATTGACAGGAATGGGGGAAAGAAATACAGCAGAAGAAGAATGGGTAGCTCTGAGGGATGAAGTAGTGAAGGCAGCAGAGGATCAAGTAGGTAAAAAGACGAGGGCTAATAGAAATCCTTGGGTAACAGAAGAAATATTGAATTTAATTGATGAAAGGAGAAAATATAAAAATGCAGTAAATGAAGCAGACAAAAAGGAATACAAACGTCTCAAAAATGAGATTGACAGGAAGTGCAAAATGGCTAGG
The DNA here is from genome assembly GCF_023898315.1 of Schistocerca nitens. NCBI lineage: Eukaryota > Metazoa > Arthropoda > Insecta > Orthoptera > Acrididae > Schistocerca > Schistocerca nitens. Next base: position 435,300,813 of record NC_064617.1, read on the forward strand.
CAGTGATGGCTAGAGAACAAATGTAAGGATGTAGAGGCTTGTCTCACTAGGGGTAAGATAGATACTGCCTACAGGAAAATTAAAGAGACCTTTGGAGAGAAGAGAACCACTTGTATGAATATCAAGAGCTCAGATGGCAACCCAGTTCTAAGCAAAGAATGGAAGGCAGAAAGGTGGAAGGAGTATATAGAGGGTTTATACAAGTGCGAAGTACTTGAGGACAATATTATGGAAATGGAAGAGGATGTAGATGAAGACAAAATGGGAGATAAGATACTGCGTGAAGAGTTTGACAGAGCACTGAAAGACCTGAGTCGAAACAAGGCCCCGGGAGTAGACAACATTCCATTAGAACTACTGATGGCCTTGGCAGAGCCAGTCATGACAAAACTCTACCATCTGGTGAGCAAGATGTATGAGACAGGCGAAATACCCTCAGACTTCAAGAAGAATATAATAATTCCAATCCCAAAGAAATCAGGTGTTTACAGATGTGAAAATTACTGAACTATAAGTTTAATAAGTCACAGGTGCAAAATACTAACGCGAATTCTTTACAGACGAATGGAAAAACTGGTAGAAGCGGACCTCGGGGAAGATCAGTTTGAATTCTGTAGAAATGTTGGAATACGTGAGGCAATACTAACCTTACGACTTATCTTAGAAGGATGATTAAGAAAAGGCAAACCTACATTTCTAGCATTTGTAGACTTAGAGAAAGCTTTTGACAATGTTGACTGGAATACTCTCTTTCAAATTCTAAAGGCGGCAGGGGTAAAATACAGGGAGCGAAAGGCTATTTACAATTTGTACAGAAACCAGACGGCAGTTGTAACAATCAAGGGGCATGAAATGGAAGCAGTGGTTGGGAAAGGAGTGAGACAGGGTTGTAGCCTCTCCCCGATGTTATTCAATCTGTATATTGAGCAAGCAGTAAAGGAAACAAAAGAAAAATTCGGAGTAGGCATTAAAATTCATGGAGAAGAAGTAAAAACTTTGAGGTTCGCCGATGACATTGTAATTCTGTCAGAGACAGCAAAAGACTTGGAAGAGCAGTTGAATGGAATGGACAGTGTCTTGAAAGGAGGATATAAGATGAACATCAACAAAAGCAAAACGAGGATAATGGAATGTAGTCAAATTAAATCTGCTGATGCTGAGGGAATTAGATTAGGAAATGAGACACTTAAAGTAGTAAAGGAGTTTTGCTATTTAGGGAGTAAAATAACTGATGATGGTCGAAGTAGAGAGGATATAAAATGTAGACTGGCAATGGCAAGGAAATTGTTTCTGAAGAAGAGAAATTTGTTAACATCGAGTATAGATTTAAGTGTCAGGAAGTCATTTCTGAAAGTATTTGTATGGAGTGTAGCCATGCATGGAAGTGAAACATGGACGATAGCTAGTGTGGACAAGAAGAGAATAGAAGCTTTCGAAATGTGGTGCTACAGAAGAATGCTGAAGATAAGGTGGGTAGATCACGTAACTAATGAGGAGGTATTGAATAGGATTGGGGAGAAGAGAAGTTTGTGGCACAACTTGACTAGAAGAAGGGATCGGTTGGTAGGACATGTTTTGAGGCATCAAGGGATCACAAATTTAGCATTGGAGGGCAGTGTGGAGGGTAAAAATCGTAGAGGCAGAGCAAGAGATGAATACACTAAGCAGATTCAGAAGGATGTAGGTTGCAGTAGGTACTGGGAGATGAAGAAGCTTGCACAGGATAGAGTAGCATGGAGAGCTGCATCAAACCAGTCTCAGGACTGAAGACCACAACAACAACAATAGATGAATTTACTGAATTTTTGAAACAGGGCTCTGAGATAAGAACTTTTCTTATGCAAAGTAAAATACTGCAATCTGACTACAGTAAGTTTTGTAAACAAATGAAAACAATGCAACAACGGGACCTAAGATGGAGCAAGGTCAAACAAAAACTATCACAGGAAGGCAATGAACAGGTAAAAATTTGGTACAGGGAATATAAAGGTGTTTTATTCCATCACAAACATCCTGACTCAGAACAATGGGAAGTACATTGAAGAATTCATAGTGTGCACCCATGAAGCATGGGGATACTATAGGGTAAGTAAATGTACCAAGAAGATAGGTAAACATTGCTACTTTCCAAATTTGGCAGGGTACTTCAGGTACTACGAAAATGTATAATGTGTCACAAGGCAAAATATTTTAACTTTTCTAAACATATTGAGCTTCACCTGATTTTAACTAAGAAACCTCTAGATTTAGAGTCTCTGGATGTGCCTGGCCCCTATCCAAGAGGCAAGGGTGGAGTAAGATATGTAGTAGCACTATATGATATTTTTACAAAGAATATGAAGATGTACACTGTATGTAGTGCAACAGTGACCTCCATCAGGAAAAGTATCAAAGATTATTTGAGGACAATAGGAAAGGCATGAGTGATACTTACTGATAATGCCACATATTTTATAGGACAGATATGATATCACAGGGTATAAAACACATCTTAGTATCAAGATACCACACCAAGGCATTGCCCGTAGAAAGAGTATCCAAGGAATTTAATCAGTTCTTAAAAACATACACACTGCACACACACACAAAATGGGTAGAATATGTCACACCTTTCATGCAGATCATTAACAATCTTACAAATTCTTCCAATGGTTTCACACCAAATGAATTAATGATTTACACCAGACAAATGGAGGACGAATGGGAGTCACCCCTTCCAAAAATATCAGCAATCAAATTGACATTACAGGAGAAAATTAAACAAGCAGTAAACACAGTAGAAAACAGGGTTGAATATAGGAAGAAAATCTATGATCAGAAACAAGCATTTTACACAGTCTAGTGAAGGCCAGTGAGTTCTGTTACGAATCCATACTAAGTAAGAAAAAATAGGAAAGTTAAACAATAAGTTGCAATTACTTTATACAGGACCATATATAATTTCCAAAATCCCATATCCTGGAACTTACAGATTGATTTACAAGAGGACTGGTTGACTGGTTGAGACAAAGGTCTCTACCCCTCTCCCCCCAAGGACTTAAAGGCATTTGTGGAATAAACATTTTTGACACAAGTATGTTTACTGAAAATGACTGTACTGTACATAGTGTACATAATAGTAATCTAATTTCTGGTTTCTTTTGAACAGTAGTGTTAAGGAAACATGTTTAGATATACACCTACTTGTATTTTGATGTATAATGTGAAAATGAGAGAGATATTAATAATATAGCGCTTCACTTGATGTGAGGAGTGGCAAAGCAGAGTAGAAGTTGCAACACACACTGTGGTGTAATCGCAACAGTGAGCAATATCAGCAGATGAGGTGAAAGCAACGACTTCTGCACATGCGCATGTAAATATGGCTGCAGGTGTTTTAATTATTAGACAGCTGATATCATAAATGGCAACCCGCTAATGCAATTAAATGCAACTCGCCCACAAACATATTTGTAAGGATTATATACATACAGGAAGAAAGAAGGAATAACTATATTATAACTATAAACTTAAGGTGGATTACATCTAATATATATATGCAATGTTGAACTAAGGAAATGTACACGGGTCTAAGAGTAATATCTACATAAAGTAATGATGTTAACCTACTATATACAGACATGTACAGGTGTTTATAGAAAGTGAACTACAGGACATGTAAGATATGTTTAAGGATATTAACAATGACAGCTAAGATGAAAGCAGGATACAGAGGTGAGGAGCATAAATATCTCATGCTTTATAGAATTTTGTAGATGCTTCTCTTTACAGGGTAAAGGTAACTGAAGCTGGTGATGTACTGGGCAGAACAGGTGAATAAAATGGCTGCATACTGGCATAAAAGAATGACTGAATCAGTGGCCGCTGAGGTACTACACATTTAGTTTTAAGTTAGTTTTATGTTTTTCCTTTTCAGCGACCAGTGCATCAACACAGCATGAAGGAAGAAATGAAAAGCTTAGAGAGTGGCATGGTACTATACAAGTTTAATGAGCCTCACCTCAAGTGAATAAAATTTACTTGTAAGAAAAAGTGATATGAATGAATGATTCAAAGTATATGCAGTAGCAGTCCGGTAAGTGACATTGTAATAATATAGGTAGGATGCTACCGAACAAGTAAGGGGCCGACCTACATACAGGGTACAGTCACTGCTTCAGAAAGTCTCAACACCCATTTTTCTCTTTAGCAGTCTGAAGCACCTTGCCACAGTTCACATGGCTCCCCCTGTCGTCACGTCAAAATGAAGAAATAACTCATGCAACTTCTACATGTCGAATGACAACAACATTTATAGCAATTAAACACATGCCATGAATACTTAAGTGTCACATTGTCTGGAGTGAACAATGTCTATTTCATGTAGTAGGAACGTAATGAGAATCTACCATGAACAATGCTGATTGAGAGTCTTCTTGTAACATGATATAGGAATTATATGTCCTTTCCTTACTAATCCAATGGGTTGTAGTCAAATAGATTCTTCCCTTCATTCCTAGAGGTGATGCTAAGCATAGTTAGGCAAGCAGTGCATAGTGTATTTGAAGTAAAGCTGATACTTTCTCACCTGTGCCACAAATAAACAAGCTCCTATAAATAAAGTGAAAGGAATTCTGTATAATGTTCCTTATGTAAAGATTTATGATACACAAACATGTGGATATACAGGGTGTTTCAAAAATGACCGGTATATTTGAAACGGCAATAAAAACTAAACGAGCAGCGATAGAAATACACCGTTTGTTGCAATATGCTTGGGACAACAGTACATTTTCAGGCGGACACACTTTCGAAATTACAGTAGTTACAATTTTCAACAACAGATGGCGCTGCAAGTGATGTGAAAGATATAGAAGACAACGCAGTCTGTGGGTGCGCCATTCTGTACGTCGTCTTTCTGCTGTAAGCGTGTGCTGTTCACAACGTGCAAGTGTGCTGTAGACAACATGGTTTATTCCTTAGAACAGAGGATTTTTCTGGTGTTGGAATTCCACCGCCTAGAACACAGTGTTGTTGCAACAAGACGAAGTTTTCAACAGAGGTTTAATGTAACCAAAGGACCGAAAAGCAATACAATAAAGGATCTGTTTGAAAAATTTCAACGGACTGGGAACGTGACGGATGAACATGCTGGAAAGGTAGGGCGACCGTGTACGGCAACCACAGAGGGCAACGCGCAGCTAGTGCAGCAGGTGATCCAACAGCGGCCTCGGGTTTCCGTTCGCCGTGTTGCAGCTGCGGTCCAAATGACGCCAACGTCCACGTATCGTCTCATGCGCCAGAGTTTACACCTCTATCCATACAAAATTCAAACGCGGCAACCCCTCAGCGCTGCTACCATTGCTGCACGAGAGACATTCGCTAACGATATAGTGCACAGGATTGATGACAGTGATATGCATGTGGGCAGCATTTCGTTTACTGACAAAGCTTATTTTTACCTGGATGGCTTCGTCAATAAACAGAACTGGCGCATATGGGGAACCGAAAAGCCCCATGTTGCAGTCCCATCATCCCTGCATCCTCAAAAAGTACTGGTCTGGGCCACCATTTCTTCCAAAGGAATCATTGGCCCATTTTTCAGATCCGAAACGATTACTGCATCATGCTATCTGGACATTCTTCGTGAATTTGTGGCGGTACAAACTGCCTTAGACGACACTGCGAACACCTCGTGGTTTATGCAAGATGGTGCCCACCCACATCACACAGCCGACGTCTTTAATTTCCTGAATGAATATTTCGATGATCGTGTGATTGCTTTGGGCTATCCGAAACATACAGGAGGCGGCGTGGATTGGCCTCCCTATTTGCCAGACATTAACCCCTGTGACTTCTTTCTGTGGGAACACTTGAAAGACCAGGTGTACTGCCAGAATCCAGAAACAATTGAACAGCTGAAGCAGTATATCTCATCTGCATGTGAAGCCATTCTGCCAGACACATTGTCAAAGGTTTCGGGTAATTTCATTCAGAGATTACGCCATATTATTGCTACGCATGGTGGATATGTGGAAAATATCGTACTATAGAGTTTCCCAGACCGCAGCGCCATCTGTTGTTGAAAATTGTAACTACTGTAATTTCGAAAGTTTGTCTGCCTGAAAATGTACTGTTGTCCCAAGCATATTGCAACAAACGGTGTATTTCTATCGCTGCTCATTTAGTTTTTATTGCCGTTTCAAATATACCGGTCATTTTTGAAACACCCTGTATATGCATATATAAGGATGATCAGTGTAACTGAGGTTACACATACTTATTCTGTAATATGAATGTAAATTAATCTGTTATTTACAAACTAAACTGATACGACTGTTTGTGAAAATAATTAAAGCTAATATAGCATTTTAACTGTTCCCAAAACTGAAACTCAATGTGAAATAAGTGTGAGTGAAATGTCAGCAACAATATGTAACATATGAATGTATTAAAATTGTAACTATGTAAATAACAACTTGTTTAAAGAGCAACAGCATACAGAAGCAGACACATTATACAAAATAAGTGATTAATAGAGTTGGATGGCAATTAGGCAAGGAACCTGTGTAAAAGTGATTTTTTTTTTTCAGAAGTGAAGTGTGTTGATGCTTAGTACATCTGTGAAAACCTACAAAATTATTTACTAAACTACACTCAACTCTGAATAAATGGAGAAGTCTTCAATTTTTGTAGTCCTGTCTTCCTCAGTTGCGTGTATATTACGGTATATTGATAATTTTTACTTATGGACCATCTGACAGCAACTGGCACTAAAATTGTGTTTCATTCAGTTGCTGTCAGGTGGTCCATAAGTAAAAAGTATCAATATACCGTAATAAATGGAGAAGTGTTTCATAAGGAACTTAATTGGCGGGTGCTGATCAATGGATTTTCTCTCTGCTGAAGAAGCGTGTTACAACAGGTAAACAATGGGTCCCGGACTGTAAACAGCATCAAAATTACCACAAGCATGCACACTGTTTCCAAGAAATGAACAAATATTTGTGGAGGAATCCATGTTGCAACACACGATGACTTTGCTGTTTCACTCCGCATGAAATGGACATGCACAAATTAAGAGTATTCAGCGAGGATGCAACTGTTAAAGTCTCAGTGCCAGGCTGACAAATACTTGCCATTCATGTGGGCGCAATAATGAAAGAGACTTGACTAAACTAAGCATTGTTGAATATGCACAGTATTTGATATTTGTATCCCTTTTTTAACTTGGCTTCCTTTTAATTATTTGGATTAGTAAATGTACATTTAATAAGGTAAAGCTGACATCTCCACTTAACATGGTGGAAGTATGAAGGGCTCTCTGCCCCCCCCCTCCCCCACTCCCCCCCCTCCCCCCTCCCCCCCTCCCCAAAAAAAAAAAAATTGGTAATAGATAACAGCCGATTAAACATATGATCCTGCCTAACACTCTACACCTCAATACAATGTCAATGTGTAGTAGGGGGCAACTGCGTAATACCTAAACAACTAGCTCCCAATATCTTACATTTTTATTTTTTTTGTTATTAATTTATTTGAATGTTTTCTTTTCCTCATTAGTAGCAATAAATTTGTACATTTCCACAGAAGACGACAAAGATAGGCTTTTAAAGTTATCATTGTAACAGAAGAGGAATATCCGGAGAATATTCAATTTTTTTAACAACTTTTGTTTCAGTCTTGTTTCAGAGGACTTATGTTTAAGATCTCACATAAAATGGATGTGTAAATTTTACTCGTGCATCAACAATGTGTGTAGTAAATGCTATGTGTGAATAAAAATGCAAGAAAAAATGTATATTAAAAATCATCATAGCCGCAAGAATATTTTTGTTTATTACGCGAAAATATTCCAAGATTCATTGATAAGCATGACTTTTGCTTGCAATCATAAGAAGAGGAAGTAATTTCTTCCATGCTGCAAGGCATCTTAAACTATATATGTGCTAATCATCAAGATTTAGTGGATGGACTGCATGATTGGCAACCACAGAAAATTAGAGGTAAATTAATAATTTCAGTAAAACCTAATAGTGACTTCTATTAAATATATATGTATAATAATCGAACAACTGACTTTTTGTTAAGCACCAAGTCTGCTGCAAAATCAGACTTTCTAAAAAATCTCCATGGACAGAGTAAGAAAAATTATCCTATATACATTATTCATTTTTGTGACATCAGTATTTGTATGTTGCATTGCATTTTTATTATGCTAAGAGGAAGAGGGATCATGGCACCAATTTAGTTTCAGTGAGAATCCATGCTTTATTTACAGTACTGCAAGTAGTAATTATATCTCATTACCCAAATTTCAGACTGATTCATACTCTTTGTGTTAGCTGTTGGGCTGCCTCCCAGCATGGCTATTCCAAAACCAACCAACAGACTAACACACAGGTTGGCATAGGTAGGCCCATGGCTGTGCTGCAGATTTGTTTGCATACCTTCCCTTCAAAGGAAAAATGATTGTGAGTCAGGGTATAATTGTTGAGGTGTAAAAGGAGTGAGGTGGTGCGTTAGGTATCTGAAGGACATTGGTAGAGATAGTGTTTAATAGCAGTAGGGCCATGGGTAAGAAGGATGTTGGTGTATAGGGGGGTGGCATCAACAGTGATAAAGAGGGATCCAGGAGGTAAAGGGGTGAGAATGGTGGAGAGTCAATGAAGGAAGTGGTTAGTATGTTTGATGTGAGAGGCTAGTTTTGTGCAGTTGGTTGGAGATGTTGGTCAACAAGAGTGGAAATTCTTTTAGTGGAAGCAGAATAGCCAGCTACATTGGCAGGTACAGAATTTTTGGGTTTGTCGATTCTGCGGAGTTTGTGTGGGGTCTTGTTGGAGTTTTGAGGGCAATGAACTTGCGGGAGAGGTTCTGGGAAGGGTCTATGTATTTCAGTAGGGACTAGAGGTTATGGTGGACCTCTGGGATGGGATCACTCTGGTAGAGCTTGTAGATGGAGTGGTCGGACAGTTGGCAGAGGTCTTCTGTCAGGTAGTACCTGCAACTCATTACATCAGTGATGGAAATTTTGTCTGCAGGTGGGATGATTAGGTCAGGATGTGTTCCAGGTTGTGTATGGCTGTCCTTTCTTCTGCTGAAAGATTAATGTTCTTAGGAAGGGCTCTGGGGAAGGATGGTGAGGCCAAGTTGGAGGTAAGGAATTCTTGGGAGCTAACTAGGGGATGGTTATTTGGGAGAGTGGCATGGGGAGAGGGTCATAGTTGGATGGTGGTATGAACTGGAAGAGGCACAGTTCAATGTTGCGATTAGGTTGGCTTTGGTTGGAGGGATTAGTGGCAAGAAGTGCATCCACTGGAGTAATCAGGAGAATGAAAGAGGCCTTTGTCAAGTCTAATGTGGTTAAACTTTGGTGTGAGGCTGTTGGTGGGGGCGATGAGTTTGGATAGAACTAAAACTTCTGTGGGACTGGAGTTTTTGGTGGATAGGATAATAAGAGTTTTTGGGTTTGCCTGGGTCCTGGGTTTTGTGGAGCATTGGGAGGGAGTTTTGGAGGATGTGGTAAATTTAAGAGGTCAGCTAGGGAGGGTCTGGGTGCTATGAAGGGTTAGAAAGGGGTTCATTGTGAATAGAATGAATGTTGATGCATAGTGGCACCCCAAAAAGGAAGTAAGATGTCAACATGTTGGATAGTTTATGGAAGTGGTGTCTGGAAAGCTCCTCCAATGTTGGAGTGCAAGGGTATCAATTTCAGAGATGGTATGTATGTGGTAAGTATTGCACAGTACCAGTATCTTGTGGAGGGAGTAGAGGTGGTTCTGGGAAGCCTGTGCCATGGAGATGTGTTTTTGCAGTATCAGGTTTGTGAGGGATAGGGATTGGTGGAATTTTAAAATATGAAGGTCATTGTGAAAGGAGGGGTGGAATGCACATCGAAGGGTATTTTTATGGTTAGGCCATTTGGGAGAGGGAGATTCCATAGTTTAGCCAGCATTTCAGGAACAGTGTGTGGGACTGGGTTTTAGCCAGCAAAGTTGATAATCTCTGGTTAAAGGAATAAACAAGAATCTACATCTGTGTCTTAAACTAAAAATGTATCTAAATGATTGTGCAAAATTTAAATTGAAAATTCTCGTGGGGCAGGCACATGTCTGTGTGAAGTTGAATGAACTCTGTTTAAAGGAATAGACAAGAATCTGCAGCTATGCCTTAAAATAATTGTTCACATTTTTGCATTAAGATTAGGGACCGTATAAAGATACAGTATAAACATACAGTCTGTTTTTGTTGGAATTGTGCATTCCTAGTGAAATATGAAGTCCCTCCTGTGCAATGAACAATGCTTTATGTGCCAGCAGGCTACTTTGGGAAATGGTAAAAGGATCTTGAGAATGGATAACAATGAAAAAAAATACAGTTAAAGACATGAAGCACTCAGCTCCTTTTATACTGTAAATCATTTAAGATTTGTATAGCAAGGTGTATGTCATATTCTTCAAACAGCATTATGCTGTCGTTGTTGTAACCAGCGCTGTAACCAATGAGAGGCAGCATGATGCAAGGCATGACAATGCACTAAGATAGTATGCCTTGATGATGCTGCTGATGCCAGTCCTTGGTTCCCTATTGAGGTTGCCAGCAAGCTTACCTGTAACAGAAACACAATGTATGAAACACTTATATCATATGTCAAATGTCTGACAATTTTATCGACCTCTCCTGTCATGTAGTAATGTGAGCCAAACCTTGAGAAATGGTAATTAAATCAAGACCATTAGCTGTTGACAGGTGTTGATGTACATCGATGGGGACAGCTGAAAATGTGTGCCCCGACCAGGTTCGAGTCCCTTTCGGGGCACACATTTTCAACATCCCTGTTGATGTATATCAATGCCTGTCAACAGCTTATGGTCTTGATTTAATTATCATTTCATTCCAAGAGAGCTGCATGGTCACCGATGGTATCTGTTCTTGACTTGGGATAGATAAGTAAGTCTAAAGCTTGAGTGTTGATTCTTTGTGTTGCTCCATGTATTTATTATTTTAAGACTGTTTTCTATACTCTGTACTTTAACTAATTATACAATATTATTATAATTCTAGGTGGTGCCTATGTTCTCAAATGCCTTGCCAGGCTTCTGAAATATGCAGCCCATTTATGCATAAGACAGCCATTTAGTCGCAATACAATAAAATGTTTTCAACCTGTAATTTTATTTATCTAATTGATCAAAAGGACTAATAAATGGCCTTTCATTAGTCCAGTATGAATTCAATTCAATAGTGTTTATTGAAGGTGACTGCAAATACTCATCCAATACAAAATTCGTGGCAAATTTTAACTCTACATCTACACCTACATCTACATCTACGTCTACACCTACATCTACGTGATTACTCTGCTATTCACAATTAAGTGCCTGGCAGAAGATTCATGCCAAAACTCTTCAATAGTATATACCATAACCTATTTCTTCACTTACAGTGCTCACTATTCATTTCTTGCTTTTCACCAGACTTTCACTGAAAAGAAAAAAAGGCTTGACCACACCTCACAAATTTTTCTGCTCTAGACAGGATCTGGAAACTGTGAACTATGTTGTGATTGATCCTTGGCTTTAGGCCACTTTTACTGAAGAGATTTGCATATTAATCGGTAGTTGTGTCATTAGTTCTTTAAGGTAACTTTTTGTAGGTGTGATCAAAGGTCAGCAAGCAAATTCCATAGTCCTAGATTACTGGAAGACATTTCAAACACTGCCACACTGCAGACTGCTAACATACATCCAAGCATACAGAATAGGTTGTCAGATATGTGAGTGGCTCAAAGAATTTTTGAGTAGCTGAATACATTACATTGCACTGGATGGTGAGTGTTCATCAGACACACAAGTATCATCAGAAGGACCCCAGGAAAGTGTGATGGGACCGCTCTTGTTCCCTGTATGTGTAAATGATCTGATGGGCAGAATGGGCAGCAATCTGTGTCTGTTTGCTTATGGTGTTGTATTGTGCAGTAGTGTGTTTTTCTTTGAGTGACCATAGGAGGATAAAGGTGACTTGCATAGACTTTCTGTTTGGTAAGATTAATGGCAGCTTGCCCTAAACGTGGGATAATGCAAGTTAAAGGAAACATAATGCTGTAATAATATGACAGAGTATTAGTGGTGTACTACTAGATATGTTCATTTCTACAGTGACTGGAATCAAACAAGTCTGGAAATGACTTCAGAACCAGCAGTGCTGGCCAACTGGCCAAGAGCATCGACAGCGCTTCACCAGAGAACAACAGGTGGGTGACATGAGAGAATGACTGATAATGGAAATGGTATGGCAGAATAACAAGTCTAAAGGGCAAACCAAGATCAAAATTCTAAGAAGCAGAGAATTCAGAACCGAGACAACAACGTGTAGTGAGATATATATTGTAATGCAGAGAAATCACAAGTAACAGAGGGAGAGGCCACAGTGCTAGGTTTAAAGGGTGATTGCAGACCTTGATAGGCTGGCTGGAAAGGCATGACTTGTAGCAGTGCCTACATCAGCAACTGCAGTACTTGCAATTACAGCAGTGCCACCTATTGGCAATCACTGATAACCATACCATCCAGCAGGTCTACAAATGTGTTGGGCTGGGGTACTAGATCCCTCCCCCTGAAAAGGGCACATAGGGTCGGAGGCACCCTAGATGATTCTGGGGAAGGCAGAAAAGTGGAGTATGCCCACATGGCTGCACCTAGCAGAAAGTGCCTGCAGGCTGGGTCTGGGTTTCTCTCACTTGGGGGGCCAGGAAGTGGATGAGAGTATGTGGCTGTGGCCCACAGAAGAGCACTACTGCGCCATGGTCATGGACAGGAGTGGAATGGTAGGTGCTGAGAAACAGTGTGAGTGCATCGGTTTTATTGGAAGTACACACCACTTTCAACATTTATTGCTTAAACGTATGCACCATATGCTCCACTTTGGCATTGGAGGACAGGTGAGATGGCAGACTACATTGGCACTTGATGCCATTAGAGGTACAGGACTGTTTAAAAGTTACTGCAGTAAACTGGGGCCCATTATCTGACATGACAGTGTAGGGAAGCCCTTCAATGGAGAGAATTGGGACGAGAGCAGTGAGAGTACCACCAGTGGTGGACGTCATACTGACCACATGTAGGTTGTTAGACTAAGCATCCATGACAATGAGCCACATAGATCCCAGAAAGGGGCCAGAAAAGTCAAGATGAATGTGATCCCAGGGATGGTAGGGGGTGGGCCAGGGACAAAAGACTGGGGCAGAGCTTGTACTGCTTTGAGAATTTCGGCGTAAATTCTAGAACCACATGGCCATCCACCATCTCAAACACATGATGTTTTAGATGTGAGTGGGGAGAAAGGAACCCTATCTACTGCACGTCACCTGTCTGTGTGTGCTGTCCTGAAGTTTATCGTGAGAAATCTGTACACATGGCAGTCGAACAGCACCGACAAGTACTTGCTGGTCAGTCCATGGAAGTCGTAATGAAAGCGCACGGCAGAACCAAGGGACTTCTGTGTTATTCTGTGCTGTTTTGTAACTGTGACTATTGTTAGTGATGAAAGAACAGTTGAGTAATAAAAGATTTTTAGTAACTCTTAACACAGACTTGCTAGAGGCAAGACATGTTTATGATTTCTGTGCTTGAAACTTCCTGGCAGATTAAAACTGTGTGCCCGACCGAGACTCGAACTCAGGACCTTTGCCTTTCGCGGGCAAGTGCTCTACCATCTGAGCTACCGAAGCACGACTCACGCCCGGTACTCACAGCTTTACTTCTGCCAGTACCTTGTCTCCTACCTTCCAAACGAGGTACTGGCAGAAGTAAAGCTGTGAGTACCGGGCGTGAGTCGTGCTTCAGTAGCTCAGATGGTAGAGCACTTGCCCGCGAAAGGCAAAGGTCCCGAGTTCGAGTCTCGGTCGGGCACACAGTTTTAATCTGCCAGGAAGTTTCATATCAGCGCACACTCCGCTGCAGAGTGAAAATCTCATTCTGGATTTCTGTGCTTGTTAAACCAACTCTGTAGTAAATGTATCTTTATTGTATCTAAAGTGAGATGACATGGACTACTTACAAGAAGTCTAATATTTATACTGAAAGTGCAAATTTGTTATTGCTCATGGAGTCCAAATATACCAACAGTGTTGCCGAAAGAGCACAGTTTCAGAAGAGAAGGCCTATTAAAAAAGTTGTCACAAAAATGTTAGGACGTGGTGACCAGTGAAAAAGGACTAAAAAAACAGGAATTTTAAGACCCAAAAACGAGAAAAGTGGATGTTGTATGTTGCCATATCAACTAAACCAAACCCAATAAAGGATTTGCTCTGAGGCTCTGGGACATGCTCAAGTATTCAAAAGAGAAAAAATTTGAATTGAGAAATAGTGAAGAAGATTCCAGTGTGTTTCTCTAAGAAGAAATATGCCGAGATCACTTTGACTAAGAAGTCTGGTGCGGGGAGTGGATAGCTCTCACACACATCAAGGGGACACAGATGCCGAAACCAACATCCGACACTGCCAGTATCAGATGCTGTTCACCAGTGCTAACCTACCTCCACATCTGTCCACCAACGCCTATGCGGAAACCAACAACTGATGCCACCGGCACCTGTTGCTGTTCACTGATGCTGATTATACATCCGCTCACTGGTCTGCCGGTGCACAAGAAAAGTTAATATCAGATCCATGGGACCCAGACGGTGTCATCTATCCCACAGGGATGTTAACATTCTGAGTTAATAGGCCGAGTGATGATCGTCAGATCCCCAGTTGTTTTTGGTATTTCTACCAAAATAGTTTTCCTGCACCAAATTCCTTTAAAATCTATTCTGTCATCTATTCCTAAAATCTTAAACTATCCTATAATCTTATTACATAAAAAACTGGATTTGATTACAACTTAGGAGAATCACAGAATAAGAAAGAAATGATATCTAGAAATGAAATAAACGGAATAAGAATATTATGTCTGTTGTAACATCCATGAGATAAATTATTGGCTACAGTGCGACGAGAGGCAATTATACCTCTAATAGTTATAAATATTATGTATTCGACGTATGAAAAAACAGTGTTAACTTATAAATATTAATTATTTATATAATATTCTATGATGTAATTAGACATATCGATGTGTATCATTCAAAGACAATGATAATTGTAAATTCCTTTTATGATCTGCGTTTGTCTTCCTTTGTTTTTACCTTTTGTTGGTTGGCTTTTGTAAGTTGCGGACGCATATCAAACTGAGGTCTGTTAAGAAATTGTAATTATTTGTTAATTATTACTTGAAAATAGAGTTCATTATTATTATAAATGTTGTTGTTGTTGTGGTCTTCAGTCCTGAGACTGGTTTGATGCAGCTCTCCATGCTAATCTATCCTGTGCAAGCTCCTTCATCTCCCAGTACCTACTGCAACCTACATCCCTCTGAATCTGCTTAGTGTATTCATCTCTTGGTCTCCCTCTACGACTTTTACTCTCCATGCTGCCCTCCAATACTAAATTGGTGATCCCTTGATGCCTCAGAACATGTCCTACCAACCGATCCCTTCTTCTAGTCAAGTTGTACCATAAACTTCTCTTCTCCCCAATCCTATTCAATACCTCCTCATTAGTTATGTGATCTACCCACCTAATCTTCAACATTCTTCTGTAGCACCACATTTCGAAAGCTTCTATTCTCTTCTTGTCCAAACTATTTATTGTCCATGTTTCACTTCCATACATGGCTACACTCCATACAAATACTTTCAGAAACGACTTTCTGACACTTAAATCTATACTCGATGTTAACAAATTTCTCTTCTTCAGAAACGCTTTCCTTGCCATTGCCAGTCTACATTTTATATCCTCTCTACTTCGACCATCATCAGTTATTTTGCTCCCCAAATAGCAAAACTCCTTTACTACTTTAAGTGTCTCATTTCCTAATCTAATTCCCTCAGCATCACCCGACTTAATTCGACTACATTCTATTATCCTTGTTTTGCTTTTGTTGATGTTCATCTTATATCCTCCTTTCAAGAAACTGTCTATTCCATTCAGCTGCTCTTCCAAGTCCTTTGCTGTCTCTGACAGAATTACAATGTCATCAACGAACCTCAAAGTTTTTATTTCTTCTCCCTGGATTTTAATACCTACTCTGAATTTTTCTTTTGTTTCCTTTACTGCTTGCTCAATATACAGATTGAATAACATCAGGGAGAGGCTACAACCCTGTCTCACACCCTTCCCAACCACTGCTTCCCTTTCATGCCCCTCGACTCTTATAACTGCCATCTGCTTTCTGTACAGAATGTAAATAGCCTTTCGCTGCCTGTATTTTACCCCTGCCACCTTTAGAATTTGAAAGAGAGTATTCCAGTCAACATTGTCAAAAGCTTTCTCTAAGTCTACAAATGCTAGAAACGTAGGTTTGCCTTTCCTTAATCTTTCTTCTAAGATAAGTCTTAAGGTCAGTATTGCCTCACGTGTTCCATCATTTCTATGGAATCCAAACTGATCTTACCCGAGGTTGGCTTCTATCAGCTTTTCCATTCGTCTATAAATAATTCGTGTTAGTATTTTGCAGCTGTGACTTATTAAACTGATAGTTCGGTAATTTTCACATCTGTCAACACCTGCTTTCTTTGGGATTGGAATCATTATATTCTTCTTGAAGTCTGAGGGTATTTCGCCTGTCTCGTACATCTTGCTCACCAGATGGAAGAGTTTTGTCAGGACTGGCTCTCCCAAGGCCGTCAGTAGTTCTAATGGAATGTTGTCTACTCCCGGGGCCTTGTTTCGACTCAGGTCTTTCAGTGCTCTGTCAAACTCTTCACGCAGTATCGTATCTCCCATTTCATCTTCATCTACATCCTCTTCCATTTCCATAATATTGTCCGCAAGTACATCGCCCTTGTATAGACCCTCTATATACTCCTTCCACCTTTCTGCTTTCCCCTCTTTGCTTAGAACTGGGTTTCCATCCGAGCTCTTGATATTCATACAAGTGGCTCTCTTTTCTCCAAAGGTCTCTTTAATTTTCCTGTAGGCAGTATCTATCTTACCCCTAGTGAGATAAGCCTCCACATCCTTACATTTGTCCTCTAGTCATGCCTGCTTAGCCATTTTGCACTTCTTGTCGATCTCATTTTTGAGACGTTTGTATTCCTTTTTGCCTGCTTCATTTACTGCATTTTTATATTTTCTCCTTTCATTAATTAAATTCAATATTTCTTCTGTTACCCAAGGATTTCTACTAGCCCTTGTCTTTTTACCTACTTGATCCTCTGCTGCCTTCACTACTTCATCCCTCAGAGCTACCCATTCGTCTTCTACTGTATTTCCTTCCCCCATTCCTGTCAATTGTTCCTTTATGCTATCCCTGAAACTCTGTACAACCTCTGGTTTAGTCAGTTTATCCAGGTCCTATCTCCTTAAATTCCCACCTTTTTGCAATTTTTTCAGTTTTAATCTACAGTTCATAACCAATAGATTGTGGTCAGAGTCCACATCTGCCCCTGGAAATGTCTTACAATTTAAAACCTGGTTCCTAAATCTCTGTCTTACCATTATATAATCTATCTGATACCTTTTAGTATCTCCAGGATTCTTCCATGTATACAACCTTCTTTTATGATTCTTGAACCAAGTGTTAGCTATGATTAAGTTATGCTCTGTGCAAAATTCTACCAGACAGCTTCCTCTTTCATTTCTTAGCCCCAATCCATATTCACCTACTATGTTTCCTTCTCTCCCTTTTCCTACTGTCGAATTCCAGTCACCCATGACTACTAAATTTTCTTCTCCCTTCACTACCTGAATAATTTCTTTTATCTCATCATACATTTCTTCAATTTCTTCGTCATCTGCAGAGCTAGTTGGCATATAAACTTGTACTGCTGTAGTAAGCATGGGCTTTGTGTCTATCTACATCTACATGACTACTCTGCAATTCACATTTAAGTGCTTGGCAGAAGGTTCAGCGAACCACAAACCTACTATCTCTCTACCATTCCACTCCCGAACAGCGCGCAGGAAAAACGAACACCTAAACCTTTCTGCTTGAGCTCTGATTTCTCCTATTTTATTTAGATGATCATTCCTACCTATGTAGGTTGGGCTCAACAAAATACTTTCGCAATCGGAAGAGAAAGTTGGTGACTGAAATTTCGTAAATAGATCTCGCCGCGACGAAAAACATCTTTGCTGTAATGACTTCCATCCCAATTCGCGTATCATATCTGCCACACTCTCTCCCCTACTACGTGATAATACAAAACGAGCTGCCCTTTTTTGCACCCTTTCGATGTCCTCCGTCAATCCCACCTGGTAAGGATCCCACAGTGCGCAGCAATATTCTAACAGAGGACGAATGAGTGTAGTGTAAGTTGTCTCTTTAGTGGACTTGCTGTATCTTCTAAGTGTCCTGCCAATGAAACACAACCTTTGGCTCGCCTTCTCCACAATATTATCTATGTGGTCTTTCCAATTGAAGTTGTTCGTAATTTTAACACCCAGGTACTTAGTTGAATTGACAGCCTTGAGAATTGTACTATTTATCGAGTAATCTAATTACAACGGATTTCTTTTGGAACTCATGTGGATCACCTCACACTTTTCGTTATTTAGCGTCAACTGCCACCTGCCACACCACACAGCAGTCTTTTCTAAATCGCTTTGCAACTGATACTGGTCTTCGGATGACCTTACTAGATGGTAAATTACAGCGTCATCTGCGAACAACCTAAGAGAACTGCTCAGATTGTCACCCAGGTCATTTATATAGATCAGGAACAGCAGAGGTCCCAGGATGCTTCCCTGGGGAACTCCTGATATCACTTCAGTTTTACTCGATGACTTGCCATATATTACTATGAACTGCGACCTTCCTGACAGGAAATCATGAATCCAGTCGCACAACTGAGATGATACCCCATAGGCCCGCAGCTTGATTAGAAGTCACTTGTGGGGAACGGTGTCAAAAGCTTTCCAGAAATCTAGAAATACGGAATCAACTTGAGATCCCCTGTCGATAGTGGCCATTACTTCGTGCGAATAAAGAGCTAGCTGCGTTGCACAAGAACAATGTTTTCGGAAACCATGCTGATTACGTATCAATAGATCATTCCCTTCGAGGTGATTCATAATGTTTGAATACAGTATATGCTCCAAAACCCTACTGCAAACCGACATCAATGATATAGGTCTGTAGTTCGATGGATTACTCCTACTACCCTTCTTAAACACTGGTGCGACCTGCGCAATTTTCCTGTCTGTAGGTACAGATCAATCGGTGAGTGAGCAGTTGTATATGAGTGCTAAGTAGGGAGTTATTGTATCAGCGTAATCTGAAAGGAACCTAATCGGTATACAATCTGGACCTGAAGACTTGCCCGTATCAAGCGATTTGAGTTGCTTCGCAACCCCTAAGGTATCTACTTCTAAGAAACTCATGCTAGTAGCTGTTCGTGTTTCAAATTCTGGAATATTCCATTCATCTTCCCTGGTGAAGGAATTTTGGAAAACTGCGTTCAATAACTCCGCTTTAGCGGCACAGTCGTCGGTAACAGTACCATCGGCATTGCGCAGTGAAGGTATTGACTGCGTCTTGCCGCTTGTGTACTTTACATACGACCAGAATTTCTTCAGATTTTCTACCAAATTTCAAAACAATGTTTCGTTGTGGAACCTATTAAAGGCATCTCGCATTGAAGTCCGTGCCAAATTTCGTGCATCTGTAAATTTTAGCCAATCTTCGGGATTTCGTGTTCTTCTGAACGTCGCATGCTTTTTCCGTTGCCTCTGCAACAGAGTTCGGACCTGTTTTGTGTACCACGGGGGATCAGTTCCATCTCTTAC
Organism: Schistocerca nitens; assembly: GCF_023898315.1. NCBI lineage: Eukaryota > Metazoa > Arthropoda > Insecta > Orthoptera > Acrididae > Schistocerca > Schistocerca nitens. The sequence goes on from NC_064617.1 coordinate 435,320,621, forward strand.
CAATTTATGAGGTATGAATCTCTCAATTTCTGTTGCTACTATATCTTTGAATTTCAGCTACATCTCGTCTACATTTGCATAGTCACTTCGGAAGGAATGGAGATTGTCTCTTAGGAAGGCTTCTAGTGACACTTTACCCGCTTTTTTAAATAAAATTATTTTGCATTTGTTTCTGGTGGATTTGGAAGAAACGGTATTGAGCCTAGCTACAATGACCTTGTGATCACTAATCCCTGTATCAGTCATGATGCTCTCTATCAGCTCTGGATTGTTTGTGGCTAAGAGGTCAAGTGTGTTTTCGCAACCATTTACAATTCGCGTGGGTTCGTGGACTAACTATTCGAAATAATTTTCGGAGAAAGCATTTGGGACAATCTTGGAAGATGTTTTCTGCCTACCACTGGTTTTGAACAAGTATTTTTGCCAACATATCGAGGGAAGGTTGAAGTCCCCACCAACTATAACCGTATGAGTGGGGTATTTATTTGTTATGAGACTCAAATTTTTTCTGAACTGTTCCGCAACTATATCATCGGAGTCTGGGGGTCGGTAGAAGGAGCCAATTATTAACTTAGTTCGGCTGTTAAGTATAACCTCCACCCATACCATTTCGCACGGAGTATCTACTTCGACTTCACTACAAGACAAACCACTACTGACAGACACAAACACTCCACCACCAATTCTGCCTAATCTATCTTTCCTGAACACCATCTGAGACTTCGTAAAAATTTCTGCAGAACTTATTTCAGGCTTTAGCCAGCTTTCTGGACCTATAACGATTTCAGCTTCTGTGCTTTTTATTAGCGCTTGAAGCTCAGGGGCTTTCCCAGCACAACTACAACAATTTACAACTACAATTCTGACTGTTCCTTGATCCAAGCACGTCCTGTATTTGCCATGCACCCTTTAAGATTGCAGCCCACCCCATACTTTCCGAGGCCTTCTAACCTAAAAAACCACCCAGTCCACTCCACACAGTCTCCGCTACCCGTGTAGCCACCAGCTGAGTGTAGTGAACTCCTGACCTATTCAGCGGAACCCGAAACCACACCACCCTATGGCGCAAGTCAAGGAATCTGCAGCCAACCAGGTCGCAAAACCGTCTGAGCCTCTGATTCAGACCCTCCACCCGGCTCTGCACCAAAGGTCCGCAGTTGGTTCTGTCAATGATGTTGCAGATGGTGAGCTCTGCCTTCATCTTGTAAGCAAGACCGGCAGCCTTCATCAAATCAGATAGCTGCTGGAATCCAGAGAGAATTTACTCAGATCCAAAGCGACACACGTCATTAGTGCCGACATGTGCCACCACCTGCAGCTGGCTGCATCCTGTGTTCTTCATGGCATCCGGAAGGACCCTTTCCACATCAGGAGGTGGTGGTGGTGGTTAGTGTTTAACGTCCCGTCGACAACGAGGTCATTAGAGACGGAGCGCAAGCTCGGGTTAGGGAAGGATTGGGAAGGAAATCGGCCATGCCCTTTCAAAGGAACCATCCCGGCATTTGCCTGAAACGATTTAGGGAAATCACGGAAAACCTAAATCAGGATGGGCGGAGACGGGATTGAACCGTCGTCCTCCCGAATGCGAGTCCAGTGTGCTAACCACTGCGCCACCTCGCTCGGTTTCCACATCAGGAATGACTCCACCCAGAATGCACACGGAGTGCACACTGGATTTCTTCCCCTCCTAAGCCGCCATGCCCCGAAGGGGCCCCATTACGCGCCTAACATTGGAGCTCCCAACTACCAATAAGCCCACCCTCTTGGCCACTATAATACGTTCACTATGCTGTTTGTAGTAGCTTACCTACACTCCTATTTTTTTTATTCATTATTAAACCTACTCCTGCATTACCCCTATTTGATTTTGTATTTATAACCCTGTATTCACCTGACCAGAAGTCTTGTTCCTCCTGCCACCGAACTTCACTAATTCCCACTATATCTAACTTTAACCTATCCATTTCCCTTTTTAAATTTTCTAACCTACCTGCCCGATTAAGGGATCTGACATTCCATGCTCCAATCCGTAGAATGCCAGTTTTCTTTCTTCTGATAACGATGTCCTCTTGAGTAGTCCCCGCCCGGAGATCTGAATGGGGGACTATTTTACCTCCGGAATATTTTACCCAAGAGGACGCCATCATCATTTAACCATACAGTAAAGCTGCATGCCCTCAGGAAAAATTATGGCTGTAGTTTCCCCTTGCTTTCAGCCGTTCATAGTACCACAACAGCAAGGCCGTTTTGGTTAATGTTACAAGGCCAGATCAGTCAATCATCCAGACTGTTGCCCCTGCAACTACTGAAAAGGCTGCTGCCCCTCTACAGGAACCACATGTTTGTCTGGCCTCTCAACAGATACCCCTCCGTTGTGGTTGCACCTACGGTACGTCTATCTGTATCGTTGAGGCACGCAAGCCTCCCCACCAATGGCAAGGTTCATGGTTCATGGGGGGGGGGGGGATTATTATAAACATGAGTGATTAATTATTTGCAACTCTAATTCCCCTCTCAGTAAGCATTATCTGTATTAATTATTTCTTTCCGCTGCAAAGAGCGCAGCCATTGATGATAGCGATTTGTATCACGTGTTTGTCTGTGTTTTCCTTAGAAACAAATCAAATGTTTGCTTGATGAAGTCTAAATAGTGCACAATACAAAAGTAGATTTTATAGTGTTTAATAACCATTTTAAATATTTACTTATTTGCTCTAACAATAGAAAGTCTCTATCAATTGTCTTCCGCCATCTTAACAATTATCTCAGCGGCAAATTCAAATTTAAATTACGTAACTCTGCAGAATAAATGCCAAAGGTGATACAAATGTGTAAAAATAAATGTGCACCGGTGGTCCCGAACTCATTTTAATGAAAATAATTCGAATCAGATTGGTTCTGAAAAAACATTGCTCATAGCACGAAAGTTATAACAAACTTTTCTAGCTGATGTATGGAGCCGAAATTAATTACGCACGAGTTGCGAAGAATATTGTTTCAGGTAACATACGTCAGTGTTGTGCGTGGCTGATATTCGGTGGTTTCAATGATCATTTTGCTGAAGATAACTGTTTCCATCATAATCCATAGTTGTATAGAATCTGTTGTATGAACTGTGATTTAGTGACACTTACACAACTTACAGATAACACTTTAACACAACATTAACTTGGAGTTCTTTAGCAACTTGATCAAATCTTTAGCCGGGAGAAAAATTATTTAGTAATTACTCAATGTAATAAAATAAGATTATCATTTCATTTACAAATTAGTTAAATACCAAACCACTGAATAACCCAGTGAACGCCACCCTGGCGCCCAACATGGGGCCACCAATGCACATTTATTCATTTTAATAATTGAAATTGTGATCTACTACAGGTACGGGGTACCAAAATAAACTATTAATCAGTTTATTTATTTGTTTGATGAGCATTGACAGCTTCCTACCGAACTGCTGTACGAATCTGTATCTGCACTGGTGCCAGACACACGAGTAACTTCACATAAGCAGTGCAGTCCACAACTGTCAATCAATTCAGGTAGGAACAGATGTGCATATTCGGTGACTGAGCAGCACCATACAAATGACATTCGCTGCGTGTGCAATTTTAAATTAAAATCAGTACCTGCAGCCATAAGTAGTAATAATTGAATATTCTGGCTGCGAGAATAATATTTTTGAGTGTTATTTGTGTATATGTGTTAGTTATAAGATAATTTTGTGTCAACTGGTGCTTGTCAGTGATTTATATATTTGTTGTGCTATATTGGTGACAGAATGGTTAAACAAAAGAAAAATAAATCGAATGAGCATACTGATGCAGAGATGCCATCAGAGTCTCAGGTAGAACAATCTACCCATATTTCTGTTGAATTATTAGAAAATTTAATTATGAATGATAATTTAGAAGCTGATGTCCCGAGTGATAGTAAAACCAAGGAGTTGCCAAAACAAACTGACACTCCTGCATTCAACCAGTTAGGAATTAATGACAATATTTCTTCTGGGCAAGGGGCAGAAGTTAGCAATGCTCAAGCTATGTCCATACAGGATATGCTAACAGCATTACTTGAAAAGTTTACTATTAAAGAGCAGGAGCGTGAAAAACAACGTGAGCTTAAAGAGCAGGAGCATGAAAGACAACGTCAGCAGGAAAAGGAAAAATGTAGACAGGAAAAGCTTATAGAAAAACAGCAATGGGAGCTCAGGGACCAAGAAAAGGAAAAGAAATTTATGGAAAATATAGACAATATTTTTCTGGAAAGAGATAAAGAAATTGTGCGTAGGATAAATCAAGTGTTGGTCGATCATGATAATGCTATTACTACCCATTTTAAGCAGGAGATCGATGCAGTAAAAACCACTGTTGAACCGTTAACAAACATTCCAGTTCAGGTCAATAGTCTTCAAACTGAAGTAGATAGACTAGAGAACCAATTCCCTCGGAAATCCGAAAGCAAGTCCGAACAGAAGTAGCCAGGGTGCTGAGCTCTAAAAATCAAAACTTTGAAAATCTGACAGTATGCAGTAATGACAACACTGGTACTGACAGAGAAGAGATCGCAGATAATCTGATGGTGAATTTTAATGCACCAGAAGGAAGACCAAATTTTGGTAATCAACCGATATTACCAGAGCAATATGTGACACCAAGGAACAATAATAGTGGAATAGAATGTACTTGTAATAAAGCAACCACACCACCTGCGAATGATAGCAATTCCATGCACTTAACTACTTTGATGCATGAAGAAAGCCTAATTAAGCATAGACAGTTTCAAATATTTAACGAAGAAAGCAAGAAAAACATACATCCAGTAGTTCTTATTCGAAACTTCAAAAGCGTTCTTCCAAAATCATGGTCAGAAGAACAGAAAATACAGTTTTTGGTTTCACATATTTCTGGTGATGCGTCCCTCTGGGCTTTAAATGCAGCAGAAACTTGCAAGACTTCCCATGACTTTGAGAAGGCGTTCCTTGACCAATTCTGGTCAGCGTCTACTCAAGAGCGACTCCGTAAAATTGTTTACAAAGCAAAAATGTACAATCCGAAGTCAGGTTCCTTAAGAAAGTACTTTGAAAAATATGTTAACATGACCCGGTACTGGGATGGGCCAGTAACCACCAGAGACTTATTGCGAGAGATTACCCATACATATTAGAGAAAAATTATTTAACTTTATAGACACCGATCTGAAAGAATTTCTGTCTGTAATTGATTCTCTGGATCTAGTGCAAGAAGATGCCAGAAAAAATTCTGACGTAATCAGCAATAATAATAGTCCTAATAGAAAAAATTCATGGAATGGAAATAATAGAAATAGGGGCGAAGGTAGTCCAAAGAAAAATAAAAGTAAAACTTATAGTAACGGAAAATACAATAATAATAATAGTAGTAGGAATCCCTACAGCCAAAATTTTGGTTATCCTAATAATAATAACAGTAATTATCAAAAGGCCGAAGAACACCAACAACCAAATGGTAATCAGAGGTCGTACCACAATGAAAACCCAAACAATAACAATAGCAACTGAAAGAGACGAAATGACAACAGGTCAGACAGTCCATATAAAGACAAGCCTAAAAATATGTGGGGTGACAGTGAATATTGGCGACAGCCAGGGCCAAGTCATTGGCAGCTGCAGCAAAATTCTATCAATTCAGGTCAGCCAATAAATTATGTACAGGCTATACCTATACCAAGCAATCAATATCCACCGTGGTGGGATCCAAGCGGGCCTCCTCTGACTGAAAACTCACAAAATGTTAGAACAGTGGAGGTACCTTCGGAAACAAAACAAAACACTCAGAAGCCAACAAACTAATTTCGGTCCCTGTAGGCCTTCGTCAGGTGACCGAGGCCAACAATGATGGCAATAGGTCGACAGAATAAAAAATGAACATGATACGGTATCAGGATGGCAACAGGATCAAAGATGAGCTATATCAGGAACCTGCTGTCTCTGATAAGCCACAAAGGGAAAATATCCAAGCAAGTGTCACCGGAGCTGTAAATGGTGTGGCAACTACTATTCTGCTTGACATAGGTGCAAATGTATCAGTTATGAACACGCAGTTTTTCAAGAAGGTATCGGAGATAAGGAGATTGCCGATTTTGCCGGTTGCAAATTGTAAGGTTATAGGGGCATTGGGAAAAAAGGCACAGAGTATAAAATACCAGACACAGGTGGAAGTTTCCTTGGGAAATGATTGCTTATTATGCACATTCCTACTAATGGATAACTTGTCAGTACCGGTGCTTCTGGGTCTTGAGTTCCTTCGGGAAAGGGAAGCTGTAATTGATCTCGCCCATGGGACATGTGCACTTAAGTACCAACAATGACCCATAACATTAATGCTTAATCGGGAGTTCGGTGCGAACCTTCCGCTGATGAGAAAAATGAATCTTTCTGTCAGCAAACAGAAGTTGTTAGTGTTGGATCATAAGCACCCACAGATGTGTCACAAAAATCGAAATAACGATGCACCCAGCAACGTGAGTGACATCGTCACAACGATAGAAGAGAAAGTACAGGAGGCAACTTGCATTAATGCTTCAGAGACTAGACGATTAACAGGACTATTATCCGGATACCTCGAAGTATTCATTGAACGCCCTGGAATCATAAAAGATTACCAACATAGTGTGAAAGTATATCCGCACAAGACCTATTGCAGAGCATCTTACTCGGTCCCCTGGACTAAGGAAAACGAAGTGAATATACAAAGGACCAATCAGAAGTGCAAGTGCACTATCCCGTAACTGTGAATATAATGTTTATGGTAAAATAATTAGCAGTAATATTGTGATAATATTATGTATGTATTAGTTTATAAGCTTTTATGTCAAATATTACACTGCAATGTTCTTGAATTATTTGAACAAGGAATAGACAATCTCCATAATAAGTGCCACAAAACCCACAATGGAGGAGGTGCAAACATATCAGTGCAGGGTAGATGGGATGATGACACAGTGAATATCTGCATATGTGTGAAGTAGGAAAACATTCGAAAAGATGGACGATTGGTTGGAGTGGCAAGCACAGGCCCAGAGCTTGGGATCAGCAGACTTTGAAAAAGAAGGGGGCCACCCATGGTGCACACAGTGCATATCACACCACAAGATGGGGTCACAATGCATGTTCATGGTGATGTGAGTAGCAGTGTGAGTAGCAGTAATGAGTCCATCCAAAATGTGCCATCATTCTTCTCATTGTGGAAACAGAAGATTTCCTGTCAGTCAAATGCTGGTCAGGCTCTGAGAGCAGATGGGAAAGGGCCTCTACATTTGTGTGTTGTGCCATGAGCTTGTATTTAATGGTATAAATGTAGGAGCTGAGGAAAAGCATTGAGTGCTGGAGGTGTTGTGCTGTCCACTTCAGAAGCCGAGAGGCGGGTCGAAAGAGATCCAAGAGCAGCTTGCGGTACATAATGAGGATAAACTTGGTCCTAGAAAGGTAAATGTGGAACTTCTTAAAGGCAAAGATGATTACTAAAGCCTCTTTCTTGAACTGCAAGTAGTTCATTTGAGAAGATGTAAGTGTATTTGATGCTCAGGCAATCAGCTACTCTGTACCACCATCATTCCTATGAACCAGTTCCATGTCAGTGCCACAGGAAGGAGTACTCATGGCCAAAACCAGAGGATACAATGGAGTAGAGGGCATAATGCAGGACACCAATGCAACATGAACTTCAGCTGTGTGAAAGCATGATCACAGGCAGATGTCCATCTGTACTGAACAGGTTTCTTTTGCAGCTTGCTGAGTGTATGCATAATGTGGGCTGCCTGTGGGAGGAACTTAAAATAATAATTTACTTTCCATAAAAAAGCCTGAACCTCCTGTCAGTTTCAGGGGCAAGATATAGAGTCAATGGCAGAAACATTGCAGCCAGTGGTGTGGATCCCACCTTTATTGTGCCAGTGGACCAGGTATTCCACCTGCTCCTGAAGAAAGTGACATTTGTGTAAACAGCACCTGATGTGATATGGTAAAGAGCATACCAAGGTTGCACAGATGGTCCTGACATGTAGCACCTGTGACAATTATGTTATCTAATAGTTAGTACAAGTAGGAATGGAAACGGTTAATTGTTCTGGGTATATCTGGAAAAATCACCAGAGTGGAAAAGATTCTAAATGGCAAGCACCTGTATTTGTATAAGCCAATGGGAGTGTTGGTGACCATAAGGCATTGTGATTCCTCATCCAGGTGTACCTGCAAATTTGCTTCAGCAAGGTCTGTCTTAGGGAAATAATCACCACCAACGATAATTGTGATGATGTCCTCCGGATGCAGGATGCAGACATTTTCTACTCATGCCTGGGCATTGATTGTTGACTTAAAATCTCCACATAGTCAGACAGAGCCTTTTGGTTTACAGACCACCACTTGGGGTGTGGCCTAAGCACTAGTTTTGACATGTTTAATTACCCCATCTGTGTAGAGGTGATCGAGTTCTTGCTTAACAACCTCCCCTGAAGAGAGACGAAGAAGTCACACTTGGAAGAAATGTGGCACAGCATCAGGACATAGGGAGATATGGGCCTAGAAACCTGTGGCACACCAAAGGCCAGGGCCAAACAGAGGTACAAAGGCAATACAGAGGTTGTCAAGGTCCTAGTAGGGAACTATGTTGGATATGACACAAACATTGTCAGTGATGGAGAATTCAAACAGAAAGAAGGCACTGAGGCTATAAAAGTTGCCAGTTGAGGGTCTATCAACAAAAAACAGATTTATCAACTGAACGACCAGTTTCTATGTAGTGTTGACTATGACTTGACCCTGGAGAGGAACTGAACTGTTTCCATAGGTGACCAACATAAGGAAGGGTGGGGCCAAGTCAGGGGAACCAAGACGAGCATATATGTGGATGACGGTTAAAGAAACAGTGCTCATGTGTCCAGCTGGTAGCAGAGATCCTGGATTGCAGTCATGAGGGTCATAAGCAACTTAAAAGTAGAAGGATCACCCTGAGAAACAGCTGCCTGAAGTTCATTCACCATTCCATGATGCATGTGGGTGGTGGAATCTGACTGTACTGAAGATTCACAACAAACAATGAGGAGATGCTCACATTTCCCATAATTAATGCTTTGTTCCCAATGAACTGGATAGTGTGCATGCAGGTGTGAAATGAAGCAATCAGGACATGATGAGAGACCCCCACTGCTTACCTCAATGAGTAATGGCAGGTTACTCAGAGTCTATGAAGACATTCAGAATCATTGAATCATGACGCTGCTGGATCATTGCTACCTGAGGACGAGGCATGATGCATTAATTTGCAGCCTGTGTGATCTCAAAGGAATGCATGATTTTCATAATATTGTATAGGGAAAGGTTGTCCAGTTGGGGAATTACAGTAGAAACTTCCAGATCAGGAGCCAGTTGGACTACACCATCTCAGATCAGTGAATCTGCATATGAAGTTTTCCAAGCTGAATTTGTACAATGGAGATTACAACATTGACTCAACCCTTGCAAATCTGTTTCCCACAAATTGTAAGTAATGGTGGTATTAATGGAACTCAATGCACAATGTGACCAAGTGGACTCATTGGAAATAAAAACTGGACAGCAATTAACACATCTCTTTGAACATAAGTGCAACTGGATTCGAGAATGGAGTCCACTTCTCAACTCTTTAGCAATGAAAGCATCTCCGGGGAAGCCCAAAACAGGAAGGATGATCATCAGAGAGCATCATCCAAAACCTGCAATATGGGAAAGTGTGGTGTCAGCCACCGCAAATAAGTGTCTCAGTCCTCTTTAATGTCATTAAATGGTGCAAGCACAAGTGGGTGGCATGCAGGCTGGGAAGTGACCACAGCCTGGATGGTTTGGAAACCGTGAACCTGTAAGCAATTGTACAACATTTGAAATTGTTGTGAGAACTGCTGTTGCTGATGCTGAAACTGCTGGAGCAACTGCTGCTACAGGAGCAGCTGTTGCTGTTGCTGTTTGACTAGTTGCACGAGCTTGGTATCAAACGTTTACCTCATCACCAGTTAGAATAATGGGAACTGGACAAGCTCAGAAATGAGTTCAGAACCAACTGTGGTTGGCCAACTGGCCAAGACCATTGACAGTGAGCCACCAGAAAACAGTAGATGGATAACATGAGAGAACAATGGACAACAGAGACAGCACAGCAGAATAACAAGTGCAATGGGCAGACTAAGGTTGAAATTCTAAGATGTACTGAATGAAGAAACAAGACAATGGTGTGTAGTGAGGTCTGTAAGAAATGCAGAGAAATCACAACTAACAGACAGACTAGACATGCTGCTAGTTTTAAAGGGCAGCTACAAGCCCTGACAGGCAAGTTGGAAAGGCATGGCTTACAGTGGTTCTTACATTGACAACTGTAGTGCCCACAATTGCAAAAATGCCACTCAGTGGCCATTATCGATGTCCATACCTTCCACTGGGTCTTCAAATGTGTTGGGCTGGGATACAGGATGTTGACTAAATATCTAGGCATAATCTTTCAAAGCAGCATAAAATGGAATGAGAATGTATGAGGGCTATTCAAAATGTATTGAACCTTATTTTTTATCTCGATTCAAAGAACTTAACCAACAGCCATATTGTCAAGTAGAAGAAGGTGTAATTGGATGAATGACGATCACTAACTTCACTTAACAAAGGTTTATTCAGCACTTGCACATACAAGAGTGCAGAGCGAATTGCCTCTTGCCAGTACACATACAGTATACATACAGCTACAGAACATTCCAGTACAATGATTCTTGACATTTGTGGATGCTTATAGAATGTACTCAAACCGAATATAGAAATTAAAATAGTACAGTCCAGGAGAGTTTTGAACTCACAACCCTCCATGCAACAGTTTAGTATCATATCCACTACACCATGGTGCTACTCAGCTTCTGGTGTGACATTGCTCCCTCCTTAAGAGAACAGTGTCTCAGTGTTATATTTCACCTAGTCCAGGAACGAGTCATTGGTCCTGCATACTCCGGTTCCTGATGACTGATTCTCGCCCTGGTGGTAATCTTCTTAGAACTTCTTTTGCCATGATGCTCTTTGTCACCTTTCTGCTTGTTGCCTGTTGCTGGAGCTTCAAATTTACCCTGGGTTGCAGGATCCTTATAGGGCTTCATTCAAATGACATGGACCTTATCTCTGATCTTTTATCGTCTTGTGTTGGAGTTGAAATCTTCAACTTCATAAGTAACATCAGACAACTGGCTTACAACCTTATAAGGTCCAAAGTAGCGCCTGAGGAGCTTCTCAGAGAGACCAACCTTCTGAACAGGAGTGAAGATCCAGGCGAGGTAACCAGGCTGGTAGACAACAGGGGGGTGGCTTGCGTCATACCTTTGGTGATGGTTTTCTTGAGCCTGCAGTGTGCGGAGTCGAGCTAACTGCAGAGCTTCCTCAACTCTGGTTAACACCTGGCCAATGTAGTCGTCATCCATGTCATCAGGATGTAACGAAAACACAGTGTCCGTTGTCGTAATCACCTCATGTGTTCCACATCAGAACGGTTTTTCTGTGCTATTGATTAATGGAGACATAACTAACTAATTATGTGAAGGCTGAATGATGTTGTTCTTCATTTTCTCTACCTTGTCATGAATTATTCAACGTTCTGTTGCTGACACTTGGTATGCTCTCTGGCTTATTGGTTGATGGTCTCCCATGCTAATCCAGAGCTTCACCATCGATTTCTCTAATTTGCTCTTCACCTGTGGACTGAAGCATTCCGAGATTTCTTGAAGAATGGCAAGTTGCTTGTTCCTTAGTGAGATCTGGTGATAATTGAGCTAGAAGATCTTGCCTTGTAGTGGCAGCACCAATTTTACCCACAGACATGGCATTGGATGTTTCTATGATGCTCAGCTGTTCTTCAATTAATGGCTCAGTAGTTACTGTGCACATGTGTCCTCAAAGGATCTGTGGTTCTTGGTGACAGTTAACTATCCACAATTCACCAAATCCATTCTTAAACAAGATGACAGAGGCTGGGATGACCAAGTTATTTTTCAGTGGTAAGCTTCTCTTACATTTCACTACAAGATCCACGGGTTGATGCATGGCTTGACACATAACAGTTACCTTTCTAGCGCTGACTGGAGGAATGATCACTTCATCCAACACACATAGTTTCCACACGCTCAGATGCGCATCTTCCTGTACATAGTATCTCATCTCGTCTAGCATAATCTTCGAGTAACTACAATCTACAATTGCCCGAGAAGCTTTCAAAAGGTCCCATCCGAGAATGATGTCATGACTGCACTCTTGTAAGGTGATGAATTCTAAGGGCTGTGTATGGCCTCTTATACCCACATGAACGGTACATCTTCCTGTAGGTTTTACATATTTCCCATTAGCCACCTTCAGCAGAGATGTTTTTCTGCCGTCGAATACATTTTTCTGCAACTGGCGACAGAACTTCTCCCGAAATGACTGAATATGAGACTCCAGAGTCCACAAGAGCTTGGGCTGCTCAGCCATCCATGAGCATATCTACATAGTTTCCTATCATTTTTGTAGTGATCGACGGCGTAGGAGTTTTCTCTGTGGTGGCCTCACTGCCAAGGAAGGTCGCACCCTATAGTTTTCCAGGTGATCGGCTGGAGCCTGTAAACAGTGATGGATACCTTGATCAATGTGTTGGGGAGTGTCCTCTCCAGTGGCTAGCTTATGGCAATGGTGATCTACACCGTCGTGCACCCACATCATCTTGTTCATCTTCGTTGTCCCGGAGTTGGTGTCTGCTAAGATCGGTCTGCTGTCATCTGGCTTGGGCATCAGCAAATATCCGCCGCCTTTCTTGACAATAGTGCACCACATGTCCCACTCGTCCGCAGTGGAAACATATGGGTTGGTTATCCTGGGTACTCCAGATGTCAGTCTTCCTTGGTGCCCAAACAGGTTCGTCATGCGGCATTGTAGGAACTTAACTCTGCATGGGTCTCAACTTTTTCACTGTTTTAAAGGGAAATGAAGGGTGAGAGATTGGGTTCAATGTCTGTTCCACTTCCTCCCTTATGACCTCTTGAAGCGGCTCGGTTTTCTGCTCACCAAGCAATCCAGGTGCCTTCTGCACTTCCTCTCTCACTATCTGACGAAGAACACTTGTGAAATCAGTTGCTTCCTCCATCACAGACATCAATACGACATTGTGAAGCCGTTCAAACCTCTTGGTGTAATTCTTTTTTGATGAATTTTCTTGATATACTGGCACCATTTTATGAAGTTGTATGCTGTCGAAACCTCCTTCAGGAGTAGGGCTTGATACATGTTCTCAGCAACACCCTTCATGAGATCTGCAACCTTATCTTCCTCCTTCATTCTAGGATCCACTATTTTATACAGCTCCAAGATGTCTTGAATGTAAGATGCTGTAGTTTCTCCTGGGCACTGTGCCCTGCACTTTAATTTATCTTCAGTCTTAAATACTTGCACAGTTCCACCTGGAATGCTTCCAAGGTTGTAAACTTCTCCTCATTGTTCTCATACCATTGCTTGGCAGTGCTCTCCAAGTAGGAAAATTCGTTAGCCAAACACATGGCATCATTCCATTTGTTAAATTCAGCTATACGCTCATATACCTTCAGCCACTTGTTTGGATCTTGGCCATCGTCACCAGAGCACCCAGAAGGATGTCCATGTGGTGGCACACAGTTGCTGTCATTGTAATTCCTCTTCTTCTTCTCTCTCCAATAGATTGCGATCTGTTGAATAGGACTCTAACTCAGGTTTCTCACCACGTAAATGGCGGCTCTGTCATGGCCTGATGGGAGCCACTGTGTCGTCGATAATGTGCAGTACCACAAGTTCCAATACCCAGCGCCTCCACCAAAATAATGACAAGTAAAATAAGGTGTAATTAGGTGAATGACAAACACTAACTTCACTTAATGAAGATTTATTCAGCACTTGCACATACAAGAGTACATAGCGAACTGCCTCCGGCCAGTACACATACAGTATATATACAGCTACAGAACATTCTAGTACAATGATTCTTGACATTTGTAGATACTTCTAGAATGTACTCAGACTGAATACAGAAATTAAAATTGTACAGTCCAGGTGAGTTTTGAATTCATGACCCTCCATGCAACAGTTTAGTGTCATATCTACTACACTATGGTGCTGCTCAGCTTCTGCTGTGACTATATATTTTGGGTTATTTTATTTTATATATCAAATGCTACCAGTTTCGGCAACTCAATATTACCGTCTTCAGGCCCTATAAGTTTTTTTTTTTTTTTTTTTAAATAAAAAAAAACAGGCTTATCGTATGATGCCATAAAACTGGAACCGTAAATCCAAACCGTTATGAAACTGATTCATATGATGGTGTCACCCTTCCATATGCATCAGTTGCGTAATGATTCTGACTTACGGTTCCAGTTTTATGGCACCTTACAATAAGCTTGTTAATGTGGAAAAGTTGCTGAAACTGGTAGCATTTGATATATAAAATGAAATAATTCAAAATATATGGCTGTTGGTTAAGTTTTTGAATAGAGAAATACATACCAGCCAATGTCCCCTGGCCATAATGTACCAACAGAGACTTATTTTTTATTTTTGAGACTAACAATGGTATTAGGGTGTGCACACACACTACGTTTGTACACATATTTAGTGTGCAAGCCTGATATTTTTCACGGCTGCAAAAACAATTTTTTTGCTAGCCATTGACAGCTGAACGCATGTAAGTGGTTGTTGTCAGATTTTGTAATGTGGGCAAAATGACATAAAAAGTGGAACATTATTCCCCAAATTACGTTTTAAGCTTGACTATTCTCAAGTTGAAACAATCTGCAAAATTTAACAAGTGTTTGTGGATGAAGCAACATGTACCACACAGATAAAGGAGTGGTACAACAGCTTTAAAGATAGCTGCTTGTCAGTGGGTGAAGCAAGTACAGATAGGTCCTCAGCATGTGCAAATGATGTTGTTATTGATCACATAAGGACCCTGGTGATGCAAGATAGACGAATCATGATCAGAGAACTTTTGAACAAGGTTGAAATTAGTATTGGATCCATTCATTCCATTTTAAATGAACATTTGGTTTTCAGAAGGATTTCAGCAAAATTTGTGCCGAGTTGCTAACAACTGAGCAGAAGCAGCTTCCTTTGGACATTGCACAGGACATACTGGATACTGTGAACAGTAATCCCAACTTTCTTAACACAGAGATCACTGGTGATGAGTCCTGGGCTTATGGGTATGAACCAGAAAAAAGTTCCACTCATTACAGTGAAAGCATCCATTATCCCTGAGACCCAGAAAAGCAAGGCAGGTCCACAGCATTATGAAAGTCATGCTGATCATCTTTTTCAGCTCCAATGGTGTCATCCTTTACACGTACACCCCAGAATGTACTAATGTTAATAAGGAGTATCATCAAGAGATTTTGTGTCACCTTCATGAAGCAGTGAGATGCAAACAGCCAGGCTTGTGGTTGGTTGACTCAGGGGAGGGGACCAAACAGTGATGTCATTGGTCCCATCAGATTAGGGAAGGATGGGAAAGGAAGTCAGCCATGCCCTCTTAAAGAAACCATCCCGGCACCAGATTTGTGGGCAGTGGACTGTTGGCACCTTCACCATGATAACACACCCACTTATTGTTCTCAGTTAATGACCAAACACAAAACAGCTGAGGTTTATCAGCCTCCTTATTCCCCTGACCTAACACCAAGTGACTTCTGGCTTTGCCTAAAATGAAAAAGACTCTGTAAGGAACCGGATTTCAGAAAAGGGATAACATTATACAGAATTTGATGTAGCAGTTGTGCACCATGCCAAAAGAGGCTCTTCAGTGATGCTTCCAGCAGTGGCAGCAGCATTGGGAGAGATGTGTGGAAGCTAAAGAGGGCCACTTTGAAGGTGAACAGCATCAAACAATTGCATTTCAGTAAAGATTGATTTTGTAAATAGAAGTCAGATACCTTTTGAACTGCCCTTGTAACATCATATGTGGGGAAGGCGAATAGTTGACTTTGGTTTATTAGGAGAATTCTATGAAAATGTACAGGAGACAGCATACAGGACATATCCATGAGCCATTCTGGAATACTGCTTGAATATTTGGGATCCCCACCAGGTAGAATTAAGGAAAGACATCAGAACAATTCAGACATGCTGCTGGATATTTTTCCAGTGGGTTTGATTAACAAGCAAGTGTTACAGAAATGCACCTTGAACTCAAAGTGGAATCCCTGAAAGGAAGAAAATGTTCTTTTTGTGAAAGCTATTGAGAAAATTAGAGAACCAGTATTTGTGACAGATTACAGAATGGTTCTACTGCCATCAACATACACTGATCAGCCAGAACATTATGACCACCGACCCACCAGTGATATAAACCCATCCAGGTGATAGCAGTGTCACTTGGTGAGGAATAACTGCTAGTCTGACATACACATGGTACATGTAGTATCAGTGAGTGTGCTGTCCATGTGTAGAATGGGGAAGGCGCGCATTTTATCTCAATTCAACCCAGGGCAGACTGTGATGGCCCAGAGCCTCGGCATGAGCATTTCAGAAACTGCATGACTTGTTGGATGCTTGAGGAGTGCTGTGGTGAATATCTTCAGCGTGTGGCAAAACCCAGGTGGAACCATGTCCAGACATCGTGGAGTTTACAGAGGTTGGACATCGTAGGTTTGGCAGACTGGTAAAACAGGACAGTCACTGTACTGTGGCAGAACTAACATCATACTTTAATGCTGAACAGACTAAAAGTGTGTCTGAATGCACTGTACACTGAACACTCCTAAAGATGGGCCTCTGCAGCTGAAGACCCATGTGTTTGCCGATGTTAACACCATGGCATTCGCAACTATGACTGAAATGGGCATGTGACCATCGGCACCTGACATTGGTGCATTGGCAGGACATTGCGTGGTCTGATGAATCCTGATACCTGCTTTGTCATGTCAATTGGAGGGTGCAAATCTGTCGTCTTCTGGGGAAACAGTTCCTTGACACCTGTACTGCGGGATGGAGACAACCTGGCGGCGGCTCCATTATGCTCAGGGGAACATTCATGTGGGCATTCATGGGTCTATTGGAGCTCATGCAAGGCACCATGATGGGCCAAGGAGTTTCATACACTGGTTGCAGACCACATACACCCCTTCATGACAATCAGGTTTCCCGATGGCAGTGGCCTTTTTCAGGAAGAGACTCAGCCATGTCACAAGGCCAGGATTGTGGCAGAATGGTTCAAGGAACACAGTGGCGAATTCCAGTTGATGTGCTGGCCACCCCAAATCGCCAGATCTGAACTCAATGGAACACATCTGGGATGTGACTGAATGTGGTCAGAGCTCATCACTCTCCTACCTGGAATTTAAGGAAATTAGGTGACTTGTGTGTGCAGATGTGTTGCGATTTCCTCCAGCAACCTACCAAGGCATCATTGCTTCCATGCCACAATGTGTCACTGCTTTATCTGTGCCAAAGATGGACATATCAATTATTAGGTAGATGGTCTTAGTGTTCTGTACTCAGTACTCTTATGGAAGCATATAGGTGTTTTCCCCTGGCTCCATTTGCATGTGGAACAGGAAAGTCAACCATTAGCAGTAGTACAAGGGACCTTCTGCCATCCACTGTATGTTAGCTTGTGAAGTACATACATAAAGAGTGTTTCAATATGAATGAATTGGGTTTAAGGCTTTTATCATTTAATACATTCGACTTACAATTGTAGATAATACATGAAATGAAACAGCAACTCAAACAGTTGGCTTTTCTTTTCTTCTTTTTTCTTCAAGTGTTCAATGTGAGCACCATTCATTGCACACCTCAGACCTTGATCAGTATGTATGGAGTAACTGTCACAACAATGCCGTTTCTAAAGTTGGGTATATCAGCTGGTAATCAAGGCACATATGAGTGATCCTTTATGAACACCCAAAGTAAAAATATGTGGCATCAGATCATGAGTAAACAAGGAGATCATGCAAAATAAGCTGTCATCTGGCCCCTTGTGACCAATCCAATGTACAGATAAAACATCATTTAACCAATCTTGTAATGCAAGCTGTTCCAGGTTAGCCCCATGGGGCACAGGCACCCATGGGCACACTGGGGCTCACCTGGTGAAGTGGCACTAGGGAGTAGTCTACCCACAAGGTCCCATTTCACCATGCATCCGCACTGCCTGTTGCTTAGTTACACCTTGTGCTTCCTAGTGGACTTCATGATGACGAGTTCTAGAAGCAACCCGTTGTCATTTTCTCCAGGTAGGGAAGAACGGTTTTTGTTTGTTGAAAAAGATGAGTGGCCTTGGTGTCTCATGTGGCATGAAGTTCTGAATACAATGAAGAAGTATATTATATATCATCACTACATGCCTCTTTATGTGACAAACTACAATGAGCTGGAAAGTAATGCAGGAACACAGCTTACTATCACACTGAAGAGTGAAGTCCAGCAACAGGTAAATCTGATGCAAAATAAATGAATAAACATAACAAATGAATACATACTTCTCCCATGTGCTTTATATATGTACTGATTACTACATATGTGTTGTGCAACTATTGTAGAGTCAACTGATGCGGTGGTTCAAACAAGCCACAAAGCTGCACTCATTATTGCAACAACTGGAACACCATTCTCAGTGGCTCCCATACTGAAATCATGCCTGCTCGCCATTGCTGAGTGCTTTGAAGGAGCTTGCCTCTCCAATCATGTGGTATCTCACTGGTTCCATGATATGGGCACAGATTTGTAAAATCAACTGAAGCAGAAATGCCAAACTTTTATAGCTTTTTGTTAGCCTTGATGAGACCACAGATGTCACACTTTTCTCAGCTCACAATGTGTGTGAGCAGCATTAATTCAGAACTACACGTTTTTGAGGGGCTGCTAGATGCGATACCAATGGAGTATACAACCACAGGTTGTCTGTGAGTCTGTAGAAAATGTGTTTGACATTGGACAGGCCCTGTTCTCTGGCAACAGGTGATGCACCACAAATGAATTGGAACCAGCAAGATTATGTGACTCATCTGAAGGAAAAACTCAAATGGAATTTTGGAAAAAAAATATAAAGCGTACACTTTTCCGTGCATCAGGAAGCCCTTGTGCCAAAAGTGTGAAACACCTAACATTGTGAATATCGTGGTGAAGTGTGCAAATTTTGTAAGGTGCCACAGTGTCAACCATCATCAATTGAAAGCCTTTTGCATGACCTAGAAGTGGCCTATGGTGATGTTCCTTATCACTGTGCAGTACGGTGACATAGCAGAGGCAAATTTGTCAATGTTTTTTTCACAATCTGGGAATAAATTGCATTGTTTATGGACATGAAAGGAAAGAGGCATGGTTAGTGGACCTGCCCTTCCTAGCTGATATTACAAGACATTTAAACAGCCTAAATACATCACTTCAAAGAAGCAATGTATTAATTTTTGATACGAGTGGTAAAATTAATGCATTCATGGGCAAACTTAATCCATTCGTAAGGCAACTTGGTAGTGGAATCTTGAAAAAATTTAAGTGTTTTTAAAATTAAAGTGTTTAGCTAACACACACCTACAAGAAAAGTTGCAGCCATTCTCATGATCTCGATACATTCTGTCTGGTATTTGTTCGAGAAAAGTTACAAATATTCTACTGTTTTCTTGTTCAGAGAAAATATTTATCAAGAAAATATTTATCATTTAAAATTCAACATACTTTTGCCCTCACAACTACTGAAACATGACGGTAATGATCTGGAACATAAATTGAATCAGTGCTTAACTAAACTATCATTCTTTGAAGAAGAAGCACTCTTTGTGATTAAAGAGAGACTAATGGGGCAGAATCTTCAATACAAGCAAACGAGTATAAATGCCCTTAATGATCATGATCGTGTTATTCAAGCTTTGCCTGTTTGTCCTAGATCTGACTATCCTACTTCACACACGCTGTACAAAATATTTGCTTGTATCTATTGCTACAGTAGAAAGGAGATTTCAGCATTGGGGTGTACAAAGACATGGGTGAATAGGTGAGGTCAACAGTGAAGGAGGGTCGACTTAATGGCTTAGCTCTGTTGAACATTCACCCTGACACTGATTTTCCTATTGATGAAGTAATTAACCAATTTGCAGGAAGAATTGACACATAGAATTCATCTTTTAAGGAAGAGAACTACAATCGTAACTTTTTTATATTATAAGAAGGCATTTTCTTGTATATGTATATAATCAATTTAAATAAAACTTTCTTAAACTTGGCATGTGACTTGATTATTTTTTATTACGGTAAAAGTAAAGGTAGCTCAAGATATCATTACCACCCCCTGCATGAGGTTTTTCAGTGTCCGCCACTGGCACAAGGACTTATATTACATAAAAAGTGACGAGGTGTCCCAATTTGGCCACGGCAGTTCCAGTTTTTGGAGTCCTGTCCCCCTGTCCTGACTGGGTTCAACCAGGACACCTAAATGTTGCGGTTTTTGCAAGTCAGATCCAAGTCTCAGTCATGGGATGTATCAACATGTAACTTCTCACATTTTTACACTTTATTTCCATATCACATCCCAAACCTAACGCAGAGGCTAGCACACTGGACTCGCATTCGGGAGGATGGCGGTTCAATCCCGCATCCGGCCATCCTGATTTAGGTTTTCTGCGATTTCTCTAAATCGCTCCAGGCAAATGCCGGGATGGTTCCTTTGAAAGGCCATGGCCGACTTTCTTCCCCATCCATCCCTAATCTGATGAGACCGATGATCTCGCTGTCTGGTCTCCTCCCCCAAACAAACCAACCAGCCAAACCCAAAACCTAATATATCACATTATAGAGTGTGTTTACACGAACTGTCTGCTGACACGTTAAAGTTCGAGACCTTCAATAATACTTGTGCTGAAGTTGGTATTACTGAGCTGGATTTCCCTAGCAGTAGGCCTTTCATGATAGTTTTGTTGGCTTGAGTACTGAAGTGCATACAAATTGTAACCAGCTTCGCAATGCTCAAAAGTCACTGTGTTTTCAGTTCCGAACTTCAAGAGAGGTAAGTAACGTATTCATAATTCTGTGTCATAAACAGTGTGGTAACTCTGCTTTTAATTAACCCTCAACTATTATGGATCACCTCTCAGAGCACTACAAACTTTTTCTGTTGTAATATATGACTCACTCACGCAAATCGAAGTGAGCTCTTCCTATTGGATGTAATGCATGGATGCCAGAACTCTAGACTATTACTGCACTTTTTTCCTGATTAACCGGCGATGCAAACAGAGGGGTGTTACAAGTTTAAAGTGCGTTTGTGTTTGTATTTCAGTGGTATCATAACTTCTGAATGAAAGGACTGATTTTAATGCAGTTTTTCGTTTGACAGCTGGTTTAATCAGAACTGTTCTTAGCTATATTCCATGAAAGTTTGTACAGCAGTTCAAATTTCACCAGCTAAATTTTAAGTAAAAAAGTTTTACTCTAGCTCCTCTGATAATGCGCTATATAATAGGATTCATAAGAGCTACATATCAAGTTACATAGGGCCAGATTGTACAGCTTAACACATTGCCTGCCAGCATATTGGCGAGGCATTCATCTTCATGGACGACCATTCGTGCCCCCGTCATGCACATCTTGTGAATGACTTCCTTCAGGATGACAACATCACACAACTAGAGTGTCCAGCATGTACTCCTGACATGAACCCTATTGAACCTGCCTGGGATAGATTGAAATGGGCTGTTTATGGACATCATGACCCACCAACCACTCTGATCAATCTACACTGAATTGCTATTGAGGAGTGGGACAATCTGGATTAACTTGTGGATAGTATGCCACAACGAATACAGGCATGCATCAATGCAAGAGGACATACTACTGGGTATTAGAGGTACCAGTGTGTACAGCAGTCTGGACCACCACCTCTGAAGGTCTCACTGTATGGTGGTACAACATGTGATGTGTGGTTTTCATGAGCAATAAAAAGGCAGAAATGATGTTTATGTTGATCTCTATTCCAGTTTTCTGTACAGGTTCTGGAACTCTCAGAATCAAGGTGATACAAAACTTTCTTTGATGTTTGTATGTAAAAGCACTAAATGATTTAAAAGTGAGTACGGCAGAAAAACGAAAAACCAGATTCGTGCTGCACTTTATAAGAACTGCTTTAAGCAAACTTGAATTGGAGGGGAACATAAACATTATTACATTCACTGAAACGATCTGTGAATTTCATGACAGCAGTGCACAATACATTGAGCGGTAGACTGATCATTTTATTTACATACATAAACACACACACACACACACACACACACACACACACACACACACACACACACACACACACACGAGGGAAACATTCCACATGGGAAAAATATATCTAAAAACAAAGATGATGTAACTTACCAAACAAAAGTGTTGGTATGTTGATAGACACACAAATAAACACAAACAAACACAAAATTCAAGCTTTCACAACCCACGGTTGCTTCATCAGGAAAGAGGGAAAGATGAAAGGATGGGGGTTTTAAGGGAGAGGGTAAGGAGTCATTCCAATCCCGGGAGTGGAAAGACTTACCTTAGGGGGGAAAAGGAACAGGTATACACTTGCACACACACACATATCCATCCCTTTTTCCCCCTAAGGTAAGTCTTTCCACTCCCGGGATTGGAATGACTCCTTACCCTCTCCCTTAAAACCCACATCCTTTCGTCTTTCCCTCTCCTTCCCTCTTTCCTGATGAAGCAACCGTGGGTTGCGAAAGCTTGATATTTGTGTGTGTGTTTGTGTGTTTTTTATTGTGTCTATCTACCAGCACTTTCCCATTTGGTAAGACACAGCATCTTTTTTTAATATATATATATATAATCAGAACTGTTCTTAGCTATATTCCATGAAAGTTTGTACAGCAGTTCAAATTTCACCAGCTAAATTTTAAGTAAAAAAGTTTTACTCTAGCTCCTCTGATAATGCGCTATATAATAGGATTCATAAGAGCTACATATCAAGTTACATAGGGCCAGATTGTACAGCTTAACACATTGCCTGCCAGCATATTGGCGAGGCATTCATCTTCATGGACGACCATTCGTTATATATATTATATATATATATAAAAAGAAAGATGATGAGACTTACCAAACAAAAGTGCTGGCAGGTCGATAGACACACAAACAAACACAAATATACACACAAAATTCAAGCTTTTGCAACAAACTGTTGCCTCATCAGGAAAGAGGGAAGGAGAGGGAAAGACGAAAGGTTGTGGGTTTTAAGGGAGAGGGTAAGGAGTCATTCCAATCCCGGGAGCGGAAAGACTTACCTTAGGGGGAAAAAAGGACAGGTATACACTCGCACACACACACATATCCATCCACACATACAGACACAAGCAGACATATTTAAAGACAAAGAGTTTGGGAAGAGATGTCAGTCGAGGTGGAAGAGTAGAGGCAAAGAAGTTGTTGAGAGACAGGTGAGGTATGAGTGGCGGCAACTTGAAATTAGCGGAGATTGAGGCCTGGCGGATAACGAGAAGAGAGGATATACTGAAGGGCAAGTTCCCATCTCCGGAGTTCGGATAGGTTGGTGTTGGTGGGAAGTATCCAGATAACCCGGACGGTGTAACACTGTGCCAAGATGTGCTGGCTGTGCACCAAGGCATGTTTAGCCACAGGGTGATCCTCATTACCAACAAACACTGTCTGCCTGTGTCCATTCATGCGAATGGACAGTTTGTTGCTGGTCTTTCCCACATAGAATGCATCACAGTGTACGCAGGTCAGTTGGTAAATCACGTGGGTGCTTTCACATGTGGCTCTGCCTTTGATCGTGTACACCTTCCGGGTTACAGGACTGGAGTAGGTGGTGGTGGGAGGGTGCATGGGACAGGTTTTGCACCGGGGGCGGTTACAAGGATAGGAGCCAGAGGGTAGGGAAGGTGGTTTGGGGATTTCATAGGGATGAACTAACAGGTTACGAAGGTTAGGTGGACGGCGGAAAGACACTCTTGGCGGAGTGGGGAGGATTTCATGAAGGATTGATCTCATTTCAGGGCAGGATTTGAGGAAGTCGTATCCCTGCTGGAGAGCCACATTCAGAGTCTGGTCCAGTCCCGGAAAGTATCCTGTCACAAGTGGGGCACTTTTGTGGTTCTTCTGTGGGGGATTCTGGGTTTGAGGGGATGAGGAAGTGGCTCTGGTTATTTGCTTCTGTACCAGGCCGGGAGGGTAGTTGCGGGATGCGAAAGCTGTTGTCAGGTTGTTGGTGTAATGTTTCAGGGATTCCGGACTGGAGCAGATTCGTTTGCCACGAAGACCTAGGCTGTAGGGAAGGGACTGTTTGATGTGGAATGGGTGGCAGCTGTCATAATGGAGGTACTGTTGCTTGTTGGTGGGTTTGATGTGGACGGACGTGTGAAGTTGGCCATTGGACAGGTGGAGGTCAACGTCAAGGAAAGTGGCATGGGATTTGGAGTAGGACCAGGTGAATCTGATGGAACCAAAGGAGTTGAGGTTGGAGAGGAAATTCTGGAGTTCTTCTTCACTGTGAGTCCAGATCATGAAGATGTCATCAATAAATCTGTACCAAACTTTGGGTTGGCAGACCTGGGTAACCAAGAAGGCTTCCTCTAAGCGACCCATGAATAGGTTGGCGTACGAGGGGGCCATCCTGGTACCCATGGCTGTTCCCTTTAATTGTTGGTACGTCTGGCCTTCAAAAGTGAAGAAGTTGTGGGTCAGGATGAAGCTGGCTAAGGTAATGAGGAAAGAGGTTTTAGGTAGGGTGGCAGGTGATCGGCGTGAAAGGAAATGCTCCATCGCAGCGAGGTCCTGGACGTGCGGAATATTTGTGTATAAGGAAGTGGCATCAATGGTTACAAGGATGGTTTCCGGGGGTAACAGATTGGGTAAGGATTTCAGGCGTTCAAGGAAGTGGTTGGTGTCTTTGATGAAGGATGGGAGACTGCATGTAATGGGTTGAAGGTGTTGATCTACGTAGGCAGAGATACGTTCTGTGGGGGCTTGGTAACCAGCTACAATGGGGCGGCCTGGATGATTGGGTTTGTGGATTTTAGGAAGAAGGTAGAAGGTTGGGGTGCGGGGTGTCGGTGGGGTCAGGAGGTTGATGGAGTCAGGTGAAAGGTTTTGCAGGGGGCCTAAGGTTCTGAGGATTCCTTGAAGCTCCGCCTGGACACCCCATTATGAGAGCTGCCACCCATTCCACATCAAACGGTCCCTTCCCTACAGCCTAGGTCTTCGTGGCAAACGAATCTGCTCCAGTCCGGAATCCCTGAAACATTACACCAACAACCTGACAACAGCTTTCGCATCCCGCAACTACCCTCCCGACCTGGTACAGAAGCAAATAACCAGAACCACTTCCTCATCCCCTCAAACCCAGAACCTCCCACAGAAGAACCACAAAAGTGCCCCACTTGTGACAGGATACTTTCCGGGACTGGACCAGACTCTGAATGTGGCTCTCCAGCAGGGATACGACTTCCTCAAATCTTGCCCTGAAATGAGATCCATCCTTCATGAAATCCTCCCCACTCCGCCAAGAGTGTCTTTCTGCCGTCCACCTAACCTTCGTAACCTGTTAGTTCATCCCTATGAAATCCCCAAACCACCTTCCCTACCCTCTGGCTCCTATCCTTGTAACCGCCCCCAGTGCAAAACCTGTCCCATGCACCCTCCCACCACCACCTACTCCAGTCCTGTAACCCGGAAGGTGTACACGATCAAAGGCAGAGCCACCTGTGAAAGCACCCACGTGATTTACCAACTGACCTGCGTACACTGTGATGCATTCTATGTGGGAATGACCAGCAACAAACTGTCCATTCGCATGAATGGACACAGGCAGACAGTGTTTGTTGGTAATGAGGATCACCCTGTGGCTAAACATGCCTTGGTGCACAGCCAGCACATCTTGGCACAGTGTTACACCGTCCGGGTTATCTGGATACTTCCCACCAACACCAACCTATCCGAACTCCGGAGATGGGAACTTGCCCTTCAGTATATCCTCTCTTCTCGTTATCCGCCAGGCCTCAATCTCCGCTAATTTCAAGTTGCCGCCACTCATACCTCACCTGTCTCTCAACAACTTCTTTGCCTCTACTCTTCCACCTCGACTGACATCTCTGCCCAAACTCTTTGTCTTTAAATATGTCTGCTTGTGTCTGTATGTGTGGATGGATATGTGTGTGTGTGCGAGTGTATACCTGTCCTTTTTTCCCCCTAAGGTAAGTCTTTCCGCTCCCGGGATTGGAATGACTCCTTACCCTCTCCCTTAAAACCCACATCCTTTCGTCTTTCCCTCTCCTTCCCTCTTTCCTGATGAGGCAACAGTTTGTTGCAAAAGCTTGAATTTTGTGTGTATATTTGTGTTTGTTTGTGTGTCTATCGACCTGCCAGCGCTTTTGTTTGGTAAGTCTCATCATCTTTCTTTTTAGATATATTTTTTCCACGTGGAATGTTTCAACTTTTTAACAAAATTTCTTGAATTAAGTTCATGTGACTGTAGCATATTTTTTTCTTTCCCTGAAAGGGGGGGGGGGGCAGCCTCCCTTGCCCTCCTGTATTATGGGCACCCATGTTGGTCCCAGCTTTAGCTTCCAAAAATGTGGTCACCTTGTATTACAACACCACAAATTATGAATTGGATAAGATGGTATTGCAATCTTCGTGCAGAAGACTTCCCCAAATTACACAGGAATGCAGCTGACATATCTATGGTTGGCACAATATATGGTTGTCAAAAACTGATTTCTATAATGAAAAGAGTAAAAACTGCCGAAAGGTTCCAGCTGCATGAACCAATACTTACGAGTATTTTGCATCTTGTGGCAGCTCAAGAACTGACACCCAATATTTCATTAATCATGAATAAATGGAAATATATTTCTCAAACTAAATAAAATATTTATACACTTGGCTTATATTTATGTTTTTTGTTAATCATAATCCCTGTAATGTCTTGTATATGGTCTCCTCCCTAGACAATGCTTTGTGCACAGTGTTGCATGTAAGCTGCTTGCCCAGCCCTGTCTACCTGTGACATAGCGTGCACTTGCACCACCTGTATACTCACTGCTGCCTGCCAGCATCCACAGGCACCTGACTGCTTGCAGCTGAGCTCTTGAGCTGGAACAGCCTGGTGTACTGAGTTATCCCAATGAGGTGGCACACCATCTTGCAGTCAAATGAAATTGTGTAGTTTAACTTCTTCCAATTGAGAAAAGAGCCATAGTTCTAGCAGATAAAGATATGTTGTTGTTGTTGTTGTTGTTGTTGTGGTCTTCAGTCCTGAGACTGGTTTGATGCAGCTCTCCATGCTACTCTATCCTGTGCAAGCTTCTTCATCTCCCACTACCTACTGCAACCTACATCCTTCTGAATCTGCTTAGTGTATTGATCTCTTGGTCTCCCTCTACGATTTTTACCCTCCACGCTGCCCTCCAATGCTAAATTTGTGATCCCTTGATGCCTCAAAACATGTCCTACCAACCGATCCCTTCTTCTAGTCAAGTTGTGCCACAAACTTCTCTTCTCCCCAATCCTATTCAATACCTCCTCATTAGTTACGTGATCTACCCACCTTATCTTCAGCATTCTTCTGTAGCGCCACATTTCGAAAGCTTCTATTCTCTTCTTGTCCAAACTGGTTATCGTCCATGTTTCACTTCCATACATGGCTACACTCCATACAAATACTTTCAGAAACGACTTCCTGACACTTAAATCTATACTCGATGTTAACAAATTTCTCTTCTTCAGAAACGATTTCCTTGCCATTGCCAGACTACATTTTATATCCTCTCTACTTCGACCATCATCAGTTATTTTGCTCCCCAAATAGCAAAACTCCTTTACTACTTTAAGTGTCTCATTTCCTAATCTAATTCCCTCAGCATCACCAGACTTAATTCGACTACATTCCATTATCCTCGTTTTGCTTTTGTTGATGTTCATCTTATATCCTCCTTTCAAGACACTGTCCATTCTGTTCAACTGCTCTTCCAAGTTCTTTGCCGTCTCTGACAGAATTACAATGTCATCGGCGAACCTCAAAGTTTTTATTTCTTCTCCATGGATTTTAATATCTACTCCGAATTTTTCTTTTGTTTCCTTTACTGCTTGCTCAATATACAGATTGAATAACATCGGGGAGAGGCTACAACCCTGTCTCACTCCTTTCCCAACCACTGCTTCCCTTTCATGCCCCTCGACTCTTATAACTGCCATCTGGTTTCTGTACAAATTGTAAATAGCCTTTCGCTCCTTGTATTTTACCCCTGCCACCTTCAGAATTTGAAAGAGAGTATTCCAGTTAACGTTGTCAAAAGCTTTCTCTAAGTCTACAAATGCTAGAAACGTAGGTTTGCCTTTTCTTAATCTTTCTTCTAAGATAAGTCGTAAGGTTAGTATTGCCTCACGTGTTCCAACATTTCTACGGAATCCAAACTGATCTTCCCCGAGGTCCGCTTCTACCAGTTTTTCCATTCGTCTATTCGTCTGTAAAGAATTCGCGTTAGTATTTTGCAGCTGTAACTTATTAAACTGATAGTTCGGTAATTTTCACATCTGTCAACACCTGATTTCTTTGGGATTGGAATTATTATATTCTTCTTGAAGTCTGTGGGTATTTCGCCTGTCTCATACATCTTGCTCACCAGATGGTAGAGTTTTGTCATGACTGGCTCTCCCAAGGCCATCAGTAGTTCTAATGGAATGTTGTCTACTCCCGGGGCCTTGTTTCGACTCATGTCTTTCAGTGCTCTGTCAAACTCTTCACGCAGTATCTTATCTCCCATTTCATCTTCATCTACATCCTCTTCCATTTCCATAATATTGTCCTCAAGTACATTGGCCTTGTATAAACCCTCTATATACTCCTTCCACCTTTCTGCCTTCCCTTCTTTGCTTAGAACTGGGTTGCCATCTGAGCTCTTGATATTCATACAAATGGTTCTCTTCTCTCCAAAGGTCTCTTTAATTTTCCTGTAGGCAGTATCTATCTTACCCCTACTGAGACAAGCCTCTACTTCCTTACATTTGTCCTCTAGCCATCCCTGCTTAGCCATTTTGCACTTCCTGATGATCTCATTTTTGAGACGTTTGTATTCCTTTTTGCCTGCTTCATTTACTGCATTTTTATATTTTCTCCATTCATCAATTAAATTCAATATTTCTTCTGTTACCCAAGGATTTCTATTAGCCCTCATCTTTTTACCTACTTGATCCTCTGCTACCTTCACTACTTCATCCCTCAGAGCTACCCATTCTTCTTCTACTGTATTTCTTTCCCCATTCCTGTCAATTGGTCCCTTATGCTCTCCCTGAAACTCTCTACAACCTCTGGTTCTTTCAGTTTATACAGGTCCCATCTCCTTAAATTCCCACCTTTTTGCAGTTTCTTCAGTTTCAATCTACAGTTCATAACCAATAGATTGTGGTCAGAATCCACATCTGCCCCTGGAAATGTCTTACAATTTAAAACCTGGTTCCTAAATCTCTGTCTTACCATTATATAATCTATCTGATACCTTTTAGTATCTCCAGGATTCTTCCAGGTATACAACCTTCTTTTATGATTCTTGAACCAAGTGCTAGCTATGATTAAGTTATGCTCTGTGCAAAATTCTACAAGGCGGCTTCCTCTTTCATTTCTTCCCTCCCAACCCATATTCACCTACTACGTTTCCTTCTCTCCCTTTTCCTACTGATGAATTCCAGTCACCCATGACTATTAAATTTTCGTCTCCCTTCACTACCTGAATAATTTCTTTTATCTCGTCATACATTTCATCAATTTCTTCATCATCTGAAGAGCTAGTTGGCATATAAACTTGTACTACTGTAGTAGGCATGGGCTTTGTGTCTATCTTGGCCACAATAATGCGTTCACTATGCTGTTTGTAGTAGCTAACCCGCACTCCTATTTTTTTATTCATTATTAAACCTACTCCTGCATTACCCCTATTTGATTTTGTATTTATAACCCTGTATTCACCTGACCAGAAGTCTTGTTCCTCCTGCCACCGAACTTCACTAATTCCCACTATATCTAACTTTAACCTATCCATTTCCCTTTTTAAATTTTCTAACCTAGCTGCCTGATTAAGGGATCTGAAATTCCACGCTCCGATCCGTAGAATGCCAGTTTTCTTTCTCCTGATAACGACGTCCTTTTGAGTAGTCCCCGCCCGGAGATCCGAATGGGGACTATTTTACCCCCGGAATATTTTACCCAAGAGGACGCCATTATCATTTAATCATACAGTAAAGCTGCATGTCCTCGGGAAAAATTACGGCTGTAGTTTCCCCTTGCTTTCAGCCGTTCGCAGTACCATCACAGCAAGGCCGTTTTGGTTAATGTTACAAGGCCTGATTAGTCAATCATCCAGACTGTTGCCCCTGCAACTACTGAAAAGGCTGCTGCCCCTCTACAGGAACCACATGTTTGTCTGGCCTCTCAACAGATACCCCTCCGTTGTGGTTGCACCTACGGTACGGCCATCTGTATCGCTGAGGCACACAAGCCTCCCCACCAACGGCAAGGTCCATGGTTCATGGGGGAAGAGATAAAGATAAGAAACACCAATTATAGTTGCATCATCAGGATATGGCATAAAAGGTGAATCTCATTACATCTGTACCATCTTGTGGGGATTTGATGAACCCCAGATGTGCACATTACGTGTGTTCATGTTTCCACATAAGTGAAATGCTGATTCATCACTGGAGGTGACACAATGCAATAGATCTGCATCATCAGATCCAGAATCCAGGCAGTATCCCTGTAAGATTATATGTTGACTATGCTACAAATATAGCACCATTCTTATCCATCATCTATCAGAGATCAATGGAACAGCAGAAAGTTCCACGTGATGGGAAAAAGGCCCAGGTCATAGAAATCTATGAAAAGGGTAGAAAATTGGATGTACATAATTACCGGCCAATTTCACAGACATCAATTTGTTGTAGAATCATGGAACATATTTTTTGTTCAGACATAATGCCCTTTCTAGACTCTGAGAAGGTCATCTGCAGAAACCAGCACAGTTCAAGGAAACAGCGGTCATGCGAGACACAGCTGGCTCTCTTTGTACATGATATACAACAGGCTCTAGATACCGGCTCCCAGGTTGATGCCATATTTCTCGACTTTCAAAAGGCATTTGATTCAGTTCCACACTGTCACTTGCTCCAAAAATTGCTCGCTTATGGTCTATCCGATGACATATGTGGACGGATAGAAAGTTTTCTAACAGACAGAGAGCAGTATGTCATCCTGAATGGGGTGACTTCAACAGAAACAAGCATATCTTCAGGTGTGCCCCAGGGCAGAGCAATAGGTCCACTGCTTTTTACAGTTTACATAAACGATCTAGTTGATGGTATTCACAGTGGCATTAGACTGTTTGCCAATGATGCTGTAGTTTACAGGAAAGTAGTATCGCACGAAAGTTGTGAACAAATCAATGATAATTTGCAGAAAATAAATGTGTGGTGTAATCACTGGCAGTTATCTCTCAATATTAGTAAGTGTAACCTACTGCATATAACAAGGCAAAAATTCCCATTAATGTATGCGTACAAAATAAATGCCCAATCTTTGGAAGCGGTAACATCCATCAAGTATCTGAGTGTGACTATTCGATATGATCTCAAATGGAATGATCAGATTACACAAGTAATGGGTAAGGCGAACTCTAGATTGCGGTTTATTGGTAGAATCCTGAATCGATGCAGTCCTTCAACAAAGGAAATTGCTTACAATATGTTAGTTTGTCCAGTCTTAGAGTACTGTTCATCTGTATGGGACCCTTACCAGTTGGGCCTGATTCAAGAGACTGAGAAGGTCCAAAGAAGGGCAGCAACATTCATGACAGTTACATTTAGCCATCGCAAGAGCATTACAGATCTCATAGAAAGTTCAAAGTGGGACACACTTGCAGATAGACAACACGCTAAACAGAAGGAGCTGCTCACTAAATTCCAAAATCTGATCTTCGCCAAGGGTGTAGAGCATATATTATTACGACCAACTTTCAAATCGCACAATTATCACCATTCAAAGATAAGGGAAATTAGAGCTCATACTGAGGTGTTCAGACAGTCATTTTTCCCTCGTGCGATCTATGAGTGGAACAATAGGGGGAGGGAAATATGACTTTGGCGTGAATTGTGCCCTCCGCCACACACTGCTTGGTGGCTAGCAGAGTATATATGTAGATGTAGATGATGCAGCAACATTTTGTTTCCAAAGTTGGCATGTAAATCATAATGTGTAGGCTATAGAACTTGTTGTTGTTGTTGTTGTTGTGGTCTTCAGTCCTGAGACTGGTTTGATGCAGCTCTCCATGCTACTCTATCCTGTGCAAGCTTCTTCATCTCCCACTACCTACTGCAACCTACATCCTTCTGAATCTGCTTAGTGTATTGATCTCTTGGTCTCCCTCTACGATTTTTACCCTCCACGCTGCCCTCCAATGCTAAATTTGTGATCCCTTGATGCCTCAAAACATGTCCTACCAACCGATCCCTTCTTCTAGTCAAGTTGTGCCACAAACTTCTCTTCTCCCCAATCCTATTCAATACCTCCTCATTAGTTACATGATCTACCCACCTTATCTTCAGCATTCTTCTGTAGCACCACATTTCGAAAGCTTCTATTCTCTTCTTGTCCAAACTGATTATCGTCCATGTTTCACTTCCATACATGGCTACACTCCATACAAATACTTTCAGAAACGACTTCCTGGCACTTAAATCTATACTCGATGTTAACAAATTTCTCTTCTTCAGAAACGATTTCCTTGCCATTGCCAGTCTACATTTTATATCCTCTCTACTTTGACCATCATCAGTTATTTTGCTCTCTAAATAGCAAAACTCCTTTACTACTTTAAGTGTCTCGTTTCCTAATCTAATCCCCTCAGCATCACCCGATTTAATTTGACTACATTCCATTATCCTCATTTTGCTTTTGTTGATGTTCATCTTATATCCTACTTTCAAGAAACTGTCCATTCTGTTCAACTGCTCTTCCAAGTCCTTTGCTGTCTCTGACAGAATTACAATGTCATTGGCGAACCTCAAAGTTTTTACTTCTTCTCCATGAATTTTAATACCTACTCCGAATTTTTCTTTTGTTTCCTTTACTGCTTGCTCAATATACAGATTGAATAACATCGGGGAGAGGCTACAACCCTGTCTCACTCCTTTCCCAACCACTGCTTCCCTTCCGTGCCCCTTGACTCTTATAACTGCCATCTGGTTTCTGTACAAATTGTAAATAGCCTTTCGCTCCTTGTATTTTACCCCTGCCACCTTCAGAATTTGAAAGAGAGTATTCCAGTTAACGTTGTCA
The DNA here is from genome assembly GCF_023898315.1 of Schistocerca nitens. Taxonomy (NCBI): domain Eukaryota; kingdom Metazoa; phylum Arthropoda; class Insecta; order Orthoptera; family Acrididae; genus Schistocerca; species Schistocerca nitens. Next base: position 435,353,992 of record NC_064617.1, read on the forward strand.
AAAGCTTTCTCTAAGTCTACAAATGCTAGAAACGTAGGTTTGCCTTTTATTAATCTTTCTTCTAAGATAAGTCGTAAGGTTAGTATTGCCTCACGTGTTCCAACATTTCTACGGAATCCAAACTGATCTTCCCCGAGGTCCGCTTCTACCAGTTTTTCCATTCGTATAGAACTTGTAACAGCTGCAAATGATAAGGACAAAGAGTAAGTGTCTCCTTAAAAGTCTCCAGACAGATGGCAATGGAATTACTAATTCACAACTACCGTTATGAACTGATTTCTTGAGTCTGTCTGTGAAAGACTCTCATTCCTTCAACATGTTCTTCAATCACTCTTGGTCATTCCACCCTCTTTCCCCTTGTGCACAAGTATACAAACAAAACTGTTTGGATTGCTCTTTCATTTGATGTATTATTTATAATTGTAAGTTGAATGTAATAAATGCTATAAAATCTTAAAACTCATATATTCATTTTGAAACCCCTGTAGATGTTTATTATTTACAAACACAAACTAATGTAAACTCATAAATCTCAAATGCACGAGTTATATAAATGAAAATCATCAGTGTTTGAAAATATAATATGGATAGATGACCTGGGGTTCTAGACCAATTTTCTGTAACACTCCCCATTCCGGAAACTCCACAAGTCTTTTTCCTTCATACCTCTTTCTTACCTTTCAGCCTGCCTGACAGAGGAAGGAGTCTCTGGCTTCAAAAGCTTGTGCATTTCCATATCTTGTATCTTTTATGTGTGCCACTAAATGGTGAGTAGATTTTTTTTTTATCCATCCATATTACTTACTAACTTGAAATAATCACACTATTTTTATAGCATAATCAAGAAATTTTCATAATAGCATGAGCAGTCCACTACTTTGATCACTGATGTAGAAGATAATAGAAACACAACTGTAAGTCTGCCTTTTTTAGGTAACTTTAACATACAAAATTTCACGTTTGAGATTTATGTTGACCTTAGTAAGTGTATATGAGATTTTTAAATGTTTTTTGATACATGTTCCTCACAGAGATGATTTTGATTGTACTAAAATACTTGCTGTATCTACAAGTAGCCATGCATCAGTGCCCTGAAGAGGAATGCAAGGTGGAAGGGCTGCCTGTGGAAGACAACGTGACTCCAAATGGTAGTCGAGCTAAGTATGTCTGACTGATGGTGGATGGAAAACAGACAAGGCAAGCCTAAAGAGAGCTCTGCAACAGTAAGGTACAAAATGTAAAACTTTGCCACAATGGTGTCAACAGGCCAAGAGCAAAGAGACACACAACCCAGATCACAACCAGAGAGTAAGACCTATGACCTCTCACGGCCATCATCAAGTCCCTCTGTTAGGCATGCAGCTTCCATGGAGGTAGATATAAAATACTCACACACTGTTCAGTCACTAAACCATTTTGTTAATATAATCGAGAATAATAATTTAGAAAGAAATTTTGTACTGCTTGCTCAAATGCAATCTTAAGATAAATACCTTTTAAATAGTCATTTTAACTACAATTTCACAATCTTACAGACCAGGGAAATTTGTCACAAATAACTCATTACAGTTCAAAACAAATAATACAATTTGTAATTGAGATGCTACACAAAAAAGGACCTTCATTACTCTTTGTAAATTCATAGGCTTCCATGACCAGAGTAAGCAGGCATAAAGTTTTCTGAACGTAGAGCCAAGTCATGCTATGAAATAACTGTCACTAAATGAGAAAACTGACATTATACTTTGTTGGCAAAGGCCCATTTATATTTCAGCATGTTCCTGTAGCAGATATGATATCACATCACAATTTTAAAATTGTTAGTTATGCTAACTTTCATTGATCTTCACTCGGTGTGCATCCCGGGGGGAGTCATTCTGGATGTGAAAAGGGTGCTTCTGGATGCCATGAAGAGTACAGGGTGCAGCCAACTGCAGGTGGTGATGGCTCATTTTGGTACCAATGACGTGTGTTGCTTTGGATTGGAGCAGATTCTGTCTGATTTCGGGCGGCTAGCAGAAATGGTAAAGACTGCCAGTCTTGCTTCCAAGTTAAGGCAGAGCTCACCATCTGCAACGTCATCAATAGAAACAACTGTGGTCCTTTGGTGCAGAGCCAAGTGGAGGGCCTGAATCAGAGGTTCAGGCGGTTCTGTGAGCCTATAAGCTGCTTGACTTGCGCCATCAAGTGGTGGGTTTCGGGGTTCCACTTAATCGGTCAGGAGCCCACTACACACAGGAGGCACCTACATGGGTAGCGGGGGCTGGGTGGAAGGGACTGGGCGGTTTTTTAGGTTAGATGGTCTCAGGGAACCACAGAAGGGATGTCCGTCTAAAAGTGGGCAGGTAAAACACAGTAAGGTAGTTGTAGAAAGAATTGGTATTGTAGTTGTAAATTGTCGTAGCTGTGTTGGGAAAGGGCCAGAGCTCCAACCCCTAATAGAAAGCACTGAAGCTCAAATAGTTGTAGGTACAGAGAGATGGCTAAAGCTGGAAATAAGTTCAGTGGAAATTTTTTGAAATGATCTAACAGTGTTCAGAAAGGATAGATTAAATACAGTTGGTGGTGGAGTGTTTATTGCTTTCAGAGGTAGTTAGCCTTGTAGCAAAATTGAAGTAGATAGTTCATGTGAAATAGTATGGGTAGAGGTTATACCTGGCAATCAGACTGAACTATTAATTGGGTCATTTTACCGACCCCCCAACTCAGAAGATATAGTTGCTGAACAGTTCAAAGAAAACTTGAGTCTCATTTCAAATAAGTACCCCACTCATACAATTACAGTCAGTGGTGACTTTAATCTACCCTCAATATGCTGGAAAAATTATACGTTTAAAGCTAGCAGCAGGCATAAAACATCATCCAAAATTGTACTGAATGCTTTCTCAGAAAATTATTTTGAACAATTAGTTCATGAGCCCACTCGAATTGTAAATGGTTGCAAAAGCATACTTGACCTTTTAACAACAAATAATCATGAGCAAATAGTGAGTATTGTGCTGAATACAGGGATTAGCTACCATAAGGCAGTTGCTGCTAGGCTAAATACCATAACACCTAGAACCATCAAAAAGAAATGCAAAGTATATCTGATAAAAAGCTCTTAACACCTTTTTAAGAGAAAGTCTTCACTCCTTCCGAACTGATCACGTAAGTGTAGAAAAGTTGTGGAATGTTTTCAAAGAGATAGTATCAACAGCAATCAAGAGATATATACCACATAAATTAATAAGTGATGGTACTGATCCCCCATGGTACAAAAAAGGGTCAGATCATTGTTGCAGAAGCAACAAAAAGAGCATGCAAAATTTAAAGGAATGAAAAAACCCCAAGATTGGCAAAGTCTTACAGAAGTTCAAAATATGGCATGTACTTCAATTCCAGATGCTTTTAATAAGTTCCACAACAAAATTCTGTCTCGAAATTTGGCACAAAACCCAAAGAGATTCTGGTCATACATAAAGCACACCAGTTGCAAGATGCAATCAATACCTTCACTGCATGATAACAATGGTGAAGTCACTGATGACAGTGCCACTAAAGCGGAGTTATTAAACATGGTTTTCAGAAACTCCTTCACCAAAGAAGAGAAAGTAAATATTCCTGAATTCCAATCAAGAACGACTGCCAAGATAAGAAACATAGAAGTAGATATCCATGGAGTAACGAAGCAGCTTAAATCACTTAATAAAGGCAAGGCCTCCGGTCCAGATTGTATACCAGTCAGGTTCCTCTCAGAGTATGCTGATAAAATAGATCCATATTGAGCAATTATATACAACCACTCGCTCACAGAAAGTTCTGTACCTAAAGATGGGAAAATTGTTCAAGTCACTCCAATACCCAAAAAGAGAAGTAGGAGTAATCCACTGAAATACAGGCCTATAACACTAACGTCGATTTGCAGTAGGGTTTTAGAACATATACTGTATTTGAACATCATGAAGTACCTCGAAGAAAACAATTTATTGACACATAGTCAGCACGGTCTCAGAAAATATCGTTCTTGTGAACACAACTAGCACTTTATACTCATGAAGTAATAAGTGCTATCGCCAGGGGATGTCAAACTGATTCCATATTTTTAGATTTCCAGAAGGCTTTTGACACTGTTCCTTAAAAGCATCTTCTAACCAAACTGCGTGCCTATGTAGTATTGCCTCAGTTGTGCGACTGGATTCATGATTTCCTGTCATAAAGGTCACAGTTCGTAGTAATAGATGGAAAGTCATTGAGTAAAACAGAAGTAATATTTGGCGTTCACCAAGGAAGTGTTATAGGCCCTCTATTGTTCCTGATCTATATTAATGACATAGGAGACACTCTGAGTAGCCTTCTCAGATTTGTTTTCAGATGATGCTGTCATTTACCATCTTGTAAAGTCATCAGATGATCAAACAACTTGCAAAATGATTTAGATAAGATATCTGTATGGTGTGAAAAGTATCAACTGACCCTGAATAAGGAAAAGTGTGAAGTTATTCACATGAGTACTAAAAGAAATCAGCTAAATTTCGATTATGCGATAAGTCACATAAATCTGAAGGCTGTAAATTCAATTAAATACTTAGGAATTACAATTACAAATAACCTAAATTGGAATGATCACATAGATAATATTGTGAGTAGAGCAAACCAAAGATGCATATCACATTCATTGGCAGAACACTTAGAAGGTCCAACAGGTCTACTAAAGAGACGTCTTACACCACGCTTGTCCACCCTATTCTGGAGTATCGCTGTACAGTGTGGGATCCGCATCAGGTGAGACTGACGGATGACATTGAAAAGGTACAAAGAAGGGCAGCTCATTTTGTATTACTGTGAAATAGGAGAGATAGTGTCACAGACATGATATTTGAATTGGAGTGGCAATTATTAAAACAAAGGCATTTTTCGTTGCTACGGGATCTTCTCATGAAATTTCATTCACCAGTTTTCTCCTCCAATTGCAAAAACATACTGTTGCCACCCACCTACATAGTGAGAAATGATCATCATGATAAAGTAAGAGAAATCATGGGCCGCACGGAAAAATTTAAGTGCTCGTTTTTCCCGTGTGCTGTTCGAGAGTGGAACGGTAGAGAGACAGCTTGATGGTGGTTCATTGAACCCTCTGCCAGGCACTTAACTGTGAATAGCAGAGTAATCACATAGATGTAGATGTAGATGAAAAGGCATGAATTATGTTGTAATTATAACTTTCAGTTTTCATGCTGTAAAATTCCTGATAAACAGAAAAATTATATTTACAACCAAACTGAAAGTGTTTATTTGAAAACTATTTTATGACTGAATGCTTATTTGGTAACTTGCATTACATATGATGAGACATAATTTTGTTAAACTTAAGTATTTTTCACTACTGTAGGTACCCTTCTGTACATGGACAGCATATCACACTGTATAAAGTTTATGTATGTCACACATTCTGCATCACTATAATGTATCTTGCAGATGATGTGTGGAACAAGTAAACAACTAAGCTACACCTCCTCCAATTCAAGGTTCAGAGGCTACTCCTTCCAAAGTTAGTCATTCCCATTGCAGCAACTGAGACCTAGACCACAACTTTTATCAACAGAGTATAAATTGCAACATCATACTGTGCATTCTCCTTTAGTGAAATCATTGTACTAAAGACATTATGCATTAGCTATTATGTGGCTTCTATGACAGAACAAAGCATTGTAATACAATTAGTATAGTAGATGACTACTTTCTGAATGAGATATTATTGTTTTTGAACTTACTTTATCAAGTAGGTGTTGGTTACAAGTCGTACGGATGATGTCAGTGAGCAGCTTCCTGATTGTCTTCTTGTCAATGTATCTGCACAGAAAAAGATCATGCTCAATAATTCCTCCTATCAGTCTGGTGCCTACTGAACTGGAACATAGAGAGCACTTTTTTCATTGCTATGCCTGACTACTTTTTTCATTGTTGTGCCAATGTAATAATTATTTTAAGTTTGTTGAAATGTTTATAACATTTTTGTATAATTTAACAGTGTTATAATATTGTGATCAATATCCAATAAGTTATTAATTATTCAAATTATTAGTTAATTCATTAACAAGAAACTGAAGGAAGGAAGTTGGTCCAAAAATTTCAAAAGAGAACAGGGTGTAAGAAAACAAAAAAAGAGGAAAGAAGACCACCTGCAATCAGTTTCAGCTGCTGAAAATGCATGGTATTAGATAATCAGAATCACAGGAAATGCCAAGCCACACAATTAACCCCTTGACCATTCTGTTTGTTGTGGAAAAAAGTTCCCAGTGGTAGGCTATTGTCAGCCACTGCAGCGCTGCTCAGGTGGGGAGTTTTGCCGCCTAGAACTGTTCCCGCACATGTAATTCTTTCTGCACCTCTAGTGTTTATTGTAGTGGCACGAATTTGACACACTCATGTGCGATTGTTATGAGGGCAAGTGATTATCTTACAACTGAATAGCTAATAATTCGAAGGTCTTCGCAGTAGTAACACTGTTGCTGAAATAAAAATTATTTATTATTAATTTTTATATTCCGAGGAAGGGGTTTAGTAGTAGAGCTAAAGGAAACAGTTTCTTGAAGAATATTTATTAGAAATTACTCTATGTATGGTATAGCTCCAAGCATGGTATTGCACACAATCCAACACTGCACTCTTCAGAATACACACGTTTCTCTTCTTATTTCTTTCCCGTTGACGTCCAATTTGCTGCAACACACTCAGCATTTTCATATTGTTGCCTTCTTGTTTTCAGAACTGGAATGTGTTTGGGAAAGTGCCGGCCTACCAAATGTATTGGGGCTGAAACTTGGCAGGGGCGTCCAACGTTACTGTGCTGAGAGGACAAAATAACATGTGCATTGTATTTTTTTCAGTACACTTTCGATTAGACGAATTTGAAAATCGAGTCAGTCCAATTTTCCACCAAGTTTCTTATAACAACTAAGAGCTGTCACATCCATGAAATGGCGAAACTGCTTCATATAATATTTTCACAAGCGGTTTCTTGTGGCAGTATAATTTGTCATGTACTAGTCAGCCAAATCAATGCTGCCCATGCTGTCATTGTATTTCAGTATAACTTCAGGCTTTGTTTTTACTGTTCTCCTCTTCTCAGTTTGTTTCAGTTTGTTACTATAGCTACTGGATAGAGTGTACACATCTTTTTTATCTCACCATCAACTGTCCTCTATAAAAGGTCTTAACTTGACCCTTCTTGAGTTTTCCCTCCCTCAAAGCTGTTGGCATTTCTTTTCTGTTCACCATAACTGTTCCAACACAGTCAGTGCTTTTAGATGCAAGAAAATCTAACAGCTAGGAATTTGAATAGAATTGGTCAGTAAAAACCTTATAACCCTTGTCAAAATACCCTTCGAGTAATGACAAAACAACTTTCGATGCTGTAGGATATTCAGTATATTGTGGCTCAAACACTGTGTCTTTTCCTGTGTAAATGAGTTCTCCTTGGAGAAATAGCAATGCAAACAATGAATAGAGCTCTCTATTATTTGTATGTAGCCACTTGTGCACACAAGATTGTTGTTTCAATTAGTCTTCGTATGAACTTTTAAATTGTTCAGCATATTTGTTTGTTTCACTTGACATAATTGTTAGCAAAGTGTCATAAAAAAAGAAGGTAAAAATATTTAATGGATCTGGAGGATTGTTGAAACTAATTTTTACTCCTGGAGTGCCTGTGAAGGGAAACTTACTTCTATCAGCATTACATTTAACTGACCAAGATCTTGAAAAAGTAGTGTCAGCAGTCAGCAGTTCTTCTGCGATGTCCTCTTCCACACTTGAAGTTTCTGTATCACTATCACTGAAATTGTCATCACTGTCTTCTCCACCACTCGAAAAACTGTCACTAGACCACTCAATATCACTTTGGCTTAATAATAGTTCAATGTCTTCATCACACAAAGATGAAGAAGATGTGTGCTTCGACATGTTTGCACTTGGAAAATTCTACTGACCCACAAAATATATTGTTTCACTGAGAAGACCACCAGCAACCTCCATTGAAAGAACTTTACACTGTGTAGAGTGACTCTAGTGTCTGATATAGACGTCAAAATTAATTTCATAGGCAGCTGACTGCACGCCAGAGTGCCATTCGTCGAGCATGTACCGTAGCGCCAATAGGCGGCTGAACTCTATTCAATGAGCACACCCAGCAAGAGAGCACAGCTGGACGAATGCACTTCGTTGAGCACAATGACAGTGCAGCAATGGCTCTTGAGCCCAGTTTGTCAAGCACAGTCGAGGGGTTCAACATCATGAATATTGCTGTGAAGCAAGACACTATAAATGAAGATAATGAAATAGAAAAGAAAGTGTTTTCCTGAGAATCAAGTGGACTCTTCTGTATGGAAAAGAAATTAAGCTAATTTTGTTGAGAATGAAAGGCAAAGAGTATAAAAGTACTGTGAGAAAGAAAAAAGGAGAACAAATTGAAATAATGAGAAACTATGGAAAAATAGGTCGACAACGCTCATCGAAATACTGTTGCAAATCAGAAAACAAGTGAATATGTTCTTCAATATCTGAGGAGAACTATAGTCAAATATTTCATACATTCTAGTCAAATATGAATTGGGAACAATGGAAAATGTACTTTTCTATCACAGTTCACAGGAAATAAATTAAACAAAAAGTCAAAGTAGGAGAATCAAGAAGAAAATATAGTCTTCATTACAATTTATAAGATAATGTCTCAAATGAAGCATGCCGCCATGAAAAACTCTGAGAGTACAAGATGGTGTGTTACACGCGTGTCAAGAAAGGTTCCTTTCAGCTTTAGGAGTTGGCACATGTTCAGCCAGCAGATGGGTTACATTGAGTAAAGAGGATAATTGTTTCAAAACACAAAGGGAATGAGAAGAATAGAATAATGGACTGAAAGAAAATACTCATAAAATTTTACATAAAATTCTTAAATTGTCATCCCATTATTCCTGAGCAACTAATTTCAAGTAGTTGGAGCCTCATTCTTTGTCATTTAGTGAATTTTACAGAGCATTCAAAAGTGATTTCATGAGTCATAATATTGAGTCAGTTGCTGGAGAAGATTCATTTGAAAAAGAAGTAAAAGAACATAACATTGCTTTATTCTCTACAAAGAAATAATTTTTATCTGTTTAATAATACTTTACAGAGTCAGTATAATTTATTTATTATTTATTGAATTGTTTTGTGTTTTAGTGACTCACGCTGTGAATATACAACACGATATGAGACATGTCAGTTTTACAAGTTTGTTTCTGTTACATTCTATGGTATTATGTAAATATTTCTAATCAATTTCATACTGAAGTATCTACAGCTTCAGTTCTATTGCAGAAAAATACATTTTACAGATAAGTAAGTATTACAGAAAATTAATCTATTACAGAAAAATAAATATGTTTGTAATAATAAATAGAAATGAACACAATAAAGTATCTGGGAATGTATATGAGTGTTTCAGGTACATTGACACTATACATTGTGGTTCAGGAGCTCTTCTATAGTGTTAAATGATCCTTTCACTAGGAACTGCTGCAAGTCTTTTTTTTAAAACAAAAACTCATCATTAGTTAAACATTTAATTTGTGAAGAGAGGGCATTAAAAATCTTACAGCCACTGATGTGGACCTCTTCTGTACCGTAATCAGGTTTTTATTCTTACAGTGGATATCATCTTTTCTTCTAATATCCTGACTAAGGTACACACTATTAGGCTTAAAAAGGGGCTTTTTTCCTTATGAAACACTTCAGAGGAACCTCTGTTGTGCAGTGGCTGTAAGGATTTTAAGTTCTTTGAAACAGTTTCTGCATGTGGCTCTAAGAGTGGATTCCACATGTAATTGTGGCTGATTTCCCCAATGTATGACACTGCAGGCCACAATGGCATGAAAATAACCACAATAAGCAGATTGAATGGTTTTCATATTTCTGTAAGAGCAAACAATGCATAAAGCATAAGCTGCAGAACTCAGTCTTTTGCACAGATCAAGGATGTGGTATGATCAGTTTAGTTTGCTGTGAATATGAAGCTCAGGTATTTTGAAGTACCTCTGCTGGTCACCTAATGTTTCTCCTATCTCTTCATCTTTAGAGATGTGTGAAACTGAATATAGTTTGTTTTACTGTAATTAACAAAAAGATCATCTATGTTAAACCAGTTTACTATATCTCTATAAACCTCATTAGCTGACACCTCAATTTTGTCTAATGAAGTACCAATATATAGTGTTGTGTCATCGTCAAAAATGTTGAATTTACAATATTCTGTGCAAAGACATAGATCATTTATAAAAACAATAAAAAATAGGGGGCTTAGAACTGTGCCACGAAATGCTCTGTGTCTTGGTAACCCATCCTGATAATGTTGAGACACCTTCTTGACTGTACAGTACAACTGCCTGCTTCCTGTTGGAAAGGTACAAATCAAGACAATTCCTAGCTGGAAAGATATGCAACTTTGAGTAAAAGTATTTGGTGACTGACACAACCAAACCCTTTTGCTAGGTCACAAAATATCCCAACCATCTTAATTCTGTTGTTGACAGATTCCGAACATTGGCAGCAAATGAAAATATTGTATTGTCTGTCTGTAATGTCCCCACAGCAAATACCCTCTACTACGCCCCAATTAATCATTTTCAATCAATTATATACGAAGACAGTAACTTGTTCTCGAAAGAACAGTTACCGTTGATGACCGTGCAGCTTTTCCCTGGAATAAATGATGACTAACTGACAACCTCAGCTGCCGACAGGTGTTGTTGTTATACCTCGATGTGGACAGCTGAAAATGTGTGCCCCGACCGGGACTCGAACCCGGGATCTCCTGCTTACACGGCAGACGCTCTATCCATCTGAGCCACCGAGGACACAGATGAATAGCGCGACTGCAGGGACTTATCCCTAGCACGCTTCCCCTGAGGCTCACAATCCCAACTGTCCACATTTCTACATATGTATTGTACGTTATAGACATTTGCCCACCTACTCATTACTCGCGCACACTTTGGCGATTCCTGTAAGAGTTTGGGCAACCTGTGCGCATTCGCACAGACGAAGGTCAATGGCTGAGTAGCCTTTAACATTATATACGAAGACAGTAACTTGTTCTCGAAAGAACAGTTACTGTTGATGACCATGCAGCTTTTCCCTAGAATAAATGATGACTAACTGACAACCTCAGCTACCGACAGGTGTTGTTGTTATACCTCGATGTGGACAGCTGTAAATGTGTGCTCCAACCGGGACTTGAACCCGGGATCTCCTGCTTACATGGCAGATGCTCTATCCATCTGAGCCACTGAGGACACAGATGAATAGCGCGACTGCAGGGACTTATCCCTTGCACTCTTCCTGTGAGACACACATTCCCAACTGTCCACATTTCTACATATGTATTGTACCTTATAGACATTTACCCACCCACTCATTACTCGTGCATGCTTTGGCGATTCCTGTAAGAGTTTGGGCAACCTGTGTGTGGGAATGTGAGTCTCACGGGAAGCATACAAGGGATAAGTCCCTGCAGTTGCGCTATTCATCTGTGTCCTCGGTGGCTCAGATGGATAGAGCGTCTGCCATGTAAGCAAGCAGGAGATCCCGGGTTCGAGTCCTGGTCGGGGCACACATTTTCAGCTGTCCACATCGAGGTATAACAACAACACCTGTCGGCAGCTGAGGTTGTCAGTTAGTCATCATTTATTTTCAATCAAACCATCCACATTCATTCACTTTGGAAAAGTTATCTGATCTGATTTTCTCGTAATATTTGTGGTGACAGCTCATCGACACCAAAGTATTTTCTAGTGCATTTATTCTTTGAAATAACAGAGATGCATATATGCATTCTCCATGGTTGTTAGAAGGGTAACGAGGACAGCTTCTGGAGTATCTGTTGAGGGATTGACGTGTTTCTGAGAGATACATATTCTGCTTTTCTTCTCACTAAAGCAAGTAAATTAACATTTGCGCCGCTAGCGGTTTGTTTTGAAGAGAAAGAGATTGTAAAAGGAAAATAATTAAGGTGTGGAATCACCGGAGATCTGGACATGTAATGGAGATGGATTTAATACACGATTTCCTCCATAAATAATGTTTGTGACTTTTTTGTTCTGGAGTGAATGAATGAATGAGTTTTTTCTGAATCATTTGTAGATCACGTTGGCCCTGTAATTAGTGGGGAAGTTTCAGCTGTGTCGAAGAGAGCCTGCAGTCACTGAGTCTGTGTTAAATCGTCCCAAATGGCTTCGTACATATCTGGAATTCGCAATCTTTCATAAAAGGAACAAATTGTCCAAACAATTGATTCTCCCAACTGACTGCAGTGTTTAACAAGTAATAATAAATGTAAAGATCTCTTACAGCAAGCCAGCCACTGATTACCAAGACGAAGGACTCCACCAAAGATTCTATTTGGCTAATTCTTTTTATCACTATATCACATAATGAAATCTTATATTAAAAACTATACATAGATAAAGGAGAGAAAGAGAGAGAGTGAATGAAAATAGAGATAATACTTATAATCCTCCATTAGTCTAATTTTTCGCCTGTCTTATCACGGATCAGCCAAGAACTGGGAGGGCCTTACTTTACTGTATAGACTTATGTGTGAAGGCGAAGGGATCTTAAAGACAACAGATACACGTCTATACAGACAAGACGTTATACAGAGATAGCGGTTAGCTGCATTGATCATCTGTTCTTAGATTAAAGAGATGGCAACTTATTATCCAAACATTAAAATGTTAAATGTCGATAATGCTTCCTAAATCCAAACTGACTTTTGTTGATGATGGCAGTAGTGAGGCTGGCTGATAGTTAGCAGTATCTGCCTTATCTTCTTTCTTACACAGCAGTTTTACAACTGTACACTTAAATCTTCCAGGAACTATACTTTACTTAAGTGATGCATTGAAAATATGCCAAAGAATTTCACTGCGCAAGGTGCCAGCCAGCCAAGGAATACTGAGTGATTTTTTCCTGTTGTAATCCAGACTTCCACCAGAGGAGATGACTTCTGTTAGACTCCAGACTTCAGAACATGCAACATAGTGCTATCTTCCTCTGTCACTACCTGCCACAATGGCTACCAGGCTACCAACTGTATAGATGTGAACTGCCACCTCTCCTGCTTCCCATTCCTTTAGTTAGGCCCAAATACTAGACTGGCAGTCACCTTACAATTCCTGCTCCCCCCCCCCCCTCCCCCTCTCAAGTACGGTACCCTATTATAGGAGGATAGTAGAAGAATACAAAGAAAAATGGAGGATTGAAAAGAGGACTCACCAAAGAAAAAAGAGAGAATGGATGAAAGCAGGTCTCAAAGAAATGGAGCTCATGAGAAGCAAAAATGAAATAAGAAAATTCTATAGAGTGGAGAATGCAGCACGGAAGCCTTTTGGTAGTAAAATAAGCTTAATAAAAGATGAGACAAGGAATATAATAAGTGAAGAAAAGGGAATATGCGAAAGATGGTGCAGGTATTTTGATAGTCTCCTCAACCCTAGAATAACTATACCACAGGATCCAAGAGACACAAATGGGGAAGAGGACCCAGACAACAACATTACCTCACCAAATGTAGAAGAAGTGAAAACTGCCATGAAGAAATTGAGAAACAACAAGGCGGTATTCCAGCAGAACTGTTTAAGCAAGGAGGTAGAGAGCTGGAACGAAGCCTTCTGAAAATGGTCACCAGAATATGGGAAGAGGATAAAATGCCCCAACAATGGAAAGAGGGTATCATATGTCCCATATATAAGAAAGGAGACAAGATGGAGTGTGGCAATTAAGAGGGATCAAACTACTTAATTTGGAATATAAAATATTCTCTAATATACTATTCGACAGAATACTCCCGATCATACAGAGGGAGACGGGGCCGTAATAATGCGGATTCCTTCCCGGGAAGTCAACTATAGATCAAATATTCACCTTAAGACAAATCCTGGAAAAAAACAAATAAATATGGGGTTGGCACGCATCACCTCTTTATAGATTTCAAAGGAGCTTATGATAACATAAATAGAGAGCAGTTATATCAAGCTCTAGATGAACTGGGAATCTCGAGAAAGTTGGTAAGGCTGGTGAGAATGACAATGAGCTAAACACAAAGTAGTGTAAGAATTGGAGGGATGATGTCCAATACATTGAGTATTAAAACAGAGTGTGACAAGGGGATGCATTGGCATGTCTTCTCTTTAATGCCACCCTGGAGAAGGTGATGAGAAACGCAAACCATCTGAATAGGGGAATGATCTTCTATAAATCAGTGCAGATACTAGCCTATGCAAATGACATAGATATAACAGCAAGAACCCAAAAAGCAATGGAAGAGACATTTACAGCTCTTGAACAGGCTAGTAGGAACATGGGGTTAATTATTAATGAACAAAAAACAAAATATATGGCAGCTGGAAAAGCACATAGAGAAAATATGCCAAATGCAATAACAGTGGACAATTATACGTTTGAGAGAGATGAACATTTCAAGTACCTGGGCATGACAGTTATGCATCTAAATGATACCTCCTATGAAATTAAGCAGAGACTAATACTAGCCAATAGAGCCTATTTTGCCCTAACAAGACTTCTATCCTCAAGGCTCCTCACTCGTACCATGAAATTAACTATGTATAAATCACTTATACGATCAGTGCTTACATATGCCTCTGAAGCCTGGACATTAACAACTAAAGATATTGAAACACTGGATGCATTTGAAAGAAAGGTACTTAGACGAATTATCGGCCCAATCTGTGAAAGAGGAAGATGGAGAAGGAGATACAACCATGAGTTGTATATCATATACGAAGACCAACCCATAATAGGATAATGAAATCATCCAGACTGAGGTGGGCAGGACATGTGGCTCACATGAATGATACAGAAGTACCAAAATGAATATTACAAGGAAATCCAGGACGGCAGAGAGGACGTGGTCGACCAAGAGCCAGATGGGAAGATGGAGTAATCAAAGATCTTAGGAAGATGGGCCATAGAAACTTGAGAGTATTGGCAAAGGACCAAGAGAAATGGAAGGAAATTGTAGAAGAGGCCAAGGCTCATCATGAGCTGTAGAGCCAACAAAGAAGAAGAAGTTTTTGGAACACTAACAAGATAATCCTCAGTTTTTTATTTGGATATTTTCTTTACCAAAGCACTTTTTCCCTGTTTCCTTCTTTACAAAATTCCAGATAATTTGTACTTTATTGCTTGTTTTCTCTCTTCAAGGACATGTTCTGTGATGCCTGTATGTTCTTGTTAAAAATTTTATTGTACAGATGGAAATGACTACTTTTTTGGGTCATTTAATCTCTTGGCTGCTGCATGAAGGTTCCTTTTCATTCTACAAGAAATTCTGACTCCCTTTGTAATCCAAGATATGTAACCTGATTTAAAAAGGTTTTTTCTCACTGACTTTTTAGGGGATGTTTCTCCAAACAGATATCTAACCTCACTGTCAAATATGTTAAAATTTGAGTTGATATTGACAGCAGCATATTCAGAAGACCATTCTACAAGCTGTAGTTAATGATTAAAGTTTCACATGGTGTATCAGTTTATACTTCTCATATCTTTCCAAATAAAATTTACTTTTGATCTGATGGAATTACATTTTCCTTGAGACATACATGTCTCAGCATCATGCCATTAGCAAAAATTTTCTTTTCTCTTTACTTTTGCTTTATGATGAATAACTGTCCATCATCACAGAGAGGTCATTTATTACACTTGACAGTAAAATTATTATATGTGTCCCTATCTTAAATAATGATCCCTATCTTAAATGTTATCTATTAAAGTACTGGACATGCTCACCATATGAAGAAAGATAGGGCAAGACAGGAGAAGTCAAATGAAAAGTGGCAGCTGAAGCAGAAACATGTTGTATATTTACCATGGATGTACAAGCATTAAAGCCGAGCCAGTGTAAGATGATGCCTGATAGCTGCAGTGGGCTGGGCATGGCTGCTTCATATGTCTGCCTCAACCAATCACATAACATGAATTTGTAAATGTCTCTATGGCGATGCCCCAGTGTTTCCAGAGCTCTATAGAAGGCTACTGTTTTGTCTGCAGCCATCTGAACTTTGCAGTTGAAAGCTGACAACAGTGCTACCAGTCACCAGGGATCATCTTACTTAACTAGAGTATCTACAGCCCAGGCCAGCACTTGTTATGGTAAACAGGAGCTAGCATATCACAGTTTCACAGTTTATAATTTAATAGATAATACAGTGGTGTGTTTTATTTGGCATGGAGGATGAGGAGGATCAGACACTAATGTTTTTGCAACTTTCATTACAGACTTCTTAGACACAGAAATAAAAGACTGTGATATTTGAAGCTAACTGAGAGTTGTTATTTCTTATTGCTAGGGTGGCACTCAAGCAGTGTCATGTGGTGTTACATGTTGTCAAGTGGTGATCAGTGCTGTGTTGTCAGTAGTCAGTTTGTAGTTTGTTGTGAATACAGTGCTGCAGAATGGCTTTTTCAGTCCAACAAAAAATGTTCCTTGTTGAAATTTGTTTTTAGTGAAAATCATTTAAAATGTTAAATGAAATATTCACAATAAAATTTCCAGAGACAGCAGCTCCTGCAAAAAGTGTTGTACAGAAATTGATCATTAAATTTAGAGTAACAGGTTCAGTCTCTATCACCAAACAACTGTGTAAAAAACGTTTGTTCGCTGGAAAATATTGAACGCGCTCACAAGACTATGGTAAGAAGTCTATGAAAATCAATTGCTGTACAGCATTTTTTGTAGGGAACTTGAATGGACATGAGATGAAATTGTGCCTCTGTAAGTATCAGAGAGTTCTAAATGAGTAGTTGACTGAGCACATTAACTGTCTAAGTATCCACAGAAATTAAAGTTGAGTTAAGAAGTTTTCATTAAGGCTTTTCAGTGACTCATTCTTTCTATGATAACGGACAGTACAGGTTCTAAATCATTTATGGTATTAACTATTTACTTCTTGCTATTCTAGATACGAAACACGCCTACTGACACAAGAAAAAACTGAATCAAAGAAGAGTGGATGGCCTTAAAACATTTTTTGCTTGTCTCCTGAATAACTAGTATTTATTTCTGTCATTGTTTAGAGGGAGAAATCCTTCATATTCATTTTCCCTTAATCATTATTTTCCATATTGGTATAGGATCCTGTATAAATAAGAGCAGTTGGGCATGCTCTGTTATACAAACGAGAGAAATAATGCAGATTTATATGAATTGGACAAGAGCCAGTACAGCCAGAAGCTCTTGTTAGATGAAATAACATGGATACAGACTCCACTCACCGGGAAAGCAGAACCTTTGGGTTGTCAACCAGGAACTCAATTGCAGCAGCAACAGCTTCTCCACGGTGCTTTCTTAGTGCTCCCTCCAGTAGTATAGGTAGGTGTCTCTGATGGATGCTGCCCTCTGTGCCACCTGCAGTTGTCTGCAGCACGTGTCTGCAATAAAACTTTGGTCAGTGTCAGAACAGAAGCCAACCTTTACTATACAGCCTTTATATTTGCAGTTTATAGTGGTATTGAGAGAAGAGGAATATGTATACAGATCAGAATACCTACAATAGCTTCAGTGGACAGTTTTTGCTTGAGTTTCTTTCATCCTTCCCAGTGTCCTTTATCAAGCCAAAGCCAGGTAGGGACTGGTATGGTAATACTTTGATTTCATGGCAAACTAGTCATATCCATGTATAGGCTATACACTCCCAACAGAGACTGCCAGCTGCTTCCTGTGGAGGTATGTGTGTACTCATTCTGTCTGCATCTAGTGCAGCCGCATGGTCAAATGTGACATCAGTTTTCAAAGTGTTTGCCAATCATGTATCTGAGACATTATGTGGGAACCATCTCAGTATTTACCAAGGTTGATGTGGAAACTGCCTAAGAACTACATCCAGGCTGGCTCCTATTGTTAATCCGTGAGTTGGATTCGATGTGGAACCAGTGTGCCTCTCTCTTTCCTGGAAGCAGTTGCTTCAGTGTGCTCAGTTATCCTAGTGGGTGTTTTGAATTTATTGAAATGAATTATGTCAAAATTTGCTTGCCATTTACAAGACTGTTAATGTATATGTCACACTGAATTAGTCTATAAAATTGCCATATATATAAATCTATGCTGATTTACTGTTTCAGACTTTTCAGCACTGTCCATATTATCAGATGGCAGTAGTAATTAAATGCTAAACAAGTGACTCTTGATTTTATAATTCAAAGTTCATGCATCTCCACCTCAGCCAGTACATTGATATCAGTTCTGTATAAGTTTGTCTCCAACTACTAAATGATCTTTCAATTTATGCATGGCCTAGCTTCCTTATTTTGTTATCTGTGTTTACCAGTGTTCTAAAGTGATCTATGTGGCATTTCTTTTACAAGGAGAGATTTGGTACCAGACTAAATACCTCCTCCTCCAAGAAATTGCTTTGAAGTGTTGTGAATAATTATTTATACACTGAGTATTTACCAGAATTTATGAGGATATCCAATTTATTCATAAACATTTTAACTTGGTCAATAAAAACAAGTTTTAAAATACTTATTGCCAAATAGTTGTGGAAGCATAAATTGGCTGAACTACTTCTGAAGAGACTCACTCTCTCATGCATGTCACAGAAACTAGAATTTTTGCAGTATTTATTTATTTATTTATCCATCTTCAAACATTTTTGTGAAATTGATGTTGTCACAAGTAATATAAAAAGAAAGCTTGTTGGACTGAAAGTTAACTAAATATCTTGTTTATGTCTGTCGATACTAACCAAGCAATTTCAGAAGGAAACAAATATCCATTATGAGCTGATGTGTGAATTGGTCTCCTGATGAAATATCATAGCAGGTAGTTAGTTGGTTATTTGCATTTTGCACAGGTCATAATTTCGATCTATTGCTATGGTGTGAAATAAGTCCATTTTAGTAACATACACTCCTGGAAATTGAAATAAGAACACCGTGAATTCATTGTCCCAGGAAGGGGAAACTTTATTGACACATTCCTGGGGTCAGATACATCACATGATCACACTGACAGAACCACAGGCACATAGACACAGGCAACAGAGCATGCACAATGTCGGCACTAGTACAGTGTATATCCACCTTTAGCAGCAATGCAGGCTGCTATTCTCCCATGGAGACGATCGAAGAGATGCTGGATGTAGTCCTGTGGAACGGCTTGCCATGCCATTTCCACCTGGTGCCTCAGTTGGACCAGCGTTCGTGCTGGACGTGCAGACCGCGTGAGACGACGCTTCATCCAGTCCCAAACATGCTCAATGGGGGACAGATCCGGAGATCTTGCTGGCCAGGGTAGTTGACTTACACCTTCTAGAGCACGTTGGGTGGCACGGGATACATGCGGACGTGCATTGTCCTGTTGGAACAGCAAGTTCCCTTGCCGGTCTAGGAATGGTAGAACGATGGGTTCGATGACGGTTTGGATGTACCGTGCACTATTCAGTGTCCCCTCGACGATCACCAGTGGTGTACGGCCAGTGTAGGAGATCGCTCCCCACACCATGATGCCGGGTGTTGGCCCTGTGTGCCTCGGTCGTATGCAGTCCTGATTGTGGTGCTCACCTGCACGGCGCCAAACACGCATACGACCATCATTGGCACCAAGGCAGAAGCGACTCTCATCACTGAAGACGACACGTTTCCATTCGTCCCTCCATTCACGCCTGTCGCGACACCACTGGAGGCGGGCTGCACGATGTTGGGGCGTGAGCGGAAGACGGCCTAACGGCGTGCGGGACCATAGCCCAGCTGCATGGAGACGGTTGCGAATGGTCCTCGCCGATACCCCAGGAGCAACAGTGTCCCTAATTTGCTGGGAAGTGGCGGTGCGGTCCCCTACGGCACTGCGTAGGATCCTACGGTCTTGGCGTGCATCCGTGCGTCGCTGCGGTCCGGTCCCAGGTCGACGGGCACGTGCACCTTCCGCCGACCACTGGCGACAACATTGATGTACTGTGGAGACCTCACGCCCCACGTGTTGAGCAATTCGGCGGTACGTCCACCCGGCCTCCCGCATGCCCACTATACGCCCTCGCTCAAAGTCCGTCAACTGCACATACGGTTCACGTCCACACTGTCGCGGCATGCTACCAGTGTTAAAGACTGCGATGGAGCTCCGTATGCCACGGCAAACTGGCTGACACTGACGGCGGCGGTGCACAAATGCTGCGCAGCTAGCGCCATTCGACGGCCAACACCGCGGTTCCTGGTGTGTCCGCTGTGCCGTGCGTGTGATCATTGCTTGTACAGCCCTCTCGCAGTGTCCGGAGCAAGTATGGTGGGTCTGACACACCGGTGTCAATGTGTTCTTTTTTCCATTTCCAGGAGTGTATTACACTTTCTCAGCATTAAATATGTCAAAATTTTGATCATTCACATGATTTCTTCTTATGTTATGGATTTTTTAACATGAAAACAGCAACTTATACTTAACTACATTCAGATTCTACCCCACCCCCCCCCCCCCTCTCTCTCTCTCTCTCTCTCTCTCTCTCTCTCTCTCTCTCTCTCTCTCTCTCTCTCTCTCGTACACACACACACACACACACACACACACACACACACACACACACACTTTTAAACACATACACACAATACTACTATTCATTCAGAAATTCTTCTTTAGAATTGAAGAAATTGTCAAGCAGATTGATTTCAGTTTGTGGTTGGATTTAATAATATTATCTATTAAATTCCTTACATCACTGGAGAGGTGTTCAAATATTTGTATAACTGAGTACCTGATTACACTGCAACAAAAAGGCTGAGTGATGGATAGTGTAAATCATTTTTCCTTCTAGTATTATATTTACAAATGAATTTTACTGTTGTTTTCAGACTGATTGTTTGTTGACAACATACTTCATAAGGGAGTAAATACACTGTGAGGCTGTTGTCAGTTACCCAGTTGATCAAAAAGCTGTCTGTCTACAAGAGGTTGTAGAACGCACATTATATATTCTCCAAACTACACACTTCTGTTCAATACATAGCCTTTACATCAGTGGTGAGTTACCACAGGATATGATGCTAAAAGACATTACTGAGTGAAAATAGGAAACTTAGTCCACTTTTTGATATTTTTAGTGCCGAACTCTGATGATTTCCATAACGCAAAAGCTGCAGAACTTAGACATTTAAGACCTGCAATATATGACTTCCAGTTGAGGTTCTTATCACTATTGCCACTTAAAAATTAAAAAGAGTCTATTTTATTTATTGATTCTCTCACATGAATTATTTCTAATGGTGTGGTCAGGCCTTGTGCAGCACTGAATTTTATGTGCTGGTATTGTGTTTTCTTTAAATTCAGTGACTGCCCATTTGCAGAGAACCAGTTATTGATTCTCAATAAAATATAATTTACATTTTCAAGTGTTCAAGTTACACCATTAAGCCTGATTATAATGATTGCAAAGAGAAATGTTTCAGCTTCTTGGGAATATGGTGGAAGATTATTAACATACTATTCTGAAGATGCTGTTTCATTGTGTACATTCCTTGAGTTTCTTAATACAACTCTCTGCACCCATGAAGACAGACATTATGTAAACCAGTTACCAGCAAGATCTTTGATACTGTGATCTTTGATGAGTTTCTCCAGGAGAACAGTGGGTAGCACAACGAAATGCTTTTGACAAGCCACAGAGAATACCAATTAAAAGTCACAAGAAAGTCTCTGAATGCTATACAAATATGAAAAGCAAGATACTACTTTGAAACCACATATGAAGTTCTGTAGGGAATAGTACAGGAAAGCTACATTAGTTGCAAAAAGGCATAAATGATTGAGACATCAGAAAGGCGAGCAAGAAAACAAAATCATTTTGGAAATTTATTAATAATGTTATAGGCAAACATGATATAGCAAGTGAAAAATTTAACATGAAACACAGAAATAAAATTTTGGATGACCTACTTCTAATGGCCAATATATTTAATGGTCATTATTTTCATTGTAGCTCAAAGGCTGATTATAAGCAAATATGATATAAGCACAAATGTAGAAATTCTAATAAGTGAAATAACAATGTATCTACATCCACTAACACCCAAAAAAGTACAAACAGCTATCAGTAAATTAAAGAATAAAATGGCCAGTAAATCTGATGATGTAGTGACTCCCCCATACACATTCCATGGTACAGTCATGTAGGCTGGGTGAGAGTTCCGTGGTTCCGTGCCACAATGTGTTTATTCTTTCTCTTGATTGTATTGTTATTCCTTGCTTTGTCTTGTCGACACTGAATGTCAAGCAAACTGATTTTGCCTGTGTAATTAATTTATATGTGGAAATAAATCTGCATATAATTGGTACTGCCAGACATGATCACGCATTGCAATACTTCTGTACCAGCTCCCACGTTCCACACCATGTCAAAATTACAACTGTTATTTCTGCACCTGCCACATCAGTCTTCCATTCAGCACAAAGATAAATTCCTCACCAGTGCCCATCAAGCCAGCCTCAAATAATGGAGTTATCAGCAGGGCTGTGATCAAACCACTGCCTCCTTGGCACTATAACCACTTTTGGCTTGCACAATTAGAGAGCTAAATCATCTTAACACATTAGCTGCATTAACAGTAGACCTTGCCACAGAAGTCCAAGACATTCTGGCTATGCTTCCAGAAACTGAATGATATGGTGCCATAAAGAATGCATTAATTATGCAACTGTCCCAGTTTGAAGCTGGACAAGCTTTTACAAACAAAGGAACTAGACAACAGAACTCTGTCCCAACTGTTTCATTGCCTGCATACTCTTGCAAGTAATGTCAGTGATGAAATATTGTGCAATATATGGCTATCCTGACTATCAGTGGGTGCACAGAAGGTTTTAACGGTAGTTCTCGGATGTTTGAATGCATTAGCACAAGCAGATGATAAGATCATGGAAATGTATTAGGTGGCAAGTGTCGTGATGTTGGCTACTGCACCAGATAACACAACCTCAGTGACTTTGTTGTCACTAAAATATCATCTAGCTGAGCTTACAATACAAGTGACCACACTATAAAAAGCACACAAAAGGCAATGCACACACTGATGATCAAGTACTTGAAATCATTTACCAGTGACACACAACATATGTTGGTACTACAGAAAATTTTGTGAAGATGCACAGAAGTACATACCACCATGTAAAGTGAATCGTGATGCTGATACAGGAGCAAAAAAATGGTTCAAATGGCTCTGAGCACTATGGGACTCAACTGCTGAGGTCATTAGTCCCCTAGAACTTAGAACTAGTTAAACCTAACTAACCTAAGGACATCACAAACATCCATGCCCGAGGCAGGATTCGAACCTGCGACCGTAGCGGTCTTGCGGTTCCAGACTGCAGCGCCTTTAACCACACGGCCACTTCGGCCGGCTATACAGGAGCAGTTACAATGATGTACACCAGCAACACACAACATGTGTTTATTAGATGTTGCTACACATAAGTGCAGTACCTGATAGACACCAGAGCAGAAATATCATTGTATCCTGCAATGAGGTTATGGCATCACAGCCACAATTATGCTTGCCTGTATGCTGTAAATGATACAAAGATTACAACATACGGACATGTCACTTTACTACTCAACCTTGGACTGTATTGTACCTTTCAGTGGCAGTTTAGTGTGGCTGATGTATCACACTCCATACCTGGAGCAAACTTCCTGGCATTCTACAGTCTGTACTGGACCTATGTTGGCAGTGATTAAGCAACACAACAACAAACAAGACTGCACAAGGTAAGGTGAACTGGACTATTACTACAACAATCAGAATGCTTGCTGGAGGCACAAAATACAGACAACTACTAAAAAATTTCCCAGAGATTACATGGCAGTCAGTAACATTAGCACATGTCAAACATATGATGGTTCATCATATTCTCACTACCCCAGGCCCGCCAACTTATGCACGCCCTTGATGTTTAGAACTGGATAAATTACAAATTATCAGACAAGAGTTTCACAACTTGTTAGCTCAAGGCATTTGCTGCTCTTCATGTGGTACCCAAAAAGAAGAATGTTGGCACCCCTCCGGTGATTACTGGCAACTAATGCGAGAACCATTCTGGATAGATATCCCATGCTGCATGCAGAGGATTTCTCTGCTGGGGTACAAGGTAAAACAATATTTTCAACAATAGATTTGATCAAAATATACTATCAGATTCTGGTTGCTCCTGAAGTCATTCCCAAGACAGCTGTCAACGTTCTGTTTGGCTCCTTTGAGTTCACACAAATGACATTAGGGCTCTATAATGTATCACAGACTTTTCAGTGCATCATGGATGAGATAATGCATGATCTAGAATGTTATTACGTCTATATAAACGATGTGCTCATTTTGTCTGCATCTGAAGAGGAACATGTGCTGCATTTGATGAAGTTGTCTGAAGACTTGCACGCACAAGGACTAGTAGTGAACCCATCAAAATGCATTTTTGGCATCAAGGAAATCCAGTGTTTTGGCTGCACAGTGAATGCATTTGGCGTTTGGCTGCTGAAAGACAAGGTGGGAACCATACATTTGTACTCACAGTCAGTTACAATTCAGCAGTTGTGACATTATCTTGGTGTAATAAATTTCTACCAGAGCTTGTGTTGCATCATGCATTAATAATAGCACCATCGAATGGACTCTGGAAGGGTGCATGTAGGCCAAATGATAAGACTTCAATGGACATGTGAGGCAGACTCCATTTTCAATGTTATCAAAACAGCAATAGTAGCTGCAGCTCTACTAGCACACCCTGTAGCAAACACGCCGTTAGCATTAGTGATTGATTCTTTTGCTAACACAGTTGGAGCAGTGCTGCAGCAGACAATAAACCAGAGTTGGCAACCACTTGCTTTCTTTGACCAAAAGCTGTCTGCTTCTCAAGAGAAGTGGGTGACATATGATTGTGAGCTGTACGCAAACTATGCTGCAGTAAAAAAATTCAAGTGTTCTTTGGAAGGCCACAATTTCAGTATCTTTGCAGACCACAAGTCATTAATTTATGCCTTCAGAGTGAATCCAAGTAAGGCATCACCAAGCCAGCTAAGTCATATTAACTACATTGGAAATTTGCAACTAACATCATATATGTGCAAAGCACTCTCTCGGATTGAGATAATGGACATAATTGAGCATACATCACCACACATTAAGGCCATAGCTGCAGCTATTGATTTTGGTGCCATGACATCGACACAAGAAGAAGATGGGGAGCTGCATACTGTATATTGCTTGCACAACAGTCAGGTTTTCAACTACGAAGAGTGACAATACCAGGAACAAACATGGACTGTTTTACTAGAATTGTGAACAGCTTTAAAGTGTGACCTCCAAGCCACAGTAGAGAGTTGGTGTACGGTCAGTCATTACATCTGCCTAGAGAGTTCATCCATGATATGAGAGATGAAACCATCACAGTATCAGACTTTGCTACCATGTTGCAATCCTACATACATTAGTTTTGTCCACTACATCCTTGGGTACACACCTGATCCTGCACTTTTGTCTTTGCAGATTTAGCCAACTGTTCACATGTGCTATTATGTAATGTTGTGGTATGCAAACCACAGCAACCCCCATATGAAGGTCCATATGCAGTAATTAGTCATGGTGACAACAATTTCAAGATCAACATCTATGCCATACCTACCATGGATGCACCTGGCCATATCAAATGGGCATTTCAAGATTCACAGCCAACAGAAAAAGACCTTAGGAGGGAGAGGCAACAACTAAAGATTCCCTCACATGACAAACTGCAGAGGAACCATGATGAACATTGGATGCTGCCACACAGGAAACATCAGCAGGTGCTACCACCCCACAGCTAGAGGAACACTCTGATCCCAAAGAGAAGTCCCCAGGTTTCAAGTAAGGTGTGATGATGCGATCTGGATGGCATGTCATATTTAATGAGATGTATTGCTGGCACTGGGGAGGGGGAATAGTGTAGGACTCCCGCCAATACATTCTGCAATACAGTGGTGTGGACTGTACAAGAGTTCCATGGCTCCATGCTGCATTGTGTTTATTCTTTGTTTCTGATTGTGTAGTCATTCCTTGTTTTGTTTTGTTGACACTGAATGTCATCCAAACTGCATAGGTCTGTATAATCAATAGTGTATGTGGAGATAAATCTTTTAATCTCTTAACCACAATGGTATCCCTGGCAAAACTGTTAAATATAATGCTGGTAATGTTGTCTCTGAACTTGTTGAGATCATTGCCTCCTTTCTATTGGACTATTTACAAGTAGACTTAAGCTGTGAACAGTAATAGCGGTTTACAAAAGTGATGACAAGTTTGACATTAAAAACTTCAGACCACTGTCATTATAACTATGACCTGTATTAAAAATAAATAAATAAAATTTGAAAGAATACTGTAATGTATGATAAATTGCTAGACTTCCTAAACAAAAAGCAAAGGTCTTTGAAGTGCACAATATAGTCTCAGATGTGACACTTCAAGGCAGACAACTTTCTTCAGTTTCTTAAAAGTCACTTACAAAACTTCTGAGGATAATGAACTAATTTATAAACTTTTTGGAACTTTTTTAAACTTTTGACCTTATAAATCATGATATGCTACTGTTAAAACCATTTTGGTATTTCCTATTATTTGTCTGATAGGGAAGAAAGAGCATAAATTTTTCAGGAAGGTAAAGGGTACCATTCTGAATATAAAAAAGTTAGTTATGGGGTGCTTCAGGGTTCAGTATGAGTCCCACTGATGTTTTTTTTTATTGACAATCTACAACAACAGATTTTAACAGCAGGTATTGTATTATTTGCTGATGATAGGAGCTTCTTTATGAAAGGAAAGAATGATTATGAGTGGCAGCAGAAACAAACAGAAAAAGCAGTAGAAAAATGGTTAAAAGATAAGTGTTAGTGATAACAAAACTGTATGGATGATCTTCAACTATATCAGAAATAAAACTAAAACCAATTAGTAATATTTATATTTGAAAGTTTTTGTTTCATTAAGACTTATCAAAAGTTTTCAACTCTGAACATTTTGATAAACAAGCATTAAACAAGGATGACTTTCATTGGGATGTACACACAAAGTCAATATATCAGGGCTGTGGATTATAAAAAGCAAAAGTTCTCCACAAAGCACTGCTAAGTAATACCCAAAGAACACCAAACTTAAATAATTTGAAAGAGAACTGAAAGATGTACTAACACTCATTAGCTTGTACAGAATTAATGAATATTTAGAAGAAAGCACGGATCACATTCTACTACAAAAAGAGCAGTATAAATGATCCACAAGACTACCATCTTGTTTCAGTGACATCCACTTATTGCTGAATCTTAGAACTTATCCTGTGCTCATACATAATGTCGTGCAGCAGTTCGACAGAAACGTGGAAATACCACAAGAAATGCATGCTTGAACATAATGCAGAGGCTATCCAAGCTTGCAGGTATTGTTGTTGTTTTTGACCATGAGCAATGTCCTCATCATGTTGCAAATGTCAGTCATTGTCAGAACAGTGTTCTGTGTATTTGTAAGTGCATTATGCTGGAGCTAAGTGAATTTGAATATGGGCAAATTGTTGGTGCTTGTATGGTTGAAGATTAGTAACCAAGAGAGCCAAAGTGTTTGGAATTTCAAGAGGCACTGTATTGAAGATTTATATGCATACAGAAAAAGCACAGTAATGTCATCCACTAACTCACAATGCAGATGAAAGTGTGTGTTGAGTGACCATGACAGACAGTCATTGAAGAGGACTGATACAAAAAATAAGAAGACCATGGCTGCAAGAGTCACTGCAGAACTGCATGTTATACTTGCAAATCCTGCCAGCACCAAATCAACATGAAGGGATCTCCATAAGCTGGGAATTGCAGGATGAGCAAGAATTCCAAAACTGCTTATCATTCATGCAAATTCCTTTAACAGGAAGGAGTGGTGTCAGAGTTATAAAACCTGGCCAAGAGTGTCATTTGGTTGGATGAGTCTTGTTTCATGCTGTTTTCAACTTCTTGCTGAATTTACATCACAAGAGTGAAACACAGCAGGGGTCTGGTGACAATTTGGGTACCCATATCATGGTATTCCATGGACCCCATGGTTACTCTGCAAAGTCTCATTTCTGTGTGCCTAATTTAGCTGACCAGGTCCATTGTCTGGTAAATGGTTGGTCCTCAATGGTGCTGCTGTGTTCCAGGACAACAGGTCTCCTATTCACACGGCTCACAACATCCAGGACTGGTTTTTTAAGCATGATGATGAATTCTCACATCTATTTTGGCCGCCACAGTCACCAAATCACAAAATTATTAAACGTTTGTGGTCTACTTTGGAGAGAAGGGTGCATGATCACTATCCATTTTCATCATCATTACATAAATGAGCTACTATTATGCAGGAAGAAAAGTATAAGTTTCCCTTGAAAACCATACAGCACTGTAATTATCCACACTAACAAGGGGAGGCCATGACATTGGGATCATAGATTCACTTCAAACTTTGCACACCTTTAGTAGGCCAAAAAATCAACATAATGTGCAAGTAGTAAGATACACTACTCCGGGCAATTCCAAGAAAATTACGAGAGAAATTTTACACATCTATTATTTGGCTTATGTGCCTATGCATAGGTGCCAGATGTTAGAGTTCATGGTGGTCAAGTGGTTAGCCTTCGAGCTTCATAAGACGAACGTGTATGAGGTGATGGTTTGACTCCTACTCAAACCTTCATTTTTGTAGTACAAGTGTAAATTCTATAATATTCAAAAAATTTGCCCCTACACTATCTGTTCTTGCAACTTTGGCAACATCTCACCTCTACGCAGGTTAACTGCCAAATGGGGCCTGCCTCTGTGCCTGCAGCTCGAAGCATCGAAGTGCAAAGTAGTTCTGAGTACCTTACCAGATTGCATGTATAAAGGATTCTGCAAATCATGACAGGCATACACTTTCAGGAAAACTCTATGTATTTCTTCCTTTACTTGTCAATAGTTATAAATATGTTTCTTCTAATAATTAAACTTAATTAAGAAAGTAAGTAGCTAAATAACAAGAAATTCACTAATATTTCATACAAATACACAAGGTTTTTTTTTATTGAATTACCACTCAGATATCATATAAATTAAATAATATGACCAGTGATGAAAGAAAGAGATTAAACATTAAGTCTGAGCGTTAGTTGAATCATCACCTGATACACACACTTCTTTCGAGCACTAACCACTTGACCACCATCAACTCTAGTGCCAAGCACCTGTACACAGATACATCACTTACGTAACAGATGTGTAAAACTTCTCTTGCAATTTTCTCTCTTGCAGTTTTCTCTGAATGGCCAGAAAAGTGCACTTTACTACTTGCAAGTTATGCTTTTTTAATGGCCTACTAAAGGTGTACAAAGTTTGAAGTAAATCTGTGATCAAAATGTCGTGGCCTCCCCTTGTAAGAATGCCTTTTGAATGCCAACAGTTTTCCTACTCTACAAGTGACAGATGTAGAAGGAACTTCAATCATGTCCCAAGGAAGTGTGTTGGGTCCCTTGTTGTTAATATTGTACATTAATGGGCCAGCAGACAATATTAATAGTGAACTCAGACTTTTTGCAGATGATGCAGTTGGGTATAATGAAGTACAGTCAGAATGCAGCTGTACAAACATTCAGTTAGATCTTGATAAGATTTGAGAGTGATTTGAAGACTGGAAACTTGCTTTAAACATTCAGATACAAAAAATTGTGCATTTCACAAAACACAAAAACAAAAGTTTTCTATGACCACAGTATTAATGAGTCGCAGATGGAACCAGTCATCTCATACAAATATCTGTTTGTAACAGTTTGTACAGATGTGAAATGGAACCCCACATAGGTAGATCAGGTGGCAGACCTTGGTTCAGTGGTAGGATGCTGGGAAAATGCAATGAGGTTACAAAGGAAGTTACTTACAAGCATTCATGCGACCCTTTCTAGAAAATTGGCCAAATATATGGAACCCTTACCAAATAGAACTAAAAGGGGATATTGAATCTGTATGCAGAATGGCAGCACAAATGGACTGAGGTTTCTTTGAGGCACAGGAGGATGTTACTGAGATGTGGTAAGACCTGAACTGAGAGGCAGTTCAAAGTAGATGCTAACAATCTCGTGAAAGCCTACTTACAAAGTTTCAAGAAGAATAGGCTATTAAGTGAGAAATTTAGAAACATATTACAGCTCCTACCTATCTCCCCCACAGGATTAGATGAATTACACAGTACACGGAGACATTCAAGCAGTCATTGTACTAGCACTCCATACAAAAATGGGATCAGAAAAATGTAGGGGGACGTACTCTACACCACGCACTTCACATTGACTTCTAGAGTACAGATATTGATGTAGACATGGACAATCCCAATAGGATGTCCACACCACATTTCTCAGAATCAGTTGTGCAGTTTAGAAGTGAAACCTATCCTGGTAGTTTGATCACCCATAACAATCCAGAATGAATTTTCACTCTGCAACAGAGTGTGTGCTGATTTGCAACTTCCTGGCAAATTAAATGTGTGTGCTGAACAGAGACTCAATTCTGTAAACTTTGTCCATGAAGGCAAAGGTTGCAGGTTTGAGCCCCTGTCTGGAACATAGTTTTAGTCTGCCAGGAAGTTTTCAAATCATAGTTATGTTACATTTCCTTGAAGGTTGTCTGACGTTTTTCCAACACTGGAGCAGGTTAAACAACAATGTAGAAACAAGGGAAGAGTAGCTTACATTTTTGAAATGGATATGCTTGCAGTAAAGATAAAAATTAAGTCTCAGTTAGCAAAACAACACCTGCCTACATAAAGCACAAATCCTACTGAATGAAATGATGGATTCTTTGAACATTATTAGTAAAATAATTTGATTGTAAAACATGACTAGTGACTGTCTAATAATTTACTGATTTAAGCACAATTATTATTCTTGACAGTTTTAAAGAAGTTGTCTCAGGAACCACTGAAAATGGAACCATATGTTTACATGATGTTTTACATACGAAATGGTTCATGATTTAGCCACTTTCCTCTCAAAACACTCATTATTTCTTGGCAACTTGTGTCTAGCTAGACTATTAATAATTGTTATACTTTGTTGTACTGTTTCCTATCAGGTTTTATCAGGGCCAGAGGAATTAATCTTCAGATCTGTGGCAAGAAGAAAAGACATTTGAAGACAAGTTATAGACCACGTGTTCCACTCAGGGCCACTATCAAGGATTTTTTAAGTATTTAACAGTCAGGGTATAGTAGAGAAATGGAAAAAGATTAGTGGATGTTTTGGTGGAATATATGACTGTGTAGTGCTGAGTGAGAGAAGGGAAGGGGATGGTAGGTGGAGGACAGGGACTAGTGTAAGTTCTGGCTGGGAGGGGGGGGGGGAGGGAGGCTATATTGGAGAGAGAGAGTTACCCCTTGTACATTTCAAAAAAGCTGATGGTGGTGGGAAGAATCCAGACAGCACAGGCTGTGAAGCTGTCATTAAAGTAAAGCACAGTGTGTTCGGCAGGATGTTCAGCAACTGAGTGGTCCAGTTGGTTTTTGGCCACAGTTTGTCAGTGGTTATTCATGTGGACAGATAGCATCTTAGTTCTCATGCCCATACAGAAAGCAGCACGGTGATTACAGCTTCGTTTGTAGATCACATGGCTGCTTTTGCAGATAGCTCTGCCCTTGGTGAGTTAGGAGATGCCTGTTACTGGACTGGAGTAAATGGTGGTGAGAGGATACATGGGACCGGTCTTGCAGCTATGTCTATTTCAGGGATATGACCCATAAGGCATAGGGTTGGGAGCAGGTGTGGAATAGGGACTGACAAGGAAATTTTATAGCTTTCTGGCCAGATGGTGGGTACGTGGGAGGCAGTAGGTTACTGGAGAGACAACACATGGGACATCTGTTTCTGTAAAAGGCAGGGAGAGTGATGATTTGTGAAAGGCTCAGTGAACCCTTGTTTATGCAGTAATACCATGACATATGCTACAATGTTTTACACAAATTACATGATTCATCTGTTTGAGCACCTCTAGTTCCCCACTCTGCCCACACAATGACTGACTCATGACAAATTCAGACGTTTTTCGTGCAGAGTCTGTTTATCCCTGAAGCTGGCTCAGTTGATGGATTCTAACTATGTCATCCAAAAGAAGCATAACTGATTTATTTGCATCAAACAAGAGAAGAAAATCATTATCTTCAGAATATAGACTTAAAATTATCAAAAACTTCAATGCAAAAATTAAAATTCATAAATTGGCAAACAAGTTTCTTCTAAGGGAATTAACAGTCAGAACAAGTATAAAAGGTAAAGACAAAATTCCCAAAGCTGAGAGAATGCTCAGGTTTTGAATTCAAGTATAATTTGTTAACATCATGATATTGTTGCTCAGATGCAAAGAATGTTAAAATTATGGTATGAGAATTAAATAAGAGTGAAAAATTCTTCTGTTGATCAAAATATCGTGTGCTCTCAAGCTAATCTGATTATTGAGAGACTGAAAGAAGAAAATGGGGATGCAGCCAAAGATAAAGTGTTTGAAGTAAATAATGGTTGATTTAGCCAATTCAGAGGTCATTGTAATTGGCACAGCATCCCAGAAAGTGGAGAAGTAGCAAGTGGTCTATCCAGAGGAACTAAAAGCAATAAAAGAAGAAGGTAGCTATATCAGCCAAACCATGTCCGTAGATGAAGCTGATCTGATCTGGAAGAACATGTCTTTTGTTGTGCATGAAGCGAAAATCTTTCCAGGTTTTAAAGTGGCTGAAGGTTGACTGACAGTGATGGTTGGTGCAAATGCATCAGGTAATAGTAAATCTTCTCTTAGTTTATTACTCAGAAAATTCAAGAGTTTTAAATATATATTTAAAGCTGGGTTGCCTGTAATCTGGAAGTCGAATGCCAAATCTTGGGTAACAATTTCTTTTTTGAGGACTGGTCTGATCATTGCTTCATAGCTGAAGTTGAACATTATTGTCAATCAATACAAATCCCATTTAAAGTAATGTTATTAATTGAGGATACACTGTGTCATCCTCCTGTTACTCCAATTAGTTTTGAACAATGAGTGAAAGTCATAGTTTTTCCACTCGATACAATAATACAATTAGCCTGCTTTAACCAATGGACTAGGGAGAGATTAAAACATTTGAAGCTTACTACACAAGATGACCATCTGCATATCCTCATGAAACTAAGACAAAACAGTGACCTCTCTATAAGACTTTCAGAAGGAATTCAATGTTTTAGATGCCTTGAGAACTATTGCATAATCACGCAATGAATTTCACAAAAAACTGTGTCCATTTTTTTTACCACTGAATCCCAGGGGGAATCAGCACAGACTTGATTAGGTTGATAATTTGATTGAAGAAGTAAATTAAATTTAGAGAAGGATGGGGATGACATTCAAGAACTGTTGGATTCACATAATTGGGAGCTGACAATCGATGAGCTTATAGATATGCATGAGCAAGAGCAAAACATTGAGCACCCCGTTTCTTTAGACCCAGTTTAGGCAGAAGATCAGAGATGGTTGCAAACTTGACACAAGGCCTCAGTTCACTTGTAAAAGGCGAACAAATTTTAGGAAAAATCGATTCCAGTGAAATGTAGATATCTGCTAAAAATGGGGAGCAAATGATTTATTATTGTGCTTTGAGGAAATTTTAGATGAGAAGAAGAAAAAAACTGATTTGTCAGATGACATTGTTACATTTTATGAAGCCTTCTACTTCACAATAACTTCATTTTACATTATTGCAGTGCATAATTCTGTACTGAAATGTAATTTGTTTTTGCTGGCCATTTTATTAAACTTTTTTCTTCTAAATTACACTGTTTTCTTTAGTCTATGGTCCCAGTTGAACATAATTTGTATGTATTTATATGTAAAATTAGACCCTGACGTACACAAATTAGACTTATACTGTTGTCACTCTGGGCCTATTGTGTAAATCTGGGGTACTACTGTATTTATAGAGGGACTGCTTGTCACTGCAGATATGATAACCATGGGTGGCTATTCTCTGGAATGTACTTCTTGGTATGGAATGTGAGGCAGATGTTGAAGTGGAGGTATTGCTGGTGGCTGGTGTATTCAATATGGAGGGAGGTACTGATGTACTCATCCTTGAGGGAGGTGGGGAGGGGGGGGGGGTCAAGATTGAGGAAGGTAGCATGTTGGGTTAAGAAGGACAAATTGAAGTGTTTCTGTGGGAATAAAGATGGGGTGTTCTTACCCTTGGTCCAGATCAGTCAGAGACAGTGGTCGTGTGTGTGTGTGTGTGTGTGTGTGTGTGTGTGTGTGTGTGTTTTGTGCCTCTGTAAATATGTATGTGTTTTCGACTTCAGAGGAAGGCGTTTTTCTGGAAGCTTAAATGTATTGCAGTCTTTTTGTTGTGCCTGTCTGCGACTCACCATCTTCTCTATATAGTGAGTAGCAATTTGACATTTTCATAATATTGTTGTTATACTAAACTGGACTTTCAATTGCTTGACACACCAAACGGACTTGCATTATTGTAACTATACTTAAAATATCTGTGGATAAATGTGGATCACTATGTTCAGAGTAAGTTGAAATTCAGAACAGGGCTTGAGTTATTGATTACACAATTTGTTTTTATTTTACTTGACTCAGAGAAGGAACTAAGATTTTTACTGTAATTTAATTAAAACAGCCCCAAAACTTCTGAACTATTGGAAAAAATTATATGGAAAAGCTTTTGACAGTGGAATAAAAAGTCATAATGTGACACAATTCATTACAGAAAACTGAATTAATTTCAAATGAAAATGAATCTTCTGGAGTTTTTAGGTAATGGAGACATCATCCCATAAAGTATTGGTGAAGGGTATGCAATGAATGATGATGTTATTAAGCCTTTGAGACAGGCCTTAGTTGACGTTGTTAGAGCAGAGGTCACAACACCAGTAACTTACTTCTGATTTTCTGCCTGAAGTAGGCAGTTAATAAGCATAACACACCATACTCCCTAATATTAAATGTGAAATTCACACAAAAATGCAATGAATTAGCCATTAGAATAACACTGAATCAACTGTAGGTTCTTGGGGAAACTTTATACATTAACTAAATTAGTAAAGTACTTGAAAATGGGATTGTAACCAGAAACCTAGGTTGTGAAGTAACCATAATAAAATTTGTTAAACAAGGCAAAAACAGTATTTGTTTAGTTATTTGTTAGCCTTTGTTATATTGATTAAAGTAATTGTTTCAGTAACGAATTACTGTTGACTAACTTTGGCATACATATCATACTATACAAATCAAATGAATTCTGCCATTCCTGAAACAAATTCAGTTTCTGGAGAGAGAGAGAGAGAGAGAGATATTAGTTTTATGATATGTACTATTAAATCCACCATGATTCCCTAGAAAGGGAAGGAATTAATACAACAAGTTTGTGTTCATTTGGACATCGAGTTCCTGAGAAATGTAGTACTGGATCAGTTGGATAAGAATGAGAGGGAGAACTGACTCTTACTGTGGGTGTGTAATCATCTTGACATTTGCCTGAAAAAGTTTAGGGACATCATGTACAACTGAAGACAGCTGGAGGGAAATTCTGAACTTCAAAATACTGGTATCAAACATCAAATTGACTTTGCAAAAGAATGAAAATTCAATTAAAGGTGGTAAGATAGCTATTTTGAACTTATAAGAACCATGTATTTCACTGCATAGATTAGAAGCCTTAATGCCAACTGACTTAGCATATTATCACTTTCTGCTGTTGTCTAGATGTTTTCTGCTACAATGGCACAAATGTAAAAAGAAAAAAGTACTCATTCAAGTAAAGTGAGCATTAAAGATATTGTTTAAAGAAGTTAACTGCACTTCGTGCCGAGGCCTCTTCAAAGATTTGGAATTCTTAGTCTCCCTTTTCAGTGCATTTGCTTTCTGGTGGTACTTGTTGCTGGTAATAAATATCAACTGCAATTGAGATGCAGTTAAGGTAACCACAACACAAAACACAGAATCAGTTTGTGTGTATACTTTTCTTTTCTAGAGTTCAGAGTGTGTTCTATATTTTGGTGGGAAGGTGTTCCAGTGAACTTACATCAGATATAAACAAAAACCTTTGAACAAATTACCTGATGATCAAGATAAAATCAAAGATCCCTACCACTTGGATGAGCTTGGCTTCCTCACCTGACAGCTGCACGACTAGACTGGCATGTGATTGCCGTTACAATTTCATTCATCTCAGAGATGACACTGGTGTTTTGGTACTGCTGCAGCAAGAAGTTGAATGCCTCGTCACCACCCTGGCGCACACCTTCGCAGTACACAACACTTTTCATATCTGGGTCAACCCTGAAAAAACAACAATGTTATTCATAACAGTGCATTCAAGTGAGTCACTATATTAGTACATTAGTAGCTTACTCATTTACTAATACATATAAAAATACAAATGAAAAAAGTGACTGACAAAGCTGATGAGATCATTTGCTGTGGAAAACACCATACTGTGCTAGAATGAGCATGGAAATTAGGAGATATAAAATGCAGCTACCAGTAAGCATTTCATGCGATGCTCATTTTTATATGTACTATCAGCTGAATTCCAAATTAACACCTAGCACACCTTACTTCAACAAAAATAAATTAAAAACTAATTTCATAAAGAAAATAAAAAAACAGCAATAGAAATATATTTTAAACACATATAAAAATAATTTTAAAAATCAGAAAAATCATAATTTTTACGGAATATGATAATAAATGAAAATCAGTAAATTAAGAATTTTTATGTGAATCAAACTGCCTCCACATGAAATACAATTAAAATTTCTTGAGAACAAATTTTAACATTTTTTCATTTTTATTTTTTCTAATTTTTTAATTTCTTATTATTTTATTATTTCTAATAAATGTTTTATCTTATAAATTATAACAAATAAAATTATGACTAATATGTGAGAAAAATTTAAATGTGACGAAAATATTTTTAATAAACCAAGAGAGAAAAACTTTAATGTAATATTTGTATTTTAAACAATCTTTAACTACAGAATATTTGAAAAGTAAAAAACAAAAAAAGGGTATTGATTATATGAAAGAATGCGGTTATGAATTTATTTTTACTTATAAAGAATATATTATAGATATTCAGTAAGAAATAGAAAAGTCAAATTCTCTCTTTTACATGACTATAAAAACATTTTTTTATCATGATTATCTATTATGACATCTATATTATGAGGATTGTGATTTACCCAAAACATATAGTAATTATTGTAATTTGCCAAATATAATAAAACATTATATAGAACTTTACTTATTATTCTTAGAAGTTTTTCGAAAAATAAATATAAAAATTAAAGATAATTTTTGAAAATTTTAATTTGTTTTAATTTTTAAGTTTAACACCCATGTTTTTGAATGTTTACCCTTCGTTTAACTTTCATTTGACTTTCTGTCAACCTTCATTTGATCTTTGTTAAGCTTTGTTTGTCTCCCAGATGTTCTTTGATGAACTCTATGATGGCTGTGTGTAATATATAGGAAAAAGACACCTGTCCTTCCTATGATATTTTTTCAATGGTAGTGTTAGAAATAGTTAAATCTAATCCCTCTGGTAGAATTTCTGTAAAATTGACACAAAAATATAAGTATTTAACTATTATTTTTACTTCAGGTTCTAGTGCCCACAATGTTATTCCTGAATGATGTGATAAAAATAATGCTGGATTCGAAATAAAAGACACATTATCAATTGAAACTAAAACTGTTATTGAAAATGTGGAAATTAGAATACCTGTTGTTAAATATGATCCTGATTATGAACTAGAATAAGCACATCAAAGATTTAAATGTGTATATTATTTTTAGAAGTTTCCCAAAAAATAAATATAAAAATTAAAGAAGATTTTTTAAAAAATTTCCATTTATATTCTATATTGAATATCATAATTTACACTTTTATCCATAAAAAAATTATACAAACTTAGGTATCACTAGGAATTTTATCATTAAAAATAGCTCATAATTTCATAGTCTTTTGTATTGCAGCCAAGTTGTTTGTTAACTCCTGGACTTGTTACCTGGCAAGCAAATTTTTTGTAGATTTTTACTCAATTAATCCATCTTCGGTTGTTGTTATTGTTGTTAATAATCAATAATTTCTTCTTTATTTGGTCTTTGCATACAAACATTATGATTATTTGCTACTCACATATTTCTCCTTTAGTAAAAATACCTGCAAAATATTGTGTTATGTCTAAATGTTTTATACAAATCTAATAAAATTTTTCTTATCTAAATGTAAGCTGAAAATGAAATGTGCTAAAATGAAATGTGTACTATAAATAAAAAATATTCTGTAAGAAAACTTCTTGGAAATAAAATAAAATCACCAAACAGATAATTTAAATAATAATTTAAATAATAATAATTTTATTACAAATTTAGTAGATATTATCTACACAAAAGGAGAAAATGTATTAATAGAATGTAAACCAGTTACAGAACCATTTTGCGACACTGTTATGATCATAAAAATAGCAAATTTTTATAGATTGTAAAAGAGAAGTGAAAAACGGATAATTTCTTGTAAACAGAGAAGCTTGTGGAATTTAATTTGATTTATTAATTTTAATTAGTTTATTAAGATCTAGATTTTCTAAATTTCATTTGTATAGACATGGAGTTAAAGTAAAAATTCCATATTTGTTAGACTCCTATTTTCTGTAGCTAATTTAGAAGCAAATGTTACCTTTAATCTTTGGTCTGGACAATTTAAAAAATCTACTATTTATTATATTTGGCAAATTACAATTATCACAATAATTTTGAGTAAATCATAATTATAACAATAAAGATGTAATAATAAATGATCATGATTTTCATGATAATCCACAAAATTTTTTTAAAAGTCAAAAGAAAGAGAGAATTTGAACTTTCTATTTCCTCCCAAATATCTATACTATTTTCTTTATAAGTGAAAATAAATTCATAACCGCATTCTTCCATATATCAGTACACTCATTATGTTTTTTAGTTTTCAAATGTTCTATAGTTTAAGATGGTTTTAAATAATTTTTATTGATATTACCTTTAATTTTTTCTCTTTTGCTT
The DNA here is from genome assembly GCF_023898315.1 of Schistocerca nitens. Lineage (NCBI taxonomy): Eukaryota > Metazoa > Arthropoda > Insecta > Orthoptera > Acrididae > Schistocerca > Schistocerca nitens. The sequence continues at coordinate 435,393,144 of NC_064617.1, forward strand.
TATTCAAGCTGTTTTCTTCAAATTTAAATTTGTCACAGGCAGCAGTCACATTCATATTTGTTATAATTTATGAGATAAAACATTTATTAAAAAAATAAAAAGGAAAAATAGAAATAACAAATAGTAAAGAAGTATCAGAAAAAATAAAAATGTTAAAATTTATTCTCAAAAAATTTAATTTTTTTTTCATGTGCGGCGCTTTTCATTCAGTTAAACATTTTTGATTAACTGATTTTCATTTATTTTAATATTCATATAAATTCATAATTTTTCTGATTTTTTATTTATATTTATATTCGGATAAAAATATACTTTTATTGTTGTTTTTTATATTTTTATTTATGAAATTCGGTTTGTATTTTATTTTTATCGAAATTAATATGGAGTGCTAGATGTCGATTTGGAATTTAGCTGATAGCAGATATAAAATAGGGCTGCATGCAAAATGTGTGTTGGTAGCCCAATTTGATATCTACTGATATTGATGATGTCCTTTCCAAATCAACTCTCCTTGTTTCCACCTAAGCAGATTAGAGAAACTGTAAAATTTTGATTTGGATGACCCAACAGACTTTTAAACCATGCTGTTCTTAAATATGAGTCTGTGCACTAACCACTAAGCCAAGTTTCTGAGTCTGAAAAGGACCTGTGATGAAGATGATATGCTGCTTTCACATTCTACTACCAACAAAGCTGCATATCAGAGCGTTCACATGACTTGATCAATTAGATTGTAATGTATCTTCTAAACCTGTAGTGCTGGAGTTTTATAGTACTAAGCAACTAATCTGGATTTTTTATGTACTTTACCTGCAATTTAGGGGAATGTTGAGGTATAGATTTAGCTCTAACGTCCTGTCAGTTTGTGAGTGAATATGGTGCTGTAACTCCCCTATATAATTCATCAGTCCACAGTTCCTTGTATATTACACTCTTGATCATGACATCTACCATTTATATCAAGATTTACACTCCACAAGTCACTGTACAGTGTGTAGCAGAGGGTATATTGTGTACTGCTGTCACTTTCCCCTTTCCTGTTCCAGCTGCTAATGGTGCATGAGAAGAATGACTATTGGGGAGATTTCATGTGTGCTTGAATCTCTTAGATTTTACCTTTGTGGTCATTCTGTGAAATTTATGTTGGCTGGCTCTTCTGGGAGTGTACTATATTCTTGGAATTTAACAGATAATCATATGATCACGTACAACTGTCTTGTAGCATCTTCCACTGAAGTGGGAGCAACATATCTGTGAGACCTACACACTTACTAAATGAGCCTGTAATGAAACACATTCCTCTTCCTTCACTCTTCTGTAGGGCTGTTCTCTCTATTACTCCTACTTTATAAGAGTCCCATACTCAAGTAGAGCCTACTGGTTGCATGGGATTTTGCTAAGCTACCCCAGTCATGAGCTGGCTACACTTCTTAAGGGTTTTTCTAATGAATGTCATTCTGTCATCTGGTTTTCCTGTGTTAGTTTTAAGTGGTCAGTTTACTTGAAATCACTCTCTACATAAACACCCAGATGTGTAAGTGTTTCAACTGTTTCCAGTAATTGTTTGGCAGTCATGTAATCTTTTAGCCTATTTGTCTGAATATATTACATTTGTTGTGTGTTGACAGTCAGCAGTCAATCCTTGCAGAAAACACTGAAGCTCTGTAGGCATTCCTGTGTTTTGCTACAATTTTCTGTCGTTGTAGTTTCTCTATACATCATCATCATCAGCAGCAACAAGCAGCCTCATACAGCTTCTAATGTAATCTAATTCCAATAAATCGATGAGCAGTAATGGCCTTAAGACATTCCCATGGGGTATGGTGGAAGCTCCATTAAGAATGACATACAGTGTTCTATTTACTAGAAACTCTTCAGCACAGTCACAAAGCAGTTGTGATATTCTGCGTGCTAGTATTTTCTTCAATAGATTATACCATGGAATTGTACCATAAGTCAAGGAACATGGCACCAACCTAGGCACCCGTAGGAGGACATATCTTCTGCCTTACGGGACTCATGGACTGCAAGGGTTAACTGGGTTTTAGATGAGAATTGTTTGCGAGATCCTTGTTGATTATTACAGAGGAGATTTTTAGTCTCCAGGAATGTCATAATAGGCGAGCAAGAAACACATTCCAAAATTCTGAATGAATTAACGTCAGCGGTATAAGCCTATAGTAGTGTACATCTGTTCGCCACCAATTCTTGTAAACAGGAATGACCTGCACATTTTTACTGCCACTTGCAACGTTTATTCCACCAGTGACCTACAATAAAACTGCTGCTAGATGAGGGACAGATTCTTCCTCATACTCTACATAATTGTTCCGTCAGATCAAGTCACCTTCTCCTGTTGAGTGATTTAGGTTGATTTTCTATCCCACTGTCACCATCTCGCGTCTCTAATATTGGTGTTCATGTGGTCTAATTCAATGAAAGAACCACAGCACGATGTTCCTCAGTGAAACAGTTTTAGAAAATAGAAACTACTATTTCAGTAGTACCCTTGCCATCTTCAGTTTCACTGCCAGTAAGGTCTCTAAGTGATTGGACAGTTGGCCATGATGTGATTGGACAGTTGGCCATGATGCATCGTCAACTCAACGTAAGATTAAAACTTTTTAGGATTTTCTGTGAGATCCGTTGATAGAATTTTACTTTAGAATTCGTTGGATGTTCCATGCATTACCCACGTTATGTACATTTTGACATTGCTTAGTTTTTGTTTGTCTATAAGGCAGGGCCGTTTCGGGAACATTTTTTCCACACAAGCAACGTATCATTATATCGTTCACCTATTCCTATTCCCCACCGCCCCCACCTCCCTCCTATCCCTTGCACACTTTCCCCTGTATTAATTTTCGCTACTAATTGTGGTACGCACCAGCAACGAAGGTGGTTTGATAAGCTGGTAAAAAAACAATAAAAATGTTTGTTTAGTAACAACTCACCTTACTTCTCAACATAGTCTCCTTTAAGGGATATGCACATAGTCTAGCGATCCTCCAGCTTTTTCGTCCCATTAGAAAAATAGGTTCTGTCAAGCTCTGCAAAATATTCATTAACTGCAACTGTCACTTTCTCGTTTGATGAAAATTTGTATCCATCAAGTCAAAGTTTCAAGCTAGGGAACAGGAAGAGGTCACTCAGGGCTACGTATGGTGGACAGTGGGTAAGGAACCAATTAAAAGCCCAATTCATGCATTATCACCGTTGTTATCGTTGATGTGTGGGATGGAAAGAACTTACTTATGTGTGCCAACTTGCTCTTTTTTCAGACGATTCAACAATGAAGAATAATAGTGTCCAGTTACGATTCTGCCCTTTTCCAAGTAATCTATGAGGATTATTCATTGGAAGTCCTAAAAACAGTATTGTATGAACCTTCACATGGTTCCAAATCAAAGAAACGAGATTGGTTCTGGGAACAGTGAAATGTTAACTCAGGTTCCACCTGACTCCTGACTCCTGCACACTCAGTTTGAGAAAACAGATGAACAGGAGTCAGATTTTATCATACAGCCTCCATTTAAACAGTGTTTAACAGAAAGTAATCAGAAACTGCCAGTTCATCTTCGCCAAAGCAGTTACAATCCCATTAGTATGCAGTATCAGTTATCTTTATTACACCAGAACATTCCGGGACTTAGAAATTAAAGTTGATGAACTACTCATTTGTATCGATGAAATGAATTCATCTAACCAAATTGACATAATCTGCCTCTCTGAACATCAAGTGACCACTGATATAGATATGTTAGACATTTCAGGATTTAAGCTAGCTTCCTACTCCTGCAGAGTAGATATGGATGGAGGAGGCGTTGCCACATTTATCAAAAACTGCCATAAATTCAAGAACATTGACATTAATAAATACTGTTTAGAGCAGCATCTAGAAGCATGTGCAATAGAAGTAGAGTTCCATAACAGATCCTATATAATAATAACTATATACCGAGCGCCTGCAGGAAATTATAATCTATTCTTAGATCATCTAGAAGCTCTTTTGGGTTATTTAACAGGAAGAAACAAAGAAATTTTGATTGCTGGTGACTTTAATACAGATTTTCTAATGCAATCTTCCAGTAAACATTCACTGCAGTTAGTAATGTTGTCTTTCAATCTAACTCACACTGTAAACTTTCCAACTAGGATCACTAAATCCTCAAGGACAGCCATTGATAACATTTTTATAGACAAATCAAAGGTTTCAAAATCATATCATAAAACCTGTTATAAATGGACTATCAGATCATGACACGCAGCTCCTTGTTTTAGATGTAAATTCTAAGCAGATTATCAAGACTGCTAAATCTGAGTACAGGAGAGCAGTCAATCAACCAAAAATTGAGTGTTTTAGAAAACTGCTCAAAGATATGAACTGGAAAGATGTTTATAATGCTCATGACATGAATGAAAAATGTAACACATTCATGAACAATGTCAGTACCATGTTTGAAAACTGTTTTCCTCTAAACGTTACTCAAATTAAACAGAAGTCTATAAAAAAACCATGGATTACACAAGGAATACAGATTTCCTGTAAGACAAAAAGGAAAATGTATCTGTCGACCAAGAATAGCTCCAATGCTGATGATTTAGCTAAATACAAGGAATACTGCAATACATCAAAAAAAGTAATTCAGACGTCTAAACAAATGCACTACGAGAAGAAGTTAGCAATGTCAGGGAACAAAATAAAAACAATATGGGATATAGTGAAAGAGCAGACTGGTAGAACCAGAAAGTAACAGGAGCAAATAGCACTAAGGGTAGATGACACATTAGTAACTGATGGGCATAGTGTGGCAAATCTATTTAACAAGTACTTTATATCCGTTACTGATAGAATGGGACTTTCGGGATCAGTAAATAATGCCCTTGAATATCTGAAACTAGCCTTCACAAATAGCTTCTAGTACATGAATATATCACTCACTTCGCCAAAAGAAATAACTTCCATAATAAAATCTTTAAAAACAAAGCATTCTAGTGGGTACGATGAAATATCAACAAAGTTAATTAAGGCATGTTCTTGTGAGTTTAGTACAATTCTAAGTTACTTGTGTGACCAGTCAATTATAACTGGGACATTTCCTGACTGGCTAAAATATGCAGATGTTAAGCCTCTATTCAAGAAAGGGGATAAAGAGATACCATCAAACTACAGACCAATTTCACTTTTGCCAGCATTCCCAAAAATTTTAGAAAAAGTAATGTACGGGCAGCTGCTCAACCATCTGACCACAAATAACATATTATCAAGAACACAGTTTGGATTTCTGAAGGGTTCTGATATCGAGAAGGCTATTTACACCTACAGTGAAAATGTACTTAATTCATTAAATAACAAATTACAAGCAGCAGGTATTTTCTGTGATTTGTCAAAGGCATTTGATTGTGTGAACCACAACATCCTTTTAAGTAAATTAGAATTCTATGGTGTCACGGGCAGTGCTGCAAAATGGTTCAAGTCATACCTCACTAACAGGAAACAAAGGGTGTCAGTGCAAGGGACTAGTGAATTAAGTCATCAGTCATCATCAGAATGGGAAGAAATTACATGTGGTGTCCCACAAGGATCCATCTTAGGGCCATTGCTTTTTCATGTGTACATTAATGATCTCTCATCAGTTACACTGCCAGAAGCGGAGTTCGTTTTGTTTGCAGATGACACAAGTGTTGCAATAAATAGTATGTGAAGTGTAGTTCTAGAAAGATCTGCTAATGATATTTTCATGGATATTAATAAATGGTTTAAAGCCAACTCACTGACATTAAACTTCGAAAAGACTCACTATATGCAATTCAGAACCTATAAGAGGTTTCCACCCAGCATATGCATAAAATACGAAGAAGAGCAGATAGAAGAGGTTGACAGTCTTAAATTCCTGGGATTACAACTTGATAATAAATTCAGTTAGGAAGACCACACCACAGAACTGCAGAAATGCCTTAACAAATCTGTATTTGCAATTCGAGTGTTAGCAGACATAGGCAACATAAAAATGAAAAAGCTTGCATACTTTGCCTCCTTTCATTCCATAATGTCATATGGTATAATATTTTGGGGTAACTCTTCAAGTCAAACAAAAGTTTTCAGAGTCCAAAAGCGTGTAATACGTATTATTTGTGGAGTAAATTTATGGATGTCATGTAGAAACCTCTTCAAAGAACTGGGTATATTAACTACTGCCTCTCAGTATATTTACTCATTAATGAAATTTGTCCTAAATAATATATCTCTTTTTCCAACAAACAGCTCAGTTCATACATACAATACCAGGAACAAAAATGATCTTCACAAGGACTTAAAAGCACTTACTTTAGTTCAAAAAGGGGTCCACTACTCAGGAACACTCATCTTCAATAATTTGCCAGTACACATAAAAAATTTAATTACAAATAAAGATCAGTTTGAAAGGAGCCTGAAAGACTTATTAGTGGCCAACTCCTTCTACTCCATTGACGAATTTTTTAATAGAAATAAATGATGTATTGTATATATTCCTACTATTAGTATTGTTATTTCAGCTTAAAAAAAATTGACATGTTCCACACCCACGAGGATCTCCTCAGCACGGATCTATGGAACTAAAAACTAATCTAATCTAATCTAATCTCGCATGTGGGGCTAACTGTCTTCATCACTTTGGTCAGCCGCATTGTAGCTTCCAAGAAAAATTTCTGAACCCAGGCAGCAGGCATCGATCCTGCTGACATAAGCAATGGTTTGCAGCCTGCGGCACCCAGTGCCCTTAGTAGCTGGTGGCAGAGCATACTTTATTTCATGGATTAGACACCCCGGTGAACTCCGTTACCAGTCTACTATTGACACTTCCAATGAACAACAAATCCACTTGTCAGTCCCATTCCCAAAAGATAAGGAGCCCCATGCTGACTAAGATGTACCCTCAGGAATGAGCAAGATCTCAAACATGTTTGTGAGGCCTAAGTTGATCACCCTGTGGCCAGTATCCACTTTCACCATCTGACCAGAGATTTGCAATCCTGCAACTGATCGTCATTGCACTATCAGATAACTGTAAACCAGGTCAGGTCAGAAATTTCTGAAGGTGCTGAGACATTATGGCTCCTAGGCAGCTCTAGAGGCACCAAAGGTGCCACATCTTTCGCCTTAGGTGCCTCACGCCATCGCAGCATGTGGCATCTGCCTAAACCCTGTCTACCTGACCAACACAACTTCCAAATGTTTCTGGTCCGTGGCAAATTCCCCCTACATCCGTACACAATAGGCGTTTTCAATATTATATAGAACAAAGAATACATTACTAGTCCAAGCACTTGCTAGAAACAGTCTACTTACTGCTACTAAGCTCCTCCTTGCACTCACTTCACTAACACTATACAAACGCTCGCAGAATACATCATCATTAACAGTAAACCTCGCCCTCACCAGAGAAGTCAATTATCTTGTGGCATCTGAGGGCAGATTCGTAACGAAACTAGTCAAATGACGCCTTCCAAAAGGAGAAACACTGGGGTGTAACTCCTTGTTGGTAATGAGTTTGTTAGGAATTGAGCGTCTTCAGAATGGGATCATCGTCCTAGAGAATTCTACGGAACATCGCCTGGAAGCTAGCGCTGCTCCAACCGTGTTTTGCTCTTCCAGTCATGGATGCAAATGGTCAAGCAATCCTTATGAACCACTTCATATGGATTGACTTAGGAATCAATCCCTTATAGTTACTGTAACACTACCTCAACAGAGAAGAACGTAAACAAATTACTCAAAGACAGCAAATCTTTCAATTTCAGTATGGATTATATATTTTTTGGTTGCAGGTGAAACCGAAAAATGGCCCGAGTACTAAGGTAACAGATGACACTGTGAAGGAATGTGAAACACTACTTCCTGGAACATCAGCTAGTGTTCAGCAAAAGAATGAAACTTCTGAGTATCAGTTTGATTTTAACGATCCTGGTACATGACCGAAGAGGTTTTCTGACTCTGAAAAACGTAACATCTTCATCTACATCTACATCCATACTCCGAAATCCACCATCCGGTGCGTGGCGGAGGGTACCTCGTACCACAACTAGCATCTTCTCTCCCTGTTCCACTCTCAAACAGAACGAGGGAAAAATGACTGCCTATATGCCTCTGTACGAGCCCTAATCTCTCTTATCTTTGTGGTCTTTCCGCGAAATGTAAGTTGGCGGCAGTAAAATCGTACTGTAGTCAGCTTCAAATGCTGGTTCTCTAAATTTCCTCAGTAGCGATTCACGAAAAGAACGCCTCCTTTCCTCTAGAGACTCCCACCCGAGTTCCTGAAGCATTTCCGTAACACTTGCATGAAGATCAAACCTACCAGTAACAAATCTAGCAGCCCGCCTCTGAATTGCTTCTATGTCCTCCCTCAATCCGACCCGATAGGGATCCCAAACGCTCGAGCAGTACTCAAGAATAGGTCGTATTAGTGTTTTATAAGCGGTCTGCTTTACAGATGAACCACATATTCCCAAAATTCTACCAATGAACAGAAGACGACTTTCCGCCTTCCCCACAACTGCCATTACATGCTTGTCCCACTTCATTTCGCTGTACAATGTTACGCCCAAATATTTAATCGACGTGACTGTGTCAAGCGCTACACTACTAATGCGGTATTCAAACATTACAGGATTCTTTTTCCTATTCATCTGCATTAATTTACATTTATCTATATTTAGAGTTAGCTGAAATTCTTTACACCAATCACAAATCCTGTCCAAGTCATCTTGTATCCTCCTACAGTCACTCAACGACGACCCCTTCCCGTACTCCACAGCATCATCAGCAAACAGCCGCACATTGCTATCCACCCTATCCAAAAGATCATTTATGTAGATAGAAAACAACAGCGGACCTACCACACTTCCCTGGGGCACTCCAGGTGATACCCTCACCTCCGATGAACACTCACCATCGAGGACAACGTACTGGGTTCTAGAGCTGTTAGAATCAAAGAGAGCTGTTAGAATCATGAGTGGTGTTCATCCAAGATATTCTTGCAGAAGTCTGTTTCATAAGTTACAAATATTAACACTTACCTCTCAATTCATATTTTCTTTGATGATTTTTGTTTCTAACAACCTATCTCTTTTTAAAACTAATAGTGAATGTCATGATCATAATACTAGGTCTAAAAATGATCTACACAGGGATCTGAAACATTTAAGTCTTGTTCAGAAAGGTGTTCATTATTCAGCCACAAAAATTTTCAACTCCCTTCCATCAGGTATTAAAGATCACATTAATGTCTTACCTACTTTTAAATGTAAATTGAGAGAATACCTAATGGTAAATTCCTTCTATTCTCTTGATGAGTATCTACAGATAAAGCAATGATTTTTTATACTGATAAAAATTTGTTTGCTATAGATCACATTAACTGTTTAATTTGGAAAATGTACTATATTTCCTTTTTAGGTATTGTTTTATATTACTTGAGCTATACCTTTGATTTGATTTTAATCTACAAACTTATTCATAATCTTATGGTACATTTTTGTCATTTTATATATGTGTATTATTTGTTTAATTTGGAAAATGTACTATATTTCCTTTTTAGGTATTGTTTTATATTACTTGAGCTATACCTTTGATTTGATTTTAACCTACAAACTTATTCATAATCTTATGGTACATTTTTGTCATTTTATATATGTGTATTATATCTGTTGTATGTAATCATGACTCATTCCACATCCTTGTGATTTATCACAATACGGATTAATGGAATACGAAATAAATAAATAAAAAAAATAATAATATTACTTAAGAAGTCAAAATGTCATTATAAAAATGAGAGCAGAAAACGAACGTGTTCCTGACGTCAATAAGAGTTATAGAGAAGGTCGCAATTTAAGTAAGGATTGGTTTCTATAGCATTTAAAAAATGGGACAAAAGTTAAAAGATCAGGCTAGATAAAGGTGAGAGAAAAAACTCTTTATATTGTATTCCCTGCAGATTATCTTGTCACTTAAGCTCAGACTCTGAGTCAAAATCATTCTTAGCTAAAGAGGAAGGAATTGTTAATTGAAAAAAGCTTAGTGAAAAATTGCCTGCCCATGAAAATTCACCAAACCATAAATTTTGTTTTTGCTCTTGGAAGGCTCTAGAGTCCTCTCTCAGAAGCGGAGGCATTGATAGAGAGCTGTAAGATGAGATAAAAAAAGAGTGAGCTCACTGGTGAACAGTGTTGCACTGTATTATTGATGCTGTCGTTTTTCTAGTAAAGCAAGGAAGTCCGTTTGGAGAAACAAAAGAAGTTGGTGATTTTGGTGATCCACAGAGTGGGAAATTTCTAAATACCATTGATCTTATATCACACTATAGTGTCCCCCTTCGTCTGCATCCTAAACGCCGCAAGAAAGGGCAGATTAACTATTTTTCCAAATGTATACAAGACGAGTTCCTTCACTTGATTGCCGACAAAATAAAACAAAACATAATTAAAGATATTTTAGATGCTATATACGTTTCATTGATGTTTGACTGCACTCCAGATATCAGCCACAATGAGCGGGTGACTCATATAGTTCGCTATGTCTAGGCAAATGACTCAGAGGTTGTGGAAAGTTGTGCTGCTCACTCTTTAAATTTAGTAGAAGCACATGCAGCCGATACATCTGCTGAAGTCCAAACGTTTTTGGAACTGTCCACCGTTTGTATCTGTTCTTTGTGGGTTCCACATCAAGATGGGAAATCTTACAAAAACGTGTACCCATAACATTAAAACCCCAAAGCAAGAGTAGGTGGTCTGCAAGAGTAGAGGCAGTTGAAGCAGTTTATAAGCATTTTCATAAAGTTGTAAAGGCTCTGGAAGAAATTGAAACTTACAAATTCTCAATACCAGAAACAAAAACAGAGGCATGGTCTATTTCAAAAAATATGAGAAAACTCAAATGTATTGCCTTAACTTGTTTCTGTTATGCAGTATTGAAAAAAATAGATCATGTTAAGCAGTTTCTGCAAAGAGAAGACTTTACAATTAATAAAGCTGTTCAAAATATTCAAGGCCTTTTGAACTTTCTGAAAACTTCCAGAGACTCTTGTACCTCTGAAGCTATTTCTGGGGCCAAAGTTCTAGCAGAAGATAATGAGGTATCAACGGTATTCCCAGAAAAAAGGATCAGAAGAAAGAAAAAAATGACCGATGAGCTTTGTGAGGATGAAGTATGCAAACATTCACAGGAAGATTTGTTCAGGATGTCCCTGTCAGAAAGAACTGACAGAGTGATTATGGAGCTGAGTACCTGGTTTACTGCTCTGGAGAACATTAGTGCAAAATTTAGTTTTCTGTGCGATGTCCAAATTCAAGAAATGGTAGTGGAGGACTTGAAGGGGAAAGCAGTAGAACTGTCTGATGCCTATGCAGAGGATCTAAACAAAGAAGAATTTATTAAACACCATGCCCTGGTAATAGAGAGAGACTTGCAAAATGCCACTTCATCATCCACATTAAGTTTGATTTATAACAAGAAATTGGTAAAGGGGTATCCCAACATTACTACAACCTTAAGAATATTCGTTACCATACTAGTTTCTGTTTCCTCAGGAGAAAGGAGTTTCAGCAAGCTGAAACTAATTAAAAATCATTTGAAGAGCGCGACTACTCAACAAAGATTGACAAATCTCAGTATAATCTACATAGAGCTCAAACGAGCTGCTTCCATAGACTGGCATGATATCATAAATGTTTTTGCAGTAAAAAAAGCTCGGAAAGTGGAGTTTTGAAATGATTATTGTATGAGATTTATGGTATATTCTTGTATGTTTTAAAATTGTTTCTTTTTGTATTCTTCGACCTGAGTTCATTTAATAAAATAAGTTAATGTTGTCGGATACTGACATTTATTTCGATATATATTACCCAAATTACTCTCAAAATTTTTTTTATTTTTATGAGTGGGGGTGAAAGAAGGGGAGGCAAATTGAAGCTTGCCCCCCTTCGTAAAACTCCTAGATCCGAACCTGGTTGTGAATGTATTATGTCGAAGCTAAACGAATTCGAGAGTGGGCAAACTGTTCGTGCTCGTATCGTGGGTGCTTCCCTAACCAATGTGGCCGAAATGTTTGTTGTTTCATGAGGCACTGTGTAGAAGATTTATACGACATACAGGGAAAGCAGAAAAATATCATCCATTCAATCACAATGCGGGCGAAAGTGTGTGTCGAGTGATCGTGACGAACAGTTATTGAAGAGGATTCTGACGAAAAATAAGAGGATGATAGTTGCACAAATCACTGGAGAAATGAATGATACACTCGTGTATCCTGCCAGCACCAAAACAACACGAAGGTAGCTCCATAAGCCGGGAACTGGAGGGGGAGCTGGAATTCCAAAACCGGTCATCAGTGACGCAAATGCCTGTAACAGGAAAATGTGGTGCCGAAATTATGAAGCGTGGGCTATGGATCAGTGGAAAGTGTCATTTGCCGGGATGAGTTTTGTTGCACGCTGTTTCCAACCTGTGGCAGAGTTTACATCCCAAGAATGAAATATGGCAAAGGTTCGGTGATGATTTGGGCAGCCATGTCGCTGTATTCCATGGGCCCCATGATTACTCTGCAAGTTCGCTTTACGCCCAAGGATTATGTTATCATTCTGGCTGATCAAGTTCATCCCATGGTACAATGTGTGTTCTCCAATGGTGACGCTGAGTTCCAAGACAACAGGGCCCCTGTTCACACAGGTCGCATCGTTTAGATCTGGTTTTGTGAGCACGAGGATCAACTGTCATATCTACCGTGGCCACCACAGTCACCAGATTTAGATATTATTGGGCCTTTCTGGTCTACTTTGGAGAGAAGGGTACATGATCACTACCCACCTCATCTATTTGAACTTGCCACTATTTTGCAGGAAGAATGGTATACACTTCCATTGAGAAACGTACAGGAAATGACTGAAAACTGTTTTGAATGCCAACGATTTTCTTACACCGTATTAAGCATGGTAACATGTTTTGCTTTTGATGTGTCATATGATGCATATTTCCATTTTTTCTTCGGTATATATTAATATTATGGGGAACACATGTCCAACAAAAACAAAAATATATTTTGAATGTAGGTAAAGCTGTCAGAACTGTTTGTACCGTGAAGAATGTATCAAATACATTGTATTTCGTTTCAGCTGAAAATGAGTGCACCCAGCCTGTAAGTTTGGGGTCCGTGCTGTTTTCAAATCAGAGCTGGGGAAGTATGACAAAATAAATCATCAATAGCCGTAACACGAAAAGCATCTGCAATATCCACATGTCTCAGTCTAAAACAGTATTGTATCAGAAATATGTTCCACATAAAAGAGCCAAATCATTCAATAACCCGAATATTCATTTGAAACAACAGTGAAATAAAACTACCCTGATAAATAAGGCTAAATCATACCTAATGGAACATTGATTTTGCTCAGTAAAATAATTATTGAACAATTATAAGAGACTGAAGTTCAAATCATTACTAATTTGTACTGTATTAACTGTGCTGTTTATTACTTGTTGGTTGTAATGATAATTTGTAAACTGAAATTGTTATTGCCTGTGTTTTATCTCCCTGTTTCTCCGTCTCTTCCGTATTTGACCAGTACTACTAGGGCGTGCTGAAAAGTAAGGACTCTTAATTTTTTATTCTGTCCTTACTATCGGTTGAGGTATTACAACTCATTCGTATTACTCGGTCAACTTTCCTGCATCGCCGATGCAAGTTGCAACCCTCGCCGCTAAAGGGCATGTAATATTGTGGTGTCCAAAATAACTCTGCGGTGTGTAAGAAACCCTCAGAAAACTGAAAGCACGAATGCAACCCAGCTAGCACTCAAGCTTATTTCAAGGTGGATATTGAGTTTAGGTTCAGTTGAAAATTCAAGATTGAAAAATCAACCTGTTACACAGTTTACATCAAGCTGTAAAAATTTAGCTTGAATTAAAATAATTTTCCCATGCTTGAAATAAACTGTAATTTCCCTGGAAGGCTGTACAGCAGATGCGCGCGCAGCATAGCTTCCATAGACGTCCACAGGAAGCGCCACAAGCGTTTATAAGCCTTGCAGTTGCACTGACTCTGCTAGGTTTACGGCCATTTTATTTTTGTGACGTGCGTTAATGATTGTTGACTGTTGTGAAGTTTGTTTTATACTGGAAAATATTTCGGAAAGTGTGTGGCGTCCCCTGCCTTACTGCTACACCGGGTCTGAAGAAGATATATAGTGTATTACAGGTACGCTGGTGCATTTTTTCTCTAGTGGTACGTTAATATTACAAATGTTAAATATTATTACGTAACGTAAAGAAATATCATATTCTTTTACGTAGAAAAATTGAACCTGGATGAAAGTGAAATGGATTACCAGCTAAGAAAACATATTACAAGTTATTCAGCAAAAAGAGGCCGTTTTAAACTAGCTTTCTAGTACGTGGCACCAAAAAATTAAAACTTAATGTTATTTTACCTTTTTAAAATCTCGCCTTTTTATATATATCGCCCTATTACATTTGTTTACTTGTAAATACTTGAGTGTGTCACACCATGAATGAATAATCATGAAGTGTGAAAAGTTTCTTTGCTAATACAAATAGTAATGACATGGTGAACGGGAAAAGTGCATCAAGAACCAGTCACTACATAGGTGTCAGTCTTTTTTATTTACGTAGCGTTGACTGGTCTTCAATTGCTCTTAATTTTGTTGTTCCCTAGGTGAAATAATACTGCAAGGCCTACTGGTATTTCTTACTTTTATTGTTAGGCTATTTGTAATGTGGCTGAAATCTAATAAAAGGCAATATTAAAATATGACAAGGAGAACATTTTTTGTTCTTTTACATTTCAGCTCCACTTAACTGGTAATTTCTTAGATTCATTTCGATTTCATCTTTTATTTCATTTTGATTCAGTTTTACTCACCAAAATATAATTGTGGATAGAATAAAACGTCTGCATTTTTCTAAATGGTAGTTTCCTTATACGCTTACAGTATGAGGTGTATATGATTTCAAGTAATTGCTTCTTTATAATTCAGATTAAATGGTCCTGAAACTGTTAGAAATAGTGATGTGTGGCTTCTTCATGAAGTCATCGCAAAATTACCCAAATGTCATCTTTACTTTCAAAATTTCAAACAAAAAGTTATTTCAAATTACTTTAAAAACTGGAATGAAGTCACCAAAAGCAGCTGCTTACTCAGTGACATTTATACTAGTTAATGATTCTTACTACATCAGTGAGTTTGAAGTTATTTTGCTAATGTGGGGCATGAATTATATTTAGGTTGATCAGTTTCAACGTTTTACATTTTTTATGTTTAGGTATGGCTAACATTTTCTTTTACCTGTTACAGGAGCATTATACCAGCAGAAGTCAGCGATATTTGATCCTGCTCTGGTCTGTGTGCTGGGGCTGGAGGGGCTTCAGAATAATTAAATTTTAAATTAAAACAATTTTAAACACTTTGAAAATAAAATTTTTTAAACATACATGTCTTGATAATTTTTTTTCACATCATTTCCATTCTGATATTTATTTAATTAATTAGGTTCAATAAATTCAGATTAATAATTATGTAGCTTAAAACAAGCTGTAAATACCAGGCTGTATTCCACGTGTGTAGATACAGCTGGAGCCAAACTTGATAAGTCAAGCTTGAAATATAGCTTGAACTCTGCCAACTTTGATGTTTGTTTCAAGCTTGAATCCAACTAACAGGCCGGAATATTCCAGCTTTGATCAAGCTTATAAACTTGAACTTTACATCTGGAAACAAGTTTGAAACCGGCTTACTGTGCTATCTGGGAAAGGTTTGTCCACACATCGGAGCACCCTCTGCTTCAGTATAACAATTCCAAACCAGACACGAGCAATCCGACAGCTGCAACAATCCCACCACGCCTTGTGTTCACTGTTATCGGTCATTCTGCACACAGTACAGACTTGGACCAATCCGATTTCCACATGTTTACAAAATTCAAAGAACACCTCCGAGGACTTCACTTTGATATCTATGAAGCATCGCAAGCAGAGTTGGGGTTGTGACTACGTCAACAAAGTCAAATATTCTGCGGTGACGGTATCAACAAACTGATCACTCGTTGGGAAAAATGTGTTTGTCACCATAGTGACTATATGGAGAAATAACTATATAGAGGTGAAGAATAAAGATGTAGAATGTTAATCAAGTTTTTTGTCAGTTGGGTCTGCAGCATGAACTAAATCGAAATATTGTTTACAATAAGTCAATTCCAGTAGCTGCAATGTAATATTTACTTGTTTGTATCTAAATATTGCTGCACAAAAAGCTTGCCTGTTTCGGCTTACAGTGCCTTTCCAAGTCCACAGAAGAACTGAGGACATACAATCAAGCGAAACATTTTCCAACGACTTACTCGGTGAACAAACTTCCCTGAAACACAAGCACTACTTAGAAAATGTTATTGAAATTTTCGACTACGAGAAAGGATAAACATATGAAATCACAGATAACAAATATACAAAGACATTTTAACCGTATAAAATCTATGCAACAAATACACATCCCTCACACCCAAAGGCAAAAAAAAAAAAAATCTGTAAACATACAGCATCTAAGGATCCCAACTGTCAAATAGTTGTCAAACAATTATTATCACGAAGAATTTCGCATTATAGCAGCTACGTGATTATAATAATATTATTTAGTAAGGGGCAGCTCACGACGGGCCCCTTGGATGCTATATGATCGTCAACTCCACCTAGACGCAAGTAGAACTGTAATCTACGAAAACGCGTCCTTGATCATAAGTATGTTGCAAATAATATTCATTCTTACCAAAGCCCATATGTGCACTTGAAGATTTAAGCCGAAACAGGCGAGCTTGTTGAGCAGAAATATCGAGTTACAAGCAAATGAATATTATATTGCAGGTACTGGAATTAACTTCTTGTTAATAAAGTTTGTTTTATTTGAAAAGTTTGAAGAGGTTTCACATAAAAATTCGAGACCGTACTTTTCAGCAGGTCCACGTATATCGAGTGTATTAAAGTATGTATGGGATTAAAATGAACCAATAAATAATAACGGCGCTGACAACAGCGAACGAAGTGTGCAAATCCCCTCATACGCTGCTGGCACTTAAAACCGCAACACCACGAAGGATGGTAAATCAGGAAATGTTACTTATTTTGCATATGCATTATAGTGGAAAGAATACGTGATTATATTTGTGAGTGCCAGCAACAATGTCTCTAACACGACTGGGCACCGAGTCGAACTGAGCTCGGATGACAGATACGGGAATGTCATTCCATGCTGCTTCAGCTCTCAGAGGTCATCAGTCATAGTGCTTGACGAGTTGTGGTGTGGCAGAGCCTCGGTAACCCATGACAAGAAGTTTTCAACTGTCGAACACCCCCTGTATCGAGGTAGGTCAGGACAACAAGGGCAACATGCGCTCTTGTCTTATCTTGTTGAATGGTAACGTCACACAGGTCTCAAAAATAGGTGACAGCCAGAGATGTAATGTAAGAAATGTAAAGGCTGTTGTCCAAATTACTGGCTGTGTGTTACGCACCCACTGGCATCCAAAACAATCACGCCAGTTGCTGGTTCAAATCAAATGGCTCTGAGCACTATGGGACTTAACTTCTGAGGTCATCAGTCCACCAGAACTTAGAACTACTTAAACTAACTAACCTAAGGACATCACACACATCCATGCCCGAGGCAGGATTCGAACCTGCGACCGTAGCGGTCGTGCGGTTCCAGACTGTAGCGGCTAGAACAGCTCGGCCACCCCGGCCGGCCCATTTTTGCTGGGCTTATATGGCAATGACAGATGCAATCTGCCAACGTCTGTTTTCTTCAGAGCTTCCAGTCTGATATACGTCCTTTGTGATGGAGTGTGTAGAAAAGGCACTCGTCCATAAAGACGACGTTGTGTGATTTCTGTATCTCGTAATATCGTTGGGCGCACCGCTGTTGGATTTAATAATTGTAATTAACAAAATATTCTGGGCCATTGTACTGTGATCGAATGGGTGTCATATTACACCCCAACGTTTCGTTCCTTTCTGCGGATGACATTTTCCATGGGGATCATAGTTTCTTTGCTTGTCCGAATCATACCCTGGCTCGCTACTCTGACTGCAGCAAAATTCTGTTAACGCGTGCTCCAGCGAACTGGCGTGACGTCACATACTTTGATCGGGGCCCACGAGAAATACAGGCCCCCCAATGAGCTTGTGATATCTCACTAGCCACACTGCCTGCCATACTGAGGTGACAAACATCGTCGGACAGCGATATGCACATACACAGATGAAGGTAGTATCGCGTACACAACGTATAAAAGGGCAGTGCATTGGCGGAGCTGTCATTTGTACTCAGGTGATTCATGTGAGAAGGTTTCCGACGTGGTTATGGCCGCACGATGGGAATTAACAGACTCTGAACGCGGAATGGATTTGGAGCTAGACACATAGGACATTCAGTTTCGGAAACCGTTAGCGAATTCAGTATTCCGCGATCCACAGTGTCAGGACTGTCGTGAGAATACTACATTTCAGGCATTGCCTCTCATCATGGACAACGCAGTGGCCGACGGCCTTCACTTAACGACCGAGAGCAGTGTGCGTTTGAGTAGAGTTGTCAGTGCTAACAGACACGCAACACCGCTTGAAATAACCGCAGACATCAATGCAGGACGTGAGATGAACGTATCCGTCAGGACAGTGCGGCGAAATTTGGCGTTAATGGTCTGTGGCAATGGACGAATGACGCGAGTGCCTTTGTCAACAGCACGACATCGCCTGCAGGGCCTCTCCTGGGCTCTTGACTATATTGGTTAGACCGTAGACCACTGGAAAACCGCGGCTGGTCAGATGAGTCCCGATTTCAGTTGGCAGCACCTGCTCATAGGGTTCGAGTGTGGCGCAGACCCCACGAAATCATGGACACAAGTTGTCAACAAGACACTGCACAAGCTGTTGGTGGCTCCATTATAGTGTGGGCTGTGATTATCTGGAATTGACTGGGTTCTCTGGATGTTCAGCTTCTTGGAGAACATTTGCAGCTACTCGTGGACGTCCTGTTTTCAAGCAACGGTGGAATTTTTATTGATGAAAATGCGCCATGTCACCAGACCAAGATTGTTCGCGACTGGTTTAAAGTATATTGTGGACAATTCGAGCTAATGGTTTGGCCACCCATCGAACATTTATGGGACATAATCGAGAGGTCGGTTCGTGGACAAAATGGTGCACTGCCAAAACTTTCGCAATTATGGACGGCTATAGGGGCAGCATGGCTAAGTATTTCTGCAGGGGACTTTCAGCGATTTGTTGAGTGTCACGCCTAGCAACTGCACTACACCAGACTGTAGGATTTCCGACACGACATTAGGAGGTATCCCATGACTTTTGCCACCTCACTGTACATCGCGAATGCTCAGCTCCATGCAGTAACTATGGGAAATCAATATGTCAATGAAAAGGTACCCACTAAAGGCCTTAAATTTGTCGAGAGTTATCGAGAGCTTGCATGTATTTAAACATGCAGTTAAGAATATTATTAAGCTCGACTGAAATAGTAACCTACTCCCCGCCAGAGACAACCTCTGGGACACGCAAGACATGGGGTGTCACGTGCTGTGACACCAGCAGCAGGGCCCAGATATCTCATTGGCTCCGCTTTGAACACGCGAGAGCAGTTGGCTGTTGGCGGTTGCCATCATCCGCTGTTGATGTCACCCGAAGGTGGAAGACTATTACACATCTTACTTAGCACCGGGATCCGGATCTCATTCAGTTTCACGCCCTTCTCGTTCCTACCGAAATTTCTGGAGTATTTAACAATCTCTATGGCCTCTTTGTGTAGTCTTTCACGTAAAAAAATATTCTTGCTGTAGTCAGAATCGGACACTCAAAGAAGCTATGTTTCCCCTCGAAACTGTCCTCCGCAGACGGGGACAAAATGTTGGATTTCAATATGAAATCAATTCGACCACGGCGTAATAGCCACGAATATTTTATTAATCAAAAATGGCTCTGAGCACTATGGGACTCAACTGCTGAGGTCATTAGTCCCCTACAACTTAGAACTAGTTAAACCTAACTAACCTAAGGACATCACAAACATCCATGCCCGAGGCAGGATTCGAACCTGCGACCGTAGCGGTCTTGCGGTTCCAGACTGCAGCGCGTTTAACCGCACGGCCACTTCGGCCGGCTTTTATTAATCGTGACATTTCCGGTAGTGTAACTTTACGTTTTACAATTAGCACTAATGTTGTCACTCGTCTCTCTTCTTCCGAATAAGTGGAAGTTGCGCTAATGGTCGTCATGCTGACACTTTAGACGTCGTAGTCCTATCCACGAGGATACTTGTCCTGTTGTGAACAACCCCATTTCCTGACTCGAGGTATGTGACATGCTGTAAGATTCTGCCCGTCTGAACGAGCAATATGTTTGGCGCTATTCAGATCCTGAACCCATCGATCTCAAACTGCTGAGATCTCGACGAAAGCGAGCAAAAATATAGCGAAACTATAAACAGCAGATATGATAGGCCTCAGCCGATTTCTCACTTGTACATTATTGCAGTGCCTGCATTATTCTGAATTACGATGCAATGTTCTTTCTGAGATGTATGCGTGTCAGAATAACACAGGCGCTGCAATATTGTATTTATCCGTCGACACTGGGGGAGCACTTTTAAACAGAATGTCTCGCCTGGACGTGAATATACATAATGGATGTACGAGTACAGGTTTTAGGAACATGGTTGACGACATATGGAAGATTGGGTCTACCCGTGACACGTGCTCGAATAGCAAAATGGTAAGGTGACAGCTCGTGATAAGCGGGAAATCCAGGTTCGTTTCCCGGTCTGGCACAAATTTTCATTGCCGCCATTCCATTCTGCAACTCATGGTAGTCCATATTCGCAACTGCAAATACATTTAATATATTTCATGTATTTCTGACATGTATTGGTACACGTTTCTTCTTCTTACATGAGGCATAAAACGATCTTCTCATAAATAAACAACGTTAAAACGGGGATTCTGAATGAGATAACAAGCAGCGTAATTTCTCCTAATACGCAGAATGAGTTACTCGAACCCATTTTGTATAGTTGCACTGAAGTGTTAATCATCTGCATATCCAAGCATGCAGCACACTTCTCGCCAATTTGCTGTTTAAGTGGCCAACAACGTATATCTACCTTGGCAGTCCAAGAGCCGTACCATACAACACGATCAACACAGTGCAGAAGATGCACGTCACGTGTAGTCGTATTGATGTCAATCGTCAGTGTTGTACGCTGCGTGGATAAAGACTGTAGACTCACCAGTTGGCTGGGTCGTTCGGATTGGCCATGTAGCGCTGGAACTGGCTGTAGGCTGCCTCGGTACACGCAGGCTGGTTTGCAGTGCAGGCGAGGAATGATACGATGCCGCGAAGGACGCGCGTGACGTGAGAATCACCAGGCTGTGCCACATAGCCCAACGTGTTCGTCACGCTTGCGACCAGCTCTTGCACCAAAGTCTGCGAAAAGAGAATTTTACCATCAGGAAGAGCAACCTCTTGCAAGGCAACACAACGAGATACTGTACAGCATCCTGATAGTGGACTCCGAGGAGCAACTGAACTAGAGATATCTATCCTTTAGTATACCCCTTTCGTCCAGACAACAGAGACAACATGTCGTCGCAAGGACTCTGCGAGACAGCGAATGTGAAAGGGAGCCATATTGATTCATGTTCCTTTAAGAGCGGCCCACATTGGATCCAGGTCGATCATGTTAGGTCCAAGGCGTGTATATCTGCTCAATGGCGTCCCAGACCAGCGCTGTAAGGGAGTCATGGAGGGCCTCACAGGCTCACTTTCCATTTACTCGAATGCCTACAAGTTTCGGAGCGATGGGTTGATGCATTCTTTCGCTGAAGGTACAAGTTCTAACACCCACCGCTGGTGCTGTCTGCTCTGACTAAAATGGGCTAATCCCCTCTCCCCCCCCCCCCTCCTAATAGCTTCCTCTTCTGATCGTGACCCAGACATCAGCGTCCTCTCATACTTGCAGGCGTAAATACCCTTGAACTCTAGCTTAAACCCTGTGATTATGATCGACCTACTAATAGAAATGAAGAATACGTGTGGCAATTAGAAAGCTAAGCAGAAGAAAGTCACAGATAAGATTCAACAGGTTATAAAAATGTATATATGTATGTGTGTATATATGTTCCATATCTTCTCCTACACCACTGGACCAGTTTCAGTCGAAATTAGCACACACATCACTTGCTTGCTGCACCTACCTATCAAAGGGTTGGGCATGAAAAAGAAGTGTATACCACCATGCGCGATTACCTAAACTTTATTCATCCAGTATTTGAGAATGGGAGCTCTTAATGACTTTACACATAATTTCAAACACTAATGGAAATTTTTATCACTGACAATCCCCGCAAAATGATGAAAAGAAAAAAGTTTATCGCTTACTGTATTGTCGCTGTTCATGCAGTGAAATTGCCGCAATAAGGCATGATGTTTTAATTTATTCTTTGCTGCTAACTGTATTCACGACACCCCATATTGCTAGACGTGTGAAATATCTCTCGTGCTCGTCGTTTGGTGATGATCGTGTGCTCAGCCGCCACTTTCGTCATGCTTGGCCTCCCAGGTCCCCAGACCTCAGTCCGTGCGATTATTGGCTTTGGGGTTACCTGAAGTCGAAAGTGTATCGTGATCGACCGACATCTCTAGGGATGCTGAAAGACAACATCCGACGCCTATGCCTCACCATAACTCTGGACATGCTTTACAGTGCTGTTCACAACAATATTCCTCGACTACAGCTATTGTTGAGGAATGATGGTGGACATTGAACATTTCCTGTAAAGAACATCATCTTTGCTTTGTCTTACTTTGTTATGCTAATTATTGCTATTCTGAACAGACGAAGCGCCATCTGTCGGACATTTTTTGAACTTTTGTATTTTTTTGGTTCTAATAAAACCCCATGTCATTCCAAGCATGTGTGTCAATTTGTACCTCTCTATCTACATTATTCCGTGATTTATTCAGTTTTCAAATTTATACTGACTTTTTGATCACCTGGTGTATATATGACACATTAATTGACATATTACAGATGTCAGACATCGTAGGCTGGGCAGACTGGTAAAACAGGACAGATATGACAAACATGTCATCGAGCATGTGTCAACAGGACAGGCGGCGAACTTCGCTGGAACTAACATCAGACTTTAACGTTTCACGGAGTACAAGTGTGGCTGAACACAGAGTGCACCGAACACTCCTAACAATGGACCTCCGCAGCACATGACCTATGCGTGAGCCAATGTTAACATCATGACATCGGCAACTACAACTGAAATGAGCACGTGACCATCGGCACTGGACGTTGGCGCAGTGGTAGAGCGCTGCACGGCCTGATGAATCCTGATACCTTCTTCATCATGCCAGTGGGAAGACGTGAATCCGTCGTCTTCCAGGGGAACAGTTCCTTTGACACCTGTACTGTGGTACGGAGACTAGCTGGCGGCGGCTCAATTATGCTCTGGGGAAAATATGTCAAATATATGGGTAGTGGAGAATAATGCAGGAATTTGAAGCAAATCGGCCAAGAACCCGTCGAGGCGATAGCAGCGTCAGCTGGCGAGGAGTAGCTGCTAGTCAGACACACGCACGGTGCATGTAGTATCAGTGAGCGTGCTGTACGTCTGTAGAGTGAGGAATGTGTGCAATCTACCTGAGTTTGACCGAGGGAAGATTGTATAGGCCAAGAGGCTCGGCATGAACATTTCGGAAAATGAACGACTTGTCAGCTGTTTGTCTTTTTTTTCCTTTATTGAATTTCGATTGCCCCGAAGGGGACGGGCAGGCAGCAGCTTAGTACGCTGCTCTACAGCCTACAGACTTTTTAAAAACTCAGCTGTTTGAGGAGTGATATACATATATATAGTACAAATGTTGTTATCAAACATCTCGAAAAGTACTTGACCGATTTACTTCAAAGTTCTTGATCGATTTACTTCAAATTCCTACATTCAGATAAAACAATGAAGGAAATTAATGAAAAATTAATTACTAACAAACGAAATACATCGTGGTATACTGCATATAATTCGTGTCACGAGAATAAATTACAGCGGCAATACCCGTCTTCGAGATAGTTCAATCAGACGTCACTAGATCGCGCGACGAGCGAAAGCTCGAGAGTTTGACAGAAACATGATCGCAAACTCTTATTAGTTGATTAATTGCTGTTGTTTCAGATAATATCCTAGAAGTTATTTTAGTCAGTGTTTCACAGTTATTTTTACTGTTGAAATCCACAGCGCTATAGAAGCGCTAAGGCAAGTCGTTGATACAGTACTAACAAAAGTCATTAGATCGGGGGCCGATCAAAAGACCGAGCAGAATCCGAGATTTCCAGAACAGTGGCGTAAACTTTCCTCACGAAACACAGTGAGATAGATCGCAAACTGTAATAAGACCTGACGCAACTAATCATCTTTTCATACAGGTGAAGACGTATTCAACCGTTGCATTCCATCAACACCCAGTGATTTAAATATGGCCTTCGATTCAAAGCGATTGCAGTTTCCCATGCGGCTTGTATTCGCTATGAGTACCAACATGGCACAGGGTCGATCACTTTGTAGCAGGTATTAAACATCCTGGGCGAAGCCGGGCACTATAGCTATATTCGACACATGAGAAACACAGTACGTTTAAAGCATACTTACGTCGAATTCGTCCGCATCTATAATCGACGACAGATAGTTGAGCGTGCTTTCGGCTTCGAGCCAAGGTATGTAGTCCAGCTCCTGCGCTAGGTAGGATGTCAGGTTGAGAAGCGTGTCGAGGGGAAGCAGGTCGGACTGCACCAGCGCCCTCGCATCGTCCAGCAGCAGAGCGCGGTTGACGGGCGGGATCACCTCGTGGTCGCTCAGCAGCTGCTGCACCAGCAGAGCCCAGTTGTCTGTGTCGTACTGTACTCGGTAAAACCCTGCATACAACATTGCGCGCGTATTACCTCCCATGATCGGCTTCAGCAACCACTATACACTGAGGTGACAAAAGTCAAGGCATAGCGATATGCAAATATACATATGGCAATAGTATCGTGTACATTGGCGGAGCCGTCATTTGTAATCAGGTGACTCATGCGAGAAGGTTTTCGATGTGATTATGGCCGCGCGACCGGAATTAACAGACTTGAACACGGAATGGTGGCTGGAGCTAGACACATGAGACATCACTTTTCGGAAATCGTTAGGGAATTCAGTATTCCGAGATCCATAGTGACAAGAGTGTGCCGAGAATACCAAATTTCTGAGGTTACCTTTGACTATGGACAATGGACTGGCCGATGATCTCTTAAAAACCGAGAGCAGCGGCGTTTGAGCAGAGTTTTCAGTGCTAACAGACAAGCAACACTACGTGAAATAGCCGCAGAAATCAATGTCGAAAGTACGACGAACTTATCCGTAGGACAGTGCGGCGATATATGGCGGTATTGGACTATTGGGTCAGAAAACAGACGCGAGTGGCCTTGCTAACAGCACGACATCGCCTGCTACGCCTCTCCTGGGTTCGTGAGCATTTTGGTTGGACCCGGTACGACAGGGAAACCGTAGCTTGGTCAGATGAGTCCCGATTTCAGTTGGTAAGCGCTGATGGTAGGATACAAGTGTGTTTCAGTCTCCACGAAGCAATGGATCCAGGTTTTCAACAAATCACGGCTCCATAATGGTGTGGGCTGTGTTTAGATGAAATGGACTGGGTCCTGTGGTCCAAGTGAACCAAGCATTGACTGGAAATGGTTATTGTCGGCTATCTGGAGAGTATTTCCAGGCATTTGTAGACTTCCTGTTCCCAAACAACGATGGACTTTTTATGGATGAAAATGCGCCATGTCACCAAGCCACATGTGTTCGCCACTGATTTGAAGAACATTCTGGACAAATCGAGCAAATGATTTGGCTACCCAGGTCGTCCGACATTAATTACATCAAACATTTATGGGACATAATGGAGAAGCCAGTTCGTGCAGATATCATTGTACCGGCAACACCTTTCCAATTGCGGACAGCTTTAGAGGCATAATGGCTCAGTATTTCTGTAGGAGACTTTCAGCTACTTGTTGAGCCCATAATACGTCGAGTTGCTGCACTACGTCGCGCAAAAGGAGGACCGACACAATATTAGGAGTTATCGCATGGCTTTTGTCACCTCAGAGTATGGCGAAACACAACAATTTTAGTGTCAGTAGACAAATTTTTTTGCGAACTTCCACCTGTTAGCATAATACGGCCTAGATAATATTCTGAATGATAATTAAAGGCCTACTCCTTATCAATCTCCAAGTTGCGACTTACCCACACAAAAAATAACGTGTTACACGTGATATAATCTTCGTGAGCCAATCTCTTATACCTAAAGCACTCAGCCCATTCTTGATTTCGGTTTGTTTGGTTGTACCGTTTCAGGCAGGTAATACAAAAGCAATTTCCATCCTTTCCACTAGACTGCTGCAAGTTATAAGAGCAAGGAAGAAGAACTGGACGATGCATTCATTGACACGTGAGATGAGAGAAAGGAGGAGATACACTATGTTGTCCTATGTATCTGGCTGAAAATTACTTACAAGTTCATGGCGCCCTCCATCGGTAATGCCGGAATTCAATATCGTGTTGGTCCACCCTTAGCATTGATCACAGCTTCCGCTCTCGAAGGCATACGTTCAATAAGGTGTTGGATGGTTTCCAGGGGAATGACACATCATTCTTCACGGAGTGCTGCACTGAGATGAGGTATCGATATCGGTCGGTGAGACATGGCACGATGTCGGTGTTCCAAAACATCCCAAAGGTGTTCTATAGGATTCAGGTCAGGACTCTGTGCAGGCCAGCCCATTACAGGGACGTTATTGTCTTGTAATCACTCCGCCACAGGCCGTGCCTTATGAACAGGTGCTCGATCGTGTTGAAAGATGCAATCGGCATCTCCGAATTGCTCTTCAACAGTGGTAAGCAAGAAGGTGCTTAAAACATTAATGTAGGCCTGTGCTGTGACAGTGCCACGCAAACCAACAAGAGGTGCAAGCCCCCTCCATGGAAAACAACCGCCTCAGAATTTTACTGTCGGCACTACATACACTAGCAGATGACATTCACCGGGCATTCGCCATACCCACACCCTGACATCGGATCGCCACATTGTGTAACGTGACTCGTCACTCCACAGAACGTTTTTCCACTGTTCAATCGTCCAAAGTTTACGCTCCTTACACCAAGCGAGACGCCCTTTGGCATTTACCGGCGTGATGTGTGGCTCATGAGCAGCCGCTTGACCATGAAATCCAAGTTTTCTCACCTCCCGCCTAACTGTCGTAGTAGTTGCAGTGGATCCTAATGCAGTCTGGAATTCCTGTGTGATGGTCTGGATAGATGTCTGCCTATTACACTTTACGACCCTCTTCAACAATCGGCGGCCTCTGTCAGTCAACAGACGAGGTCGGCCTGTACGCTTTTGTGCTGTATGTCACTTCACGTTTCCACTACACTATCATATCGGAAACAATGGGCCTAGGGATGTTTAAGAGTGCGTAAATCTCGCGTACAGACGTATGACACATGTGACACCAAATCACCTGCCCATGTTCGAAGTCTTTGAGTTCCTCGGAGCGCCCCATTCTGCTCTCTCATGATGTGTAATGACTACTGAGGTCGCTGATATGGAATACCTGGCAGTAGGTGGCAGCACAATGCACCTAATATGAAAAACGTATGTTTTTGGGGGTGTCCGATACTTTTGATCACATGGTGTACAAGACGATAGACGACGTTAAGGGAAGCGGCAATTACGCAGAAGATAGGAGAGCATGGAGAGTTACCATGTCAAAACCTGCGTTTGGGCAGAACACTAATGATATCAGAACTAGGCCCGTACACACTTTTTCTCACTCTCGTTTTTCGCAATTATTTGTCCTTATCAGTCCTTCGTCTTACGAGGTGGCCGCGCGGGATTAGCCGAGCGGTCTCAGGCGCTGCAGTCGTGGACTGTGCGGCTGGTCCCGGCGGAGGTTCGAGTCCTCCCTCGGGCATGGGTGGTGTGTTTGTGCTTAGGATAATTTAGGTTAAGTACTGTGTAAGCTTAGGGACTGATGACCTTAGCAGTTAAGTCCCATAAGATTTCACACACATTTGAACATTTGTTTCTTACGAGGTGGTGCAGTGGTTAGCACACTGGACTCGCATAAGGAGGACGACGGTTCAAATCTGCGTCCGACCAACCTGATTTAGATTTTCCGTGATTTTCCTAAACCGATTCAAGCAAACTCCTGGATGGTTCCTTTGAAAAGGATGGGACCGACGACCTTGCACTTACAGAATTAATTCTTTCTACTTCAGATTCATTAGCTCAAATAGCTTCTACTTTTTATCGTTCTGTGCCCCATTTTCTTAGAATGCTTCTCCAACTGCTGTTGTTTTAAAGTTTCTTTGACTGAGGTATCAGTTAAGGCGGCAATGCAAAATAATGCGTGAATGTGTCCCAAAGCACAGCGTACACGCGTCCATCGCCATGTCTGAATTAGTTTCGAAACTACAGTAGTAATTTTTAGGCCAAATTATACAAATGTACCTTGTACAGTAGAATAATCTCTTGTAAACGAAACCGAGCGAGGTGGCGCAGTGGTTAGCACACTGGACTCGCATTCGGGAGGACGACGGCTCAATCCCGCATCCGGCCATCCTGATTTAGGTTTTCCGTGATTTCCCTAAATCGCTTCAGGCAAATGCCGGGATGGTTCCTTAGAAAGGGCACGGCCGATATCCCTCCCCATCCTTCTCTAATCCGAGCTTGTGCTCCGTCTCTAATGACCTCGTTGTCGACGGGACGTTAAACAGGAATCTCCTCCTCAACCTCTTGTAAACGAAAAGATATTTATCTATTCTATTATTCCTAAATGATATGCTCCCTAGAAGCTTCGGATAGTTGAGTAACAAAATTTACTCACATTGCACAAAATGACAAGTATGTTCTTCGGGCTGAGACGTCCAATCATCTGGTACCGTAAAGTTTGTGAGAGCCCTCAACAGATGGTAGCACTTATCTTCCATTGCCAGCGGCGCACTAGCAATAATGGTTTTCTAGAAAAGTGCTGCGGGAAACTAGGGATGGGAAAAACCGACCGCTTAAGACTGATACCGGTATTTTAATTCTGAATAACTGGTATTTGTTTGGTCTCGATTATAACAGGTTTTTTTTTAATTTTTTTACTAATAACCGAGTAAAAACACCAAAATATCAATTAGCCATAGAACCAGAACTAAAATTTTTCTTTTTAAATAAAGCTTTGTTAGTAAAGGAGTAATTTTTATTCGTAATATTGGCACTAGTTTGAAATATTGCGTTATTGTAGAATATGGGAAAAGTGATCAGTGCTATTTTAAGAGGGGACGGTGAGGAAATTGACCAAAAATGTAAAGCTTCGATTTATTTTTTATTTGTTAGTACAACTCATGCACAATAAGTTCCCAAAGTTTAAATGTTGAAATCGCATCCGAAGTGCCCGAAAATTAATTAAAAGTGTGACGCGGCCTCCCTGCCACACCAAGCTCAGAGGGATAACAACCCCTACATTCACAAGGAGAGGCTTCCAAATTGTATCCTGGATCTTGTCAAGCCCACTTACATGTTTCTGACCGATTCTGCACTTCTCAAAAAGTGTGTTCATAGCAAAACCCAAAAGAGTCTCTAAATTCATTCATATGGAAACGATGTCCTAAAAACACATTTGCTTCTACTACAGTTGTCAGAATTGCAACTTATGATGCAGTTATCGTATTTAATGATGGGAACGTCAGGAGGATGAAGGTATTAGAAAGAATGGGGTTGAAGATAAGAAATTTTACTCAAGACATCCTGAGAAAAATAGATTTACAGCGCGCCTCTGCAGCTGAAAAGTCAGTTGAAGACCTGGTAGAGGAAAAAAGACAGACAACAAGAAAACAGAAGACTTGAAGGGAAAGACGACCCAGAGTACAAATGTGGTGCCTTCTGAAGAAGTGAAGTAAGGATAAAAGTTAGGTTGAACTTTAAATTGCGTTTGCTGAAAAGTTTGTTTTTATAAGTTTATGCACCTTTTCCTCGGGTTCTATGAATGCTAGAATTATGAAATTTTGTACACACATTTCTGTAAACCTAATAAACGTTGTCTCAAGAGAAAATTTAGAAATTCTGATTACAAGCTGAGATATAGGGCAAAGTGCTTGGAATTTTGTGTTAATTTAAAATTGTACCTGTGGAATTACAATTAAAAAATTTTGAAAATTCTCCTGTTTGACCTATTCCAAAAAGTCATGAGAGAAGCTTACAACATATAAAGAGATGAAACAGAGAAATTTTTGTAGAAATCTCTTGAATACTTTCTGAGAAAAAGGAACATACATTATTTTTTGAAAATAAAACTTCAAATTTCATTCAAAAAAAGTTGAATATATAATCAAAGGATTTTATATGTAAATGTGCTACTTTCATGTAAAGCGTGGTGCAAAATTTCATTGCCATATCTCTAAAACTGTGGATTTGGTTAATTTTTGAAATAGTGTGTGTTTTTCATCAACGTCCCCCCTTAATAACAAAGCCGACAGAAACGAGCAACAAAGAAGTGACATAAGAATTGGTACTGCATTGTTAAGACAATAATGTACCTGTCGCCATAACCTGTTGCCATGTACCTGTTCGACATAATCATCCATATGCGACCTGCTGATTTATCACATTGCAATAAACAACCCGTGTCAACAAAATTCTTCTGCGGTATTCGGTGCGGAATTTACGCCGAACAGTTGTTGCAAAGTTCGTTTCATGAAACCAAAACGCACAGCGAGCACGTTACGCACCAGTGAAAGCAGATGTTTTAACCGTGCACTATGCTGGCGCTCCTGAACTATGTGAATCAAACTTGAGGTTGTTCTCTACAAAATGTTACATCTACAGATGCTGAAAGTTATCTCAATAAATTTATACAGCATTCCAAATCTTTAAAGCCCTTTTTGACTCACCCTGTATTTTGCATATTTTCGTTCACTGATGTCTTGTGAGATAATTTTCTGGGCTAACACATCATTTACATAAAAATTATCCTTTTATAAAAGAGACCAGTTAGAATTATGTGTGGGCTTCACACACGTCCACACAAGCAACTGGGAATGTTAATCACAATCTCACACATCATTTATTCACTTTTGAAAGGGTTCTCTTGACACATTCCACATCATAACATTTATCGTGAATATGGCTATGAAAGCAGTAACGACCTAACTGATTGACGGCTGTATCAGTGTCTACGCGGAAAAAAGTTATTTCTATTGTTCATGACGATGAGATAGAAAGAAGAGGAAAACCATTTTTCTGCATGAGCCCTAATTTACCTAATTATAGCAACGTGGTCATTACGGGAGATGTATACGCTTCTTGAATCGTTTTGGAACGTGTCTCCCGATATTTTTGAAGGGACTCAGTGATGGAAAACATACTTATTGCAATGTATGCTATTGTAGGTTGGTCATAATTTCTTTGACACTGCGACACTGACTACTCAAATTCATGACGAATCACGCAGCTTTATTTTGAATATTTTCTATCTCCTCCGTTAATATAACTTGGTAACAGTCTCAGCTCGATCAAGAATTGGATGGACAACGCTTTTGTAAGCGACCTCTTTGGTGCATAAATTACACTTCCCTGTGATTCTTCGAATAAGTCTGAACCTGGAATCAGAAGACCGTTACCTGTTTCTAGCGACTGATCGCCGGTCGCATAGTCAAGTGACACTGAAGCGCAAAAGAAACTGGTGTCGGCATGCGTATTCAAATACAGAGATACGTAAACAGGCAGAATACGGTGCTGTGGTGGGCAGCGCTTGTATAACGCGACAAATCTCTGGCGCAGTTCTTAGATCGGTTACTGCTGCTACAAAGGTAGGTTATCAAGATTTAAGTAGCCGGCCGCTGTGGCCGAGCGGTTATAGGCACTTCAGTCCGGAACCGCGCGACCGCTACGGTCGCAGGTTCGAATTCTGCCTCTATCATGGATGTGTGTTATTTCCTTAGGTTATTTAGGTTTAAGTAGTTCTAAGTTCTAGGGGACTGATGACCTCAGATGTTAAGTCCCATAGTGCTCAGAGCCATTTGAACGAAGATTTAAGTGAATTTGAACGTTGTGTTATAGTCGTCGCACGATCGATGGGACACAGCATCTCCGAGGTGTCGAAGAAGTGGGGATTTTCGCGTACGACCATTTCATGAGTGTACCATGAATGTCAGGAATCCGGGAAAACATCAAATCTCTGACAGTGCTGCGGCCGGAAAAATATCCTGCAAGAACGGGAACAACGACGAGGGAAGAGAATCATTCAGCGTGACAGAAGTGCAACCCTTCCGCACATTGCTGCAGATCTCACTGCTGGGCTATCTACAAATTCAGCGTGCGAAACCACTGAACGAAACATCGTCGATATGGACTTTAGGAGCCGAAGGCCCACTCGTGCACCCTTAATGACTGCACGACACAAAGCTTTACGCCTCGCCTATCCCTGTCAACACCGACAGACTAGAAACGTGTTGCCTAGTCGGACAAGTCTCGTTTCAAAATGTATCGAGCGGTGGACGTGTACGGTTATGGAGACAACCTGTTGAATCCGTAGACCCCGCAAGTCAGCAGGGGACTGTTCAATCTGATGGAGGCTCTGTAATGGTATGGGGCATGTGCAGTTGGAGTGATATCGGGCCCCTGATACGCCTAGATACGACTCTGACAGGTGACACGTACGTAAACATCCTGTCTAATCACCTGCATCCATTTATGTCCATTGTGCATTCCGACGGACTTGGGCAATTCCAGCAGGAAAATGCGACACCCCATACGTCCAGAATTGCTAAAGAGTGGTGGCTCCAGAAATCCTCTTCTGAGTTTAAACACTTCCGCTGGCCACCACCAAACCCCCCAGACATGAACTTTATTGAGCACATCTGGGAAGTCTCCCAACGTGGTGTTCAGAAGATATCTCCACCCACTCTTATACTCTTCCGGATTTATGGACAGCCCTGAAGGATTCGTTGTTTTGGGTCCCCTCCAGTACTACTTCAGATATTAGTCAAGTCCATGCCATCTCATGTTGCAGCACTTCTGCGTGCTCGCGGGGGCCCTACACGATAGTAGGCACGTGCACCAGTTTCTTTGGCTCTTCAGTGTGTATCGCAGCTTTCCGTTTACCTATGTGCATTGCATTACATTTATTTATGTTTTAGTCAGCTGCAAAACTTTGCACAAGACGCCGTTCACCTGAAAGTCTCTCTGCAAAAATTCAGTTTTACATAATACTCGCGTTATTTGATATTACTGACAATACTTACCGATGAGTCAAAACATACGGGGCACCTCGAGATTGAATGTTGCCTGATGCGTTGTGGGAATGGGGTCTTTTGTTTATGAGTAAAAGGACAAGCATTCATGTCGATGATTAACTTGTGCGGCCACCTACAAAGAGCTACATAAAACTGTCGTAAAAATTCGTGAAAATCGACATTTCACGATATCGTACCTGTAGAACAACTTTCCACAGACTTCTCGGAGTGTGTTTCTCTTATGAGACCGTAGGTTCGAATACAGCATTAGCAGTGTGCCTTTTGACGATCTGGAGTACTGCTCGAGTGCTCGGAATCTCCACTACGTCGACTTAAAAGAAGACATCACAGCCAATCACATTTGTCACCGGTAGGCTGGATCAACATGCAAGTGGTACAGACATGCTTCGTGAACACAAATGGGAATCCCCGGAGGGAAGACGGCGCTCTTTCGTGGAAAACTATTGAGAAAATTAAGGGAACTGCATTTGAAGCTTACTGTAGAATGACCGTAATGCTGCCAACGAACGTTTCACCTAAGGATCACGTCGATCAGATAAGAGAAATCAGAGCTCGTATGGAGGTATAGACAGTTGTTCTTCGCTCGCTCTATCTGCGAGCACACTAGACTCGCATTCGGGAGGACGACGGTTCAATCCCCCGTCCGGCCATCCTGATTTAGGTTTTCCGTGATTTCCCTAAATCGCTCCAGACAAATGCCGGGATGGTTCCTTTCAAAGGGCACGGCCGACTTCCTTCCCCGTCCTTCCCTAATCCGATGAGACCGATGACCTCGCTGTCTGGTCTCCTTCCCCAAAACAACCAACCAATCCATCAGCGAGCGGAACGGGAAAGGAAATGACTATTAGCTGTAAAAGGTACCCTCCACCGCGCACCACACCGTGTTTTGCGGAATGTCTATATAGATGTAGAATACATTATGCGTGGTAGTGTGAGGCAGTAACAAAACTGAGACTAGAGATGCAAAACAGACGACGCAGTCTCCTGTGTACAGGTCACACGCAGAAAACAGTTTGCCTGGCTTACGTAAGAACTGTTGCACTATTTCAAATGGGACTATTCTGAACATTTTCCCTGCAGCCCAGAGTTAAGTTCAAGGTACTTAACTAGTTATACACATGAATTAGAGGCTTGGCTTCCAACACTGATTCCGAAGAGAACTTCTGGATATTTTATCGAGCTAGCTGGAGTCTCAGGCGGCTGAATTTTTAAGCAGAGGGAGTTTTTTAGCATGTTAAGAAATATAGCTAATGTTTCAATCTGATTTATATAGAGCAGTAATACAAAGGTGCACTTTCAAGATTTTTCTAGTAAATTTTCTTTAACTATTTGCAGCGCAACGGACGTTTCATTCTTCACAGCCATAGTGCATTCTCGCTCAGATTTGCCCTAAACTGCTTCCGAAATTCATGAAGCCCATTGGTGCTTAATTAAATGGAAAATAAACGTTTCAGACAAGATTTTGCACGTATTACGGGTCAGAAATAGTACGGTTTACTCATAGGACTAGTATCGAAGCCGATGTAGTGGTCTTTCGTTTCATTTGCACAATTTTATGTTGTGCATAGTGTGCGGTGGTGGTCTCCAATTTTTTCCCGTCCTTCCGGTCGATTCTTTCATTATGACATTGACTGGGACGCCGCTGGCCACTTACCAACGACGTTGAGGTTGAAGATGACCCAGTCGTCTGCTGCGGCGTCGGCGACGTTGTCCAGCCGCGCCGACGTGTCGGTCAGCCACAGCCTCGTGCTGGTGGAGAAGGCGGCCTCCGACTTGGACGTGTACGTCACCGGCACCGTCCACGTCGTCTCGTCGCTGGGATCAGCAGGCACCAGCCAACGGTTCTGTGGATGTCACGAGATACCGTTAGTTACGCTAAAACCCCACAGCAGAAACATTACACCTTCAAGAGCTTTTGGATCGGTACAGCTTAAAAAAAAAAAAGAAGAAGTAGCGCAGACGTAGTGCGATCAGATACCAAATAATTATTTAACTAAAAATAAATTTTTGATGTAAGACTTTGTTCAATCGGACTAAAAATGATAAAATAATTTCTCCCAGCCTTAACAGATTCCCGACCCCATAAGATAATCTTGAAAAATTTTGGTTGTGAATTTTTAATAGCTGTGGTAAACGTGGGACGTTATTCGTTATAAGTCTTACAAGTATTGTCGCAGCTACTAACAATTCACAAGTACGGATTTTCGGGACTATCTGTATGAAGTGGGAATCTGTATGGGGCTAGGAGAAATTATTTTATTTCTTCTATTCTTTTTAGTCCGATTTAAAAACATGTTATATTAAAAATTTATTTGTATTTATTAGGAAAGACAGGATAGGATACTTGGAGGAGCAAAATCCTCGAAACGTTTAATGAAACAAAAAAACTATGACTGCTGCATCCAGAATGTCTTATATGTCGATTGGTCTGGAAGATTGATTTCGACAGTACTGCTACTATACACCAGTGATGTTTATTGTGTTTATCTATGTAACTCAGTAAAAATTACTCCGAGATCGTCTAACTGTAGTCTTTTTTTGTTGTGACCTGCTTGCCAAATATTATTGCCTTCTGACTGTTCCTTCCGCTTATAACTAAGTTTAGTAAGACGAATGTAGTTTGCTGTAATTAAAAGCTGTGGCACGTGCATATGGTGCGCCCAAGGAAAGGTCATCCTTACTACGTCACTGTGTAAACGTGTGCAACTTGCAAGAAATGCCCACCTGCGTGACGACAGCGGAGCCGTCCGAGTAGTTCCTGGTGACGGTGATGATGGGGAAGCCGGCCTGCCGCGCCCACGGCAGCATCACCGATGACACGGTCGCGTCGGAAGGCAGATCCGACGAAGACGCCACAGCGTCCATCGCCGCGAACAGGATGTCATCCGTGGCGTTGCTGAACTGGCTGTGAGCAGTAGTGACGTTTTTAGCAACTATAAGTTAACAACTTTCAATTTCGTTCATGTAAGGTCCATATTTGTGTCTGGAAAAGAAAGAGTGTCAAATAGTAACCAGACGTATTGAGCACCACTTATTTTGCAAGCTTAATATACGCTTTCCCATCAAAAGTATCAGGACACTCCAGTGTAATGTGGAGTTGTCCGCTAGATGTCACCAGAGTTTAGGTCTAAACGGAGGAGAGGATACTATGATGCCAGTATAGAAGCAGTAACAGCAGAATGGGTCGGTTACGACAGCCCAATGACTTCGAAGGTGAACTAAACAGGATGTTAGCTGAGGAACAGTACAACGGGGACATTTCAACCCTCTAAAGCTGCACAAGTCGACTGTTGGTGATGTGTCTGTAAATGGAAACACGAAGAAACCAGCACCAGGCAGATCTCATGTACTGGTGGGCCATCGAGTATTGATGAGGGTGGTCGCAAAAAGTCGTGGGAAATCGGCGAAAGGAATCACTCGTGAGTTCCAAAGTACTACCTGAGCCGTGTGTCGGCTCTCAACATATATCGTGGGTGCAGAGAAGACGAGGGCTCTGGTGATAGAGCGCGTGGCTGCGTGACTGTGCCCAGTTGGGTACGCTGGCGACGTGTGTAAGTAGCCTGTTTAGGTTTTTATGTTGGTAACGTCACATAGCGCTCTGTATGAAGATCACTGACTGCTGTGTGCAGTTTGTGGCTGGTTTGCGTTGTTGGAGTTTGCTATTGTAGTGTTGGGCAGTTGGCTGTTAACAGCGCATAGCGTTGCGCAGTTGGAGGTGAGCCGCCGGCAGTGGTGGATGTGGGGAGAGAGATGGCAAGGGTATTGTTAGTCAGGGCCATTCTTTTGTAGGGATTTTTGAAAGTTAGATTGAGTTGCGCTAAAAATATTGTGTGTCAGCTTAGTGTTGATCAGAATAAGTAAACAGAGAAATGTCTGAGTACATTCAGTTCTGCTCAGCTGTTTGAAAATCAAATAATGCAAGAGGTTTATCAGCACAGTCATTCATAAATTTTTCTAAGGGGACGTTTCATACGTGTACACGGTCGGGTGTGAGGAACCTTTGCATCGGAGTTCACCTGCTGTTTCTCTGATAAACTGCAGGTTAAGATGGTTAAAGGTTTAGATGTTAATTGAAGAATTTTGGTTTGTGCAACCAGCGTCTTTTCTGCCTTGTGGCCTCCTGCGTTCGGGTTTCCTGTCCCTGTCGCCGGTGTATTTATAGACAGT
This sequence comes from Schistocerca nitens, assembly GCF_023898315.1. Taxonomy (NCBI): domain Eukaryota; kingdom Metazoa; phylum Arthropoda; class Insecta; order Orthoptera; family Acrididae; genus Schistocerca; species Schistocerca nitens. The sequence continues at coordinate 435,430,759 of NC_064617.1, forward strand.
GATTTTTCCGCTTCTTATTAGTACTTCCCGGTAGGAGGTGTATTTTTGGGCAGTGATTATTGTTTTAGATTACATTTTTTCTGCCTTGTGGCCTCCTGCGTTCGGATTTCCTGTCCCTGTCGCCGGTGTAATTATAGACAGTAATCTTTTGGCTTCTTATTAGTACTGCCTGGAAGGAAGTGTATTTTTGGGAAGGGATTATGGTTCCTGATTTGATTCCTCCTCCTCCCCTGGCCTCGCGTGAGGTCGATGTTATTGCTGAATGTGAGGCCTTGTGAGTCTAACAGTCCGCTTCTAGCCTGAGCGTCCTTCGGGAGACAATTGTGACCGCCCTTACACCCGGTCGGTTAATCCCAGGACATTTTGGTGGCAGGACACAGTATTAAAGTTGTTAGTTATTGTAAAATGTTAAATGGTTGTATTTTGCTCTGATTGTTTTTTTCTTTTTTGGCCACTGTTTAAAAAGGTTAAGTTTGCCTTTCATTGGTGGGTTTTTAAAATTACGTTGCTTTAAAATTGTTTGTTATTGTAAAAGATGAATCACTGTATCTTTATTTTGATTGTTATAATCTACTTGGCATCCTTTGAAAATACTAGTTGTGCCTCCCTGTTAGCGAGCCCTTGTAATTTAATATCTTGTTGTGCCAAAGTTTAAAAGAAGTTCACAAAAATGGTTCAAATGGCTCTGAGTACTATGCGACTTAACTTCTGAGGTCATCAGTCGCCTAGAACTTAGAACTAATTAAACCTAACTAACCTAAGGACATCACACACATCCATGCCCGAGGCAGGATTCGAACCTGCGACCGTAGCGGTCGCTCGGGTCCAGACTGTAGCGCCTAAAACCGCACGGCCACGCCGGCCGGCTAAAAGAAGTTGGCTCCCTACATGTTCGGTAGCGAGATTGTATGCAAATTGGTGGTTTTTGTTTCATTACTTGGAAAGTTTTAATTTTGTTATTAAATGCTTTATCAAAGACTGTTTTAAGTAAAATGGCTTGGCTATTAACGGTAAAGTTTTTAATTTCATTACTTGGAAAATTTTGATTTGTTATCAAATGTTTTATCAAAGTCGGTTTTTTAGGTAAAATGGATTAGCCGTTAACTGTAAAGTAAATTGTTTTGAAAAGGTACTCATGCCTACTAGCTTTTTGGATCTGTTCTTGGTCAAGTGGTAAAGAAATGACTTTTAATGGTTGAAGTAATCAATAAAGAAATTGTAAATTGCAACTCGACAGTAACCAACTAATTTTGGCCCCGTTTCCCAACTGGGGGTTTTCCTTGGTTAATCGTAACACCCGTCTCACTACCATGCGGTCCAGCTGGCATAGTGACCCTGCGTAGGGAGTTAAAAAGAATGTGGTACAGTGGTCGAGCAGCTCCTCATGAGGCACTCATTTCTGTAGTCAGTGCTACGCGATGCTGAAGTTGGTGTAAAGAGGGACACCACTGGACAGTGGGTAACTAGAAACGAGTGATTTGCAGTGATGAATCACGCTGTACCTCCGGCACTCTGATGGAATGGTTTAGGTTTGGCAAGTAGCTGGAGCACGTTATCTACCACCATGTGTAGCGCCAACAGTGACGCATATAGAAGATAGTGTTACGGTATGCTGGATACGGTGTGGTCCCCGTATAGCGCTTAAGAAGACGCTAAATACGGAAGAAAATGAACACATTTTTCAGCACTGTGTACTGTGTGCAACAGAGGTATTGTTCGCAAACGATACTTATAAGAAACTTCTTGGCAGATTAAAACTGTGTGCCGTACCGTAACTCGAACTCAGGACCTTTGCCTTTCGCGGGTAAGTGCGTTACCACAGTTTTAATCTGCCAGGAAGTTTCATATCAGCACACACTCCGCTGCAGAGTGAAAATCTTATTCTGGAAACATCCTCGAGGCTGTGGCTAAGCCATGTCTCCGCAATATCTTCTGTTCGAGGAGTGCTAGTTCTGCAGGGTTCGTAGGAGAGCTTCTGTGAAGTTTGGAAGGTAGGAGACGGGGTATTGTATTGTACTGTATGGAACTGGGGACCTAGAAACGATAGAGAGGCGTCCTCCCCACCGTAGCCCGCAGTGGTACACAACCCTACAACAGGCTACAGCAGTCCACTCACCCCACCGCCAACCCCACACCGAACCCAGGGTTATTGTGCGGTTCGGTCCCCAGTGGACACCCCGGGAACGTTTCACACCAGGCGAGTGTAACCCTAATGTTTGCGTGGTAGAGTAATTATGGTGTACGCCTACGTGGAAAATGTGTTTGCGCAGCAATCGCCGACATAGTGTAACTGAGGCGAAATAAGAGGAACCAGCCCGCATTCGAAAAGCCAGATGGAAAACCGCCTTAAAAACCATCCACAGACTGGCCGGCATACAGGACCTCGGCAGTAATCCGCGCGGCGGGTTCGTGCCGGGGACCGGCACGCCTTCCCACCCGGAAAGGAGACGAGGTACTGGCAGAAATACAGCTGTGGGGACGGGTCGCGTGAGTTGTGCTTCGGTAGCTCAGACGGTAGAGCACTTGAATGCGAAAGGTAAATAAGTTAGAATCTCGGTCCGGCACACAGTTTTAATCTGCTACGAAGTTTCATATCAGGGCACACTCCACTGCAGAGTCAAAATCTCATTCTGGATAATTGTGATATTAACATGACACTGCACTCTGTCATAAATCTACATCTGTGAGACAGTGGTTTGCGAACAGTAACATTCTTGAAATGGACTTCCCCTGCCCAGAGTCCCGACCTGAAGCGAATAAAACAGCCTTGGGATGAGTTACAGTGTCGACTTCGCTCTAGGCCCCATCCTCCAACATCACTAACTTCTCTGGTTTCGGCTCCTGTGGAGAAATGGGCTGCCGTTTCTCCACAGACATTCAGATACCTCATGAAAGTGTCCCCAGCAGAACTGAAGCCGTCACAGAGGTGAAGGGTAGACAATCCATATTAATGCCCACTAAGAGATGCCCGGATTCCTTTGACCAGACTGTGTATGTCTAGCACTTAGTGTGAAGAACCTGAAACTTGCAACCATCGAAAATATCGAATCGAGGATTTCGGCATACGATAGTACGCAGAGATGAGCTAATTTTGTTGGCTGCTCATACCAGACAGTAGGGCGAGCATTGTAAATGTGTTAAAAAGCGGTTACAATGATATAAGTGTTATTAATGTTGACATTAAAGCTTTTAACAGTGGTATCGGAAAAATGATACAAAATTACAAGGCCGCCGGAATCGGCTGTTGCGATCTAAACTCCGGCATCTGGGGCCTCAAGCCAGGGTTTGTCGGTATGTGCAGTAAGACGACAGACCTACGCCGATAAGATTAAACGTAAGTACTCATGACCCAATTTGATACGACAAAGATACAACAACGAATGTCGTAACTGGACCTACACGCTTACTTCTAGCATATCAGAATAAACCTCGGGAAAGTATTATAAACATATTTCCATACTCAAGCATTAGTGAACAGTTTTTGGGACAACAAGTAAAGAGTCAAGAGGCTCCAAACAATGACAGAGCCTGGCGCGAGCCGCACTGGGCAGTGCTTACACAACAGTCGATGCCGAACGCTCTGCCTTTCATTTTAGCTTTTCTCCTCATACATTTCTGCGAAACAGTTTAACGCCAATATTAACAATCATTATATCACTGTACCCGTCTTTTTAAGAGCTGTCGAAAGCAATTAAAATTGTATCGATTCATTTAAAAACTGTACTTCTTTCTGCATCTCGGCTGATACAAGAGTTGAGTCTAATAGACAAGCAACGAAATGACATGCCACTGGGCGTAATACCATAAGCGGGCAACCTGTTTTCGGTAGCTTGGACAGTTCACGAAATAAAGAGCGTAAAAGTTTTAGGCAAGTGACACTATCTATGTGTGTGCCACAGCATACAGATCGATAGGTTGTACAAAAAACTAGAATAGAAACATGCTCAAGCTGCCTCTTGCAGAAGCGGCAATAAATGATAGCAAGATCCATACAAAGTCTTTCCCCACTCAGCACAGACACAGATATACTCAAATGAATAAGCCAGCAACGAAAGAAGGTAATAGGCACACACAAGCAGACCCGCATGGACACACGAGAACCAAAAGGAACTAACTGTAGAACCGCTCCCCTCGCCATTCTCCAGTCGATTAGTCCATCTTGCCCCGCCCCTTCCCAGTATACTATATATCCAAAGAGTCATAAGATAGAGGCTTACGTAAGTGACATTGGAAACTGCACAATGTGAAACTAGTGAGCAGCACAATCAGTTGAGCGACAACTCCGGCACATGTTGTACGGTGACCAATACTTAAAAAAAGATAAACATCCAATAAAAAGTGCTTACAACTTAAAAATACCATAAACAACAAATCAAAATCTGCTTCACTGTTACGCTCCACATATTTATCGTATAACTCGATTCATGTATTACAAGCCATTGAGAATGCTTAAAAAATATAAGACACGAAAAACAATTATTTAAAAGTCCTTCATTCAGTAGCGAAGATGGACTTCCACAAAGAAAAAGTCGAACTGATAATAACGTAAATGATATCAGTTTACGTATTGGAGCTGCAAGTATTTGTTGTCTGTTTTTGATTTTTGTTTCAATTTTATTCTATGTAACCTTAGCCGAGAGAAAAATGGTAAAACTGAAATTCCGGTAAATTTGTTTTGTTTCTTCGATAAATCAAGTTACCTACAGTTTCCGGACTGAGTTAAGATCCGCAGTTGTTGAGTGTTTGAAACGAGGAAGTTTTAAAGAATGACGTGTTTACGTGAACCGCTATTTTCATGAACTTGTTCCGTGCAGCTGGGCTGTACTTTCCTTTTAGCTGTGTGAGTGTTCTGCCCCAGTTATTGATAGCGACTACGTTCAAAACAGAGTTGTGATGTTTTGCCAGCGATTTTATGTTTTAAATGTTCCTGGGTAAGGAAGTTCTGTTTAGCTTTGCAGTTATTTCCTGCTCATATCTGTCCAACAGATAAATATTGCAGTCTACTGTGCCCTGTTTTTTTGCTGTCTACTGTTCCGTGCTTTTTCGAATATTTAAATGCGTACCCGTTAATACGTACGTCTCTTTCTTACTAAACCGTCACATAAAGAAAATTTTGTTCACAATTTGCAAGAAAATTCTAATGTTCTATTACTGTAAGTACTTACTTCTGTAAAAGATAATTATGAAGGCCGTCGTAGAACGCATCAGTGCCAATAAAATGCTGCATCATCCTGATGATGGAACCACCTGTCAGAAACACACATTGTTAGATTTTTGTTCATTCGGAACTTGCATTACTGTTTTAAATAGGGTTTGAAAATAAAGAAAAAGGAACAAACGAAATAAAAGTTGTTTAGAACCACCGTAAGAAATATGGAGAATCCATAAACTAAATTGTGATTAAATGTTTACTGCCATCGGCATAATTTTTTACTTCCAGAGTCTGAAATATGAATATTATAATTAGGTAATATTAACGTATTTATCCTCAGAACTACGAATATACACTAAAGCAGTGGAGCAGGTGTCCTCAATTACGTCACATTACTCGTCTACAAACCTGACACCGTAGACACAACCGCTAATATACGCTCATGCGCTCGCGCAGCTGCTTTCAGAGTTGAAAGTACACTGCCCGACAGAAAAAGCTAAGCATCCGGAAAGGCAGATGGGAATTAAACTTCACAGGTTGAGAGGGTATGTGATGTTATTTCAGTGGTTACAACACCAAGTCAAATTTACAAACAACTTGTCAGTACGAGTCCCCTTATCAGTATGGCATTGCAGCCTTCTGGCGTGAAAGCATGCAGTGATTTGGTTGGGAAGGGTGTAAAGCCGTTGTATCCACTCCTAGGACAAGCTGGCCCATAATGGCTGCAACTGGTCCTTTATATCCCAGACACTGGAACTGGGACGGAGTTTACGTCCGAGCTGGTCCCTCACATTTTCTGTTGGAGACAGATCTGGCGATCTATCTGACTATGGGAGTACCTCAACGTGACGAAGACAGTTCATAGAGACCATGTGTTTGACGAGCCTTGTCCTGTGGACAAATGGCATCGCGATACTGCCACATGAGATGTAACACATGAGGATAGAAGACGTCCTTAACGTATCCTTCTGCTATCAGAATTCTCTCAAACACTGCCAGCTATGACCTGCAGTCACACCCGATAGCTCCCTATCCCATGATGCCAGGAGCAATACAGCTGTAACCCTCCAAAACATTGGAAGAATGTGACTTCTCTCCAAGTCGCCGCCATACTCGCAAATGGAGTAGTGCAGAACAGGGATTCATCACTGAACATAATGCAGTGCCATTCCGTGCCTCCCGGTCATGGTACCGTTCCACATACAGCCGTTTGTGTTGTGCTGTTAATTGCAGCCTACGCATGTCACTAATTCCCTAGTACAACTGCAGCTAGTCTTCGACCGTTGGTGTGGGATGGCACAGAATGTTGTAGGGAGTCCATAACGTTTTCTCGTATGGAAGGTGCAGATATGAAGGGCTTACGATGTGCTTGGGTGCGCAATAACCCACTTCTCCCTTGTGGTGGTCTGATGTGGTCTCGGAGCCTTGCGCGCGAATATGCCTACCTCATGTTCTCACACATTCACATCCGAATGTCCTGCAAATCTCGATACTGCACGACTCGGCCAGCCGGCCAAATGGAGACACACAATGAGGTCACTTCAAAACATTGTCAGGTGCTGATAATGCTGCCTCACACGAGTATGTGGCATTGGCGACTAGGGAAAGACAAGAATCAGCTGTAGAAGAGAATGCTCTTCAAGAAATCGTCCGTGTCCTACACAGTGATCACTAAATTTTTGACACTGTTCACATCCCTTATATTCTCTACCAAGCGTGGTAACAACGATGAAAACAAACAGCACTAACGCAGTCTGGTGGCCATTCTACCTGTCACAGAGAACTGTTGCTCTAAACATTAAAAGAAGTTTTCTGAATTTTTTTTATCTACAGTGACAAACTATTATCCACGGATATATAGAGAAGGCATCGAAATATATAAACATGGGGATAATTTTAACAGAAAAGAAGAAGCCACGAAAATTAGTGGTATATGGACAGTGGCGCTGCAAAATCGACAGATAAGATTTATCACTGACAGACGAGAATCAATAGTTAAATTTTATCTATACCGGCATTCATACCAAGACAGACATCGTTTGCGAACTTCAAACATTCAAGGAGAATTATAACGTCCATTGTGAGAATGCGTCTCAGTCATGGATCTTTCCCTGCCCACTTACATAGAATCGGCCTATCGAAGACACCCTACTGTCAATGTGAAGAGGAAACAATTGGTGATGTAAATCACATCTTGTTTCACTGTAGACGTTATGAGAAAGGCAGAGTTAACTTTTTAAATGAGCTCTTAAGACTTGGTCACTGCCTGCCGCTTTGCACGATCCCAATTCTCGGAGACACAACCAGAAGTACATACGATGCCATATCCCGGTTTCTAGCGAAAGAAGACATAAAAATCTAAAATGAATTGAACTCAACTAAAAAACTTAATTAACAAAATAAATTTTTAGCAGTCAACTGTGTTTTGTAATCTGATCACAATAATTTTGATCTGAAAACATATGAAAGTATGCCCTAAACAGTATGTATGACGAAGAAAAAATGTTACCTTGTTGTGTGTGTCAGTACATTTATTTGTGATGGCTAAAAATTTTGTATGCTAGTAGCCAATAAAAAAGGAAAAAAAACATAAAAAAACATTATTTTATCTCTGAGAATCAATATCTTTGATGATCAAGTGTAAACTAGACTACGCCCATTTTACATAGTATTTAAGCCACTCTCCACGTCCGACTCATCAGCTGGCAAGAGTCACTGTCTCCAGGAGTACCTATGTAGACGTCCAGCGCAGCTCTGGATGAAACATCAGGAACCGAAAAGTTTCTTGGATAACGGTCATACAGCCCGGAAGACTCACCAGTAAATAAGACATCCGGTCATGAAAGCCTTCGATGTTTGATCGGCAAGTATTGTCGGAGGTATTAGCTGAAGCGCGGCCTGAATCAATGAGAACAACGCCCTGGTCGAGGAACAAGCCCAGCGTTCCGTAGCTACAACGCGGACTGGCTAAGAAGCCTAAAAGAACAAATTTTGAGAGTACTCTGAACTTGTCGCAGACCTCCATCGAGGAAAGAAGACATTCCAATGGAGCCTCGACACTAAGTTCTATCAGAAGTTCTAGTTCAGCATTTAAAACAGGCGAAAATAATTTTGCGGCGCCAGCTTTTTTGTTATAACTGATCAGCAGATGCGGTTCTCAAAGTGATTTAAATCAATCTGCAGTTATTGTTAATCAACAGTTCTGTGCAAGATGCACATGTTTACGGGTGTAGGAAGCACTAACCCAAGAAACGGACTTCACTTGGCTTATTTGGGGGCTATAATCGTATTGTTTCCAAGCATACTGAAGTGTTTGATTTTATTGTGACTTCCTAACCTTCACATGTTTGAATTGATATCCCAGGCTCTTCTTTTCTGAAATTGCCGAGGACTGTGGGAAGAGCGACCTAGATGTTAACAGGAGAATGATAGCGTTGTATGTTGCCATTCCAGTGTTCGAATCCTAGAATATATCTGATTGTTACTGTATGGCCACAGGACAGTGATATTGCGTATCATACATGTGATTTTCCTACCTGGTCTCACTGGTCAATGTGAAGCTCGCGTCCGTTACCAAAAGCTAATGAGCTAAAGTAAATGTGTAGAAATTTGATCTGAGTCTGTGATCAACTGTCCATTCATCAAAAGTAGTGAAATTATACGTCGCGCAGAAGAATCAATGTGTCGCAAAAATCTGAAGTGTGTGTATTGCTCCAAGGACGCCCTTTCAAGATTACGAACACCTACTGAAAGGAATAATATTATTACCAACTTAAACAATAAATATTGTAGTAAGATAGATGTTGACTGGTAACAAATACCTTAATAAAGACGTATACCTTTATAATAGATGTTGATATCAGAATCCTCGCTGGTGATGGGTGGTGCTGAAGGATCTTCATCGTAGGCAATTCCTCGGCCAAGCAAGGTTGAAACCACGAACGCTTCGTCAATTCGCCACGTGGGCTCCACCTGGTAATAAATAAGAGAGCCTTTCAGCTAACAGTGGCACAACCAGAGGCAGAGTAAAATGGATATTCAAATGGTCAAATGATTCTAAGCACTATGGGACTTAACATCTGAGGTCATCAATCCCCTAGACTTAGAACTAATTAAACCTAAATAACCTAAGGACATCACACACATCCATGCCCGAGGCAGGATTCGAACCTGCAACCGTAGCAGCAGCGCGGTTCCGGACTGAAGCGCCTAGAACCCTCAGCCACAGCGGCCTGCAAAATGGATATTATCTACGCAGTTAAAGTATTTGTATTATGTTAATCGACTCTTTCCTTTTGTACTGCTTCCTTGATACCACTGTGACAATATAAAATGAAAATTACATTCGATCCCTCAGACAGTACTGGTACTGGGACAAGAGCGCTTACAATTTGCGAAGTTTATATGGCACGAGCATTTTTCAGCGTGAATCACATCATAATAAGTAAATTAGAATGTTATGCCTCAGACGTAGTAGCAAAACAGATAATGTTTTTTAACAGGGAACACAGCATGTCGCTACGTACATCCAATACATTAAACCATCAACAATCATTCGTGGTGTCTCCCAAGGTTGTATAATAGGCCCATTGCTCTTTCTTGTGCATATTAGAGGGTTGTAAGACAAGGTGCTATGTATATTTTGTCTGCAGATAAATATTGAGATAAACAGCAAGTAAAATTCAGTTTTAAAGAGATTATGATGATGACGTTTAATCTGTGGGGCGCTCAAGTCCCAATTTTTTTTCACAGTCTAATTTTTACATAGTCCAATCTAGTCACTGTCACGAATGATGATGATGAGATGATGAGGGCAAGTCAAACACCTAGTTTTAAAAAGAGCTACGAACGAAAATATATAGAACCTTGTTAAATGATTGTAGGATATTCAGCGTAATTAAACTTTAAAAATTTCATTACGCGCGGTGCTGAACATGGAATATGTATCAAATAAAAGAATGTGGGTTGACAGCGTTAAATTATCGAGATTACAGATTGATGAGTCCAGCTGGGAGTAGCATTTAAGAGAACTGCTAAATCGCACAAACAACTCAGTACGTGTAGACGTTATGTAAGTAAGTGATCTAAAATTTAAAAAGCTAGCACACTTTGCCTATTTTCATTCCATAATGTCTTGTATGTCACATTTTAGGGTAACTTTTCTAGTCAATTTAAAGTTTTTCGAATTAATTTTAATGTGGATTCAAAAACGTTCTGCTCAACTTGTTCAAGGAACTGAGTACCCTAACTACAGATTCTCAGAGTATTTATTACTTGATGAACTTTTTTATATATATTTCTCTTTTTTTCAACCGATAGTTCATTTCACGATTTCTACTCTTGGAATAAGAACAATCTGCATAAAAGCTTAAAGCCACTAAATTTCTTCCAGAACGGAAGGAAATTGTACATAGTTAGTAATTTCATTCTAACATGCAGCTCAAAGATTATTTTATGTAACTAAATAAAGTAGACGACGGTGGTAGGCAGCAACTGACATGTAGGCAGCAACTGACCATGTCATACATCTTCTGTGCAGCACTTTCTGGCAACGCGTCTCATATCACCTCTCTATTCCGTTATCCTTGAAGTATCCAAAAGCGCTGTCCAGGTGCCAAAACGCAATCCTTACCCGCTGAAATATCGCTGACGTGAACGGTCATATCTCGAAACTCATAAGACAGCCATTTGTTTCTTGCTATCAGTGAGGTTTTCGAAAACATTATAGCACTATCTCCACTTCTATCAGTTTGATACGCTTACCAAACAGGTAAATAGCTGCAATTTTGCACGACTGTCCAGAAGTTCGATGATTCTTGTAGCATTCACCACCAAAGGGTCTTATACAGACCACGAAACACACAACGGCGGAACACTCTCTCTCGAGATGGTGTTGGGACTGGAATTCTTCTAATTATTATAAATTATATAGCTGTGGTATGCAATCAACATAAATGCTAACTTTATATACGCGACGTACACTTTCGTTTGAACATCCGATTATCGTCACAGAGACAAAGCAAAAGTAGTCTGTGAAGCTAAAAGTCTCTTACTTGTGTTAAAAATACACATATCTGGAACTCAATTGCACTAAGTCGCAAGCACATACGCCCTAGGAATCCCAGTCAGCCATCATTCTAAATAAAACAGAAATCTAGCATTCTCAATGTACATTCGGGAGTGACAGTGAACTAACACCCAAAATAGCCACTGAAAACAGTTTTCGCACAAGCGAAGGAATATCCCTCCGTTCACTATTAGAAGAACGTAAAGAACTGTTGTATAATGGCATGAGAAAGGAATTGGCAGAACTCCTGTTAACAGCACCCTTTTTACAGTACAGTATTGTTCAAGAAATTGTATCTAAAAACTGGAGGCCAGGACGTTGGGATCACAGATTTACTTCAAACTTTGTACACCTTAACAGGCCATTAAAACAACGTAATGTGCAAGTAGTAAAGTGCACTACTCTGGCAATGCCGAGAAAATCGTAAGAGAAGTTTTACGCGTAAATTCTGTGGCTGCTATATCTGTGAGTAGGCATCGCACGTTAGCGTTCATGGTGGTCAGATGGCTATAGTTCGAGCTTCCTAAGACAAACTTGTCTGAGGTAAGGCTTCGACTCTCGCTCATACTACTACATCTACATCTAGATCATACTCCACAAGCCACCTAATGGTGTATGGCGGTGGGTACTTTCGGTACCACTATCTGATCCCTCCAACCCTGTTCCACTCGCGAGTAGTGCGTGGGAAGAATGACTGTCGGTAAGCCTCTGTATTGGCTCTAATTTCTCGAATTTTCTCCTAACGCTTTTCTAACACGGCTATTAAACCATGGTGGATCATTCCCACACTATAAAACCTTACTCGGAACTTACTTGTATAGGACATATTGAGCGATGCATTTGAATTTTTTTCCATTTTTTCTCCACATGTTCGTCCTCATCACCGAATATTAGATGCTGACTGCTGCGATATTCTGAAATTTGTATCCTGTCACCGTTGCTGAGCAAATATATCTTCCTACCTTTCTAAACATTCCTTGCAGGAACCGTCGTCATAGATGCTGTCAAAGCCTTATGATCACTGATACCTTCCTCTACGTTAACTGATTCGATAAATTCAGGTCTGTTTCTTGCCAGGAGGTCTAAGACGTTACGCTCACGAGTTGGTTCTCTATCTGCTCATGGTAATTTTCGGACAAGGCATCCAGAACAATGCCACACGATTCCCTGTCTCTGGCACCAGTTTTGATGACATAACACTCCCAATCTATACCTGGAAAGTTGAAGTCACCGCTATTACAACGGCATTATCGGGAAAATTACTAATGATATTCTACAAGCTCTGTCTGAAGCGCTCTACAACTACAGATCCTGAGCGAGGTGGTCTATAAAAGCATCCGATCACCATTTTTGACCGGTCTTTGATACTCAATTTCACTCAGATTAATTCACATTCGGAATCCGTGATAACCCCGCTAGATTTTATCGAATTTTTTACTGCAATAAATACGCCGCCACCATTGGCGACTAACCTATCCTTATGATAAACATTCCAGTCAGAACGTAGGACTTCGTTGTCATTGACGTCTGACTTCGACCACCTTTCTGTTCCCAAATCTATTTATGCATTATAACCTTCAATAAGCGATACTAATTCTGGGACCATTCCTTGGATGCTCCTGCAGTTTACTAATCATTTTAATCTTTTCTATCTCTGATCTGCGAGGACCAAGATTCTCTGAGGTCACTGTGGCTGATTTAATAGGCAAATAGTGTTTGCTCCCAAGGAAGGGATCCTCTAACCTAAAAAAGCCCCATGTGCACGCCACACGTACTCCGCTACCCTAGCAGCCGCTTCCTGTGTGTAGAGCACACCTGAACTATTAAGGGGAACCCTACAGTTCTGCACCCGAGGTTGAGAAATTCGCATCCGTTACCGTCGCAGAGTCGTCTGAGCCTTTGGTTTAGACATTCCACTCTGCTCCATACCATGAGTACAATGCTACAAATAGACTGCTTAGCCTGCACCCCGCGTGTGTTGCTAGTTGCCTTCACCAAATCAGCCAGCCGCCGAAAGGAGCCGAAGATGGTCTCAGAACCGAAGCGGCAGGCGTCATTCGTGCCGACATGTGCCACTATACGCAGCCGATTGCACCCAGTGCGCTCGATAGCCGCCGACATGACCTCCTCCACATCACGGATGAGACCTCCCGGCAAACATACCGAATGCACACTGGAATTCTTTCTCGCCTTGCCTGCTATCTCCCTGAGGGGCTCCATCACCCACCTAACATTGGAGCTCCCAATGACTAGCCTACCCACCCTCTGTACTTGTCCGGACTGGGCAGGAAAATCGACCGCTGGCCCAACAGGAGAGGCATCCCGTGCTGGCTCAGTTATCGTCAACACTGGGAAGCACCTCGTACCTGTTTCTAAGACGTAGGGAGCCAGCCGCACTGCCTACTCCCTCTTTCGCCTTCCGCCCAGTGACACGCGAACCCACCACTGTCTACCACCCACTCTGGAAGCCGCAGTGGCGCCCGGGCCACCAGAGGATTCCAGTGACACCAAAGGTGTCGCAGGTCTCATCGTTGGCGCCCCGACGTCACTGCAACTTCCAGCATTTGCTAGAAGCATTTGCGACGGTAGCCAACGCAGCTTCCAGCTGTTTACAGACAGTAGCCAACTCTCCTTGTGTCCGCTCACAACAAGCACAGACCGTAGCCATATCGTACTGTGTATAAAATAGATATCAGGTCTGAAATGGCGCTACTGAGTTTGAAAATATACCAAAGGAGAATAAAGTAACACTAAAAGTTTGTGTGCAGATTTCTCAATGAACTCTGAGACCGCAAGCTAATGAACAGAAATAAATTTCTCTAAACGGAAAATTTACACTAGGAAGCCACCCTACACAAGGATATTCACAAGACTTACGCAAAAACAAAATCTACGATTAATTTTCTAACCACTAGTCTACACAGTAAAATACACACGTTCAGTTCACTTTGCAGAACCACCTGAACAAAAAACAAAGACAATGGTTTGTGGGGCAGTAACATTCCTGAAATGGATTGACGTATTCAGAGTCCCAACCTCAATCCTATCTGAAACCTCTGAGATGTGCATCGACTTCTTCTGGGTCCCAGCGTCCATCAGCACTTTCTCCGATTTCCACTCTTCAGGAAGAATAACCATCCATTCACCAACAGACATTTAGACAAATCATTGAAAGAGTCCCAACCACAGTCCCTGTCGTCATATTATTATCCACTGATAGGTGTCCGGATATTTTTCATCAGATAATGCATATTTTCATACATATTCAGTAAGGTCTGAGACATGCAAAACACTAAATATGCTACTTGTATTAATGTACGTATCACCGACATAAAGACACGCCTTTAGTTTTTCGCTGAGCAGAAACTGTAACATGAACCATTTTTGTTGTCAACTTACGACTGCAGAACCGAAGCTTTCGAAGAACGTGGCGAAACCTTCACTAAGCCAAAGCACGGACCACCAGTTGGGGCTGACCAGGTCGCCGAACCACTGATGAGACACCTCGTGCTGGATGACGGTCAGCACCTGTTCCTTAGCCGCCTCCGAGGTGTAGTTGTCCAGGGCCAGCAGGTACCCCTGTCTGTACAAATAATTTAATGGCTTTCAAGGCACCGCTGAGGCAAACGTAAAGTATGTGTGCTTGAAAACATGATGCTTAGGTACTAGGCATTTTTCATAGCCACATCACATACTGCGTACTGCTGTGTGGCAGCACCTCTCAAGCAAAAAGAGTGTTGAAGTGGCAGAAGAAGGCAGGGAAATGTATAGCAGGTCTTTAATAAACCGTGTGTCCTGTAGAACACTTTTCAAGAAAGTGAGTGTAACAACGACAGTCCCATCACTGTTCACTCTACACAAATGAATATCAGAAGAGCTGCATATAAAGGCAATCAATTCGTTATTATATTTCATATACAAAGAAATGGTTGACAAAGACGCATCATTTCTGTATATAGCTTATTAAAAGTCTTCGGGAATGTTGTGTAAAATTGGCTTAACAATGATTATGAAAAAAACACCTCACGTTTTAACTTCTACCAGTCATTGAAAATAAAAAATATCGATCAAGGACTGAAATGCCATATTTTTATTTAATGAACGATTGCGGAATTCCCATTAAGACAATCATGTCTAGTTTTGGTTAACTTCTAGTCTTTGTTGTGTTTGTACACATATCAGTATCTTTTAATTTATCTCTATTACTATGTTATAATACACTCCTGGAAATTGAAATAAGAACACCGTGAATTCATTGTCCCAGGAAGGGGAAACTTTATTGACACATTCCTGGGGTCAGATACATCACATGATCACACTGACAGAACCACAGGCACATAGACACAGGCAACAGAGCATGCACAATGTCGGCACTAGTACAGTGTATATCCACCTTTCGCAGCAATGCAGGCTGCTATTCTCCCATGGAGACGATCGTAGAGATGCTGGATGTAGTCCTGTGGAACGGCTTGCCATGCCGTTTCCACCTGGCGCCTCAGTTGGACCAGCGTTCGTGCTGGACGTGCAGACCGCGTGAGACGACGCTTCATCCAGTCCCAAACATGCTCAATGGGGGACAGATCCGGAGATCTTGCTGGCCAGGGTAGTTGACTTACACCTTCTAGAGCACGTTGGGTGGCACGGGATACATGCGGACGTGCATTGTCCTGTTGGAACAGCAAGTTCCCTTGCCGGTCTAGGAATGGTAGAACGATGGGTTCGATGACGGTTTGGATGTACCGTGCACTATTCAGTGTCCCCTCGACGATCACCAGTGGTGTACGGCCAGTGTAGGAGATCGCTCCCCACACCATGATGCCGGGTGTGGGCCCTGTGTGCCTCGGTCGTATGCAGTCCTGATTGTGGCGCTCACCTGCACGGCGCCAAACACGCATACGACCATCATTGGCACCAAGGCAGAAGCGACTCTCATCGCTGAAGACGACACGTCTCCATTCGTCCCTCCATTCACGCCTGTCGCGACACCACTGGAGGCGGGCTGCACGATGTTGGGGCGTGAGCGGAAGACGGCCTAACGGTGTGCGGGACCGTAGCCCAGCTTCATGGAGACGGTTGCGAATGGTCCTCGCCGATACCCCAGGAGCAACAGTGTCCCTAATTTGCTGGGAAGTGGCGGTGCGGTCCCCTACGGCACTGCGTAGGATCTTACGGTCTTGGCGTGCATCCGTGCGTCGCTGCGGTCCGGTCCCAGGTCGACGGGCACGTGCACCTTCCGCCGACCACTGGCGACAACATCGATGTACTGTGGAGACCTCACGCCCCACGTGTTGAGCAATTCGGCGGTACGTCCACCCGGCCTCCCGCATGCCCACTATACGCCCTCGCTCAAAGTCCGTCAGCTGCACATACGGTTCACGTCCACGCTGTCGCGGCATGCTACCAGTGTTAAAGACTGCGATGGAGCTCCGTATGCCACGGCAAACTGGCTGACACTGGGTGCACAAATGCTGCGCAGCTAGCGCCATTCGACGGCCAACACCGCGGTTCCTGGTGTGTCCGCTGTGCCGTGCGTGTGATCATTGCTTGTACAGCCCTCTCGCAGTGTCCGGAGCAAGTATGGTGGGTCTGACACACCGGTGTCAATGTGTTCTTTTTTCCATTTCCAGGAGTGTATTATGGTTCAAATGGCTCTGAGCACTATGGGACTTAACTGCTGAGGTCATCAGTCCCCTAGAACTAAGAACTACTTAAACCTAACTAACCTAAGGACATCACACACATCCATGCCCGAGGCAGGATTCGAACCTGCGACCGTAGTGGTCGCGCGGTTCCAGACTGTAGTGCCTAGAACCCCTCGGCTACTACGGCCGGCTACAATATTATGATGTGTTTTGTTGTGTATTATTACTTTTTACTGTCACAACATGAATAGCATGTCATATGCTCGATCATGGCAAAAAAGAATTTCATTTTTTTTTTAATTCTAACTTCGAGGCATGAGCAGTTGGACTGCTGTGGTAACACGTCGGTCGCTCATAGTTAAAAGCATACGAACAATATCTTCACGAAATATGTAGTTCGCAGTAGAATCACAGTTACCTGTCTGAAGCTTGTCTCACTGAAGATAGCTCACTGCTTCCAACTAGAGCTAAATAAGAATGACAGAATCGTTTCTCAACTAATCTGCGCAAGTAACTGAGTGATCTGTAAAGCTGAAAACGTAGTTTCACAAAATTTGTTCATAATCATATTACCACCACCATCAGTAAATAAAGAGCCATTCAGTTCAAAAGCCGCCCGGGGTGGCCGAGCGGTTCAAGGCGCTACAGTCTGGAACCGTGCGACCGCTACGGTCGCAGGTTCGCATCCTGCCTCGGGCATGGATGTGTGAGCTGCCCTTAG
This sequence comes from Schistocerca nitens, assembly GCF_023898315.1. NCBI lineage: Eukaryota > Metazoa > Arthropoda > Insecta > Orthoptera > Acrididae > Schistocerca > Schistocerca nitens. Next base: position 435,448,341 of record NC_064617.1, read on the forward strand.
CTTAGTTAGGTTTAAGTAGTTCTAAGCTCTAGGGGACTGATGACCTAAGAAGTTAAGTCCCGTAGTGCTCAGAGCCATTTGAACCATTTTGAATTCAGTTCAAAAATTCGAATCATACAGATGACTTGTTGCCCATGACAGCAACACGTAGGTGTAAGTTGTATTTTCATGAAATGCACGAGATAGTCAAAAAATTTTGATTCGCTGTCAAAATTAAATGAACTGATAATCCTCTGGTACTCATGAAAGAGGACAACGCAATATCACCGGGTGTTTGGCCCTCGTCAATTCTAAACCCCTGTTTTTCTTTTGATAGCGAAAGTAGTTTTACTGGAAAGTTTGCGGGCGGTAGCTATTACCGTTAGACAGAGGGTGACTGATGAGTACAGAGTAATGGGGACTGGTGTCAAATATGTTTTTGCGTCAGTGTCTCTACATCAATCTCAAATAACAAAATTTATTTATAAGATGAAACTTCGACAGCTGGCTCATTGCAGTGGTAAAACTTACACGTACAACTGAAATTAATTTATGTGGCAGCAAAAATTAAACTACTTTAAACGTTAATTATAATTAATTTACAAGTTAACAAAACTTAAACTGCTTAACTCAAACGAATACCGAAGATAGGGAACAGGATTAATCCGCTGAACTACAGGCGCATATCGCTAAAGTCGATTTGCGGTGGGACTTTAGAACACATACTGTGCTCGAATGTTATGGGTTACCTCGAAAAGAATGATTTATTGACAAATAGCCAACACGGGTTCAGAAAACATCGTTCTTGTGAAACTCAAATAGCTCTTTTTTCTCACGGAGTAATGAATGCTATCGAGAAGGGATGACAAATTGATGCCGTGTTCTTAGATTTCCAAAAGGCTTTTGACACTGTTCCTCCCAAGCGACTTCTAATCAAAATCGTGCCTATGAAGTATTGCCTCAGTTGTGTGACTGGAATCGTGATTTCCTGTCAGGAAGGTTACAATTAGTAGTAAGTCATCGAATAAAACAGTAATATCGAGCGTTCCCCAAGGAAGTGTTGTAGGTCCTCTGCTGTCGCTGTTCCTGATATACATAAACGGCTTAGCAGACAATATGAGAAGCCCTCTTAGATTGTTTGCAGATGATGCTGTCTTTTAACGTCTTATAAAGTCATCAGATGATCAAAACAAATTGCAAAACGATTTAGACAAAATACACTCCTGGAAATGGAAAAAAGAACACATTGACACCGGTGTGTCAGACCCACCATACTTGCTCCGGACACTGCGAGAGGGCTGTACAAGCAATGATCACACGCACGGCACAGCGGACACACCAGGAACCGCGGTGTTGGCCGTCGAATGGCGCTAGCTGCGCAGCATTTGTGCACCGCCGCCGTCAGTGTCAGCCAGTTTGCCGTGGCATACGGAGCTCCATCGCAGTCTTTAACACTGGTAGCATGCCGCGACAGCGTGGACGTGAACCGTATGTGCAGTTGACGGACTTTGAGCGAGGGCGTATAGTGGGCATGCGGGAGGCCGGGTGGACGTACCGCCGAATTGCTCAACACGTGGGGCGTGAGGTCTCCACAGTACATCGATGTTGTCGCCAGTGGTCGGCGGAAGGTGCACGTGCCCGTCGACCTGGGACCGGACCGCAGCGACGCACGGATGCACGCCAAGACCGTAGGATCCTACGCAGTGCCGTAGGGGACCGCACCGCCACTTCCCAGCAAATTAGGGACACTGTTGCTCCTGGGGTATCGGCTAGGACCATTCGCAACCGTCTCCATGAAGCTGGGCTACGGTCCCGCACACCGTTAGGCCGTCTTCCGCTCACGCCCCAACATCGTGCAGCCCGCCTCCAGTGGTGTCGCGACAGGCGTGAATGGAGGGACGAATGGAGACGTGTCGTCTTCAGCGATGAGAGTCGCTTCTGCCTTGGTGCCAATGATGGTCGTATGCGTGTTTGGCGCCGTGCAGGTGAGCGCCACAATCAGGACTGCATACGACCGAGGCACACAGGGCCCACACCCGGCATCATGGTGTGGGGAGCGATCTCCTACCCTGGCCAGCAAGATCTCCGGATCTGTCCCCCATTGAGCATGTTTGGGACTGGATGAAGCGTCGTCTCACGCGGTCTGCACGTCCAGCACGAACGCTGGTCCAACTGAGGCGCCAGGTGGAAATGGCATGGCAAGCCGTTCCACAGGACTACATCCAGCATCTCTACGATCGTCTCCATGGGAGAATAGCAGCCTGCATTGCTGCGAAAGGTGGATATACACTGTACTAGTGCCGACATTGTGCATGCTCTGTTGCCTGTGTCTATGTGCCTGTGGTTCTGTCAGTGTGATCATGTGATGTATCTGACCCCAGGAATGTGTCAATAAAGTTTCCCCTTCCTGGGACAATGAATTCACGGTGTTCTTATTTCAATTTCCAGGAGTGTATCTGTGTGGTGCGAAGAGTGGCAATTGACGCTAAATAATTAAAAGTGCGAAGTCATTCACATGAGTACTAAAACGAATTCGCTAAATTTCGGTTACAGGATAAAACACACAAATCTAAAGGATTTAAATTTAACTAAATACTCAGGGCTTATATCTATGAGTAACTTAAATTGGAGCCAACACACAGATAATGTAGTGAAGAAAGCAAACCAAAGACTGCGATTTATTGATAGCAAACAGACGGTTTACACGTCGCTTGTACGCCCTCTTCTCGGGTACTGCTGTGCGGTGTGGGACCTGCATCAGATAGGATGGACGGAGGACATCGAGAAAGTTCAAAGAAGAGCAGCTCCTTTGGTATTGTCACGAAATAGGGCCGAGAGTGGCACGGACATTGTACGCGAATTGGGGTGGTAATCATTAAAACAAAGGCGTTTTTCTTAGCGGCAGGATCTTCTCATGAAATTCGAATCACCAGCTTTGTCCTCAGAGGATGATAATATTTTGCTGACGCCACTTACACACGGAGGAAAGATCATCATAATAAAAACAGAGACACCAGAGCAAGCACGGAAAGACTTAAGTGTTCGTTCTTTCAGCACGCTGTTCGAGAGTGGAACGGTAGAGAAATGACTAGAAAGTGATTCCATGAACCCTCTGCCAGGCACTTCATCGTAGGTTGCAGAATAATAATGTAAATGAGACTTAAATTTATGAATTTATTTTATTTGTTTCTATACATTTAGCAGAAGTTAATCAAAACGAATAAACCATACACGATATTCGAGTAAGTTCTTTAAATTTCAGGTGATGACAAGAAAATTGAATGTAAGGGATTTTGGAAAACAATCAAGGTCGACTTCTGGATGGTAGGTAGTTATATGCCAAGCTAGGAAAATCAAAGGCGGCGGTTCGGTCACTGCTCGTCGTAGGTTTTTGTCTACGACTTATCAATCGTTTAAATTCTGTAGCTCTTTGATAATGTGAAAAATATCGCTTTGCACGGTGGTTCGGAGTCCAGGTCGAACTGTAGGTCCCCTACAACTGGCTGGACAAGTCACTTCAAAGGGCGGAGAAAGGTGAGGGCACCTCCAACAGAACTAAACCTAGTAAAGTACTGTAGTGATCAAACCAACTAACCCGCCGTTATAGGTGTCACTGAATGTATCTACGTGAAATCTATTTTTTCAGATCTTCAGCGTTAATTAATGTCACATCATCCTATAACTTCTAATCAGCACTTGCCACATGATCCTTTCCTCACCGATTCTGTGGCGTATCTCATTTCTCGCCTTATCAGTCCATTTAATTTACAAATATGTCTCAAGCTAATCCCGATTTTTTATACTAACAGACTTCTTTTAAGGAGGAATGGTCTGTTTGGCAGTGCTAGTCTATTTCTTATGCCCTCCTCCTCAACTGCCAAGTGTTATTTCGCCTCCAAGGTTGCAGAATTTTTTTACCGGGTCTATTGCATGGTCCCCACTTCAGATTTTAAGTTTGTGAATAACGTATTTTATGCTGTTCCTCAATACTTTCGTCTTTCTTTAATACACCGTTAATCCATATTCTGTGTTCAGTTCATTCCATGAAATAGATTCTGCAATTTTTACCCACTATTGTAGAGGACAGCAATGTCATTTGCTAACATTATCACTGATATATTTTCACTCTGAATTTCAATCACACTTCTGAAACTTTCTTTTATTTACTTCTTTGCTTCTTCGTTAAAGAAGTTGAAGAACAGAGCAGAGAAAATGCATCCTCGCCTTATTATCTTTGTCAAACCCAGCTTTCCCCTTTTGGCCTTCCGTTCTTATTGATCCCTCTTGGTTCTCGTACATGTTTTATTGTTGTATATTACCTGTCTTTACTTACAATTTATACCTATTTTTCTGTGAATTTCGAGCATCTTGCAGCATTTGACGTTCTCGATTGCTTTTTCCGTCAGCTAATTCTGTGAATGTGTCTCGTCCTCATGATCAAGGGCAACGTCAGAACTGCCTTTTTCGTAGCTTTACCATTAATAAAGCTACACTGATGTTCATGAAACAGATTTTCGGTTTCTTTCATTCTTTTCTATATCATTACACCCAGCAACCCGGTTGCAAGAGATGTGAAGCTGATTATGCGATAGTTCTCGCGCTTATCTGCCCTAGCTGTCTCTAGAAAAGTGTGGATGGTGTTCTTCCGTAAGTCCGATGCTATGTCATCCGTATCACAATTTCAACACACTAACTTGAATAATTTTTTGGTTGCACCTTCACGAATTATTTAAGAAATTCCGAAGGTATTTTATCTACACTTTCCGCATTGTTTAATCATAATTTTTACACATCTCTCACTCAAACACTGGGTTCTTTGTACTCTTTATCTCAAGACCCATTTCATATTATATTATCAGACAGTTCTTCGTCTCTGTAGACGTCCTTAGTGTATTGGTCTCACATATATGTTCTCTCCTCTCGGTTTTAAGAGTGGTATTCCTCATGCACTCTTAATGTTGGTGCGTTAGCTTTTACGTTCCCAGACGCTGTTTTGTCCTGTCTATGTGCTGAATCTGTCCATCAAAACACCGTTTTCATTTTGATTTCTTCACATTTTTCCTGTACCCAGTTTTCTTTCGCATCTCCGGCCTTCGCTTAACGATCAAGATTAGGTGGTTTGCGCAGAGTTGTCAGTGCTAACAGACAGACAGCACTGCATGAAATAACGGCAGAGCACAAATGGGACGTACGACAAACGTATCCGTTTCGGCAGAGCGCCGAAATTTTGCTTTAATGGGTTATGGCAGCAGATGACCGACGCAAATGCCTTTGCTAACGGTTCGACATCGCCTTCAGCGCCTCTCCTGAGATCGTGGTGGAATCGGTTGGGCCCTAGTCGTCGGAAAACCGTGCCTTGTCAGATGATTGCCAATTTCAGTTGGTAAGAGGTGAGTATCGTGCAGAACCCACAAAGCCACCGGACCTTAGTTGACAACAAGACACTGTGAAAGCTGGTGTTAGATCCATAGTGGTATGGGCTATGTTTACATGGAATGGTCTGGGTCCTTTGGTCCAACTGAACCGATCATCGACTGGGAAAGGTTATGTTGGCAGCTATTCGTGGACTTCATGTTCCCAAACAATAAATGAATTTTTATGGATGAAAAACCGTGTTACCAGGCCACAGTCGATGGCGATTGGTTTGAAGAACATTCTGGACAATTCGAGCGAATGATTTAGCCATCCAGATCACCCGACATGAATCCCATTGAACATTTATGGGATGTAATCGTTAGGTCAGTTAGTTCAAAAAATCCTGCAGCGCCAGCACTTTCGCAATTATGGATGGCTACAGAGGCAGCAAGGCTCAATATTTCTGCAGGGGTCTTCCAGCGGCTTGTTGCATCCACGCCACGTCCAGTTGTTCCACTACGACGGACAGAGGGGGGGGGGGGGGTCGGACGTGATATCAGGACATTGTCACCTCTGTGTATATTGCAGTTCTGCTCTCTTTTTCTGGACTTTTTTTCGTATTTCCTTCTTTCGTCAATGAATGGAAGTGTTTCTTTTGTTGACGAAAGTTTCTTCACAGTTTCTTTTATCTGCATTTGTATGTCGAACTTTTGTGATTATCCTTCCTAGTGACGCCCATTCCTCCTAAACTTCCTATCGTGGTATTCAATTTAGCATGTACATCCGCAGAGAACTTCGAACGCTCGTTACCATTTCTCAATACTGTAGTTGTACGTTGATTGTCCCTGATTGTTCAAATTTCAGCCCACTCTTCTCCGTTATTAAACTGTGACCTAAGTCTGTACTTGCTTTTGTGTACGCCTTACAATCCATTATATGCCCTACGTCTCCCAGTTTTTTCGAAGTATATCTCCTCCTTTTGTGATTTTTGAACAATGTATTTACTACTACCAGCTGAAATTTATTAGCGTGACTAATAATAATATACCTAAAGAAAGTTTATGTCGTGAGAGCTATTTCTGCAAATGATGACATAGGTGTAGTTGTTGATAATGATGATGACTGTCAGCTGAACAAAATCTCGATGTCGTAAGACATTTGTTTCATTTAATTTTCATTTTATTTTCTAGATGGTATAGTAAGTCTGCTTGAACAGGCTAGACAGTCGGACTGCGAGTCCGCCATAGCTGCTGTTGAACCTTGAATGCGAAAGAGAGAGGGAAAATCTAGGACTAAGAAAGCACATATATTCCATATTTTCAGATAATATTATAGTTTTAGGAACTTAATATCTAAATATGTCTTTCTTCAATGTCATTGCACTGCCTTTATGTGGATGATGGAAATTCAAGCTGTTGGAGAGAATTATACTGCATACCAAATATACGGCACTGTATACCACGTGTATGGTTTCCTCGTTTTCAGTGCAGATGAAACCGAATGCTCGAGCAGACAGTAAGAATAGAAAATTTTGTTGATGAACCCTCTAGATACGAATTGGTCGCCTAAAGAATGTGTCTGTCCCACTAGTTACAATTATTTATTCGAATATTTAGTTGTTTTCTGAATAGGAAATAAACATAATGGCAAACACTAATCACGCGCTGTCGAGTGACTTTGTAACCAACTCTTGGATATATCGTTTGTAGAGTGTAACTCATATGTTACGCCATTTTGAGATGCACGGGTAAAGTAACCGCGCTGACGGGCTACTTTAAAAGTTTGACTCACTGCTGTCGCGAACAAAGAGAGTACTTCAATCCAGCTGCAAAAATGGGTGACCTCCGGCTCCCGGAAATGGTGAGATTTGTGGATTGTTTATGAGCCTCTGTGGTGAATATGTGACGCGTGTGGAGTCATGACACCATTGTGAATCTCCACGTGCTACCGGTGTGCGGCAGAAAAGTGGTGTACGACAGAGCTTGAATACGAAGCGATCCTCAGAGAGCACATTCGGCCATATTATAATCATTGTCTTCCCTGGGAAAATATGCCTTGTCATATGTCTAAAAGCGTCAGAAAATTATTCGAAAAACTCGGCTGAAAGTTCAAAAGCACTCCTTATCTTAACCCAACTGAAAAACGAAGGAACCGATTCGACTGTCGTGTTCTCGTCGACAAGGAACTTCCGCCACACTCCCTTTATCTGTTGTGGGACTCTCCGGGTGAATCCAGATAGGCACGGCGGAGACAAATCAGTTCTTCTCGTTCATCTTCAGCTCGGTTATCTGTTGTGTTGAGCGATGTAGTTGCGCATATCTACTGACCACTGCACGTAATGATGGACTGCTTGAACGACCGACTCCTGCAGACTAGTGTCGTTGGATCATAAACTAAACTTATGTAGTACACACATCAAACAAGTTTTTTATCACCTCGGCTCCGGGAGTTCCGGAACCTGTACAGAAAATTGGAATAGAGATCCACATAAACATCATATCCGCTCTTTTTATTGCTCATGAAAACCACAAATTGCATCTTGTACCACCATACAACGACACCTTCAGAGGTGGTAGTCCAGACTGCAGTACACACTGGTACCTCTAATGCCCAGTAACACGTCCTCTTGCATTGATGCATGCCTGTATTCGTCGTGGCATACTATCCACAAGTTCACCAAGGCACTGTTGGTCCAGATTGTCCCACTCCTCAACGGTGATTTGGTGTAGATCCCTCAGAGTGGTTGGTGGGTCACGTCGTCCTTAAACAGCCCTTTTCAATCGATCCCAGGCATGTTCGATAGTGTTCATGTCTGGAGAACATGCTGGCCACTCTAGTCGTTATCCTGAAGGAAATCTTTCACAAGATGTGCACGACGGGGTGGAATTTTCGTCCATGAAGACGAATGCCACGCCAATATGCTGCCGATATGGTTGCACTAGAAGTCGGAGGATGGCATTCACGTATCGCACAGCCGTTACGGCGCCTTCCATGACCACCAGTGGCGTACGTCAGCCCCACATAATGCCATCCCAAAACGGCCGCGAACCTCCACCTTGCTGCACTCGCTGGGCAGTGTGTTTAAGGCGTTCAGCCTGACCGGTTTGACTCTAAACACGTCTCCAACGAATGTCTGGTTGAAGGCATATGCGACACTCATTGGCGAAGAGAACGTGACGCTAATCCTGTGCGGTCAATTCGGCATGTTGTTGGGCCCATCTGTACCGCGTTGCATCGTGTCGTGGTTGCAAAGATGGACCCCGCCATGGACGTCCGGAGTGAGGTTGCGCATCATGCCGCCTACTGCGCACAGTTTGAGTCGTAACACGACGTCCTGTGGCTGCACGAAAAGCATTATTGAACATGGTGGCATTGCTGTCAGGCTTCCTCCGAGCCATAATTCGTAGGTAGCGGCCATCCAGTGCAGTAGTAGCCCTTGGGCGGCCTGAGCGAGGCATGTCATCGGCAGTTCCTGTCTCTCTGTATCTTCTCCATGCCCGAACAGTATCGCTTTGGTTCACTCCGAGACGACTGGACACTTCCCTTGTTGAGAGCCCTTCCCGGCACAAAGTAACAATGCGGACGGGATCGAACTACGGTATTGACCGTCTAGGGATGGTTGAACCACAGACAACACTAGCCGTGTGCCTCCTTTCTGGTGGAATGACTGGAACTGATTGGCTGTCGGACCCCCTCAGTCTAATAGGTGCTGATCATGCATGGTTGTTTACGTATTTGGGCGGGTTTAGAACATCTCTGAACAGTCAAAGGGTCTGTGCCTATGATACAATATCCACAGTCAACGTCTATCTTCAGGAGTTCTGGGAACCGGGATGATGCAAACCTTTTTTTTAGTGTGTATTTCAACGTAGAGTACGAAAGTGCGTGAAGTATGTTTTTGATAATAGGATAACTCTGCTTATAATTTCCTGAGTTGTTAGATGTCGATGGATACAAGTGCGTTAATACAATATATTCACCTGAAGTTCTCTGTTATGAGTTCGCGCCGTATTATGTTAATATTTATTGGAAGACAGCAGTACAGATTGCTCTTGATGGCTTCATAGGTTTTTTGGAGGATTACTTATTAAGCTGCTTCCGCCACACATTTGTATAAAGTCGACTGCATCTTTTTGACATCACATGTCAGAATCACACTGTTTCACGCAGCGGAGTGTCAGTCTGCATACAACTAGATGTAAGCAAATGAGATATAAGATAATAAATAGTACTGAATGTATTACTCCAGCCTCATCAAAACATGAATAACTTCAAGCACAATCAGCATGGATTTTTAAAACATAACTCGCGGTATCTTATTATAGATAACAACAGATCAATGAAATTATTATAAATAGTGATGCAGAACCAAAATAACTCTTTTTTAATTTTAATTTATTTTATTAAATAGAGTTAAGCTTGCAATTATGTTACTTAGTATGTCTTTCGACTAAGAGGTAACGTCGTATTTTCTTCAGTAGACAAATCTCAGACAGTTGAACAGCTGGAATGTGATTCATGTGGAACAGACGTGCGACAACTGCCATCATCTCTTAATGTTACTTAGAATGTCTTTCGACTAAGAGGTAACGTCGTATTTTCTTCAGTAGACAAATCTCAGACAGTTGAACAGCTGGAATGTGATTCATGTGGAACAGACGTGCGACAACTGCCATCATCTTTTAAATAAATTGGTTTATTTATTTACCCAGTTTTCGGCTCAGAAATCCGATGATGGCCTTGTAAGTCGAAAACTGGTTAACTCAATAAACTAATGTGTAGAGCATAACCAATACAGCGCTTTTTATGTATTATAATGCTGTTCTACCAAGAACCGACAGAAGAATCAGTTAACATAAAGAAATAGGTCATTATTATGAAGTTGTCGACTTTTGTGTTACTCATTTTCATCAGATAAGAGACGAGCTGTAGTATAGTGTGCCAATGTTCGTTTATAAATTGGAATAAACACCTAATATCTGCAACATGCTACGCTTTGTTATTCATTCAGTCATCAACCGTCGAACTTTGTCAAGAGTGTAGACAAGAAAAGACAAAAAGACAAATATTAGCTAAATAGTATGCAGATGAACATTCTTGTACCTGTGGCATCTTCCAAATTTAGTTTGCCATCTTCATAAGGAACGACACAGCACGCTGCAGACAGCAGCTACTCTACATTGCAATGAGGTGACAGAAGTCGCGGGATACATCCCAATATTGTGTCAAATATCTTTTTGCCCGGTGTAATGCAGCTAATCGACGTGGTATGGGCTCAACGAGTCGTTGGAAGTCCCATGTAGAAATATTGAGGCATGATGCTTCTACAGCCGTCCGTAATTGCTAAGGTGTTGTCGCTACAGGGTTTTGTGCACGAACTGACCTAACGATTATGTCCCACAAAAGTTCGACTGGGATCATGCTGAGCAATCTGGATGGCAAAATTATTCGCTCGATTTGTTCGCAATGTTCCTGGAACAAATCGGGAACAACTGAGGCCCGGTGACGTGGCGCATTTTTCATCCATAAAAACTCCTTCGTTGTTTGGGAACGTGAAGTCCATGAATAGCTGCAAGTGGTCTCCAGGTAACCGAACATAACCATTTTAAATCCATGGTCGGTTCAGTTGGGCCAAAAAACCCAGCCCATTCCATGTAAGTCCACACCATTATGGAACGATCACCAGCTTGCACAGCGCCTTGTTGACAACTTGGCTCCATGACTTTGTGGGGTCTGCGCCACAGTCGAACCCTACCATCAGTTATTACCAATTGAAATCGGGACTCATCTGAATAGGTCACGGTTTTCCAGCCGTCTAGGGTCCAACCGATATGTTCACTAGCCCAGGAGAGACGCTGCAGGTGATGTCGTGCTGTGAGCAAAGGCACATGCGTCGGTCGTCTGCTGCCGTAGCCCATTAACGCCACATTTTGCCGCCCTGTTCTAACGGCTACGTTCGTCGTACGTCCCACATTGATTTGAGCGGTTACTTGACGCAGTGTTGCTTGTGTGTTAGCACTGACAACTCTGCGCAAACGCCACTGCTCTCCTCTGTTAAGTGAAGGCCGTCGACCACTGCGTTGCTGTGGTGAGAACTAATGCCTGAAATTTGGTATTCTCGGCACACTCTTCTTACTGTGGATCGCTGAACGATTACCGAAGCGGAATGTCCCGTGTGTCTAGCTCCAACTAACATTCCGCGTTCATAGTCTGGGAATTCCCGCCGTGCGGCCATAATCACTTCGGAAACCTTTTCGTATGAATCATCTGAATGCAAATGACAGCTCCGCCAATACACTGACCTTTTATACCTTATGTACACGATATTACCGCCATTTGTATATGTGCATATCGCCATTCGTGACCTATTCGTGACCTTCGTCCCCTCAGTGTTTGTTAATAACGAAACTCGACAGCGTATCTTTGTCAGTAGACCGCCCTAGCCCTTTGGAAAAAGCCACCGAAATACACTCTTTGAGTACAGTGGCATTTTCTCGTAAAATTCCAACTGTTAGTTTAATCGAAGGCGGCCTGGACAGATCACTATCGTAGGTTCGCAGCCACTAACCTGTACGTGATCAGCCCCCAGTTCTCCATGGCTCCAGCAGCGAAGTCCGGCACAGCGACGTGGTCCATCTTGGTGAGGTTGCCGTGGTTGTACGGAACATGCACCAGCTGCTCCATGGTGCGGACGGTGCGTGTCCCCATCACACTGGGGTACTCTGCCTGTGCCGCCGTGTCCCTGGTCGTCCAGACAGTCGTGTTGGATTCCAGCGGCGACTGCACGCCTACGAAGTCGGATATGACCCAAGCTAGCAGGAAGGCGCTCATCACCGGCGTCTGCTCGAAGGTCAGGGTGCGTCTTCCATCTTCGTCGTCACTACAAGGGGAAGAGTTTCTGTTAATCAGTAAATATATGCAGGGACTGGCAAAACTTACACCAAGTTTGGTAAGTAAGATTGTCCTGGCGCCATTATTAAGGGATGGGTGAAAACAGAAGTGAGACGAACATTTTTTTAAATATCGTAAATAGCGTGTTTGTCCATCAGTGGTCTCCGGTGTCTCGTCACAGCGTAGTAATGTAATTGCAATTACTTCAGGTTATTCCCCTCCCCTCCCCCCATGAACCATGCACATTGCCGTTGGTGGTGAGGCTGCGTGCCTCAGGGATACAGATAGCCGAACCGTAGGTGCAACGACAACGGAGGGGTATCTGTTGAGAGGCCAGACGAATATATGGTTCCTGGAGAGGGGAAGCAGCCTGTTCAGTATTTGCAGGGGCAACAGTCTGATTAATTGACTGATGTGGTCTTGTAACACAACCAAAACGGCAATGCTGAATACTGCGAACGGCTCAAAGCAAGGGGAAACAGCCGTAATTCTTCCCGAGAGCATGCAGTTTAACTGTATGGTTAAATCATGATGGCATCCTCTTGGGTAAAATATTCCGGAGATAAAATAATCCCCCATTCGGATCTCCAGGCGAGGACTACTCAGGAGGACGTCGTTGTCAGGGGAAAGAAAACTGGCGTTCTATGGATTGGAGCGTGGATTGTCAGATCCCTTAATCGGATTGGTCGGTTAGAAAATTTAAAAAGGGAAATGGATAGGTTAAAGCTAGATATAGTGGGAATTAGTGACGTTCGGTGGCATGAAGAACAAGACTTCTGGTCAGCTGAATACAGGATTATAAATACAGAATCCAATAGGGGTAATGTGTGAGTAGGTTCAATAATGAATAAAAAATAGGAGCGCGGGTAAGCTACTACGAACAGCATAGTGAACGCATTATTGTAGCCAAGACATACACGAAGCCCACACCTACCACAGTAGTACAACTTTATATGCCAACTAGCTCCGCAGATGATGAAGAGATAGAAGAAATATAAGATGCGATAAAAGAAATTATTCAGATAGTGAAGGGAGACGAAAATTTAATAGTTATGGGGGACTGAAATTCGATAGTAGGAAAAGGAAGAGAAGGAAAAGTAGTAGGTGAATATGGACTGGGTGAAAGGATTGAAAGGGGAAGCCACCTGGTAGAATTTTGCACAGAGCATAACTTAATCATAGCTAATACTTGATTTAAGAATCATGTAATAAGTCTGTATACGTGAAAGAGGCGTGAAGACACTGGAAGATTTCAAATAGATTATATAAGGGTAAGACAGAGATTTAGGACCCAGGTCTTAAATTAAAAGACGTTTCCAGGGGCACATGTGGAGTCTGACCACAATTTATTGGTTATGAACTGTAGACTGAAACTGAAGAAACTGCAAAAAAGGTAGGAATTTAAGGAGATGGGATCTGGATAAACTGAAAGAACCAGAGGTTGTAGAGAGTTTTATAGAGAGCATTAGGGAAAGATTGGCAAGAACGGGGGAAACAAATACAGTAGAAGAAGAATGAGTAGCTTTGAGAGATGAAATAGTGAAGGCAGCAGAGGTTCAAGCAGGTAAAAAGACGAGGGCTAGTAGAAACCCTTGGGTAGCAGAAGAAATATTGAATTTAACTGATGAAAGGTAAAAATATAAAAACGCAGTAAATGAACCAGGCGAAAAGGAATACAAACGTCTCAAAAATGAGATCGACAGGAAGTACAAAATGGCTAAGCAGGCATGGTGAGAGGACAAATGCAAGGATGTAGAGGAACATAGCACTAGGAGTAAGATAGATACTGCCTGCAGGAAAATTAAAGAGATCATTGGAGAAAAAGGAACCACCTGTATGAATATCAAGAGCTCAGATGGAAAACCAGTCCTAAGCAAAGAAAGGAAAGCTGAAAGGTGGAAGGAGTACATAGAGTACCAATACAAGGGAGATGAGTTTGCAGGTAACGTTATAGAAATAGGGTTAGGACGTAGTTGAAGAGGAGGAGGCATGACATTGGGAGAAGAATTGGACAGAGCACTGAAAGACCTAAGTCGAAGCAAGGCCCTGTGAGTAGACAAAATTCCATTAGAACTACTGACAGCCTTGAGAGGGCCAGCCATGACAAAACTCTACCATCTGGTGAGCAAGATGTATGAGACATGCGAAATATCCTCTGACTTCAAGAAGAATATAATAATTCCAATCCCAAAGAAAACAGGTGTTGATAGTTGTGAAAATTACCGAACTATCAGTTTGATAAGTCACGGCTGCAAAATACATTGCAATTCTGTCAGAGACAGCAAAGGACCTGGAAGAGCAGTTGAACACAGAGTGGACAATGTCGTGAAAGAAGGATATAAGATGAACATACTTTGCAGACTAATGGAAAAAACTGATAGAAGTCGTCCTCGGGGGAGATCAGTTTGGATTCCGTAGAAATGTTGTAACACGCGAGGTAATACTGACCCTATGACTTACCTTAGAAGACAGATTAAGGAAAGGCAAACCTACGTTTCTAGCTTTTGTAGACTTAGACTTGACAATGTTGACTGGAATACTCTCTTTCAATTTCTCAAAGTGGTAGGGGTAAAATACAGGGAGCGAAAGGATATTTACAATTGGTACAGAAACCAGATGGCAGTTATAAGAGTCGAGGGGCATGAGAGCGAAGCAGTGGCTGGGAAGGGAGTGAGACAGGGTTGTAACCTATCCACGATGTTCTTCAACGTGTATATTGAGTAAGACGTAAAGGAAACAACAGAAAAATTTGTAGCCCATGGTGAAGAAATAAAAACTTTGGGGTTTGCCGATGACATTGCAATTCTGTCAGAGACAGCAAAGGACATGGAAGAGTCGTTGAACGGAACGGACAGTGT
The DNA here is from genome assembly GCF_023898315.1 of Schistocerca nitens. Lineage (NCBI taxonomy): Eukaryota > Metazoa > Arthropoda > Insecta > Orthoptera > Acrididae > Schistocerca > Schistocerca nitens. The sequence goes on from NC_064617.1 coordinate 435,463,424, forward strand.
CTTGAAAGGAGGATATAAGATGAACATCAACGAAAGCAAAACGGGGATAATGGAATGTAGCGGAATTAAATCGGGTGATGCTGCGGGAATTAGATTAGGAAATGAGACGCTTAAAGTAGTAGATGAGTTTAGCTGTTTGGGCAGCAGAATAACTGATGATGGTCGAAGTAGAGAGGATATAAAATGTGGACTGGCAACGGAAAGGAAAGCGTTTCTCAAGAAGAGAAGTTTATTAACATCGAGTATAGATTTAAGTGTCATGAAGTCTTTTCTGAAAGTATTTGTGTGGAGTGTAGCCACGTATGGAAGTGAAACATGGACGGTAAATAGTTTAGACAAGAAGAGAATAGAAACTTTCGAAATGTGGTGCTACAGAAGAATGCTGAAGATTAGATGGGTAGATCACATAACTTATGAGGAGGTACTGAATAGAATTGGGGAGAAGAGGAATTTCTGTCACAACTTGACTAGATGAAGGGATCGGTTGGCAGGACACGTTCTGGGGCATCAAGTATTGGAGTGTAAAAATTGTAGAGGGAGAGCTAAGGATCAATACACTAAGTAGATTCAGAAGGATGTGGGTTGCTGTAGTTACTCGGAGATGAAGAAGCTTGCACAGGTTAGAGTAGCAAGGAGAGCTGCATCAAACCAGTCTCTGGACTGAAGACCACAACAACGACTACTCCAATTACCTAAGTTTTAGTGGTAATATCTTCACAACAGAGAAAAGCGTGTACTACGCAACAAGGAAAATAATACAAAAAACGGAGTTAAGCAACCGTTCTCAGGCGAAATGCGTACACTCTGCTGTGGGGATGGTGGAATCGCTGAAACAGCCGGTTGTTGGTAATACCGAATTTTTAAGCTTGATGCTGAAACAGCTCAAAATAACTGATTTCTGAAATAACCGGTTTTCGGTCTTTCATAGCTGCTAGCAGAGAAACCCGGCGTTCCCCAGTTATTCAATTACAGCTGTGCATACCACGCAGCGTTTGAACTATGTGTTGTACAATGACATAATTTTGCAGGTAGATTCAGCGTCATATGTGAACACTGTCTTCACAATGTGCTGCTAATGGAGTTAGTAGCGACGAAATAATAAATTTCTTTTACAAAGAAATATGATCAAATATTCGTCAAGTTTCTTTGACAAAGATCTTTGACGTGCCGCTAAAAAGTGGTACTACACTGCTGTCATATTTGTCGGGCAAATTTTAAAATGTCGGACAATAGTAACCTGTTATTATGCGATGCAGTTGCTTGTGCAACAACTACATTGTGCTTGCATTTGGAAGAAAAGTGGTGGGAAAAAATGAACCATGTTTGGTTGAAGCCATGTGTATTACGTCGAGATAATGAAAGCATTCACCAAACTTTGATACGAGAAGTGGAAGTGGAGGACGTCAAGTTTTATGTAAATTACATCCGTTGCGACCCTAGTGTTAAGGAAACTTTATTTCATTGTTTATTTGCACAGGTAATTTTGTCAGCTTATTGTACAGAGCCTTAGAACTCGGAGCTTACGAGACGGTAAATTTCAGAGTGATTGATTTCATTATTGGCACTGCATATTGGTTTGCCAGATTGAGTTGTTTAATTTTTTTGGATTACAGTAAAACTGAGTAAGCACTCCATTTGCTCAACAACACATCACACAGTAAATTTTCATAACACAAACATTACGTATTTCATATTCATTGGCAAACAAACAGATAATTTTTTTAAAGAACGTTACTGTTATGCAAAGAACGTTACACAGTAAAAAGTAAATAAAAGTACCTGTTGTAACCGAGACCAAAGAAATACCGAAAAACACCGGTTATTCAGAACTAATACACCGATATCGATTTTAATCGGACGGATTTTTCCATCCCTACTGTGATGTTGTTGCCGTTGCAGCATGAACAGTTCGTCATAAAATCGTGCCGCTCTTCCCTTGCGTTCGGTAAATCCACACACGAGGGGCACGTCGGTCAAGCCTCCGTCAGTAAACCTAAGCATGTGTCACTTTTAACCTTCAATAAACACCCCGGAAAAACAAACACTAGACAGAATACCTATGCAAGCTTGAGGTTGAAGGGTAATATTGGCATTACTGTTGTCATCAGCATGTTCCGTAAGCGAAATAAGTTTGTTTTCTAGCAAGACACACAGCGCATACCGCCGAAATCTGCGCTATCGTGCAGATATAACGGCAAACAGTCGTTTGAAGATGTTTTATAAATGAGAGTTCGAATCTCTAAAGAATTTGAGTTTACTGGTTGAGAGCTAAGAAACACCACTGAGGTGACAAAAGTCATGGTGTACCTCCTAATGTCGTGTCAACGCTTCGTTTTGCCAGGCGGAGTGTAGCAGGTCAACGTGGCATGGACTCAACAAATCTTGGAAGTCCCCTACAGCAATATTGAGCCATGTTAGTTCTGTAGCCGCCCATAGTTGACAAAGTGTTGCTGGTGCAGGATTTTCTGCACGAACTCACCTCGCGATTGTGTCCTATAAAAGTTCGCTGGGATCCACGTGGGCGAGATGGGTGGCCAAATCATTCCACAATGTTATTCAAATCATTCGCGAACAACTGTGGCCCGGTAGCATGGCGCATTGTCATCCATGAAAATTCCAACGTTGTTTGGGAACATGAAGTCCATGAATAGCTGCAAGTGCTTTCCAAGTAGCCAAACATAACCACTTTTAGTCAATGATAGGCTTAGTTGAACCGGAGGACGCAATGCATTCCATGTAAACACAGCCCACACCATTACGGAGCAACCACCAGCTTGCATAGTGCTTTGTCGACAGCCTGGATCCATGGCTTTGTGGGGTCTGCGCCACATTCGCACCCTACCATCAGCTCTTAGTAACTGAAATCGGGACTTATCTGAACAGGCCAAGGTTTTCAGTCATCCAGAGTCTAACCGATATGGTCACGAGTCAAGGAGACGTGCTGCAGGCGATGTTCTGTTAGCAAAGGCAGTCGCGTCGATCGTTTGTTGCCACACATAGCCCATTGACGCCAAATTTCGCCGCACTGTCCTAACGGACACATTCGTCATACGTCCCACATTGATTTCTGCGATTATTTCACGCAGTGCTACTTGTTATTGCATTCAAAAGAAAGACATTTTGTACATATACTCACGTGGCGTTGATCAGTGGAGTGTTGAAGAGTACGTTGTAGCCTTGCTGTGGGCGGAAGGTGAACTCCCAGGTTGCCTTGATGGCCGGCTCGTCGTAACACGGCATGGCCATCCGCGCCCCCGTCTTCTCGAACTGCGTCACTCCCAGCCACCTGCAACAGAATGTGGTCACCTGCAAGTAATTCTACTACAAATTCGATATTTGAAAACAACCAGCTATTGATGAGGCTGTCTAAGCCGATGAGTTGCAATTTCTCTCACGTAGCGATGAAGCACTGAAGCATTCGAGTGGAAAATCGTGCTCTTTATGATTATTTGAGACCCTAGGAGCTAGCGTACGAGATTTAAACGCCGCAGAATTACAGATATCTGGTAAATATCTACTGTATATCTCAGATGCAAACCTGTTTAGTACTTCGATAATAAATATTCTCCCTGCAGCTGTGTACGCTGATTTGAAACATACTGGCAGACTGGGACTCGAACCTGGGGCCCTTGTCCCTTGCGGGCAAGTAATCCACCGATTGAACCATCTAAGCACGACTCACGACCCGCCCTCATGGCTTTACTTGTGCCAGTATCTCATCTCCTACCTTCCAAATTTCACACAAGTTTTCCTGCATTCCTATACTTCATCCCCTAGCTTCCAAACTTCACAGACGTTCTCCTTCATACTTTGAGGGACTAGCACGGCTGGAAGAAAGGATATTGGAGAAGCAAGATTCCCAGGTTGGGCTCACTGTCTGGCAAACACTTTTAATTTGCCACGAAGATTCATAGCAGTGCACGCTCCGAAGCACCAGGCAGTGGCTAAGCCATGTCTCCGCAGTTTCCTTTGTTTCGAGAAGATGCGGAACTGGAGGAAGAATTTATTTCATTTATTCGAATGGCTCACATGCAGTTTAAAATTACTGGTATATGACATTAGTAATACTGTATATAATAGGAATATGAAAATACAAAACTACATATAAAACAAACTAAATGTCAATATCTAGGTCCCTAATCCATATAAGAGCCATATCATTAGCCATGAGGTCGCTCCAACTCCCCTGGTAGGAACGCAAGGGGCATTCATCTCTAATGAGCTTGATTGTCTGGTTCGGAGCCTCACAGTTACAAACCGGAAACTCTGTAACATCCCATTTGTAAAGAGAGTCTGCGCATCGACCATGCCCAGTACGAGCTCTGTTCAATTTGACCCACAGTTTCCTGTCGAGTTCTGTGCCATCAGTATCACAGTCATACTTTCGGAACCACTCACGCTCTTCACGATTTTCAGTAAGTTGACAGCTCTGGTCCCACAGGTCTCTCACCCCGGTGTTACTGGCATCTAGCTGTTCTGATTGTCGTAATGGTGGGTTTCTTGAAGGGAGTCTATTTCGTCGGAAACTTGGTATGTCTTCCTGGATGGATAATTCCAGGTTCTCCAGTAGTTTGCGGTATTGCTTAAGCGAGGCCTCATTTCTGCGGATTGCGGGTGGATAGATGTTGTTCAGGAGAGGAAACGAATAAATCGGTGTTGGTCGGATCGCCCCAGTTATTAACCAACTGGACGTCGATCAAGTTGGTGTGGCAGCTGTTTAGCCACACTGGGGCACAATACTCGGCTGCTGAGAAGACTAGCGCAGTGGATGATGTGCGCTAGATATCTGCCGAAGCTCCCCATGTCATTCCACACAATTTTTGAATAATGTTATTATGAGTTTTTATCTTTGCAGCAGTATTTTCAAGATGTTTTCTATATGAAAGGGTGCGGTCAATGGCGATACGAAGGCACTCACGATACTTGTTATGGCAAAGAGTGTTTCCGTGAAGTTTCACTCTGAGCTTGTTTCTTTGTCAGTTGGATTGTACATACTTCGGTTTTACTTGTACTGGGCTTAAGTCGCCACTTTCTAAAATAGGTGCTCGTAACGGCTAGATCTTCAGTGAGAACTGTCTCCGCTCGTCCAAGATACTTGGTTCTACAAGCAAGAGCGATATCGTCTGCGTAGCAGAATTTTGTTGACCTGGTATTGGGGAGATCGGAGATATGTAGGTTGAATAATAGAGAGGCTAAGATGGAGCCCTGTGGTAGACCATCACCTAATTTCCTGCTCACATTTTCTCCCAAGTAAACACGGAAATATCTATTGTTTATCATAGTATTGATGAGGGCTACAGTTTTAAATTTGTATATCATCGCTTCTCTCCAGACTGTATCATATGCCGCTGTTAGGTCTACGAACGCGACAGGTGTCCTCAAGTTTTATTGAAAAAACCAGCCTCTATGAAAGTTGTTAGGGTCAGTACATGGTCACAGCAACTCCCCTGTGGCCTGAAACCCGCTTGCTAAGCTGGGAAATGTTCCAGAATGAAGCCACTAATTCTATTATAGATGAGCTTCTCCAAGAGTTTATAAGTACAGCTCTAAAGAGAAATTGGTCTAAGATTTGTGGGTGGTCAACTTGTTTACTTGATTTCAAAATTGCCACTATTTTTGTTCTCTTTAACTTGTTGGGGTGTGATCCACTATCTAGGATGTTGGACAAGAAGCGGACCAGCCATCTTTTTTTACCCTTACCCACGTTTATCAGAAATTCCGGGTGTATATAATCCAGACCAGGTGCTTTACCATTTAGAGACGTGAGTTCTTGTTTTATTTTGGAAGTATATTGTTTGTCACTGGATGATCTAGATGTTTCAGCTATATGGTTAGCGGTTTGGTTACCTGAAATACCAGGTTTCTTCCCGGGTTTATTGGAGGCTCCGCCAAGCTTACGCAGAAGACTCGATGCCTTTCTGACCTGGCGGAAGTAAAGCTGAGAGGACGGGTCTTGAGTCGCGGTTGGATGGCACAGTCTGCAAAGCACCTGCCCGCCTGGGACAAGGGTCCCACTTTTGATCTCGGTCCTCTACACAGTTTTAGGCTGGTTACTGATTTTTTTTAATAATTTGACTTAAATGGAAGAGAAAGGTTTTAGTTCTTCAGAAGATAGGGAAAAGAAAGGACGTAATGAATGGAACGTGATACACTACACGTGGAAAAAAAACTCCCTCTAATATTACTTTTGACCATGTTAGTGTTTTTAAGTCAATAATGTGTGATGCGTCATTTTAGTGTATGGGATATGTAATTTGCGGCTGTGGAATTTTTAGAGGAATGTTAGATGAAAAATGGAAATAAGCAGAATGGGTATTTTCTGCTCTTAGTTCCTGTTGCGAGAAAGTCTCCAGGAATTCGCAAATAAGGTGGGCTGCACGAGTTGCCGATGCTCCCTCTGGTATCGTGTAGCTGCTTAAAGAGTCTGTAACGGTGAGACGCTGTAAGAAGTTGCCTCGGTAATACATTAGCGGCAGAACTGCCACTGCAGAGAACGCACGGTCGAGAGGATCTAAGCAAAAGGATTACTACGGCGTGGCCCCATGATGGTGTTACAAAACTTTGCAGAAAATGAGAACACGTATACCAATTCTAAAAGACCGTTTTTAACAATACCAAGGCAGCCTGTCATTTTACAGCCGGAATTAGTACGCAAAGGATTTTTCATGGACGACAAGATACCTGAGCTGACTGAGATCTAGTGTGTACAGGACTGGAGGCGGCACGGACACAGATGTGGGCGAGAACAGGCTTGGGCAAGGACCAGCCGTCCAGCCGACGTAACGGTGAAACACTGTACCACGTCATCTGAATAAGACTGCCACTGGATGGAGAATACCGTAAGACTTTCTGGTACAGGGGCGAATGTAATAACTGGGAAGTGAATTCCAAACCTCTATGGAAGTATCCTGCTTGCGGTTTCAATGATAGACGGGAGAGGGACGCGCTATCACTTAAATATAGGGTGTCCAGGTTAAACATATAATAATATAAAATGTAATAACTGGAAAGTAATGGAGATGTTTATTGATGGTATGTTTATTCAAGCGTGGCAACTCGTCCCCCCCCCCCCCCCCCCACACACACACACACACTTAATACGCCTGTATGTGCGCACCTTTAGTGGCGCGATAGACATCTGATCTGTATTCCACTTCTCTTCAAGCGTTTTGCAGCGTATCTGCGCAGCTGCGCGAATACGATAGCGCATATCTGGTAGATCACGAACTGATGTCTGGTACCCTAGATTCCTGATAAACCCCCATAAAAATCAGGTGGTCTAATGTGTTGACTTCTAATGGACCAAGCAATCGATGAACTATCTATCCCAGTCCAGAGATCTGGGAGCTCATGATCCAAGAAATTCATCCAGCGTTCGCAAAATGGTATGGTCCGCCATCTCGTTGAAAGATCACATCACGAGGAAGTTGTCACACAGCTTACAGCTCAAACATGTCTACATACGTTGTTGCGTTAACAGTACGCTCCGCGAAGAAGAATGGGCCTATAATCCTGCTCGTCAACAATTCACATTCACACTCAAACACTTGGTGGGGTGGTTAAGTTCCTCATGTGTAGCAATTGTGCATGTTTACCGTGCCGGAAGCGTGGAACAGACGAAGACGAGAAATAAACGAAGTCGAGGAATGCCTGTCTGTCTGAATAGTCTCTGCGAATGTACCTCTCGCGGCCTGTCGTAGGGCTTGATTTTATGAGGAAGCTGCAGTTTCTACGTACGTAGATGCAACCTTTTTTGCACCACAAAGTGTACTGTCGAATGAGGTAACTATAACTGCCTACTTTGTTGTCAGATTGACCTAGGAGGGCTACGGATTAATTCAACAGTAGCCTCTGAAACTGCGTGGGGTCCGATATCAAATGCAAACTCCCAGTTTCCCGAAGTATCTCAGCCCATACTCAAGCAAAAAACGGCATTGTACCAGAGTAACTGACTTCCCGAGAGAAAGCATACAGAACACTTTCTGTTGTGCGAGTAGGAGAGCTTCTGTAAAGTTTGGAAGGTAGGAGACGAGGTAGTGGCAGAAGTAAAGCTGTGAGGACGGGGCATGAGTCGTGCTTGGGTAGCTCAGTTGGTACAGCACTTGCCTGCGAAAGGCAAAGGTCCCGAGTTCGAGTCTCGATCAAACACACAGTTTTAATCTGCCAGAAATTTCAATTGTTTGTATTATCAACGAATTTCACATGAACAAGCTGTGACCATAAAAACGGACAAAAGTGCACTGAGCGTGAGGGAAACCATAACAACAATTTGCACGGGATTTGCTGTACACGGACAGTTTATGCTTACTGGAATTAGGCTTTCCCGCACAACGGTTAACCTCGGTGCTGAGGACTTGGGACGTCGCGCTGGTGTTACCGGAATGTCGAGAAGTGCGTACGGAATTTTCATGAATCGTCATGGAAACTCTACAGAACGGCCACTATTTCGTGTTTTACACTCCTGGAAATTGAAATAAGAACACCGTGAATTCATTGTCCCAGGAAGGGGAAACTTTATTGACACATTCCTGGGGTCAGATACATCACATGATCACACTGACAGAACCACAGGCACATAGACACAGGCAACAGAGCATGCACAATGTCGGCACTAGTACAGTGTATATCCACCTTTCGCAGCAATGCAGGCTGCTATTCTCCCATGGAGACGATCGTAGAGATGCTGGATGTAGTCCTGTGGAACGGCTTGCCATGCCATTTCCACCTGGCGCCTCAGTTGGACCAGCGTTCGTGCTGGACGTGCAGACCGCGCGAGACGACGCTTCATCCAGTCCCAAAGTTTAGTACAAAATATGAAAAATATGTAAACCGTGGCTGATCTGAGCGCTCTCAGCCGCTAACCCTTTTTATACCGGAGGAAATTTACTAACTTCACCGTAAATTGAATCGCCACAGATAATGAACTGAGCCTACTTTAAATAAAATCACTAGAAGAGGCTCACATAGAGATCCTTCAGTGCTAAATGTAATTTACAGTGTGTGCAGTGCTACGACCTTATACGTTTGTTGTAGTCAATCGACGCAAAGCGTAGACAGTGAGTACAAGTAATTTATTAATAGCTAGGTCGGACGATCACGAAATTGTTTAAGGCTGTTTGTAGCACAAAGTCCGAAGATAACTGGTTCGCGTAAGTTATTGCCGGTTTCTATTGCGGGCGGAAGATTGGAGAAGTGCGTTTTAACTTGACGTTATAGATCCAACGTATTAATGTCATATTTTGCCCACCTTTTAGCGGTCTTCTTAAGCCGGTTCGCTATGCCGATTACAGACAAACTTCGCCTCTGTGTGGCTCAGGGACGCAGAACAAACCAATTCGTTCAGAATTCGTATTCAGAATCACTGCTCTAACATTTTACATGCGGCTGGAAGAATGACTGAACAAAGTGTATTCAAAATATGATAAATGAGTAAACTTTTTATGCTACTCACTTTTTTTTTACGACACCGATCTGGCAAGTAGCTGCGTGTTTCTCAACCAGAGATCGATACATATTGTATAAAAATGGTTGTATGTAACTGTGAATGTTCCACACCACCTCTTAAGTCACTAGGCCGATTTCAACCAAACGTGATACACGTATCCCTTACTGTCAGGCAACAATCGCTGTGGGGGTAAAAACCACCTAAGTAACACAGTTGAGGAGATATGACACCCTAAACAACGAGATGCGTGAAAAACTCTTGCATTGTCCACGACTTTTAAATGTATTAATTCTTTGCTACTAATTTCATTTGCAACACTTTTGCAGTTAGTATCCACATATGCTGCCGAATGTACCTACAAAATTATATCACTGTATGACACATATATCAGCAGATATGATTCAAACAATGAGATTCGCGAAAAAACTGCCGCTTCACACATGACGCTTAAATTTATTACCTCTTTGCTAGTAACTCTATTCGCAACATACACTCCTGGAAATTGAAATAAGAACACCGTGAATTCATTGTCCCAGGAAGGGTAAATTTATTGACACATTCCTGGGGTCAGATCATCACATGATCACACTGACAGAACCACAGGCACATAGACACAGGCAACAGAGCATGCACAATGTCGGCACTAGTACAGTGTATATCCACCTTTCGCAGCAATGCAGGCTGCTATTCTCCCATGGAGACGATCGTAGAGATGCTGGATGTAGTCCTGTGGAACGGCTTGCCATGCCATTTCCACCTGGCGCCTCAGTTGGACCAGCGTTCGTGCTGGACGTGCAGACCGCGTGAGACGACGCTTCATCCAGTCCCAAACATGCTCAATGGGGGACAGATCCGGAGATCTTGCTGGCCAGGGTAGTTGACTTACACCTTCTAGAGCACGTTGTGTGGCACGGGATACATGCGGACGTGTATTGTCCTGTTGGAACAGCAAGTTCCCTTGCCGGTCTAGGAATGGTAGAACGATGGGTTCGATGACGGTTTGGATGTACCGTGCACTATTCAGTGTCCCCTCGACGATCACCAGTGGTGTACGGCCAGTGTAGGAGATTGCTCCCCACACCATGATGCCGGGTGTTGGCGCTGTGTGCCTCGGTCGTATGCAGTCCTGATTGTGGCGCTCACCTGCACGGCGCCAAACACGCATACGACCATCATTGGCACCAAGGCAGAAGCGACTCTCATCGCTGAAGACGACACGTCTCCATTCGTCCCTCCATTCACGCCTGTCGCGACACCACTGGAGGCGGGCTGCACGATGTTGGGGCGTGAGCGGAAGACGGCCTAACGGTGTGCGGGACCGTAGCCCAGCTGCATGGAGACGGTTGCGAATGGTCCTCGCCGATACCCCAGGAGCAACAGTGTCCCTAATTTGCTGGGAAGTGGCGGTGCGGTCCCCTACGGCACTGCGTAGGATCCTACGGTCTTGGCGTGCATCCGTGCGTCGCTGCGGTCCGGTCCCAGGTCGACGGGCACGTGCACCTTCCGCCGACCACTGGCGACAACATCGATGTACTGTGGAGACCTCACGCCCCACGTGTTGAGCAATTCGGCGGTACGTCCACCCGGCCTCCCGCATGCCCACTATACGCCCTCACTCAAAGTCCGTCAACTGCACATACGGTTCACGTCCACGCTGTCGCGGCATGCTACCAGTGTTAAAGACTGCGATGGAGCTCCGTATGCCACGGCAAACTGGCTGACACTGACGGCGGCGGTGCACAAATGCTGCGCAGCTAGCGCCATTCGACGGCCAACACCGCGGTTCCTGGTGTGTCCGCTGTGCCGTGCGTGTGATCATTGCTTGTACAGCCCTCTCGCAGTGTCCGGAGCAAGTATGGTGGGTCTGACACACCGGTGTCAATGTGTTCTTTTTTCCATTTCCAGGGGTGTATATTGCAATTAACTCGCATAAGTTTTCCAGGGAATGCTCATCTTTCATGGAAACCGCTGTTACCACACTTCTTGTGTACAAGTGCCTCATGTGCGAGCACGAAGAACATCGGGATTTTTTTATCGGCGCCTTCAGAGAGACCTCTGCACCCGGTTCCACCTCCCCAGCCCATGTTGTCAAACCTGTTTTTACCTGAACACAACTGCCACACTCCCCAACCTCCTATTTTATCTTTGTTAATGCAGGAACGACCGAAAAGCTTGTCTGTGTTTGGTTTCTTATTAAGGTAGGTCGTTTTATAGATGAGGCCCTTATTTTGTCTATGTGAGCGAGTTTGAACTCGAAGACCTCGTTCTCCCTTCCTGTTCGCCGACCGGTGTGGCCGAGCGGTTGTAGGCGCTACAGTCTGGAACCGCACGACCGCTACGGTCGTAGGTTCGAATCCTGTATCGGGCATGCATGTGTGTGATGTCCTTAGGTTAGTTAGGTTTAAGTAGTTCTAAGTTCTAGGGAACTGATGACCTCAGATGTTAAGTCTCATAGTGCCCAGAGCCATTTGAACCTTCCTGTTCAGTATGCGGACGTTGTACAAAATCGTCCAGCACTATTCTGGGGCATATTCGCCAAATGTGCGTCATCTCTCTCGTTCACAGCGCTGATTGACAGTTAGTCTGATCGTTTGTACGATTAATCGTAATGTTGTGGGGTGAATCATTTTACATTCACATTGCACATTCATATGTAAATATGGCTATATGCTGATTTACAAGGTTTTCAAATAGAGATGTGTGTTGGTAATTCTTACCCACCACCTTTTTCACATTACGAAAATAGAAATTCTACTGCGGAAAAGAAGGAATTGTCAAAGGGAAACTTTTGGTTTGTTTTCAGATTTAACTTTGCTGCCTGTCAGACAATTTACATTAGTGGGTAAATAATCAAAAATTTTGGTGGCAACATTGGGCTCCCCTCTTTGTGCTTAATGTGGAGTTTTGACTGTACTTTTCTCTTATAGTATTGTAATTGTGAACGCCGTTGTTACTTTCGAACTGCACTGAATTATTTACATCGAACTTCATGAGGGAATAAATATATTGTGCAGAAGCAGTCAAAATGCCAAACTCCTTTAAGGGATGTACGCAATATCATCGTGTGTGAATACCACATATTTTTCTTATATCACGTTTATGAGAAACGAAGACATTCTTTCTTAAAGATGGATAACACAGAACATTATTTCCTGACTTATTGAGTAAAAATACGCAAAACATATCAATGTACTGATTTGTTTTTCCCCAAGATTTGCAATGTTTCGAAGTGCAAATGTAGCTGAACTTAATTGTGTTTTTCCAGTTTAAATTCTCAATAATATAAGCACTTAAAATTTTGAAGTTTCCACCCTTGTTATTATTTGTTTATTATTTCTTCACAAAGTGTTACACTCACCACTGGTGTAGCTCATTGAGAGGTGTGAACAGTTCTACGAAAACGAACCGAACCATTCTCAGAAGAGACAATACACACAGGTAAACAACTATCCATGCCACAGAAAAATGACTTAATTTACGCGGAAGTTCGGACATGAAACGTTGTAGTCGACAAGCCAGGAAATTATTGAGAAACCTTAAAGTGATCCTACAGTTTCTCTCTTAGAAGTGAGCAAATTCACCTCCGATCAAATGTCACACCAGCTGTTTTTGAATGATAAAACCACAAAAGCATAAAAGTAACAAAACTCAAAAGATGTGAAGAGAAGAATGATCATCTTGGCACTCGATTCACAGTTGAAGAAGTGAGAACTGCTGTTCATCGAATGAATCCTGAATTTGATGAACACTTGTGTTGCTAGAATGATAATCCCAAAGATCTGCCGCAAGAAAAACTAGTGCCCTTGCTTCAGTCAGGCAAAGAAGAAATAACACAAGAATTTCGGACCCGTACCACTTCTCTGTCATCTGTTTCAAGTTGTGTAGAGAATGATTTTAAATCGAATTTCTGAGACTGTCGACAGGAAGGTAAATAAAGAAGTCAGATTTCAGACCAGGAAAGACATGTTCTAGCCAGATACTTCATTTAATACGGAAAAAATGGCTCTGAGCACTATGGGACTTAATGACTTAACATCTGAGATCATCAGTCCCCTAGAACTTAGCATTACTTAAACCTAACTAACCTGAGGACATCACACACATCCATGCCCGAGGCAGGATTCGAACCTGTGACCGTAGCAGTCGCGCGGTTCCAGACTGAAGCGCCTAGAACCGCTCGTCCACCGCGGCCGGTATTTAATACAGCATATCGAAGAAGTATGAAAGAGAGACGATTGCAGGAGTTGCCTTTATCAATCTTACGTTTGCTTATGGGACCGTGAATCGTAAGAAACTAAAGTAGAAGCTGTACACAACAAAGGAATACCGACTGACTCAATTATTCAGTGTGTGTTGCAGAACAGACGGAGAATGCAGAAGAATGGCCTTCCCTTGGGAAGTGTGCTGGCTCTAATATTATATAACATATGTACCAATGATCAATGAACACTGGAACGCGGTCCTTCATATGTGCAGATGACACTGCTGTCACTGCTCAGGGAACGACATTTGAAGAAGAAGAAGAATCCAAATTAAAATCTGCTCTCGAAGACCTTGTCATGTCGTCAAAACGACAACCACTTGAAACTCATCCGGATAGTACTCAAGTTTGTGAGTTTCACGTACACAATAAGGAGGCGAGAAGAAATATGAACATCGCTTGGAAAGGATGCAATCTAAATCACTGTGTCCAACCCCAAAGCCTAGGTTTAAAGTTTGATCGTTTTTTACTATCTCAACTACAATGTGCAAACGCTTGACAGAAGGTAAGCATCAGGAACATTATCTGGGAAGTAACACCACATGGGGAGCGCATCGCAGCGTCCTCCCACACATCCGCTCTTACTCTGTGTTTCACTGCTGTGAAGTACACCACACACCGCTCCAGTCTGAAGGAACTTCACACAAGCTAAACAAGTTGATGTGGCTCTTCATGACGCAGGCTGTATAGTCACGTGGTGCCTAAGACCAACTCCAGCCCACAAGATCTTTCCACTCAAGGGGGTAGCACCTCCGGGTGTAAGAAGAAAAAATAGTAGTAGAGAAAAGAATACGCAAGAAACAGATTCAAGGCATCCATTGTTTGGAAATAATGCCTATCCATCACGAACTAAATCCAGAAAAAGCTTCCTGCTTACAACAGCACCATTTGCAAGTTCATCAGAAGTCCACAGGACTGAGGTGTGGGGAGAAAAGTCTCCTGGAGGGTTATGGACAGCAAAATAGAAGCTACCATCAGATTGCCATCTCCAGTATTGGACCCAACAGACCCTCAACAGGTTGAGTACAGGGGTGACAAGGTGCAAGACTAATTTGAGGAAGTGGGCTATGTATGATGAATTCTGTGATGATGGGGCAAGACAGGGCTCTGTCAACTTGTGGACTTGCAGTAATCTGTGCGAACCCTGTGACATGGAAGACCTGTTTGTAACGAATGACTGTGCCATTTTGGCTGCTAAACAATGGACTCATAAAAAGTGAAAATCTCTGTAATTGACGGTATATTGTAGTTTTTGTTATGTTGTGTTCTAGTGTCCTTTGGACTCAGATAAATAAATAAATATCGCTGTATCTCTACATGAGCAGAACTGAATAAGTAGTGCCTTTTTGACGTTTGAGTGTGACCATTCGCACGAAACCAATTAATAATGCTTTCAAGAACATAATTTACGATTTCTTCTGTTGTTGAATGTAGGCTTGATTACAATCCTAGTGTCATCCGCAAAAAGAACTAATTCTGCTTGTTGTATATTAGATCTAAGTTCGTTTACAAGTAAGAGAAACAATAGTGGACCTAAGATTGAGCCTCGTGGAACCCCATAGGTTTTAAAATTTCGAAATTTGTATTATTGCCTCATTATCACATGCTCGGATGCATGATAACGAATTGCTACTAGGCTGATAGTAGCATCATATGTTCAATGACAATCAGCAGAATTTTTTAATACTTTTGAGCTACTGAATGATGTGCTATAAGTATTCCTATATAACAGCTGCTGACAATATGTTAGCTGCTCCAATAATTTATTTCGACCAATAAATTTGGAGTTACTTGAGCTTGTTTTATTTGTAAGCACACTTTGTACACCAGCGTCTACGTTTCTCAACAGTGTGTAACATTCAAAGAACTTGTGCAGAGATGCTACTCACCTAGTCTCTCCATCTTGCTCGTACGAGCTGCGGTAGAAGCCGTCCAACCCCTCACGAACATCACCAACGAATTCCAGGACCAGAGTCAATCGGTCACCGGCAAAAACCTGCGACAAGAACAACAACAAAAAAACTAACTTACTCCGTAATCATCAGGAAGGAAGGTAGGATAAGTGTAAAATCTGGCCGACCTGGTGGTCGTTAGAGGTAAAGAACAGCTTGGTGAAAACGACTAATAGAGCACTTGTAGCGTATTTCAAGAGATCGGAGCATTTTCCCGAGGTCATATAAAGAAATCACAGGAAATCTAAATATAAATTATACCTAGTGATTAGTACCACGCTCTTCCAAGTTACGACCATAGCGTTTTAATGACTGTGTCATTTCTTTTGGTAACGAGTATTAGGAAATTTCAGTTTCAAAATACTGGCGTTTCGCTGTATTCCATTTGTGTGTCGAATAAAACAGAGAGCGTCTACAGTTAAGAAACAGATTCATTTTTAGAATGAAAGTTACTGAGTTGAAAACTATTTTAAAGTTTATCAAGTACACTTACCTGTATCATTAAGGCTTAGGGTGATGTAAATTATTATTCTTGTGCTTCGTCACTCGAATTAATTTTCTTCCAGATTGTAAGTCTCAGTTATGAATGTGATTTATTTTATATATTTTAAGTAGGTGGTTCTTCAGAGTACATAAATAGGGAAGACTTCACTTATTCAACGACTAATTTGTGGTCAATGAAATCAAATCATACTAGTTTGCTAGAGTAAACCTCTGTCATCGTAGAATAAGATTACAATGGCTGGTACTATCAAGCAGTATAATTTGATTACGTTTATCATTATATGATAATACTATCGAAACTACTCACTGAATAAATAAAATCATATTGCAACTTCTCGGTGGCCAGCTCTTCTTTTTTCAAGTTTTTATGTAATTCTTGCACTTTTTATACATCTTTCCCTAGTTCGCAGTTCTTTTTTTGTGTTAATTTAATGACTCATCGACAGACTGGTTACCAGACGCTATTCGAAAGTTTTGTAGGACAAGACGCTGACAACGAAGTGGATGTTGTCGTGTGCAGTGATCTCTCATGGTATTCATCACATATGATTAGTCTTTTTCTCATCGTAACACCTAACACTTGCTCCTGTTGTCTAGTAGCGTCATGTATGAGAAAATCTTCTTTATTTTTCTTCTTCTTCCCCTTCCTCATCTTTTCCCGTTTTTCAGTGGGGCCTGCATTTGTTATATGCTATGTGTTATTGACTGTCTTAATGGTAGTTGGTGTCCAGATGCCCTTCCCAACGCCGGAACTCTCCCACCCCCCCCCCCCCCCCACTCCCCCTCTCATCACCACCTGGGGCGTATTTGAGTATCCCATCTGTTTACATCTAGAGTGAATCTCAAATTCAAGTGTGCGAACGTTTACCAGTTGTTTGCGTAACGTGTAACTGAGGTAGGACGTGGGTACTAGCCTGGTATTATCATAGGTGGATGTGGGAAACCTCCTATAAACTTTAACCAGACTGGCTATCTTACCAGCACTCGTCGTTAACCCACGAGGCGTATTCAGTACGGAGCAGGATCTCCTTCTGCTGATTAGGGTTTCCCTTGTTTGTCCGTCTCATTACGTGAATGTGTTGGTCCAATTGTTGTCCCATATTTTGGGTGGTCAAACTGATCCCTTACCTATAAATTTGTTCTATGGTCCCACATGGTCACTCCTTGGGTAATACCTTAACTTCCCCTGCTATTAAATCTTATCTTATCGTTTCCGCTCTAGTTTCTTCTGCAAACGTCATAACAAAAAAGAAATGGTTCAAATGGCTCTGAGCACTATGGGACTCAACTGCTGAGGTCATAAGTCCCCTAGAACTTAGAACTACTTAAACCTAACTAACCTAAGGACAACACACACATCCATGCCCGAGGCAGGATTCGAACCTGCGACCGTAGCGGTCGCGCGGTTCCAGGCTGTAGCGCCAGAACCGCTCGGCCACCAGCGGCCGGCCAAACGTCATAACAGAACGCCTCATTGTTTTCATATATTTTTATTTTGCCCTCTGTTGCCACAAATTTGTTTCTCCGTACAGTGTTTTGCAGGCATCCGCGGAATAGCCGCGCGGTTCGAGGCGCCATATCACGGATTGCGCGGCCTCTCCCGCCAGAGGTTCGAGTCCTCCCTCAGGCATGCGTGTGCGTGTGTTGTTCTTAGCATAAGTTAGTGCAAGTTAGTTTAAATAGTGTGTAAGCCTAGGGAGCGATGACCTCAACAACTTGGACCCTTAGGAATTCACACATATTTTAACACTTTTGCAGGCATCCGGCTACCATTACTGCCTGTCACTTGGTTATTTGCTTTCGTGGTTAAGTCTTTATAGCTGGTGGTAACAGTCGCTACATAATTAAAGCTCATCACTTATTCAGTTGACACATCATGTACTTCTAATTTGCATCTACAGATGTTTTTGATGATACCATACTCTTTGATATTTTAGATGAGATTTCCAGGATACACTGCCCAGCTATTTTACTGAATTGGTGAAGTAACCAATGAAAATTATCCATATTATCTGCTATCAGTACAGCATCATTAGCATAATACACTGAAGCGCCAAATAAACTGGTACAAGCACGAGTACTCAAATACAGAGATCAGTAAACAGGCAGAATACGGTGCCGCGGTCGGCAACGCCTATATAAGACAAGTGTCTGCCGCAGTTGCCGGCCGAAGTGGCCGTGCGGTTAAAGGCGCTGCAGTCTGGAACCGCAAGACCGCTACGGTCGCAGGTTCGAATCCTGCCTCGGGCATGGATGTTTGTGATGTCCTTAGGTTAGTTAGGTTTAACTAGTTCTAAGTTCTAGGGGACTAATGACCTCAGCAGTTGAGTCCCATAGTGCTCAGAGCCATTTGAACCATCTGCCGCAGTTGTTAGATCGGCTACTGCTGGTACAATGGCAAGTTATCAAGATTTAAGTGAGTTTGAATGTGGTGTTACAGTCGAGCGATGGGGCACGACATCTATGAGGCAGCGATGAAGTGGGAATTTTCCTGTACGACCACTTCACGAGTCTATCGGTAATATCACGAATCTGGTAAAGATCAAATCTCCGACATCGCTGCGGCCGGAAAAAGATCCTGCAAGAATGGGACCAACGACGACTGAATAGAACATTCAACACGACAGAAGTGCAACCCTTCTGCAAACTGCTGCAGATTTCAGTGCTGGGCCACCAGTAAGTGTCAGCTTCTGAAACATTCAACGGAACGTCATCGGTATGGGCTTTCGGAGCCGAAGGCCCACTTGTATACCCTAGATGACTGCACAACACAAAGCTTTACGCCTCGCCTGGCCACGTTAAAACCGACATTGGACTGTTGATGACTGGAAACATGTTTCCTGGTCGGACGAGTCTCGTTTCAAATTGTAATGAGCGGATCGACGTGTGCTGGTATGGAGACAACCCCTCGAATCCATGGACACTGCATGTTAGCGGGGGACTGTTCAAGCAGGTGTAGGCTCTGCAATAGTGTGGAGCGTGTGAAGTTGGAGTGATATGGGATCCCTGATACGTCTAGATACGACTCTGACAGGTGACACGTACGTAAGCATCCTGTCTGATCATTTGCATCCATTCATGTCCATTGTGCTTTCCGGCGGCCTTGGACAGTTCCAGCAGGACAATGCGACACACCACAGGTCTAGAATTGCTACAGAGTGGCTCCAGGAAGACTCTTCTGAGTTTAAACACTTCCGCGGGGCCGCGCGGGGTAGCCGCGCGGTCATAGACGTCTTGTCACGGTCTGCGCGGCTCCCCCCCGTCGGAGGTTCGAGTCCTCCCTCGGGCATGGATGTGTGTGTTGTCCATAGTGTAAGTTAGTTTAAGCAGTGTGTAAACTTAGGGACCGATGACCTTAGCAGTTTGGTCCCATAAGATCTAACCACAAATTAAAATTAAACACTTCCGCTGATCACCAAACTCCTCAGACATGAACATTATTGAGCATATTTGGGATGCCGTGCAACGTGCTGTTCAGAAGAGATGTCACCCTCTCGTACTCTTGCGGATTTATGGACAGCTCTGCACGATTCAAGGTGTCAATTCCCTCCAGCACTACTTCAGGCATTGTTGTTGTTGTTGTGGTCTTCAGTCCTGAGACTGGTTTGATGCAGCTCTCCATGCTACTCTATCCTGTGCAAGCTTCTTCATCTCCCAGTACCCACTGCAATCTACATCCTTCTGAATCTGCTTAGTGTATTCATCTCTTGGTCTCCCTCTACGATTTTTACCCTCCACGCTGCCCTCCAATGCTAAATTTGTGATCCCTTGATGCCTCAAAACATGTCCTACCAACCGATCCATTCTTCTAGTCAAGTTGTGGCACAAACTCCTCTTCTCCCCAATCCTATTCAATACCTCCTCATTAGTTACGTGATCTACCCACCTTATCTTCAGCATCCTTCTGTAGCACCACATTTCGAAAGCTTCTATTCTCTTCTTGTCCAAACTGGTTATCGTCCATGTTTCACTTCCATACATGGCTACACTCCATACAAATACTTTCAGAAACGACTTCCTGACACTTAAATCTATACTCGATGTTAACAAATTTCTCTTCTTCAGAAACGATTTCCTTGCCATTGCCAGTCTACATTTTATATCCTCTCTACTTCGACCATCATTAGTTATTTTACTCCCTAAGTAGCAAAACTCCTTTACTACTTTAAGTGTCTCATTTCCTAATCTAATCCCCTCAGCATCACCCGATTTAATTTGACTACATTCCATTATCCTCGTTTTGCTTTTGTTGATGTTCATCTTATATCCTCCTTTCAAGACACTGTTCATTCCGTTCAACTGCTCTTCCAAGTCCTTTGCTGTCTCTGACAGAATTACAATGTCATCGGCGAACCTCAAAGTTTTTACTTCTTCTCCATGAATTTTAGTACCTACTCCGAATTTTTCTTTTGTTTCCTTTACTGCTTGCTCAATATACAGATTGAATAACATCGGGGAGAGGCTACAACCCTGTCTCACTCCTTTCCCAACCACTGCTTCCCTTTCATGCCCCTCGACTCTTATAACTGCCATCTGGTTTCTGTACAAATTGTAAATAGCCTTTCGCTCCCTGTATTTTACCCCTGCCACCTTCAGAATTTGAAAGAGAGTATTCCAGTTAACGTTGTCAAAAGCTTTCTCTAAGTCTACAAATGCTAGAAACGTAGGTTTGCCTTGTCTTAATCTTTCTTCTAAGATAAGTCGTAAGGTTAGTATTGCCTCACGTGTTCCAACATTTCTACGGAATCCAAACTGATCTTCCCCGAGGTCCGCTTCTACCAGTTTTTCCATTCGTCTTGAAAGAATTCGCGTTAGTATTTTGCAGCTGTGACTTATTAAACTGATAGTTCAGTAATTTTCACATCTGTCAACACCTGCTTTCTTTGGGATTGGAATTATTATATTCTTCTTGAAGTCTGTGGGTATTTCGCCTGTCTCATACATCTTGCTCACCAGATGGTAGAGTTTTGTCATGACTGGTTCTCCCAAGGCCATCAGTAGCTCTAATGGAATGTTGTCTACTCCCGGGGCCTTGTTTCGACTCAGGTCTTTCAGTGCTCTGTCAAACTCTTCACGCAGTATCTTATCTCCCATTTCGTCTTCATCTACATCCTCTTCCATTTCCATAATATTGTCCTCAAGCACATCGCCCTTGTATAAACCCTCTATATACTCCTTCCACCTTTCTGCCTTCCCTTCTTTGCTTAGAACTGGGTTACCATCTGAGCTCTTGATATTCATACAAGTGGTTCTCCTTTCTCCAAAGGTCTCTTTAATTTTCCTGTAGGCAGTATCTATCTTACCCCTAGTGAGACAAGCCTCTACATCCTTACATTTGTCCTCTAGCCATCCCTGCTTAGCCATTTTGCACTTCCTGTCGATCTCATTTTTGAGACGTTTGTATTCATTTTTGCCTGCTTCATTTACTGCATTTTTATATTTTCTCCTTTCATCAATTAAATTCAATATTTCTTCTGTTACCCAAGGATTTCTATTAGCCCTCGTCTTTTTACCTACTTGATCCTCTGCTGCCTTCACTACTTCATCCCTCAGAGCTACCCATTCTTCTTCTACTGTATTTCTTTCCCCCATTCCTGTCAATTATTCCCCTATGCTCTCCCTCAAACTCTCTACAACCTCTGGTTTTTTCAGTTTATCCAGGTCCCATCTCCTTAAATTCCCACCTTTTTGCAGTTTCTTCAGTTTCAATCTGCAGTTCATAACCAAGAGATTGTGGTCAGAATCCATATCTGCCCCTGGAAATGTCCTACAATTTAAAACCTGGTTCCTAAATCTCTGTCTTACCATTATACAATCTATCTGATACCTTTTAGTATCTCCAGGATTCTTCCAGGTATACAACCTTCTTTTATGATTCTTGAACCAAGTGTTAGCTATGATTAAGTTATGCTCTGTGCAAAATTCTACAAGGCGGCTTCCTCTTTCATTTCTTCCCCCCAATCCAGATTCACCTAGTATGTTTCCTTCTCTCCCTTTTCCTACTGACGAATTCCAGTCACCCATGACTATTAAATTTTCGTCTCCCTTCACTATCTGAATAATTTCTTTTATATCATCATACATTTCATCAATTTCTTCATCATCTGCAGAGCTTCTGCAGAGCTAGTTGGCATATAAACTTGTACTACTGTAGTAGGCATGGGCTTTGTGTCTATCTTGGCCACAATAATGCGTTCACTATGCTGTTTGTAGTAGCTAACCCGCACTCCTATTTTTTTATTCATTATTAAACCTACTCCTGCATTAGCCCCTATCTGATTTTGTATTTATAACCCTGTTATCACCTGACCAAATGTCTTGTTCCTCCTGCCACCGAATTTCACTAATTCCCACTATATCTAACTTTAACCTATTCGTTTCCCTTTTTAAATTTTCTAACCTACCTGCCCGATTAAGGCATCTGACATTCACGCTCCGATCCGTAGAACGCCAGTTTTCTTTCTCCTGATAACGACGTCCTCTTGAGTAGTCTCCGCCCGGAGATCCGAATGGGGGACTGTTTTACCTCAGGAATATTTTACCCAAGAGGACGCCATCATCATTTAATCATACAGTAAAGCTGCATGTCCTCGAGAAAATTTACGGCTGTAGTTTCCCCTTGCTTTCAGCCGTTCGCAGTACCAGCACAGCAAGGCCGTTTTGGTTAATGTTACAAGGCCAGATCAGTCAATCATCCAGACTGTTGCCCCTGCAACTACTGAAAAGGCTGCTGCCCCTCTTCAGGAACCACATGTTTGTCTGGCCTCCCAACAGATACCCCTCCGTTGTGGTTGCACCTGCGGTACGGCCATCTGTATCGCTGAGGCACGCAAGCCTCCCCACCAACGGCAAGGTCCATGGTTCATGGGGGGTCTTCAGGCATTATCGAGACCATATCACGTAGTGTTGCGGCACTTCTGCGTGCTCGCGGGGGCCCTACACATATTGGGCAAGTGTACCAGGTTCTTAGGCTCTTCAATGTATGTAATAGCTACATGTCATATTATGCTTTCTCTATTACGACTACCATGATAAGGCCTATTATTAAACTGGATTGGGCTTAATGACTTTCCTTGCCTGATTCCTTCATCTATTATAATTTCAGCTGTCAATCACTCGTGCGTTTTAATTATCATTGTAGTACCTGTATACACCTATCTTCTATGATTTTGACCATACCCTTTGACGCTGTTTTGCCGATTAAGACGTGAGGTATACCCTTCTTTCCAATCCAGCCAATGGCTTTTGACTAGTGCAGAAAACACTGATAGGCTGGACTATTCTACATCTCCATCAGTACTCTGCGTGCCACCTGACACTGTGTCGCGTAGGGTACTTCTGGTATCACTAACTGATTCCCCCTTCCCTGATTAATTCGCGAATGGCAAGTGGGACGAATGATTGTCGGTAAACCTTAGTATTTCCTCAAAATTCTGGAATCTTCTCGTTGTGATGATTTTGCGAGATTTTAAATGAGAGTTATTAAACTCTATGGATTTCCCCACAATCTGTCTGAGCACGTAATTAGCATCTGTTGTGCTTCCGTTTTTCCTGAAACGTTGTTGTGTCATTCTCTGAAGTGTCTCTAATTAGTGATGTTAACAGTTTTAATATGGTATCCAGTAGGGTAATTCCCTGGTAATTAACTAATAGTTGTTTATCTTCCTTTTTTATATATCGCAGTTGCAGTGCTTTCATGCTGTTCTGTTGGTACACTATCTTCCTTCATAATATTGTTAAATAAAGTACTAAGTTATTGATATAGTTCTTGCCCACGGATCTTATTAATTCATTAAATATGGTGCCTGGCCATGGAGATTTAAGTTTTTATTGCAGTGCATATTTCGTCCATTGAGAAGTCTGTTTGACTGTTATTGTTGTACACGCCAGCGTGCTCGGTGTTGCAAACGCCCGACTGTGCATTGGCGCTCGAGCCACAGGTAAGCCGGTTCTAATCCTGGTGGGGGAAGAAATTTTTACTGCTAGTGTTTGGCCGGCAGTGGGAGTAGAGGTGGTGGCGTGAAGTTTCTTATCACCAGGCTTTGGGCCAACATCCTGGTTTAAATGCCCAACTCCTCCGCACTGTCTCATGAAGTGAGAGTATATGGCCTTGATGATGATCCGTCCGCAGGATGGGGGACAAGGCGCCCCCCTCCCCCCTATGGCACCGGCACCGGGTTTCAGCCTCTCCCTTCTCTCCAGCATGAACATGACACTACACAAACACACACACACGTTATAGTGATCTACACTTAACAGATGCACGTACGCACACCAGTCTCATACTTCAAAAAGGAAAGTTGCCAGCGTGCGCTAAGGATAGGGAAAAACATTCCAATTAGGCGGCTGAACCTGCCCTTCGGGGTCTTCCAGCAATTAATGCTATACGATTTTGCTTTACTTTGTCATTGTTTATGTTTTGGTGTGTAGTTCGAATTTCGTCGTTATACTGTACGTCCTTGTACTATAATTTAAAATAATTTCCCACTGAATGTTTCAGCTGGTTTGTTTGTCAATCAGAGGCAAAAGAATTCAACGCACGCGTTCGACTGAGCCTGGCTTACGTCGTTATTTCGCAAACTAGATCGTCAATCAAACACGCTCAATGGGTGGTTATGAAAAACGATAATTAATTACATATTTAATGTTCTGGAGAAGTAACTAAAATTACGTAGTAGCAAATATTTTTTAGACTGGATTGAATTTTCGTTGAACTACACAGGTTAGAGCGCTGTTTGTTTTTGTAAATTCTGTGGAGACACTCACCTGTTCTTGGAGGGTGATGACGAGGAAATTGCTGCCGTCCTGCAGCGGTTCATGACTGGCGCCGATGATGGTACCATTGGTCAAGATGACGGACAAAATAACTATGTCGACATCTGCGTGCATCGTGAGTGTGGTCGTGTCGCGCAGAACTTCCACCTCTATGAAGGTAGAGCCGTAAAATCTGAACGGATTTTCCCTAGAAAGAAAAAAAAAATCGGGCTTCTCATTCTGTTCAGTTCTTTACATATCTTGCAACAAAATGTTAATTGGCAAAGACAAAGAACTCCATTCTGTAAAATCGAAGCTTTCTTATTGGAAGCATAGTGACATCCTCAGAGCTTTGACGGACATGTATCACAGTTGCTCTAAAAGCAAGATCGATTCAGGTAGGAAATAAATAATGGACTGCATGGTAATTTAATGGAAAGTACATGTAAGCTCCACCTTCGATCACAAATAATTTCGGTTTCATTCATATATGATGAGGATTCAGACAATTTTGGAAAGAAAATGTCGTTCTACCTGTGGAGAAAAGTGGTTGACGAACTATATACAATTGTCATTTTAGACACAGTCGCAGAATATGCCTACAATTACAACAGGCTTTGGTCATATTTTGGTCATCTTCAGATTCTATATACTGTAGGAGGCATTTGGCGAATAAAGAGTTGTGTGAATGTATGCTTTCCCGGCGTATACAGCTGGCGAAGAGTTCTGGGGCTTCCAGCCGGGTGGCGGTCTCTTCAAACTGCGACGTTTCGACGAGTGACATACTCGTCATCTTCGCCAGAAGAAGCCCGAGAACTCTTCGCCAAATAAAGAGTAGTTTTCAACTGATGACAACGAATGGTGTGAATGCATTGTTCACCAAATGCTTCCTGTGACAAATTTGATCTGAAGATGGCCAAAGTACCGGGTGATCAAAAAGTCAGTATAATATTGAAAACTTAATAAATCACGGAATATTGTAGATAGAGAGGTACAAATTGACACATATGCTTGGAATGACATGGGGTTTTATTAGAACCAAAAAAATACAAAAGTTCAAAAAATGTCCGACAGATGGCGCTTCATCTGTTCAGAATAGTAATAATTTGTATAACAAAGTAAGACAAAGCAAAGATGATGTTCTTTACTGGAAATGCTCAATATGTCCACCATCATTCCTCAACAATAGCTGTAGTCGAGGAATAATGTTGTGAACAGCACTGTAAATCATATCCGGAGTTATGGTGAGGCATTGGCGTCGGATGTTGTCTTTCACCCTCCCTAGAGATGTCGGTCGATCACGATACACTTGCGACTTCAGGTAACCCCAAAGCCAATAATCGCACAGACTGAGGTCTGGGGACCTTGGAGGCCAAGCATGACGAAAGTGGCGGCTGAGCACACGATCATCAACAAACGACGCGCGCAAGAGATCTTTCACTCGTCTAGCAAAATGGGGTGGAGCGCCATCCTACATAAACATAGTACGTTCCAGCAGGTGTTTATCAGCCAGGCTGGGGATGATACGATTCTGTAACATATCGGCGTACCTCTCACCCGTCACGGTAGCAGTTACAAAACCACAATCACGCATTTCCTCGAAGAAAAAAGGCCCGATAACGGTAGATGTGGTAAATCCAACTTATACCGTGACTTTCTCGTCGTGCAATGGAGTTTCCACGACAGTTCTAGGTTTTTCGGTAGCCCAAATTCTGCAGTTGTGGGCGTTAACAGACCCTCGGAGCGTGAAATGAGCTTCATCGGTCCACAACACGTTACTCAACCAATCTTTATCTTCCGCCATCTTTTGAAACGCCCACGCCGCAAATGCCCTCCGCTTCACTAAATCGCTAGGTAACAGTTCATGATGCCGATGGATTTTGTATTTTTATTTTGGATAGCATCGGAGGGTACGCCTAAGTGCCAACCAAACAGTAGTGTATGGAATGCCGGTGCGACGTGCGACTGCTCTAGTGCTGACTTCCCCGTGCATAGACGAACCCGCTACCGTCTCCATTTCTTCCTGAACTGTCTCAGCAGCATTACACCTTATGCTCGGTAGACCACTACGGACTCTATCGTCTAAACAATCCGTGGCTTCGAACTTGGAAATCATTCTCGCCACAGCTGCATTTGTCAACTGACCTTTATCCGTTCGAGTCCCTTTCCTATGGCGATAGGATCGTAACGCTGAACTAGCACATTCCCCATTCTGATAAAACAGCTTCACTAAAAGCGTCCGCAGCTCGTGGTCGTGCGGTAGCGTTCTTGCTTCCCGCGCCCGGGTTCCCGGGTTCGATTCCCGGCGGGGTCAGGGATTTTCTCTGCCTCGTGATGACTGGGTGTTGTGTGATGTCCTTAGGTTGGTTAGATTTAAGTAGTTCTAAGTTCTAGGGGACTGATGACCATAGATGTTAAGTCCCATAGTGCTCAGAGCCATTTGAACCATTTGAGCCACTAAAAGCGCCTCTTTAGGTAACGTCAACATGCTGCGACTGCTGGCGCATCTGATTCTCTCTCTCATTACAGCTCCTTTTATACACGATTGTCATGCGCAGTCACTGACGTTTTACTGTCCAGCGCAATCTGTCGGAAATTTTGTGAACTTTGTTTTTTTATTCTAATAAAACCCCGTGTCATTTCAAGCATGTGTGTCAATTTTTGCCTCTCTGTCTACATTATTCCGTGGTTTATTAAGTTTTCAAATTTATACTGACTTTTTGATCACCCGGTATAATGAGGCGTCAGAAGCCATGGGACACCTCATGAAATCGTGTCGGATCTCCTTTTGCCCGGCGCAGTGCAGCAACTCGACGTGGCATGGCTCAACAAGTCGCTGTAAGTTCCCTGCAGAAATACTGGATCATGCTGCCCGTACAGTCGTCCGTAATTTCGAAAGTGTTATCGTAGCAGAATTTTGTGCACGAACTAACCTCTCGATTATGTGTTATAAATGTTCCATGGGAGCCATGTCGGCTGATCTGGGTGGCCAAATAATTCGCTTGAACTGTCCAGAAAGTTCTTCAAACCAATCGCGGACAATTGTGGCCCTGCGACATGGTGAAATGTCGTCCATAAAAGTCCCATCGTTGTCTGGGAATATGAAGCCAATGAATGGTTGCAAATGGTCTCCAAGTAGCTGAACATTACCATTTCGAGTCAATGACCGGATCAGTCCGACCCGAGAACCACGCTATTTTCGAGCCACCACCAGCTTGCACAGAGCCTTGTTGCCAACTTGGGTTCATATGGTGTCTGCGGGGCACTCGAGCCCTACCATTAACTCTTAACAATTGAAATCGAGATTCTTCTGAGCAGGCCACTGTTTTCTAGTCATCTAGGGTTTAATCGATATGGTCAATAGCCCAGGAGAGGCGCTGCAGGCGATGTCGTGCAGTTAGCAACACACTTCGGTTGTCTGCTGCCATAGCCCATTAACGCAAAATTTCGCCGCAATGTCCTAATGGATACGTTCCTCGAACGTCCCACAATGCTTTTTTGCGGTTATTTGACGCAGTTTTGCTTGTCTGTTAGCACTGGCAACTCTACGCTAACGCCACTGCTCTCGGTCGCTAAGTGACGGCCGTCGGCCGCTGCGTTGTCTGTGGTGAGAGGAAATGGCCTGGATGCGGTATTCTCGGGGCCCTATTGACGCTATGGATCTCGGAATATTAAATTCCGTAATGATTTCAGAAATAGAATGCGTCTAGCTCCAACTAACATTTCGCGTTCAAAGCCTGTTAATTCTCGCTGTGCGGTCGCAACCACGTCGGAAACCTTTTCACGTGAATCACTTGAGTACATATGACAGCTCCGCCATTGCACTGCCCTTCTATATCTTGTATACGCGATACTACCGCCATCTGTATATGTGCATATCGCTATACCATGACTTTCGGCATCTCAGTGCATATCCGAAAACAGTTATAAATGTATGTATATATATATATTCTGTGATTGTGTACAAAATAACAGCTCCTTTGGTTACACATTAAGGTTTTCTACCCTTTTTACATGGTTTCCTCCGTCACAGTGCCAAGTAACATTTTCTGTAACTTGTCATAAAACACAGGAAGTTAACAAAGGACACATTCTAATTTGAAAATATTCACGGGAATATAAAATATACCAGCATGCCATACCTCGGGAATGCTGTTGAGAAGGTAGCCAACAGTTTCAAGAAGACCAGCATTCACGTAACATTGAGCCGTAGTAAAGTTAGCTTTGTAAAGTGCGCCACAGCGCGTAGCGTGAAGCAGTCGTCCTCCGTTTTCTGGCGGTGGCGCCGTTGTCGCAATTGAAAGCTTCGGTGTCTCCCTCTAGCGGGAAAGGGGGAAGGTGGGCTGTTCGTGTGGGTTTTATAAGCGGCTGTATGGACTCTCGTCGATTCGCCGTCCTCCGTGTTTTGTGCGCCGTGTCAACAAGTGTTAGTGTTTTTATCGTCCAGCGTGAACGGCTTCATGTTTATTGTTTTTTGTATCTCCATTTTTTGCCCGCCGTTTTTTTTTTTTTTTTGTATTATCTGTATCACCTCTATGTCATGTTATTGTTCCACTTAAGGCTGAAGAGCAGCGTAATATGCTGCTGACAGCCCGCCTGTATAGATGATTAAAATTACAATAAAGGAAAAAAAAAACTCTCGTCGAGAGTTGGCAGTCGGGGCATCAAGAAGCGACTTCTCTGCCGGTGCTAGAGGGACAGCACGCAGACCGCGGCATCAGCGTAAGCGACGCGAGCAGCGGCTCCGTGGTATGGGGCGATAACTGCTCGTCGCGAAAGGAATCTACCTGAGCGTGCGTCCGCGAGGGGTGTAATTTGCAGTTCGGCCATATGCAGTTTACCGGCGAGGAGGTTCTGAAAATCGGCGCGCCTTCCTGCGTCCGTTGAAACGTCTGGCAGCGGGCGGTTCGCCAGAGTATTTGGAGGTGCTGCGTTGGTTCAGTCCTGGGAGTCGTAACGCACTAGAAGTTGAGTATTGATTGTTAACAGATTTTATGAAGTTTAATTGAATTCAATTTACTTATTCTTGTTAATTATACCAGCCGTATATTTTGGGGGTTTCCCGCCATTCATTCTCGTCTGCCCACCCGCGGGATGGTGGTAATATTAGAAAGGGTGGTCCGTTTGTCCCCTTTAGAGGACGAGGGGGCGGGGGGGAGTCAGAGTAAATCTGTGGTTCGGATTGCTTCTTTCCCCTCCCAGCTTACCTACAGGTTATCTGACTCTTAGCGTCTACTATGTTTGTGAAAGTCTAAGGCACCAATGGCTGTACTGTTTAAAATGCAAGGCACTAAGACCTCATCCATTCTCTCGCCTGCCATAACTAGTATTACTAGACTCACGTGTAAAAGGTACTCTAAGAAAGAAGATATATTCCTTTTGCCTCGTGGAAAGAACTAGTCAATTGCATAACGAATTCCTGCTCATCTGGAAGCTGTAACTTACATAAATTTGTGTTTATGTATATTTGGCTATAATCAAGCAAGGTTGTTAATGTACACCGTAGTGGATTTTTTTAATATTGTTTCTAGTCAGCAAAAACTGTTGTGTGTTTTTCCAATTCAATACCTTTTAAGGCATTTACTCAACGTGCTTATGTGTTTTATACACGTTGTTTATAAGTCTGTTTTCTTCCCATGCTGTTTATGGCATTGAGTACTCTTCTTTGCAAAGCACTGATATATGTTTCACCACTTATGCTACTCCCAACAATCATGTATCATACTGAAAAGCAGAGATGATTCTTTTAACACTCTCTTGCGTCTTTTCAATGCAATTCCATAGACATTTTTTATGACTCTGTTTTTATGAATAACAGA
Organism: Schistocerca nitens; assembly: GCF_023898315.1. Classification (NCBI taxonomy): domain Eukaryota; kingdom Metazoa; phylum Arthropoda; class Insecta; order Orthoptera; family Acrididae; genus Schistocerca; species Schistocerca nitens. The sequence continues at coordinate 435,494,159 of NC_064617.1, forward strand.
CACCAAGCACATATTAATCATACAGATATCAAATCTTCAGAATCAGGATCCACAAGTTTTGCTTTACACCATTCATTAATCAATGGGGGTATTTATCAGAGAGAATTTTAAAGTAATCCAAAGAATCGATTATAATAAAATTAAAGTAACTGATAAGTAATGCATCGATAACAACCCAAATTAACAATAAAGTCGTAGCGCATGTTGATTAGTTTTTGTATCTAGAATAGTTGAATATCACCAGATGGACAAGAAAAGAAATAAACGGGACTCTAAAATTGTTTTGCTGTACTTTTGGTTAGCTAAACAGAGTTTTCAAAACGAAGATTCCAATGTTTGTGGATATAATATTTGCGATTTGCGTGCATTAAAAGATTTGACTTAGGTCAATGAGACATCGACTTGTAATGCGGAAACTACTCAAATATCGTGGGTTGCTCACCGAGAAATGGTGAGAAACATTTTGAGAATTATCAAGAATCATATAAAACCAAGAAATCAATCAGATAACAGATTGGAATGGAAGTAACGAAAATGAGGTGGAGGAGGGTGGACCAAGGAAGTCATTTACTGGATACCAAGAAAAAAGATGTTAAATCATGGAATGTGATTGGATGGCAGTAGAAAACATGTTATAGGAGCATGAATGAGTATCGTTGACGACCATAATGCAGCGAGAACTCCTCACTCCTCTCTGTTTCCACCTCTCCCTCCATGTCACTGTCCACCCATCTCTGTCTGTCTCCTCCTCCCATCTGTCTCTTCCTACTCCCTCTCTCTACCTCTCTCCTCCACCCCTTTCTCTGACCATCTCCTCCACCCCCTCCCTCCATAATCTCCTCCTCCTCCTTTTTCTGTCCATCCCTGTCCCACCCCTCTCTCTGTCCATCTCCCTTCCTTCTTCTCTGTGATGATGTGATGACCACGTTCTTCTCCTCCACTCTCCATCGTTCTCCTCTTCCCCTTGTCTCCATCCCCACCCCCTTCCCCTTCTCTATACTCATCCCCTCCTGCCTCTATCTTTCCCTAGACATCCCTCCTACATGTAGAGCTCTGAAACCATTTCTTATCACCAACATACAGGCTGTCTTGCAAAGTAGGTCGATAAGACAGGTCAGTACTACTCCAACACAGCATGCATGCTGTGCTGGACAGCCTACATATTGGCGTGGGAAAAACAGTATCTTGCACCTCACATGTAGGCTGCCCTGCAAAGCAGGTCGATAAGGCAGGCTGCACAATCTGCCTTTCCTATAGGACAGCCTATGTGCTAGGCACTGGAGAAACACATCTGTGTCCATCTCCACTCCTACTGAAGCTAAGAGATTAGAAGTCCCATAGTGACGATCCTCACATAGCTTCCCACTTCTATGCCAAATTTGGTTTACGTTGATCCAGGGGTTTGAGAGGAGATCCCAGACAAAAACTCTCACACACATCTGGGGCATCTCCACACACATCATTACTTGTCATTTGGGCTCACTTCACAGTGGGACTCTTCACTGAAAAGAATTCTACTCCATATAGTAAGATTCCATGCCAAAGATGTGTCTGGAGATGCCCTGGACAAAGGTGGATACCGACCTTACAATCTGACTGTCATTCACCACCATACTGCCCAACAGCGAGGACTGATGGTCTAAGGTCCCATTTCTTTCCATAGCAGGCCCCACTTGGTTGTCATCTGCGTCACCCTTACAGCACAGTGCTATGTTGATGACATTTTACACTCCATTTTGTTGCCCTTCGTAGCAAGCCCTCCTGGACTTACATTTCAGTAAGATAACGCCTGCCCACACATGGCGAGAGTTTCTACTGTTTGTCTCCATGCTTGCCAAGCCCTACCTTGGCCAGCAAGGTCGCCAGATCTCTCCCCAATTGAGAACGTTTGCTGGAGCATTATGTGCTGGGCCCTTCAACCAGCGCGGGATTTTGACGATATGACTCGTCAATTGGACTGAATGTGGCACGGTATCCCTCAGAAGGACGTCAACAAATCTATCAATCAGTGCCAGGACGAATAAATTCTTTCACAAGGGCGAAAGATGGACCAACACGTTCTTGAACTGCTCAATTTTCGAAGGTTTTTCTCTTCAATAAACCATCCAATTATTCTTAAACTGCAATCATTTGTTTGTTTTTAAATGTACATGGCATCTACCGATTACTGTCCCATTTTACTTTCTTTCTGATGAATAGTTTTTCTCACCTTAGAGTGTATCTCAGTGTAATTAAGGAAAAACTGTTCTTTGAATTAAATGCTTCCAGCTAATGAGAACATGGAATATTTGTGTGAATTAGCTTCAGAGAAACGCATATGCACCTCAAACAATAAAGTGAAATTTATCCAGGAAGCTCACTCCCTCCGAAACCAGCACGTCAGGAAGTTTAAAAGCAAACGGAATGTGCCGAGCACTTACCCCTCGTTGAGGTTGGGCGCCAGCGTGACCTTGTAGGAGCGAGGCAAACTCTCTCCTGGCAGCCTCTGCGCGACCGTCGGCGACGACGCCAGCGCCACCAGCAGCGCCACGGCAGCTGCTGCTGCTACTGTTTTCATCTGGACACCAAAGTGAGTTGTAATGTAGTAACTCGGGAACCAACCAATAGCTGTGTAAACTAATGAAAGCATAAATAAAGCAAAAATGAGAATGGCGGGCCGGCCGCTGGTGGCCGAGCGGTTCTGGCGCTACAGTCTGGAACCGCGCGACCGCTACGGTCGCAGGTTCGAATCCTGCCTCGGGCATGGATGTGTGTGTGTTGTCCTTAGGTTAGTTAGGTTTAAGTAGTTCTAAGTTCTAGGGGACTTATGACCTCAGCAGTTGAGTCCCATAGTGCTCAGAGCCATTTGAACCATTTTTTTGAGAATGGCGGTAAGGCACGAAGGTTCTTCATTGCTATAAGCTTTACAGACGAAATGTTACGCTACACCTCAAAAGAGCACCTCGATCTCTTAGGAACGCTCTAGACAGTTTAGAACTGATATAAAACGGTCATGTGACATTCCACGTGAGTCATGGCAATGAAATGGGATGTACACTATCCGATCACAAGTATCTGGACACCTATTAGTGAACATTAATATGGGATGTGTCTACCACACACTGGTATGATGGCTTCAACACTTCTGGGGACACTTCCAGTGAGTTGTCTTGAAAGTCTGTGCAGAAGGGGTAGCCCATTATTTCTCAAAAGCCAAAACAACCTAAAGTAGTGATGCTGGACGCTAGGGTCTGGAGCGATCTCGAAGATCTAACTCGTCCCAAAGGTTTTCCATTGGATTCACACCAGGACTCTGGGCAGGTAGTCCATTTCAGGAATGTTAGTGTCCACAAATCATTGCATCACAGATGCAGCTTTACGACAGGGTGCACTGTGAAGCTGGCACAAAAAATTACCGTTTCCGAAGTATTCCTCTACTGTACACATACACAAAGCTATAAAATGTGTTCATAACCTTCAGCATTTAGAGTATTCTTCAGCGCAATAAGAGGACCACACCGTAACTGCGGAAAACATCGCCATCTGCAATGTCTCCTCCTCCGCACTTCATGTTGGCGCTACACACGATGACAGGTAACGTTCTACTGACATTTGCCAACTCAAACCCTTCTATTGGATTGTTACTCTCTACTATATTCTCTAGTATAGCGTGATTCCTCACTCCAAATTATTTGCTTTCAGTCACCCACTGTCTAGCAATGCCGCTCTTTACGTCATCCCAACCGTCACTTACCACTGACTATAGAAATGTGTAGCTTACGAGTAGCTGCTAGACCATTCTAGTCCTTTCTTTTATCTCTCAACGCACAGACATCCTGTGAGCCGGGCTGCTGGTATCACTTTGGAACTCACGAGTGATTCCTTATACTGTTTTCATGCGGTTAAGTTCAACCATATATTGAGCAAGCAGTAAAGGAAACGAAAGAAAAATTCGGAGTAGGAATTAAAATCCACGGAGAAGAAATAAAAACTTTGAGGTCCGCCGATGACATCGTAATTCTGTCAGAGACAGCAAAGGACCTGAAGGAGCAGCTCAACGGAATGGACAGTGTCTTGAAAGGAGGATATAAGATGAACATCAACGAAAGCAAAACGGGGATAATGGAATGTAGTCGAATTAAATCTGGTGATGCTGCGGGAATTAGATTAGGAAATGAGACAATTAAAGTAGTAAATGAATTTTGCTATTTGGGGAGCAAAATAACTGATGATGGTCGAAGTAGACAGGATATAAAATGTAGACTGGCAATGGCAAGAAAAGCGTTTCTGAAGAAGAGAAATTTGTTAACATCGAGTATAGATTTAAGTGTCAGGAAGTCGTTTCTGAAAGTATTTGTATGGAGTGTAGCCATGTATGGAAGTGAAACGTGGACGATAAATAGTTTAGACAAGGAGAGAATTGAAGCTTTCGAAACATGGTGCTACAGAAGAATGCTGCAGATTAGATGGGTAGATCACATAACTAATGAGGAGGTATTGAATAGAATTGGAGAGAAGAGAAGTTTGTGGCACAACTTGACTAGAAGAAGGGATCGGTTGGTAGGGCATATTCTGAGGCGTCAAGGGATCACCAATTTAGTATTGGAGGGCAGCGTGGAGGGTAAAAATCGTAGAGAGAGACCAAGAGATGAATACACTAAACAGATTCAGAAGGATGTAGGTTGCAGTAGGTACTGGGAGATGAAGAAGCTTGCACAGGATAGAGTAGCATGGAGAGCTGCATCAAACCAGTCTCAGGACTGAAGACCACAACAACAACAACAACATGTTCAACCAACCGCCGCAATGCTTCATTGTCACTGTCCATCATCATATGAGGTCTGCCTGGTCTTTGTTTAGCTGCTGTTGTTCCTTCGCGTTTGCATTTCACGGTCACCTCATGAACAGTGGACTTGAGCAGCATTAGAAAGGTTGAAATAACCCGGGTGGATTTGTTACTCAAACGATATCAAATGCATACACCTCTTTCGACGTAACTGAGCTCTCCCGACCACCATTCTGCTGTTATTGCTTCTCTGCTGACTTCGCCACAATTTACGCCTCTTTTTATACTGGCTGTTCCGCTTCTCGTGACATCCAGCGGACAATTCCACGTAACACATTGGTGTCCGGATATTTGATCAGATAGTGTATGAGCAAATCGGGTGTAAGGAGTCCGAACAGTGACGTGGGTCGACGTGGAGACATGGCAGAAAGAAACTATCGTGTTTTGACCTGTTCATGACAACACTGCGAATGAAGTTGCCCGACAGTTTTGTGCATCAGCGAGGACTGTCCCATGTAGCCACAAGAAATGGTTCATCACTATGCAGTCATGCAAAACAGATTAAGAACAGTGGTAGCGAAAAGGACGGATTGGAACCAGAGCTGAGTGTCGCGCCTTGTAAATGACTACCTGTTTCACGTCCGACAGAAGTTGTTGCTGTCAGTGAGTGTAGGTCCATCTCAAACAGTTCGTGAGCGAACATTGTGAAAAGAATTACAAACAATGGACATCTGGAGTCCGGTATACCTTAAAGGCCGTTCCTCACAGCGGCACAGTGGGCCAAACAACACAAAGTACCTCACTGGACGTGTGTAATGTGGTTCGGCGAGTTAAGATTTTGTCGCTTCTCAAATAATGTAAGGCGTGCAGCGCCACAACGTCCTATTGCGGCGTTTAACCTGCAGTGTGTCAGGACTGTAGTTCTAGTTGGAGGTGATTCTGTGATGCTTTTTTTGTACTAGGACTTCATCCCACACGTTCAGGATACTGTGAACATGAACCAGGATGATTATTTCAACATTCTCATTGATCAAATATTGCCCGTTCGTCTGCTCTCTCATGACGAGTATGCAGTGAAAGGGAAAGTGTTACCGGTGCAGTCTTGCTGACAACGAAAATCATCTGCAGAAAATGATGAATAAATTGTCAAATATTTTAGAAGAGTATCAGTGAGGTTTAATGTAAGCAAGACTAATTTCATGACAAATAAAAACGAAAACCAAAAAGGAATAGCAAAATTAAAAATTAGAGGAAAGAAAATATAGCAAATAAATAAGCATTTGCAGACAAGAAAGAGCTTCTAACAAACAACGAAACAATGAAATTTAGAGAAATTACCTAGAGACAAGAACCAGAAACTCCTCATATTTCGTTAAAGAGTATAATCACAGGAACTCCTAAAATAATATAATTAACATTAGCAATCTCGTACTGTGATATTAAATGAAGTTAAATAAGTTCATTGTACAGTATCTAAAAATGTACATCCTTGACTTCTTTCCATGTTACAGATACTGTTCTCCACGGGATCCATGGAACACGACTGATGTATTTTTGTGGGTCTTTATGGGCCTCTTAAATTCAGAGTTTGCAAATCAGTTTGACGATTACGGGTTTGGTTGGTCATGTACTCCAACACAACGTACACACTGGAATGCAGCTCTGGCTGCAGGATTTCATGTACCGCAATCGATTTTCAGGTACATGTAAAAGCTCTGCTTCATTTGAGTCGTGGCTGGGTTGCCATGTTGCAGGTTTAGAGTGGTTAATGTGTATGAAGTAAATCTGTGTGGAACAAAGCACAAGAGCAAGTACTGGACTTACCAGGAAGCTACAATTTCTTTCATTAAACTGACGAGAAGTAGACAGGGTGTTTATAAATGAATATTGGGGTTTTAACGCTTTATCGTATTTATTATTTTAAACTTACAGTTATAAGTGATATGTAAAATGAAAGAGCAACTCAAACAGTTTCGCCAAGAACCTTATAAATGTCCAATGTGAGCACCATTTGTCACACAGCACACATCAAGTCTATAGCTGAGTTCTTCCCAAACATTGATAAGTGTTTCAGTGATTGTAGCAACAGCTGCTTCAATCCGGTTTCTTAATTCAAGGAGGTCTGCTCGTAGCGGAGGCACGTACACACTATCCTTGATGAAGCTAAAAAGGAAGAGATCACATGGCGTTAGGTCGGGTGCACGTGAAGGCCATGCAAAGCAAGCCCTGTCATTGGGCCCGTTGCGGCCTATCCAGCGCTTGGGTACAGTGAAGTTCAACCACTTTGCCATTGTGGTGGCGCACCATCTTGCTGAAAAATGAAGTTCTTACCTTATTCCAACTGAGGGAAGAGCCATTGCTCTAGTGTATCGAGGTAAGAAGTGCCAGTTACAATAGGTTCACCAAAACAGAAAGGCCCATAAACTTTTCGCCGGTATATGGCACAAAAAACACCTCATGAGGATTTTCTGAGCCCCAGATGCACACATTGTGAGCGTTAACATGTCCAGTAAGGTGAAAGGTGGATTCATCACTGAAGACAACATGATCCAGGAAATCTTCATCGTCATGAAACAAAATTTCGTTTGTGAAATTGGCACGTAATCCATGATCTGCCGGCTTTAGAGCCTGTAATAACTGTAAATGGTAAGGACGTAGTTGTACGCATTTTCTTAAAATTTTCCAAACAGCCGACACAGGAACTTGTAATTCACGACTAGCCGTCTGAACCGATTTCTTTGGGCTATGAGTGAATGACTCTCTCCCTCGCTCAACAGTCTCTTCACTAACTTGTGGCCGTCCTGTGCTCTTCCCTCTACAAAGGCAGCCAGTATCTTCAAATTGATGATACCATCTATGAATGTTATTATCACTTGGAGGATCACAACCGAACTTCAGATGGAACGCACGTTGCACAGTATCTATAGATTCGGTCTTTACAAACTGCAAAACACAAAACGCTTTCTGTTCACTAGTCGCCAACTTCGCCACTACTGCTGTCTAGCGGATTGCGCGCTGCGCATGCGCACTGGTGGAAAACACAACTGTTTGAGTTACTCTTTCATTTGACATATCATTTATAACTGTAAGTTTAATGTAATAAATATTATAAAGCGTTAAAGCCCCGATATTTATTTATAAACACCCTGTGTTTTTTTATGATGTGGAAAGAGGTACAAAAGTGCTGATGTATTCACTGAATTAACAGAATAGAATGGATTGGCAAGAACCCTGTATACTCTACGTAGCTACACTTACTCTTACTTTTACTGGTAAAGACTCTCGATACAGTCTATAACTGGTGCTAAAATATTTGCTAATTACATGCACAGGGTTAAGAGTAATTAGGAAATTTTCTAGCCGTTTCAGGACTCAAAAAGGGTGGAGCGTAAATAACGTCCAACCAACTGTCACTTTATACTTTTTCCACAAGACGAACCGCCGAAGTGGTTACAATAAAACGACTTCACAATCATTAACTGACGAGTTTAAGATTTTTAAACAAATTTTCTTAAGAAATGTCCCTCACCTCTTCGTTAAGGGGTCACTAACATCCATAAGGAGATCGCAATTGCTCTCTCTATTAAAAGCACTGAAAGTATTAAGAGGGTACTGATAATATTCATCGTATTGATGAAATCAGAACAGCTGCTATAAGACACAACTTGTGTAAAAAAAACTGATCCTCAGGAAACTGGTATTGGACTGGGCTATCAAAATCAGTTGTGGCCTCACGCGAAGACAAAAAAGCGATTACCATTTCCAAAGTTCTGTTTTAGTCGTTGGCAAGTTGTGTTGCATGTAAAGATGGTTATTTTAACTGTTCAGAACAGTGGTGCGGTTGTATGCTGAAAGATATCCTAGTCTAGCGAGGCCCTTGTGATCTGTCTTTGCAACATTATAAAGAAAAATTCAAGAAACTGGACGTATGAAGAATAATTTACTCCTATATAAATGAACAGCAACTGACGACAGATGCGTAAGTAACGTTTTAGTAGCAGTAACACACAATTGGCATGTCTTTACAAGCCAGCTTCAACGTGTTAGTGAGATCAGCCGAAGAAGTGTTTGCGAATACCACATTCCACTGCACGTTTCACTCCATCAGCAGCTCCATGGCAACGACTTCCAAAATCTGTTATAGTTCTCGGAATAGTGTCTACGAAAACTACAAAATGATCAGATGTTTTTATGTAAGATTTTGTTTACGGATGAAGCATCGATTAGAAAACATGGGGAAACACATCGCAGTAATAAGCACTGTTTAGCAGAAAATTCACTCTGACTGAGAGACGTTGATAAAGAAACGTCCTCTATCTGTCAAAGTGTGGTGTGCGCTTTGGAAAAACGGCGTCATTGGCCCCTGTTTTAGTGATTGAATTCTCAATAGCCGCAGGTATCTACAGTACCTAACTGATATGCTGCTGCAACTATTGGAGGACATGAAAATTATAACCAATGCTGGTAGGTGGCTAAAAAAGTCAACAGACGTTAATTGAAGTTCTTTATTAAATCAGGGTTTTAGGGCTTAGCCTGTTATCAAATTACCTGTCAAAAAATATTTTATACATCGATCATAAGAAAATGGTATTCCAGATCAAATGTGATATAGAAATATACGTCACACATTACAGTGCAGGTACCAGATCGCTTTTGTTAGCTACTACTCTCAAGTTAACAAGAGCAACGTCAATACACATTTGAAGGAAATATTGCCTCCAAAAATTAAGAGTAAGAACTGCTCACAACAGATGGCATGCTGAGTAATGCCGCTGCATAATCCCACGGAAGAAATTTTTATTTTATCTTTATTAATCTTTCCGTTCTGTTGAGAACAAAATAACATTTTAAAAGCATTTTCTAAGTTTTAATAAAAAATATCTACCCAGTTTATCTATCCTGTTTGGTAATTTATTGCTTTTGTTGTTACTAGTATTCCTTTTGGTATGCACTTGCGTCAATCGCTATTGTGTCTGTTATTCTGATGTGCATCATGCCTCAGCTGTTTAGCTGTAGTTCATCTCCATGCATATGCAGAGGCAACACACGACTCTGTTCGTTTGTGTTTAGCAGAATCATGTTGTTTTATCGGTTTATGGCTTTTCATCACATTGCTGTGTATTTTTACATAAAATTTTTGCATTTTATATTTGGTCATTTGGTTTTAACTTCATCTAGTAGTGGCTTATATATCAGTGCGTTTACCACTTTTGTTATTTTTATATCAGTTGTTTGCCAATTACCCTTGTGTGGTTGTCTCTTCGTAATTAATCAGGGCATTCTACAATCAAATGTAACGTGTAAATCTAAACAAAAATAAAACTTTCTTCCATGGGATTACGCAGCGCCAGTGGTCAGCACGCCATCTGGTGTGAGTGGTTGATAGTCTTACTTTTGGAGGAAGTATTACCTTCAAATCCGTTTTGACATTGCTCATGATCACTTGACGCTAGTAGTTTACAATTGTGATTTATACCTGCCGCGATAAATGTGTTTAAAATTATTTCATCATCTTTGTTACCTGGTAAATGTCCTCCCCTGCTAGCTGAGTGGTTAGCGCGACGGAATGTCATGCCTACCGGCCCGGGTTCGCTTCCCGGCTGGGTCGGAGATTTCCTCCGCTGAGGGACTGGATGTTGTGTTGTCCCTATCATCATCATTTCATCCCCATCGACACGCAAGTCGCCGCAGTGGCGTCAACTCGAAAGACTTGCACCAGGCGAACGGTCTACCCGACGGGAGGCCCTGGCCACACAGCATTTACATTTACCTGGTACATATCATTTGTACTATCTATATTCTAATGCGTGTCATGTATTTCTCTATCAAGTCTTGATCTGGATGCAAGAACCGTAGAGGTGTCGAGCTATGGAAAGGCTCCGCCCTGGTACTAAAGCGAGACTGGTCTCCACGGGGTCCGAGCCGGTAGCCGCTGCGAGGGCTGGAACTCTGTCGACTCAGTACGAGAACCACACCATCACAGCGATGACGTGGATTACACCACGTCCCAGTGTGGGAATGCACCATTTCGGGGATTACGTGATCAGGAATGGTGCCTCCTCACAGCAGGGCTGCGTCGAGCGACCACAAATGCCAGCCGCCCCAGCAAAGGGTTTTCTGTCGTCGCCCTTAGCCAGAGGTAGTCGGCGACAATCCACGAACTGGTGTGGATCATCCAGCCCATTGCTACGAGACGCTACTTCCGCTTGCTGTTGGTGTATGGGCTGATTCTGCCTGGAACTTAAGTAGTACGTTTAAGTAGGAGGCCATCTGCTAGCTACACTGGACTCGCATTCGGAAGGACGACGGTTCAATCCCGCGTCCGGCCATCCTGATTTAGGTTTTCCGTGATTTCCCTAAATCACTCCAGGCAAATGCCGGGATGGTTCCTCTGAAAGGGCACGGCCGACTTCCTTCCCCATCCTTCCCTAATCCGATGAGACCGATGACCAAGCTGTCTGGTCTTCCCCAAACCAACCAACCAACCATCTGCTAGCTGACTTCAACCAACTGCAGGATCCCTACCCTGGGTTCCAGGATTCGCACCTGCAACTGACTTGCCGCCGAGCTGCTGCGCGCCTACGCCTATGCCCCTACACCCTATGCCGGTGTCTCGGGTGTTGGGGTTCAGCGCACCTCTGCTCCTCTCTGCGACTTGGCGTGAGCAGCACTTGGCTGGCTACGTGAACTAACCGGCCGTGGAGTTTCCGACCCTTTGTAGGTGCCACAGGTACCGACCAAACAATTTGGCACCGTAGGTTTTCCGACTGCAGCCTCCCCCACTGTCGAATTACGCTAGTCGTTCACCAGCATTGGATGCTTCACTCAGACAATGCCTTCCCCAACAGCCTTTCTTTCCTTATAGTTTCGTAGGTCTAAATTACTTGAGTTCTATACACTGTGGGTAATGGAAATAGTTACAACAACAGAAGGGAAGCCGTGTCTTCTCAAGAATGGCCATCGCTACTGCGTGCACAGAAAATGTGATGAGTACACCAACTGGTGAATTCCGAAAGGAGTAAGTGCCATCCAAACGGAGTAAGTGCCGGGCCCGTTTAAAACTTGCAAGTGGCAGAATCATGGCTGAACAGCAACATTCTTGCCCACCTACTGAAGTAAACGTGCAGATTAAGAAACGAATACATAAATACAGGAAAAGAGCCCATTAAGGAAAGATAGTATTTGTTTTCCATATTTTTAAAGAGGAGCTTCTAGATTACAAAGACAGATGTATAGATTTCGTTACAAATATTCCAAAATATGAGAACTCTAAGATTGCATGGTGTAAAGCAAGGAAGGAAGTTATTGGGATGACCCAAAACCCTGCAAGTAGTTCGGACATTCAACTGAGCGCTGAGCGAAGAGTTTTGAAAGCAACTAAAGCTAATAGTTTTTTTAATGTAATTGCCAATGGAATCTGCTGCTGACAAAATGAATCTGGTGCTCGGTCGTGAAGAAGCGGAGAAAATCCTGTCGGAAAACGGAAGTTTTCTTATGGACGGGACATCTGGCAATTGTTCGAAACAATTCAAACAACTGTACACCGTACATGTTGACATCGGAAGAGACGAAGGTGTTTCCTCTCTTCTTTGTTTTGGTCCCAGACGAAAGTCAAAACACATATTAATGACTGCTTTCCGGATTGAAAAATAAGATGCCTGGGTGGTCGCCGAAAACGGCAGTGCTAGACTTTGAAATGGCTACAATTAAAGCTGTAAAAATAGTTTTCCCCGAAACATCTTCTCCTGGTTGCAATTTGCATTTCAATCGATGTCTGTGTAAGAAAACATAGCAAATAGGACTAACGGAGGAATACGGGGATAGAGAAGAAGTCCGGTTGTTTTGCCGCATGTGTGATGCAGTCGCACATCTTCCGCCGAACACTGTTGATGAAGTGTAGGTGGTAATAATAGAGAAAATGTCCAGTGGAGAAAAGATTAAATTCGCAGACTATATGATCAATAGATGGAAAATCCTAGTGTACCAATTGAAATGTGGAATTTTTCTAACTGGCGGCACAGGACCACGAACGCAGCCAACAGTTGGCGTAGGAAACTAAACTCCTCAATGACTCGATAGCATCCGAACGTATACTTCCTGATATATAAGTTGAAGGAGTAGGCAGTAAGTTCTTTATTTGAAATTAAAATAGATTCTATTGACCTTATTCTTCATAAAAGAAGAAAAATATGCACAGATTTTGACAAAAGGGTAAAAGACATTATTATATTATATACCGATCAAATAAATTCACATATGGTGAATACATTTTAGTGTCAACTACTTGTAACAATTGAAAATTTGTGCTGAACCCAGATTTCCTGTTTGTCATTAGAGGTCGCTTTAACAACTTCCGCTATCCGAGCACTTGCCCAATGCTGGTCCAAACTTCCTTATGTCACCCTGTCACTGCCACATTCGTGAAACTACGCATAGAAAGCCTGGTGTTGTTTCTTTTTATTGTCATTTTTTATGCATGCGTGTGTGAAGGACATACATTGTGATAAAGGGCAGGTACTGCATCAGCTCAGACGCTGTCACTAACTATTGCCACCTAGAAAAACTCCGAAAGTATGATAGGAGCTGAAAAGTTTGCGGGTCAAATGTTGCATGGGACAACAGGGGCCATAATATGAGGGTTCTTTGTTGCTAGGCGGGGTCGCTTCAGAGATATGAAGGTCAACTTTGTTTTTTTTTAATGGGATGCTATAGTTTGGTACTTATTTTCTGATAGTGGCTATCAAGACGAACCCAATGGTGTGAAATTGCATTTCAGCCACTGCTTTCGGAGATACGAGTACAATTTTGTAATTGCACGGTTAAAATTTTGTGTCCTTTTTTGTACGTTATCCTAAATAATTTTACTTATACATAACATTATGTTCTTCTTTTAGTTCAGTAGACCCAGGATATGTATGTTATTACTCCCTGAAAATTTGAATACTCTACTCGAAGTGGTTTCTGAGATTTAGGGAAAAATGCAACAGAAAATGAAAATTTTCAGGGACAGCTTCTGAAGTTTCAAAAGACTGTAACTCAATATATGCTTAATTTTTTATTTTTAGTCACTTAGGAGCACCCTGCACCATACTGTCCATCATCCTCTTGATGTTTTTTCAAGTATTTTCCTTCTTTTCTTCTTTCTGGACTCCTTAGTGGCCAACTGGGCTGCATACTCTGCTTTATCAATGCGGACCTTCTCCATCCGTTCACGTTCTCTAACGCATTTTTTTACAGGATTTATTCCCATATGCTGTAGCACTTTCATCCTACCAGTGTTGCCGTCATTAAAAGCAATAAGAGCATCAGTGACCCCCCTCTTCAGTGTCTTCATTCCAACAAAAACATTTTTTGGTAATCGATTCCATGTAAGATTATTGAACGACTCATTGGGATTTTGAGTCTGACCATGCAAACACTTCTTCAGCAAGTCAGGATTTGCCAGGTCTCTGTAAATAGATTTTATGATATCCATGACTGCTGCTGGTATGGAATGTTTATGGCTGTAAGAACTGTTTGAGAACTGGGCATTGCGGTAATTACAGCATGAATCACGTCCAGGAGAGCAAAGTTGGTGTACTGGATTTTCATCAGTTGACAGTCTGTGGAAGAAGGTAACCCATTCTGCCTGCTTCATTTTCAACAAATCCTCAGTATTATTTCTAATGGCCATACCATAATACTGATGTAGTTCATCAATCATTTTATCTGTCAGCCTGCCTCTTCTGGTTTTACCATCAGAAAGTTTATTGTCTCTCAAGTTTTGTTTCAACTTCCTCAGCGTGATGCCCATCCTCTTCCGGACATGACCAATATAAACACGTAATTTAAACGTTATAACACAGCCTTCTATACAAAAATTACCAGTTTTGTTAGTTTTTGAAGTAACGCACGTAAAAATTTTAAAATTTTCAACCAGTGTAGATTATATTTTAAAAAATAAAATAAAATACTTCCCATGTGAGTTTATAAGTGACATATATCATTTTATACGGAAAATTTCAAATTTTATAGTGAGATACAATACGAAAACATTAAAAAAATTCCATTCTAACTCTACTTAAAGGTAAGCTGTCATATACTTTATATTTGTAGTACTGATACCTAATATTTTGCGATAAAGATATGTGTAAGTTTGCGGTAGTGAAAACAGGAAATCTTTGTTGTAAAAGTAGGCTGTTTTGCGAAAATGCAGTCGGACTTTTCGAATTGTGGCATTTGCGATGTTTGAAGTATTTTAATATGAGGCAGCAGGGCTCCCAATCGGGAATATTTAAGAGCTGATTATTGGTCCCGATATTTTGGTTACAGCCAAGAGTATTTTCTCATATACATTGATCAGGAAAGGGAGAACAGATCAATTTCTAATCGACTTTCTTTTGTTTTCGTATACATTTCAGTCTAGAGATAGAACAGACATTCCGATTAGTGGCTCATGTACAGCCAGGCACCTTTCAGCCAAACACCAAGCGAACTGGTTGTGGGGCAGCGCCAGTCCCAAGTGAAATTATTTGGGATGGGATTTTCAGTCCAAGAATTTGTCTTACCTCCAAGAGAAGCCTCCTGAAAACCTTGACCAGAATCATGAGATGGAAAATACACCCTAAGATAAAAGAATGGACGCACCATGAAGGAATTATCCCAATGGGACGGAAATCGATAGATGTGATGTACCTGTACAAACAAATGATTATAGTTTCAGAAAAAATGGATGATTTTTTCAAGAGAAAGAACTTCACAAAATTGAGAAAGTCAAAACGCGTTGGTCCACCTCTGGCCATTATGCAAGTAGTTGTTCGGCTTAGCATTGATTGACAGAGCTGTTGGATGTCCTCCTCGGTGATATCGGCCCAAATTCTGTAGAGGTGGTGCCCTGAGCTGGCTGGAGGGGCCTGCCCATAATGCTGCAAACGTTCTCAACTGGAGAGAAATCCGCCAAACTTGCTTGCCATGGCAGGGTTTGGCAAGCACGAAGACAACAGTAGAAAATGTCGCCGTATGCGGGTGGGCATCTCCTTGCTGAGACGTAAGCCTAGCATGACTTGCTTGATGGACAACGAAACGGTACGTAGAATCTCGTCGACGTACCGCTGTGATGTAAGCGTCCGCAGATGACAAGTAAAGGGGTTCTGCTATGAAATGAAGTGACACCCCAGACCATCACTCCTGGTTGTCGGGGCGTACGGCGGGCGACAATGAAGCTGGTATCCCGACATTGTCTTGGACGTCTCCAGACACGTCTCCACTGGTTATCGGGGCTAAGTTAGAAACGGGACTCATTACCGAAAACAATTCTATTCCAGTCAATTAGATTCCAGGCCTAATGTGGCCGACACCACTGCAGACGGGCCTGTTGGTGTACAGTGGTCAATGGAGTCGGTGCATGTTCAGCCCCCTAATAGTCCTTATGGTCACTGAAGCACCTATTTGTACGTCGATTCGATGGTAATCATGGATGCGGGGCTCTGAGTGCCTCTCTGACGACTGCTCGGCCCTCACATTTTATCGTCTCTCTAGGTCGACCTGTTTCTTCTTGAAAATGTGTTCTGCCATGGTTCACCCATTCCTGCAGTCGAATAGTGCCATCGCACCTATTCAAATGTAGAGCGATTCGCCGATCACTCGAACCGACTTCTTTGAGCCCTATTACACATCTCTCGGATGCTGACGTCTGCGTTAATTACTCAAGCGCCTGTATGCGAGACGTAGTTATTGTCCAGCTGAGTACGTGGAATGAAGTTCGCAAAGACTTTGTACCCTAGTATCGACATGTCCCCTGTTTCCCATCCTTGCTAGCTTCGCAGTGAAATTGGACTTCAGCACCACATTTTGATCCATCGACCGCCAAATTTTACAATTCTGTGTTTTCCATCGATACCCGCATGAGTATTAATTTGTGACCAATTAGCATAACTCCCTAGTGGTACGTAGTTTTCTTAATTTTTATTTATTTTTCATAGCGCATATTATTTTTCAGCTCGATTCTGGGACAGTATATCTCCGATCAGAAAAAGAAAGCCTGGTGTACGTCAACATATAATTGTTAGTGACGATACAGAGTACAGTCGACTAATTGCTCGACGCGTGTAGTATCTCTGTCTTCGTGATAAATACAGACCTTAGCACAGAAATAGTGGGAATAATATCAGCTGTTTCATTGAGTCGGTGGATTTTGCTGAATAGCGTGAATTTCTAAAAGATTTAGTGTTCTTTCATTAGTAAAAGCCGGCTGCAAAACTAATTATTATAAAGGAGAATCTGTGCCAATTTCTGCTTTCCTTCTGATTAAGGATAGGGGAAGACGCGAAAAAAACATGGAAAGTTTGGAAATTATAAAGAACACAACAGTTTGCCTCCTACATTTTCTTGAAGATCAAATTATTCGGGAAATTAGAGCAACCTGTCCAATGGTAGCCTCCCAAATGTTTTATAGAGGTACAACAAGCATAGATATTGATATTGAAGATAGGCTTATTCTTTTCTTAGGTTCTGCACTAGTACTCCCTCGTACAATGTTGGGTTAGTAAAATAATGCTGTTCCATGCTTATTCCCAAATTCACCTGCGTTTTTGTACTCTCCTGATTTTTTTCAGTACGCAGTAGAAAGAAAAGTGTAAGAACAAGTAAAAAGCGTTTATTTGCCTCTTTATGTGGGTACCAATACTGATTTGAAACTTAGGTTACTGATGGAATCATGTGGTACAACTCTCTGTTAGTTCACAACAGCTACGAATACGTCATATGTAATGTGTCTAATTTTATTTTAAAATGGTACCCAAAACGTTTGTTGCCACATCTCTTATCTTGGAAGTACTCGTACTCGTATTACTAACTTCCGTTAGTACGCTGCTAGAATAATCGCGAATAAATTTTTCGTCTAACGATACAAATAAATGCTTATTAGTCTTTCCTGAAAAATTGCGCTACTGACATATTTGTCTTTTACCTGTCGTCCTACAACTATTAATAATGTTCTGTAAATTGTATACCTTGTCTTTTCATGTGCATTTTACCATTTCTTTTCACCATGCTTATGTATGTACGCAATATTAAATCGTATACTAACACGAAAACTAATTATAAAGTAGTTTAATGTAATATAAGCGTATCCTATGTATGACAAACACACTGCAGTGTAATGCCTGTTATTATAATTTTACGTTATTAATGTAAATCAATTAACAATATTTTAAAGTACTGACAATGCGAAACCACACAAATTGTGTTTAATTTTATGTTTTATATTATAAATACAGTCACATCAGTCGAATTTAATTTACGAACCCGCCGCCTCGCTATCGACTCAAAGCGTAACGTCTTCAAAGCTGTGCTACGGCGTTGAGTTCACGAAGGCGTTGGTAGCGTACTCTATGACGCTGTCGATTGCAGGCTACTTAACTGACTGTTTTCCTCTAAAGAACAGAGCGACCACTTTGGGATAGGCCCTTCAAGGGGTTGCGGTTCTTTTCAACCAAACGTCCCAGCAGGCTTATAGTGAGGCAGAGGGACTCCCAGTTTTGACTTTGCAGTTCCGGCATTTACCAGCTAACCAAGAGAAACCCCCTGAAAATCTTGGTCGGAACCGGAGGTAGTAACTGTTTTAATTTACTTCCAGGACAATGTTATCAATTGTCCCAGGTAAAAATTAAAATGTGGTGTATGTGGTTGCCGGATGTGTGTGTGTGTGTGTGTGTGTGTGTGTGTGTGTGTGTGTGTGTGTGTATGTGTGTGCCAGTACGAGAGTGTTATGACGAAGTATTTTGTGTTAAAGGACATTTTGAAGTTTTCCACCAAGGCTGCTTTTCACAAGTATTCAGTTTATTGTATTTTGCACAACAGGCTAGTTTCAGCCTTAGAGGACATTTTCCAGCGCAGTCTAAATGAAACAGGTCAAAGATTAAAGTGCATTCACTTTCAGATCGGCTATATTCGTTGTTTACGGGGTATACCTCTTTGAAAATTTCAAATTATTTTTACTTAAAATGTTCTCTTGGATATCTGTAGTGTTCGTCCCAAGATCCCTAGAAACTCTGCTATTGAGTTACAGAGCGATCTGTGAAAAAGTGTCGCCGAAAACTATTCACAGAGGACAAAAATAGTCGACGTTGAAGCCAGTGTGGCAGCATGTAAATTTAACGAGAGCCTAACAGGCATTGCTGAAAATATGAATTGTGCTCTAACCTGAAATCGGGCTAGCCAGCCTGTCATAACTTCTACACAAAAGTGAATGAAAAACGTATCGAGCGATTGCTGTATGGTACAGGGATCACTGTCAGGAGGTATGTTCAACTTAACGCTTCCTTCCAGAAACCGTACTTTTCAAATTGGCGGGAAACATAACTTTAGAACGGTACATAAGATTTTGATCGAAGTTTGATACCGGAATCCTAAATTGAATTCTCTTTCAGCGTAGGAAGCCATTTTGTGATAACTTCAAAAGTCTGTTTTCCATACACGCTTTCGTCTCGATTTTGAGGTCGAAGAAAATTACATTTGTTTCATCACGTCATCTTTTTGTCAAAAGTTAATGTTTTTAAATATCCTACGTATATTTATAGAAAATAATACTGAAAACGACTTAAACAAAATTATTTCGCTACAGGTCCAAGAGGCGGGCTTCGGGAATTCCCCTCGGTGACCAATGTTCTGACAGCAAGGCGTCCTACCAACTGGTGCAGGGAGCATCCAGTGTGGAAACAAAAATGATTTCTTAAGGATAAGAATGAGAGAAATAAAACTTTATTATTAGATTTAGCATAAATTTACATTTTACTTGAAAAAACTCGAAAATCACCAATTTTTCATGGATTCAGAGAAGGCTACCAGCTTAACGACAAGATAATTGTACAGCACATCGACACCTGGAAAAACAGTTTTAGACTGTCTGTTGTAAAATATTATCTTTGTTTGTCAGTAGAGAAGCTTTTACTGGTTTATCTTTGACCTGTTTCCTAGTAGGTTGCCTCGAAAATGTTCTATAAGGCCGAACTCTGCGAATCGTGCAAGATACAGTAAACTGAATACTTGTGAAAAACAGCCAAGGTGGAAAACTTCAAAATGTCCTTTAAAAATTTAACGGCTGTGGTAGCCCACACGAAGAAAATGATGTTTTGTATTAGGTAATTTCGATCTCTGTTGTGAAACAGTACAATAAAACCGAACGACCGCGAGACGGGAGCAGAACGGTAAAAGTCGCTCACCCTGCCGTGGGTGCCACCAGCGTTTAACTTCAATGTATGTACCATGAGGCCTTGCCTTGTATGCAACCAGTGTCTCAGTTTTGGATCTACTTCTTTTCTTATGCAGTAACTTCAGAAAGTACACTGATGAGCAAAGCATTATGACTACCTACTTAATAGCGTGTTTATCGGTCTTTGGAACGAAATACATCACTGATTCTGCTTATCAGGGATCCGACAGTTTGTTGGTAGGTTTTTGGAGGTATATGACATTAGATGTGTGCGCACAGGTCATGTAATTCGTGTAAATAACGGGGCATTGATTTGAGTACGCGACGATGGCGCCCTATGGCGATCCAGATGGGTTCCATAGCATTTACATCAGGCGAATCTGGTCGCCGGGACATCAACGTGAGTTCACTATAATGCTCCTCAAACGACGGTAGCGCGGTTCTGGTTCCGAGACACGGACATTTATATCGCTGAAAGATGACATCGCCGTCGGGGAAGGTATCAAGCATGAAGGGATGCAGGTGGTTTGCAGCTGTGAGCGTGTCTTCATTACTACCAGAGCTCCCACGCAAGCGCAGGAGAATGTCTCCCATAGTATAACACCACTCCCACCAGCCTTAGTCCTCAGCGCGCGGCACGTTTCGATGATGATGATGATGATGATTGGTTTGTGGTTTGCTCAACTGCGCGGTTAACAGCGCCCGTACAAATCCCCAACCTTTGCTCGGTCCAAACTCGCCACTTTCATGAATGATGATGAAATGATGAGGACAACACAAACACCCAGTCATCTCGAGGCAGGTGAATATCCGTGACCCCTCTGGGAATCGAACCCAGGACCCCGTGAACGGGAAGCGAGAACGCGACCGCGTGCACGTTTCGAGGCGTCGTTCACATCGATGAGGGCGTTTGTGAAGACGACCATCGACCTAGTATAGTAAAAATGTGGTTCACCCGAAGAACCGACATGTTTCCATTGATCGACGGTCGGCTCCCGATGGTTTCGTGTCCATTGCAGTCATAAGTGACGATGTTGTCGGGTCAACATGTAAACATGTAGGGATGGTCTGCTGCGGAGCTCCACGTTCAACAATGTACGATGAACGGTGTGCTCCGAAACACTTGTGTGTGCACCAGCATTGGGCTCTTTTGGCAGAGATTCTATCCTGCTTCACAGAGCAGACAAACCTCCGAAACCCACGTTCTGTGGAGAGTCATTGCCGTCCGACCATTTAGCGCCTAGTTGTAGTTCCACCGTCCTGCCTTTGTCCTTAGATGTTCACGATAGTAGCACGTGAACATTCTACCAGCTTCGACGTTTTCGAGATATTCGTTCACAGGCTACCCTTTGTGAAAGTCGCTTGCAACAAAATGCAGGAAGATCTGCAGCGGATAGGCGCTTGGTACAAGGCGTGGCAACTGACCCTTAACATAGACAAATGTAATGTATTACGAATATATAGAAAGAAGGATCCTTTATTGTATGATTATATGATAGCGAAACAAACATTGGTAGCAGTTACTTCTGTAAAATATCTGGGATATGCGTACGGAACGATTTGAAGTGGAATGATCATATAAAATTAATTGTTGGTAAGGCAGGTGTCCGATTGAGATTCATTGGGAGAGTCCTTAGAAAATGTAGTCCATCAACAAAGGAGGTGGCTTACAAAACACTCGTTCGACCTATACTTGAGTATTGCTCTTCAGTGTGGGATCCGTACCAGGTCGGGTTGACAGAGGAGATAGAGAAGATCCAAAGACGAGCGGCGCGTTTCGTCACAGGGTTATTTGGTAAGCGTGATAGCGTTACGGAAATGTTTAGCAAACTCAAGTGGCAGACTCTGCAAGAGGGGCGCTCTGGATCGCGGTGTAGCTTGCTGTCCAGGTTTCGAGCGAGTGCGTTTCTGGATGAGGTATCGAATATATTGCTTCCCCCTATTTATACCTCCTGAGGAGATCACGAATGTAAAATTAGAGAGATTCGAGAGCGCACGGAGGCTTTCCTGCAGTCGTTCTTCCCGTGAACCATACGCGACTGGAACAGGAAAGGAAGGTAATGACAGCTGCACGTGAAGTGCCCTCCGCCACACACCGTTGGGTGGCTTGCGGAGTATAAATGTAGATGTAGATGTAGGATGTCCAAAGAAGAGCAGCAACATTTTGTTGCGGTGCGGCTAACAGGTGCATCACAGTGTGCGATCGAAATGGCGCGGCAATTGAAAACATACTTCGAAGTTGAAGTATGCAAGGCAGACAATTAGGGCAAATAGACTCACTGTGAAATTCTGCGGTATGTGGACGGAATGCAAAGTCGCGTAGCTGTAGTGAACTGGTGCATTCGACCTAGACGTGGGTGTTACTGATCCGGTAGTCCAGAACTTGTGCCACGCGATTTCCATCTCTTCTGTAAGCTGAAAGAACGTCTGGGAGGGAAAGAGATTTTTCCAAATATGAGTGTGTTCCCACAGCGGTTCTCGAACGGATCCGCGACCAAAGAGTGGTTTTTTATCGTTGAGAAATAGAACGATTGTTCAAACGTTCCGACCGTTGTTTACAGAGAGCTGGCGTCTATGTTCAAAAATAGTGTTATGTATCTGTGTCACTCTGAAGTTTTGTTCAGCATTCGATAAAAGTTATTTGGCCTGCCATAATAAAGTATAACTTACTATTTGAAGTACCCTCAACTGTGAATGACCCTCCATTCAAAGAACATCAGGCCTAGTTAGTACTGTTCGCGGATAGCACAAATAATAACTCTGTTATAGGAACAGCACTGAAAGAAACTGTCAAGGTTTTTAGCAAATAATCATATAGTAGCTATGCAATCAAACTCTTCCTTAATTTTCAAGTAAAATAGTATATTCAGTTATGTACTGTAATGAAATAACATCGACAATTAATTTGGCACAAGAAACTGACTCTGTGAATAATGTAATAGGTTTCAAACGTTTTTGGCCTACATATTGATGAATGAACTGGAAGGAACGTAGTACTGAGCTTCTCAAACAGCTAAGTTCACCGACTCGTATTTTCAGGTCACTGTTACTCAGGAAACAAACAAAAATTAGCTCAAAATTTCACCCACATTTGTCTCACGGTAGAATGCAACCTATAAATAAGACATTTATCGCACAAAGCAAGTAGTGAGAGCGAAGTCTGCTCAAAAATTATCTTCAATCAATATCAGTAAAACTACAGTAAGCTGAGAAAGATGTTCAGGATGTACTAACAACTGATCATTTGCCTAACAATATAAAGCATCTAACAATGATTTAATGAAAATAGTTTTTTTTCAGGTAGGTTTTTATATTCTCTACAGATGTTTTTAATTAAAAAACGAGTAGAAACTACAGCGTGGAAGGTATTTTTGTTTTACTATTGTTGTTCAGTTCAATACCATTCCATTATCATGTTCAGCATAAAATAACTAAAATATGATTTTTGTTGGTTATTTGAAGCATGTTTCACTAATAGAACGATTAGTGAACGCATTATTGTGGCCAAGATAGATACGAAGCCCACACCTACTACAGTAGTACAAGTTTATATGCCAACTAGCTCTGCAGATGACGAAGAAATTGAAGAAATGTATGATGAAATAAAAGAAATTATTCAGATAGTGAAGGGAGACGAAAATTTAATAGTCATGGGTGACTGGAATTCGAGTGTAGGAAAAGGGAGAAAAGGAAACGTAGTAGGTGAATATGGATTGGGGCTAAGAAATGAAAGAGGAAGCCGCCTGGTAGAGTTTTGCACAGAGCACAACTTAATCATAGCTAACACTTGGTTTAAGAATTATGATAGAAGGTTGTATACATGGAAGAACCCTGGAGATACAAAAAGGTATCAGATAGATTATATAATGGTAAGACAGAGATTTAGGAACCAGGTTTTAAATTGTAAGACATTTCCGGGGGCAGATGTGAACTCTGACCAAAATCTATTGGTTATGACCTGTAGATTAAAACTGAAGAAACTGCAAAAAGGTGGGAATTTAAGGAGATGGGACCTGGATAAACTGAAAGAACCAGAGGTTCTACAGAGTTTCAGGGAGAGCATAAGGGAACAATTGACAGGAATGGGGGAAAGAAATACAGTAGAAGAAGAATGGGTAGCTTTGAGGGATGAAGTAGTGAAGGCAGCAGAGGATCAAGTAGGTAAAAAGACGAGGGCTAGTAGAAATCCTTGGGTAACAGAAGAAATATTGAATTTAATTGATGAAAGGAGAAAATATAAAAATGCAGTAAATGAAGCAGGCAAAAAGGAATACAAACGTCTCAAAAATGAGATCGACAGGAAGTGCAAAATGGCTAAGCAGGGATGGCTAGAGGACAAATGTAAGGATGTAGAGGCTTATCTCACTAGGGGTAAGATAGATATTGCCTACAGGAAAATTAAAGAGACCTTTGGAGATAACAGAACCACTTGTATCAACATCAAGAGCTCAGATGGAAACCCAGTTCTAAGCAAAGAAGGGAAAGCAGAAAGGTGGAAGGAGTATACAGAGGGTCTATACAAGGGCGATGTACTTGAGGACAATATTATGGAAATGGAAGAGGATGTAGATGAAGATGAAATGGGAGATACGGTACTGCGTGAAGAGTTTGACAGAGTACTGAAAGACCTGAGTCGAAACACGGCCCCCGGAGTAGACAACATTCCATTGGAACTACTGACGGCCTTGGGAGAGCCAGTCCTGACAAAACTCTACCATCTGGTGAGCAAGATGTATGAAACAGGCGAAATACCCTCAGACTTCAAGAAGAATATAATAATTCCAATCCCAAAGAAAGCAGGTGTTGACAGATGTGAGAATTACCGAACAATCAGTTTAATAAGCCACAGCTGCAAAAGACTAACACGAATTCTTTACAGACGAATGGAAAAACTAGTAGAAGCCGGCCTCGGGGAAGATCAGTTTGGATTCCGTAGAAATACTGGAACACGTGAGGCAATACTGACCTTACGACTTATCTTAGAAGAAAGATTAAGGAAAGGCAAACCTACGTTTCTAGCATTTGTAGATTTAGAGAAAGCTTTTGACAATGTTGACTGGAATACTCTCTTTCAAATTCTAAAGGTGGCTGGGGTAAAATACAGGGAGCGAAAGGCTATTTACAATTTGTACAGAAACCAGATGGCAGTTATAAGAGTCGAGGGACATGAAAGGGAAGAAGTGATTGGGAAGGGAGGAAGACAGGGTTGTAGCCTCTCCCCGATGTTATTCAATCTGTATATTGAGCAAGCAGTAAAGGAAACAAAAGAAAAATTCGGAATAGGTATTAAAATCCATGGAGAAGAAATAAAAACCTTGAGGTTCGCCGATGACATTGTAATTCTGTCAGAGACAGCAAAGGACTTGGAAGAGCAGTTGAACGGAATGGATGGTGTCTTGAAGGGAGGATATAAGATGAACATCAACAAAAGCAAAACGAGGATAATGGAATGTAGTCGAATTAAGTCGGGTGATGTTGAGGGTATTAGATTAGGAAATGAGACACTTAAAGTAGTAAAGGAGTTTTGCTATTTGGGGAGCAAAATAACTGATGATGGTAGAAGTAGAGAGGATATAAAATGTAGACTGGCAATGGCAAGGAAAGCGTTTCTGAAGAATAGAAATTTGTTAACATCGAATATAGATTTAAGTGTCAGGAAGTCATTTCTGAAAGTATTTGTATGGAGTGTAGCCATGTATGGAAGTGAAACATGGAATGAGGAGGTACTGAATAGGATTGGGGAGAAGAGGAGTTTGTGGCACAACTTGACCAGAAGAAGGGATCGGTTGGTAGGACATGTTCTGAGGCATCAAGGGATCACCAATTTAGTATTGGAGGGCAGCGTGGAGGGTAAAAATCGTAGAGGGAGACCAAGAGATGAATACACTAAGCAGATTCAGAAGGATGTAGGTTGCAGTAGGTACTGGGAGATGAAGAAGCTTGCACAGGATAGAGTAGCATGGAGAGCTGCATCAAACCAGTCTCAGGACTGAAGACCACAACAACAACAACAGTGGTAGAAAGACTAATATGTTAATTTTTGTTGTTAAATCTCATCCGAAATGTAGTATTGTATACAGATTATATACATAAGTATGTTGCTAAGGCGACGGTCAACAGCATGCACAAACTTAAAAAAATGCATAACGCTGTGCTGTCTGCAATAATGTTATTTTTTATTTTGCAACCGATTTAGGTTCTGAACCATCGTCAACAGCAGGAAAATTATCGCAAATGTATCACATGTCATACATGCTTTAACATAAGTTATCACAGAAAACCATAACCGTCAAGAAAAATTGTAAACTGTTAAAAGAATACAAGATAATGGTACATTGACAGCTTGATGGTTCAGAACCGAAACAGGTAGCAAAATAAAAATAACATTATTACATGCAACACAGTGTTACGCATTTTTTTAAAATATGTACGTAAGGTATGTAAGTGGAGTCGTGTCATATGGTTTCGATAGCAGTTGTACAGAGATTTACGTAGCATCACATTCTGTCTGTCTGAGGCTTGGGTCATGAAGTATCAGAAAAGTTTTTATGTTTTCGATAAGCCAGGATTTCGCTGTGCCCTAATGTTCGTATGTTGCCAGAGACACGCGTTCTTATTATTTCAGGAGCACTACGATTGAAGGTAACATCACGGCTTGAACATTATTCAGTTTAACTCGTAGCAAAACTATCGCTTTCATAGGTTTTGCCGAACAAGTGATAACTTCAAGCAAACTGACATGGAGAATAGTACCTTCTGCTGAGACTGAAACGTATGCAAAATAAAATACCAGAACAAACAGATAAGTCTGAAACCCATAATCGTGTAAGTCTGCTGCAAGTACGTCTAACGTTACGCAGTAAAAATCTGTGTTGTACGATAAAAAATACATACTGAATAAGAAGAAGCGATGAGTCAAGGTAAACGCTTAAGATATTTCAAAAACTTCAAAAAATATTTGCAGAAAATGATAGATAAATTTGGTAGTATTCTGATATAGCGTAGTGGAGGGCGCTCTATTAAAAGCATTTTCATGAATAAACAAATTATGAAATTGTTAAGGTAGAATAAATTCAAATTTAGAAGTGGACTTCGCTCAACTTCACGGCGTCGCTTCAGCAAGCCAAATTGCCTTTGTTTGCCTAAGACGTAAAGCAAAATTCGCGCCATATCTTAGCAGCTTATAGATGAAAACGTTTCATCAGCTCTTGATTATGGCACTGTGAATGGCGATAGACAAATGTACGTAAATGCTGATAGCGGCCGGATTGGATGAAAATGAAATTCTAAGATACACTTCAGGAAGACCCGAACACTACTGAGATCTTCAGTTTCTAAAGATGGAACTCACCTTTGCTATTGTCTGCACACTGAACGAATGAGCGTTCATCCGTTTCAGGCCACTTTTTTTATCCCCTGTGAGGAGACACCTATCAGTCACTGGTCAAAACACGCCCTACATTGATCACGGTCAAGTGCCGTGATAGACAAAGGGATTGCACTTGACATCGATAAGAAGTCAACTTGTGACAAAACAGTATGGCCCGACCTTACATAAGTTTCCTCCCGCTAATCAGATGACGGCCTACATTAAATCCATTAATACAACAGTCGAATAAAGTACATTGTCACTCACAACACTACATTACTCGCTATCAGCAGCCGATCATTTCGTCTGGTATACTTACAAGGCCACAGAGCTCTAGTGTTACGTGTGGCAACCAAGATTAATCCACAAAAAAGCGATCTGGATTACATCCAGTTGAAATAAGATTTGTGAAATACCTTATCAGTAACTGTTGATAATAAAACTTTATTGATCGATGTAATGATAACATCGTCCTAATCAGACAATAACAGTAGCGACTAAATATTAATCGTGATGGAGAACACCTGTTTCTCGCAAACTACTCAGAAAATTGGGCTATTCTGAGCGCTTACACAATGTTACAACTACCCATGAACTACAGGGGTGGACAAAAATATAGAAACACAAAAAACATACAATGTAAACTTTCACGGCCGGTATTGTCTTCACTTAAAACTTCCGCGCTGATAGTCCGTGGTCGAAGTATAAAACTGTCTCCTGACGTTTCGTCTCCGACTGCGGGAAACATCCTCGGAGGTAAAGCTTTACCTCCGAGGATATCTCCCGCAGTCGGAGACGAAACGTCAGGAGACAGTTTTATACTTCGACCACGGCCTATCAGCCCGGAAGTTTTAAGTGAAGACAAAAAACATAGCACATTAACATCCCTAATACAGTGTAGGAAAACCGTTGGCATTCAAAATCGTTTCCAGTATTCTCAGAATGGATAAATACAGATACTGTATGATCTTCAAGGGAATCTTGTACCATTATTCCTGCAAGACAGTGCCATGTTTAGGTAACGGTGAAGCAGGTCGATAACAATCATGCACCCTTCTCTCCAAAGTAGACCTATAGGCTCAATAACATTGAGATCTCGTCACCTGAGTGGTCTGGAGAGATGCGACATTTCATCCTTGTGTTCACAAAACCAATCCTGGACGATGTGAGCTGTGTCAACAGGAGCCTGACGTCTTGGAGCACAGTAACACCATTTAGAAACTAATATTGTACCATGAGGTGGACCTGATCCTTGGTGGTGATGCAGCCTTGCAGTGTACTCATGGGGCCTATAGAACATCACAATGTGGCTACCTAAATCACCACTGCACCACCGCCATGTTTCACTCTTGCGACGCAAAGTCGGTCAGAAGTGGAAAACAGTGTAACAAGACTCATGTGACCAAATGACGTTCTCCCGTTGCTCCGTGGTCCAAGTTCTATGGCTTCGGCAGCACGTTTCCTGTTACGAGAATTTGCATCACTGATGAGTGGATGAGTGGTTTTGCACATTCTGGCTCGTGCTGGTAGTATTCGCAGGTGAGACATTTATTACTGCAGTGACTTTTGCAGCTGCCGTCCTCTTATTTTTCTAATAGTTCTCTTCAACGAGGATCAGTCACGATCACTCAACACACTGTCGTCCGCTTTGTGACTTATTGGATGATGTTTTTCGTTTTCCTTGTATGTGGTATAAATCTTCGACACAGTGCCCCTTGACACATCAAACACTTCAGCTGTCTTGGTTCAGAAAGCACACACCATATGAGCACCAACGGTTTCCCTACGTCCGAATTCCTTAGCTCGGATATAACGCATTCACAATTATACAGAGCAGTGTTCTGACGACGATTGACAATTGCAACGTATTGAGGTCGAAGTTTGGTTCTTTGGTACTATTCTGTAAGCACTTTTGCCGATTCCTTTCTTTCTTTCACTTGCGCTTTTGTCCCGCAATGCTTAGACGCCCAAACAATTTTTTAAAAACATATTTCTAGCCAGAATTCGATTATGAAACTTTTCCATATTATTCTTAAAGAATCAATCTAATAAATTACATAATGAAATATTGGAATTTTTTTGGCGGTTTTGCTCTATGTATGCTCTTAAGGCACATCTCTAGTAAAGTTACATTTCATTTAGTTTGTATCACATGTCAGAAAAATTATTAATGAAGCTCAGGTTAAACAACGTGATTCCATTTAACCATTTTTCCTGCAAGAAACATTCAGAACAATGAACTTGTATGAATATCAATACAACTGAATGATTTTCGATTTCTAAATAACATATTTTCAGTTTCCCAATAGCAGAGAATCTCAGCAGCTTAAGTGTTATAATGGGCATCCGAATTTAATAATAGTAAAACTAAAACTAAGACAGTGAATAATAGCAATGATGTTATTAAATAATAAATGCAATTTCAATCAATGTAAACGACAACCAGAGGGACACAGAAAGAAGTAACCAGGAGAACAATAAGGATTTGGGCTTACTTGTGAAACTGAGTGCTTTATCACCAAGTGAATTTTCAGTAAACGTTAGAAGACAACACATAGACATATGTAATTATTCATCAGACCACTCGAAGTTGAAGGAACATTCGATAAGATTTTCTCGAAGTTAGCTTCATCCACTGCAGCGTACTAATACTAGAGTTCGTACGCTGGCAAAGGCTGTTAACAGCAAGAGATTTGCGCCTGTTTCCAAGGAGAACCTGGTATTTTTCAAGAGCCCTACTGACACCCCGCTGGGTAATGTCTCATTAAACCGACGGGGCTACACATAACACAGGCTCCTAATAACAGCAGCACGTCAAGTTACGGTAGCAATGCGAATGACGAATCACACAGCAAGTTTTATTTACAAATAGCCGAAGGTAGGGGATACAAATCATGTTGAGATGAGTTCCCAATAGGAAACAAATTGAGATGAGTTCCCAATAAGAAACAATCACGAAGGAGGAAAGAGAATATGGGATCTACAGCGAGAGCTTGAATTGTAGAAGGTTCACACAAAATCTCCAACGGTAAAAATAAAAGCTTGAGACACAGAAAGCAAACCATTTTCTGTACTTCAGAAATCGGACTTATTTTTCCATGCTGTTGATGACCATATATTATAAGTATCATCATCAAAATCAGTAGCAGCAGCATTAAATCCTCCGTTAGAAAGGGGCGCTGGTGGTGATAGTTTCGGGAAGGGGGGGGGATGATGACGGATCTTCAGCTCTCCTGTGTCATGAGCAACCTGCTTCAGGAGTGAGTGCTCCCTCGCTCGCACCATCGTCGCAAGGACATGTGGAAAAGGTAACCCACACGCTGACAATAAACACATCAGTAAAGAGTTTCCACACCTGTGTCATCAACCATTCAGTGCGAAGATGGTGCATAACATCACCCTTCAGCATCCGCCATTTTCCTCTGTCTCATACAATGTCTTTCTATTTTCCCAGCATAAGGCCGTTCTTCATTCCATCTCTCCACAGAAGTTTGGTTCTTTGGTACTATTCTGTAAGCACTTTTGCCGATTCCTTTCTTTCTTTCACTTGCGCTTTTGTCCCGCAATGTGCGCAGGGTCGGCGTGGTTACAATGGATTTGGAAAGGTTAATTTAAAGAGAGGGGGGGCAGACGCCCTTCCTGCCGCCACCCCATATCCCAAGGACGGAATCAATGTACCCCAACTGTCTGCGTCTAGTGTAAACGATGAAATAGTGCGGAAGTGTTACAGATGTCTGCGTGTCTTGTAACTGAGGCAGGATGTGGGGACCAGCCCGGAATACACCTAGCGGGATGTGGAAAACCGCCTAAAAACCACATCCAGGCTGGCCGACACACCGCCGCACGTCGGTAATCCGCTGGGCGGATTCGATCCTGGACTGGCGCGCCTACCCGAGTCCAGGAAGCAGCGCATTAGCGCTCTCGGCTAACCTACTTTTGCCGATTCCTTCTTGTTGTCTATATATGTGCCCCAGTCACTGTATCCCCCTGGCCTTACTAACTGCTACCAGATCTAATTAATTCGATAAATACTGTATATCTTTTTGTCCTTCCTCTTCCTGTACTGTCGATCTTCCTCTGTCGGTCCAAAAACTCCTCCCCTGAATATGTTTTCAAATGTCATCCATTTTCTTATGTGTTGTCTAGTAACAGTGTGAGCCTGATCACTGTGTTATACATTCTTGTTCTTCTTTTCCCCGCTAGCAGATTATTACCGTACATTCTCTGCAAAGCGTAAAGGCAATTCCCTGCGGACTTCCTCAATACTAGAACTTTTATGCTCAGTGTTATTCCAATTTACTATTGTATCTAGGCACTTGAATGAACTCGACATTTAAAATGTTGTATCCTACAGTGTCAATGGGTCACCGTTTTCACCTTCTTGCTTTCGTATTTGGATGTACTTCAGGTCTGCGTTACCTCATCTGTTAGTGTCTTCACTATGCTCAAACTTTCCACTGCTAATATACCATTGGCAAAAGCAAACACACGTTTAAATCAATTTCTGTGGCGTTGACGAATATTGGCTAGATGTCAGTAATGGAGGAAATTATTAAAATGTTTCAAAGTGTGGTGACACTGATCACTATTTAATCTGCAGTGAAATTGGTATTGTGAGGACGAAAGTGCAGGAGGTCAGGTCCATGTGTAGGAGGATAAGAGTGGAGAAACTTCAGGATAAGGAAATCAGACACAAGTATATGACAGTGATCTCAGAAAGGTACCAGTTAGTTGAATGTAGTCAATTGCAGTCACTGGAAAAGGAATGGACAAGGTACAGGGACACAGTACTAGAAGTGGCCAAAGAATGTCTTGGAACATTAGTGTGTAAAGGTAGGATGAAGCAAACAGCTTGGTGGAATGACACAGTCAAGGCAGCCTGTAAAAGGAAAAAGAAGGCATATCAAAAAATGGCTACATACTAGAACTCAGGTAGACAGAGAAAGTTATGTTGAAGAAAGAAACAAAGCCAAACAGATAATTACAGCATACAAGAAGAAATCTTGGGAAGACTTTGGAAACAGGTTGGAGGCCTTGGGTCAAGCTGCTGGAAAACCATTCTGGAGTGTAATTAGCAGTCTTCGAAAGAAAACTGCTGGTGAATCCTGTTGATGCCTTGGGCAGATGGAGGGGATATTTTGAAGAGTTGCTCAATGTAGGTGACAATACGATCAGTAATGTTTCAGATTTCGATGTACAATGGGGCAGGAATGATGATGGAAATATGATCACATTTGAGTAAGTGGAGAAAATGGTCAATAGATAGCAGTGCAATAAAGCGGCTGGGGTGGATGAAATTAAGTCGGAACTCATCAAATACAGTGGAATGTCAGGTCTTAAATGACTACACAGGATAATTGAAATGGCGTGGGGGTCGGGACAGGTTCCATCAGACTGGACAAAAGCAGTAATCACACCAATCTTTAAACATGGAAACAGAAAAGATTGTAACAACTACAGAGGTATCTCTTTGATCAGCGTTGTGGGTAAAATCTTCTCAGGTATTGTTCAAAGGAAAGTGCGAGTATTAGTTGAGGACAAATTGGAGGAAAATCAGTGTGGGTTTAGGCCTCTTAGAGGTTGTCAGGACCAGATATTTAGCTTACGGCAAATAATGGAGAAGTGTTACGAGTGGAACAGGGAATTGTATCTATGTTTTATAGATCTAGAAAAGGCATATGACCGGGTTCCTAGGAGGAAGTTATTGTCTGTTCTACGAGATTATGGAATAGGAGGCAAATTTTTGCAAGCAATTAAAGGTCTTTACATGGATAGTCAGGCAGCAGTTAGAGTTGACGGTAAATTGAGTCCATGGTTCAGAGTAGTTTCAGGGGTAAGACAAGGCTGCAACCTGTCTCCACTGTTGTTCATATTATTTATGGATCATATGTTGAAAACAATAGACTGGCTGGGTGAGATTAAGATAGGTGAACACAAAATAAGCAGTCTCGCATATGCGGATGACTTAGTTGTGATGGCAGATTCTATTGAAAGTTTGCAAAGTAATATTTCAGAGCTAGATCAGAAATACAAGGACTATGGTATGAAGATTAGCATCTCCAAAACAAAAGTAATGTCAGTGGGAAAGAGATATAAACGGATTGAGTGCCAAATAGGAGGAACAAAGTTAGAACAGGTGGACGGTTTCAAGGAAGCGAGGTGTAGCAAAGCTAAAGCAGTGAGCGCTCAGCTACGATCTACTCTCTTCTGCAAGAAGAAAGTCAGTACCAAGACTAAGTTATCTGTGCACTGTTCAATATTTCGACCAACTTTGTTGTATGTGAGCGAAAGCTGTGTGGATTCAGGTTACCTTATCAATAAGGTTGAGGTTACGGATATGAAAGTAGCTAGGATGATTGCAGATACTAGTAGATGGGAACAATGGCAGGAGGGTGTGCACAATGAGGAAATCAAAGAAAAACTGGGAATGAACTCTATAGATGTAGCAGTCAGGGCGAACAGGCTTAGATGGTGGGGTCATGTTACACGCATGGGAGAAGCAAGATTACTCAAGAGACACATGGGTTCAGCAGTAGAGGGTAGGAAGAGTCGGGGTAGACCGAGGAGAAGGTACCTGGATTCGGTTAAGAATGATTTGGAAGTAATGGGCTCAACATCAGAAGAGGCACCAATGTTAGCATGGAGCAATTTTATAAGGGGGACTCTGCTCCAGACTGAACGCTGAAAGGCATAATCAGTCTTAAATGATGATGATGATTCAAAGTGTATGCATCATGCTGAAACACTATTGTTAATAGTTTTTCAGCACAGTTCACATTGTCCTTCGTTGTTCCTTTCAAACTACGACCATAAAGAAGGACGGGTAGTGTGCCACGAATAAGCTTATACACTGCATGCTTGTGTTCCCACCTCACCCAGAAGTTAGCAGCAGTGCGATGTCAGACGCTCCAGTCGCGCCAGAGAGCGTTTGTGAGGCAGCGCCACGCCTCAGCTGCGGTGGCGCCACAGAGTGGAAGGCACTCTGTGGTACGACCGGGAAACAGCGACAACTTGTAGCCAGCACTGATGTCGTAGGCAGCAGTGACGGACAAGTCCTTGAGTGCAGCACCAGGCCATGCGTGCCGTGCCGCCTGGGCCTGTCTACCCTTCCGAGCCGCTGGCTCTGACAGTTGGCCGCCAAGCGGGGGCGCTTGGGCACGTGGCTGGCGGTTGGCAGCGAGCATTCGGTAGTAGCTGCCCTCGGTGTATGGGCGGGTGTGGTCATCATGGTGCGGGGTAGAGCTGCAGTGCAGGTCCATTGCACGCAGACGACAGCAAGAGTTCGAAGTATGGAATTGGAATGGTAGACTGGACTGAAAGCTAGCGCCAGGCCGATGAGAGCAGCGGCTGACAACTCTTTGTGCGGCGCTGGGACCTCGAATAGCACGCTCGCTAAACGTTTTTTGCTTTGGCATGGCTGGCTCAGGAAGTTACAGCTGTGCAAACAGTTCGGAGAGCGTTGAGTTGGTACCAGCGAGAGTTGGAATCTGCTGGTGACAGTGAGCACATTCTCAAAGAAGTTCCAAAATACTCATATGGGAATCATAAAAGTGTAATTGCTAGAACGCTCAACTACCTTCAAAAATGGTTCAAATGGCTCTGAGCACTATGGGACTCAACTGCTGAGGTCATTAGTCCCCTAGAACTTAGAACTAGTTAAACCTAACTAACCTAAGGACATCACAAACATCCATGCCCGAGGCAGGATTCGAACCTGCGACCGTAGCGGTCTTGCGGTTCCAGACTGCAGCGCCTTTAACCGCACGGCCACTTCGGCCGGCTCTCAACTACCTTAATAACACCTCATTCTGGATTGAATACGACCCGGAAAGCGACGTTAATTTGACGTTTTCATCCATCTCCTGACGTCTCACTGAATGAAATCTGAAGTGCACGCACAGTTGTGTTGCCTGCCGCAAGGATTCTGTGAAGTGTTGTGGCAGCTGGCAGTCATTGCTGAATACACACATGTGCAAATATCCTCACTGCTCTAGCGGAACTCGTCTTTGTTGCATTTTTTCCATACCGTAATTAGCACAATAACATAAGGCTTGTTCTGCTGAAAAACTTGATGCCCACAAGTCCTTAAATAGGAATCTCCTAGCGGGAGTAATACATGAAAGGAAACAGACTGTTGGATAAAAGAATGGCCAGCTCCCTGCTTTTGGCGTTTCAGATAGCGCCTACGATAAGAATCTGGTGTCATATTATGCTTCAGAACTCTAAACTGTTTATTTTTTTACTTCATACTAAAACAAAAGTTGTGATATGAGAAGACGAAATGACTTATATGCTTCTCAGGAACTTTAGTTTTTCTTGTTTATTTTCACACTTCATATTAAAACAAGGGCGTTAATATGAGAAGAGGAAATGAAATATACGCTTCCAAGACATAATATTTCCTTGTGTGCTATTACTGCATACGTGAAAGCCCTGCAATTAATTTTTGTATGTTGGATAAATTTTGATATCACCTCACATTCCTTTGTGAGAAGGTTCCTATTTTCTTGGGATTCAAACAGAGTGGACATTTCATCACTGGTTAATATTCTGATGACTAATGATATGATACCCGTTGCAATTGCTCCATGGCACCTGTGAGTAGAGTCTCACGTTGGTTACTGTAAGAACACGCAGGCAGTTATATCCGCTCACTGCAGTCAGGGCAAAGGTGATTTCTCTCTGTTTAGGGCGAAGCGTCTGCTGCAGTGTCCACGCTCAGCCAACATAAACAAATCGCGGCGGCATTGGGCACTGCTAATCGCTGCACTTGTCGCGAGCCTCGACAACAAGAGCGCACTGTCTCTGCTAACGATACTATGGAGTTAATACATCTTACTTAACGTAATACGCAGGACGTGGGATGGGTAAAAATTCAGTTTGTAAGTTCCCATCGCATTAAAATACTTTACAGTCATATTTGATGCAATATTTATTGTTGGTTGTCTCTCGAATGTTAATAGTATTGATTCAGATTGTGCTTAACACGACAACACACACACACACACACACACACACACACACACACACACACACACACACACACACACACACTACACACACACTCAAACAGTCATTGATTCCAGTGAGGGTGGCAACTACTGTGTGTTGAACAACACATGCACCAGTCAGTTCCTCAGTTGGCGTCGACTGGATGAGATTTTTCAATTACCTTGCATTGCAAGAATTGTAAGGAGGGGACTGAAAGTAAATGGACTTGTTGTATGCTAAAGAGCTGCGACAAAGCAAAGCTTGAACGATTATCAGATAATTGTCCACATGGGCTTTGTGGACGAGTATACTTTTAGTAACCAACCCACCCACGATCATTACGTAAGATTTCGCGAGGGCGTAGGGGAATTGATTTCATTAAGTCGTCGACAGTGTAGCGTGATGGTTATCTCTTGGATTATTATTTTCCACAGTGTTTAAGAATTCAGGCCCTGTCATAGATAAGTGATCTGAATTCAACAGTCCGATTAAGAATGTGGTTCACCCAGTCTATCATATGATGAGAGTCGTAGTCGGATATCCACATTAAGACTGACTGGCTGAATCCGATTAGGACGATCTTGTATCGAAATGAAATTACAGAAATCGGATAATTTGAACGTCTGTATTGCAACAATGCTGCGCACATAAATTCCTATGATGGAGTAACAGCTAGCAACTGTCTAAGAAAAAGTGAGAAATATGTCGACCAGCAGCAATGTAACGTAATTATAACCCATATTTATCTGATGGAAATATTGAATCGAACAATACACATCTATTTCAGTGGAGGGAAGATACTCCATATCAGATTTGCTGATGACATAATAATAATAATAATAATCCCGGGTGGCCAATAGGGGAAACCCTCCCCCATATGGGTGGTACCGAGGAAATCAAATACTTGGGGTGAACCAAATACTAACACAATCCTGAACGGCTACTCAATCCGTTGAACCCAAAATCCAGACACATCTGAGTGAAAATCATAGCTACTCTGGTCACCGTCTGTTAGCTCAATGAGCTTGGCTGAAAATATTTGCTTCCAAAGGCTTCAACACCCTCTGGTCCTGTCCGGTCCTGGTATCATCCAGGCCAAACCAATGAAACACAAGAAAACATGAACTAAGCAAGCAAAGGTAACTTTACCCCAGGTGGTACACAACCTGGCCACCGATAGGCGGCAGTTGGATTTTCGCACTGTGGGGAGTCCAGGTTAGCACGGCAGAGAATATCGAAGATCTCTTTTAAATTTCCCTACAAGAAGAAAACATTCATTTGAAAACGAAACATCGATACATTGATCCAAACAAGAAACCTAAATAATCTCACAAAAGAAATCGTCCGCCAAAAAATTCTCATCCTTGCTCTTCAAGAACCACGATTAATTGACAATTAAAACTTGCATTACGGAAACCATGGCATCTTCAAGAGCAAAATACAACAAAAGGTAGCGAAAGGCGTACCAATCTTCGGCACTGCATTTCTCGAACACAGATCTATCGTCAACTCTGTCAAAGAAATCGCATCCATCAGCAATCGACTTATGACTATGCTCATTCAGAGCCCTTATAGATACACACTCGAAAATACTATGAGCGAAATTCACCATGATGACGTGAAAATACTAATGGGAGACTTCAACTCTCTATTTGGGACAGAAAAAACCTGTAGAAAAATCATTGGTACAAATTCAACACACCGAAACGCTTAGACCAACGGCACACGTCTGACTGACTTTTGCCGACAATTCAACCACAAGAGAATGTCTTCCCACTTTAGGAAGTACCCTGTTCCCAAGAAACATGTTTGGCTACCAGGTGCAAGCTGCTTTCGTTCGCCTTTCGAGACTCGCTGAAAGCCAGATTTTTAATTCTTTTGTAACAGAGTTACAAGCAGGCAGATACAAACGCAATAAGGGAATCGTAAGACAACGCTCGAGCAAAATGCGCCTTGCTACTTTCAGTAACCCTTAGTGTCAGAGCGAAAACCTTACGGTAATGCCAAAT
The DNA here is from genome assembly GCF_023898315.1 of Schistocerca nitens. Lineage (NCBI taxonomy): Eukaryota > Metazoa > Arthropoda > Insecta > Orthoptera > Acrididae > Schistocerca > Schistocerca nitens. Next base: position 435,532,483 of record NC_064617.1, read on the forward strand.
TCGTAATGACGACATATTTTTTGTTGTTGTGAATACATAATTTTATCTATGAAATGCCACATTTTCATAATAATTGCGAATGATACAGGAAATGAAGTAAATACAGATCTTTTCGAAGTCAAAAGTCGGTAATGTCCTACTAATTCGTGTTAAAATAGGCTCAATCGTCTTACAGATACTTAATGCTTTATTAAGATAGTCTGCCGTCGTGATGTTTCTGTAGCAAGCTGAATTTAATTTGTATTAGTACAGTGAACATTTTAATTAGATATTCCATTAGTTTACTAAACGCAACAGTAATCATCAAAGAGAAATTAATCAGCAAAAGAATTTTCTTTCACGATATCTAAAACGATCTGACAATGCTAAAGCTGTTTACAAATTCTACGCCAGTAGAAACCTACTGGTTCCAACGATATCATTATTCCAGAGTAGTTTTAAGAGTATTTTCGTCTAGAAATGAATTGCGTTGACGGTTGATCGATCCAGAGCGGGAAAGGTAAAACTGTACGAATATATGACGAGAGGGACAAGTGCTTGAGAGAGGACTTCTCTATCAATACAAGTGCCTGAGAGACGACTTTAATTTCAATCTTCTGGATAGTTTTGTTTCTCAGATCAAGAAGTGCGTTATCATGCAGTAGCACATGTGATGTAGTTGTGTTGCTCGATTTTCTTACGCTGAGACCGAAAGGTGTCTCCGTTGTTGGCAACAAATTCCAGCTGTGTTGCACACAGCCCTTGGGGCAGAATTCGTTAGCCCAAAACACACTTTTGGAGCTATCAGATCTAAAATATTATGTTCAAACTACTCTTTGCTCATGTCTTTTGGAGGGGCTCAGCCTTTCATTTCTTCTTAGGAAGTTAACGATAAAGGCATCATAACACGTCACCAGTAACAGTACTGCATACGAATGCACAATGAGCGACCAGATGACGTTCAATAATAGTCACTCCGTTGATTTTTGTTGTTTCGAATTAGAGCATGCAGTACTCCTACACCAGACTTCTGAACTTTGCCTGTTGAATGCAAATGTCGCATGATGGTAAAATGGTAATCTATCACATATATCAGTAGTCGAGACTTCCTTAATGTGGAAAATCATTCATGCCAGAACGATCTTTGTTGAAACAAGAATATCTTTTTCTGCCGTATTTTTCCCAAAAGCACTCGCTCCACACACAATTCAAATCTTTCTAGCTGCCTCCTCTGCATCCACCCCTCTGTTATACCAAAAGTAAACGTTCTGTTGCAGATGTTACACCTATTTCCACTTGCGACTCAATTTTACAATGCTTAACTGTAGTTCATGATTTTCAAGTTTGCAAAATCCATTTCTTAACTGCCACATGATAACTAGAACTTCAAATTCGAAAATGACAGTTGAGACACACACTGACAGCGTCGCGACGCGTTCACCTGGGCGGCGCCGGATTTCAGGCGGCGGGTGGCGTCTGGCCGGTGGCCGGTAGCCGCTGCAACGCGAGGAAACGCTCGAGGGTAAGCTGTTATGATGGCGACGCAGTCACGAAATATCCTGCGGAATTGTTTCTGGAATACTTATTATTGCTGGCGCGTAGAATGTTAAGCGAATTATCTTCGATGTTCAGTCAGACTCATAACTTTAGACCGACTGTGGTAAAAAAAAAAAAAAAAAAGTTCAGTTGGACGCGAACAGGCGACTATAAGTTTAGAACGCACGACGCTTGCCACTAGACCACGGGCTCACGGATTCCAACATCGTCTCGGAAGTAGATAACACCTCCTCCTGACACTTCCGCATCTTACAGTGTTGCCAGATTGTGCAGATTGCCGGACGTAGAGTTGTCGGGGGCGGTCAGTTTTATTGGCCACCTTAAGTGAATGACTCGGATTTGGTCTCTGTGGCGGCCGGCCGGCGGTCAGTTGTCTAAGACTGTACATTATCAGAAACGTCTTCCTCAAATGAAGGCCAACGTTCGAAATCAGTAAACTTCTCTTGGCCAGGAATGCCCTTTCTGCCTATGCTAGTCTTCTTCATGCCTTATGGCTATTTTGGTTTTGCTTCCATCGTAGTAGAATTCGTTCACTTTATTTACTTGGGCTCCAGTTTGGAGCTTAAGCGTCTTATTAATCTCATAGCTGCTATTCCTCAGTATTTTCGTTTTTCTTCCCCTTACTCTCAATCCATATTCTGCACTCATTAGACTATTCGTTCCATTCAACAGTTCCTATAATCCTCTTTAACTTTCACTCAAGATAGCAATGTCATCAGCGACCCTTATCACTGATATCCTTTCACCCTGAAGTTTAATGCCCTTATTGAACCTTACTTTTATTTACGTCATTGCTTTTTTAATGTACAGTTTGAACAGAAGGGGCGAAAGAGAGCAAACCTGACTTATAGCCTTTTTAATCCGCGAATTTCGTTCTAGGTTTTCCATTCCTATTTTCGCTCTTGGTTCTTCTACATAAGGCATAATACTGGTCTTTCCCTTACTTCTATTTTTACTTCTTTTTTTCTCAGAATTTCGAAGTACTTGTACCATTTTACATTGTCGAAGGCATTTTCTAGGTCGACAGGATGCATCAAAATCCCCGCGTCACAAAACCGTAGCACGCCACTACATGAGCCAAAACAAAATGGCACAGTATCGAGTGGTAATTCGTTTTCTATATTTCAAGAAGAAAATGCTGCAACTATCCATACTGAGTAGATGTAAGTGATTAGCAATAATGTACCGTCATACGACACAGCTGTACGTAGCAGAGATATTACCAGTGCGGTCAGAAGAGAAAAACAGGAATAAATGACGAACAACAAAGTGCAGATCACCTCTCTATGAAGAATCGAGAATCGCAAGACAAGTGGAGTCCCTGGTGCTCGAAGTCCGGCATTTCTCGATAGAAGTAATTGTGAAAAAACCAAAAGCCAGTCATGGATCAGTTTACAGCATTTTAGACAACAGTTTGAGCTTGTAAAAGATCGCAGCCCACTTGGTTCCAAGACTCCACACACACACACACACAATCAAAAAGCCCGCCTAACTGAGGCAGCAGTGGGAATGTTGCCATTCTGTGAGTCCAACAGAAATAACTTATTTAGCCAGCTAATCACTATGGATGAATGTTGGATGTATCACTGTAACAAAGGGACAATTCTAGCAATATAAACCTGGGCATTCACCACCGCCGAAAACGGTGAAGACCAACTACCATCAGGGAAAGTGATACTAAAAGGATTCTGGATCCGCCATGATGTAACGTCACTACCCACGCTTTTATCAAAAGTAATCTGAAATAATGAGAAAGCTACTGTGAAATATTGCATTAGCAGCAGAAGGCTGATAACCCCATTGTAGCGACATGTGGATCAGAATAATATGCACGTAGGGGGATTTGCAAGACGAGGCTAGTTGCACTGCACTGCACTGCGGTGATAACAGTAGCAGAAAATTCAACGTCACCACACCAGGGCAAGTCTCTTGTTATGGGCTACGTGACTTGGTGTGAGGTTTCTGCGAAACAAATGCACGTTGTAGCGATATAAATATGATTGAATTTTTAGGCACAAGTATTCTTGACACCAGAGTCGTGCAGCATCACCACAACGTCAGTGCCATGCCGGACATAGAGGCTTGGCATTGCCAGCAGCAACCATGGATTCGAGTCCGCACTGCAGCTGTCATCGCCAGCACTAAGTTCCTCACGGGACTTAAATGCCACAACACCGTCAACCTGCCATCCGTACCAGTTGTGGCCAGCACTGAGGTGCTCGCTCCCCACCCCCCCACGCAGCACCACTACCCTTCTACCCTTCCCCCACACCAATACTTTGTACCATAGTGCCAGCAGCCGTGTGACCCTGTAACAGGACAGCTGACCGAAACCTGCACACAGCAGTCTCTGCCCCGCCGCAGTGAATGCGTGCAGAGCAGAGGCGGCGTTCCAGGCACCATCGCCATTAGAGGAGTAGTACATCACTGATGTTGCGACCATGGCCTTTCGAGGCTGCCCCCAGGCCTGCTGTCAGCAATGCAGTGTGCCTATGCAGCATCCTCTCAAAGGGGCGAAAGCCACAGCATGTACGTCAGCTCCAGCCAGGGTCAACAGTGTGGGATGTGTCCTGCCTTGTTGAGCCACGATGAAGTGTGTACCAAGATTTAATCAACTCTTGCTTATTGTCAGCAATGTTTGCACTGGGCCCTCCAGCCCATCACCAGCACTACTTTGTGCCCCCTCCCCCCTTCCTCAGTACACTGCGTTCTTTCAAATAGTCACAGGAGCGCACTACTGAAGTACCCTGACAAGCTTATAGGAAGCTGTAGAGCCGCACTGCAGCTGTCATCGCCACACTAAGTTCCTCACGGGACTTAAATGCCACAACACCGTCAACCTGCCATCCGTACCAGCTGTGGCCAGCACTGAGTTGCTCGCTCCCCCCCAACCCCTCCCCCACACAGCACCCCTGCCCTTCTACCCTTCCCCCGCACCAAGACTTTGTGCCATAGTGCCAGCAGCCGTGTGACCCTGTAAGAGGACAGCTGACCGAATTCTGCACACAGCAGTCTCTGCCCCGCCACAGTGAATGCATGCAGAGCTGAGGCGCCGTTCCAGGCATAATCGCCAACAGAGGAGTAGTACTATTTTGGAGTGATGGATTGTCTCACAGGTTGCATAGGTGCTGTGGCGTGCAGTATGTAGGAGGCAGTTCTACTCTAGCAGAACGAATATTCACTTTGCAGCGGAGTGTGCACTGCTATGAAACTTCCTGACAGATTAAAATTGTATGTTCCTTAGCGAGATGGTGGTTCTGTGTTGTATGGCCTCTCTCTGGCAGTTGATGGCCCAAGCTCATTCTGCACAGGAAAACAGACGCTGGTTGTTAGGGTTATCGTATTTTGCATCAACCCCCTCTCCTACCACCCCTTTTCATCCTGTCATCACATCCACTAGCTTTCTCTCCAATGAAGAAACCATCGCGTGACGGCAGAAACGGTGGCAAGGAGAGTCTAGAGGTGGAATGTTTCCTGAACATCCGGAACACCGGCTTTTAGAATATCATCTTCGCCAAGTCTTCCATCGTTGAGAGAAATATGTCACACTGAAAGGTGAATATGTAGAGAAAGACTAACACCAAGCCCCATGATTGCAACTTGATGTTTTGAGAAACTTATTGAAACTTTACATCGTAATAGCTATTGGGGTATAGCACTGTTCTCGCCATGATGGCGGTGACGAGCAACTGAAGGCTCAGAGGAATCACCCCTACCCATGACTACAAAACTGCTGCCAACAACAAACGAAACAGTCTCATGTGATGGTGTCACTGGTGTATGCAGTAGAACTAGAATCATGTGCCCCTGCCGGCTGCACAAGGACCCACATATCCATTGGTCTGCAAAGCATTCCAATATTATTTTGCAGTGATGGATTGTCTTGCAGGTTACATAGGTGCTGTGGCGTGCAGTAGGCAGGAGGCAGTTCTACTCTAGCAGAACGAATATTCACTTTGCAGCGGAGTGTGCACTGCTATGAAACTTCCTGACAGATTAAAATTGTATGTTCCTTAGCGAGATGGTGGTTCTGTGTTGTTTGGCCTCTCTCTGGCGGTTGTTATTGACCATTGAATCGCTGCAGTGTGCTCCATCCATACACAATTAACAATCCACAGTAGCGGCAGTCGACTCCAGTCGCCAAGTCGTTGTGCCCACTCAGTGGCGGCAGCTTACCTCATTCAAGGTAGGCACACCAATACCTTACGACCTTCTAGGTGAAGTGTACCATACAGCGCGTACTCAGAATGCTGCCACAAGTGAATGTAACGTTTCCCTATACTGAGCTCAGTTCAAGGTCTGACAACATACCGGATGTATGGCACAAAAACCTACGCATTTGCCATGGTGACTGTAGGGCATTCTCTCCAATACAGAAGCTGTTTTATTTCAGTTGCTCATGGTGTGAGTTGTCGGTTGGACAATTTACCATACCCCTAAGATGCTACAGGTCCAACCTCAGTTACCTACAAGGAAGGAAACCTCCACATAAGATCATCCAAACTTAAGAGAAACATTGTAGTCCAATGTATTAAAAGAAAATTAGTAGAGGTGTCCCAATTAAGCATATTGCACCTTAAACAGATATATTAACGAAAGGATTCATCAAACGACAAAAGGAAACCAGCGGTCACTATTACATTTTGGTTTAGTGCCATAAGACATCAAACAAATTGATTTACCCATCGAAGGTAGCATATAAACATTTGATAAGTGGACCAGAGATTGCAAATATGGACTGTAGCTTTGGCACATGTTGGTGGACACATAAAAGCGTTATTTGAAACTATGTCGTGGATACGGCCAATGAGTGCGAAAATGGTTAGTTATTTTAACAAAAATCCCCAGAAAATCAAGAACAAACAGCAATACTTCCGCCAAAGTACATGGTCGATGCAACTAGCTGGCTGTGAATGTTAAATCTATACAATGAATCCCTGATGCTAATTAACCAGACTCGCATCCCCCTCGCCTTGGTGACTGCACTGACTGCACACGCTTACCTCTCTTAAATGGTGCGAGCTGCAGTGGTGTTGGGGATTCCGAGTCCAATTCAGCCTCTGAACTTTGCTCTAAATCGGAGACATCTCTCAGTGATTATCTCCTAAAGCTGCCTAAGAAGTGCATTCTTGATGACGTCTCTGAAGCAAGTGCCTTCAGAATTTACTCCACGGAACTTACCTTTTTCTACCAGTGTTGGAATCTCGCCGACCAGTTGCAGCAGTCCTTGAAATCGCATCCATCAGGAATCGACTTATACGACTATGCTCATTCAGAGCCCCTATAAAAGATATACACTCGAAAATACTATGAGCAAAATTCACCAAGATGACGTGAAAATACTAATGGGAGACTTCAACTCTCTATTTGGGACAGAAAAAACCTGTAGAAAAATCATGGGTACAAATTCAACACACCGAAACGCTTAGACCAACGGCACACGTCTGACTGACTTTTGCCAACAATTCAACCACAAGAGAATGTCTTCCCACTTTAGGAAGTAGCCTGTTCCCAAGAAACATGTTTGGCTACCAGGTGCAAGCTGCTTTCGTTCGCCTTTCGAGACTCGCTGAAAGCCAGATTTTTAATTCTTTTGTAGCAGAGCTACAAGCTGGCAGATACAAACGCAATAAGGGAATCGTAAGACAACGCTCGAGCAAAATGCGCCTTGCTACTTTCAGTAACCCTTAGTGTCAGAGCGAAAACCTTACGGTAATGCCAAATTCATAATGACGACATATTTTTTCTTGTTGTGAATACATAATTTTATCTATGAAATGCCACATTTTCATAATAATTGCGAATGATACAGGAAATGAAGTAAATACAGATCTTTTCGAAGTCAAAAGTCGGTAATGTCCTACTAATTCGTGTTAAAATAGGCTCAATCGTCTTACAGATACTTAATGCTTTATTAAGATAGTCTGCCGTCGTGATGTTTCTGTAGCAAGCTGAATTTAATTTTCTTTCACGATATCTAAAACGATCTGACAATGCTAAAGCTGTTTACAAATTCTACGCCAGTAGAAACCTACTGGTTCCAACGATATCATTATTCCAGAGTAGTTTTAAGAGTATTTTCGTCTAGAAATGAATTGCGTTGACGGTTGATCGATCCAGAGCGGGAAAGGTAAAACTTTACGAATATATGACGAGAGGGACAAGTGCTTGAGAGAGGACTTCTCTATCAATACAAGTGCCTGAGAGACGACTTTAATTTCAGTCTCCTGGATAGTTTTGTTTCTCAGATCAAGAAGTGCGTTATCAAGCAGTAGCACATGTGATGTAGTTGTGTTGCTCGATTTTCTTACGCTGAGACCGAAAGGTGTCTCCGTTGTTGGCAACAAATTCCAGCTGTGTTGCACACAGCCCTTGGGGCAGAATTCGTAGCCCAAAACACACTATCAGATGTAAAATATTACGTTCAAACTACTCTTTGCTCATGTCTTTTGGAGGGGCTCGGCCTTTCATTTCTTCTTAGGAAGTTAACGATAAAGGCATCATAACACGTCACCAGTAACAGTACGGCATACGAATGCACAATGAGCGACCTGATGACGTTCAATAATAGTCACTCCGTTGATTTTTGTTGTTTCGAATTAGATTGGTTCAAATGGCTCTTAGCACTATGGGACCCAACTGCTGTGGTCATAAGTCCCCTAGAACTTAGAACTACTTAAACCTAACTAACCTAAGGACATCACACACATCCATGCCCGAGGCAGGATTCGAACCTGCGACCATAGCAGGCGCACGGTTCCGGACTGCGCGCCTAGAACCGCGAGACCACCGCGGCGTTTCGAATTAGAGCATGCAGTACTCCTACACCAGACTTCTGAACTTTGCCTGTTGAATGCAAATGTCGCATGATGGTAAAATGGTAATCTATCACATATATCAGTAGTCGAGACTTCCTTAATGTGGAAAATCATTCATGCCAGAACGATCTTTGTTGAAACAAGAATATCTTTTTCTGCCGTATTTTTCCCAAAAGCACTCGCTCCACACACAATTCAAATCTTTCTAGCTGCCTCCTCTGCATTCACCCCTCTGTTATACCAAAAGTAAACGTTGTGTTGCAGATGTTACACCTATTTCCACTTGCGACTCAATTTTACAATGCTTAACTGTAGTTCATGATTTTCAGCCACGAGCTATCCTGCGGAATTGTTTCTGGAATACTTATTATTGCTGGTGGGTAGAATGTTAAGCGAATTATCTTCGATGTTCAGTCAGACTCATAACTTTAGACCGACTGTGACAAAAAAAAAGAAAAAAAGAGAAGTTCAGTTGGACGCGAACAGGCGACTATAAGTTTAGAACGCACGACGCTTGCCACTAGACCACGGGCTCACAGAGTCCAACATCGTCTCGGAAGTAGATAACACTTCCTCCTGACACTTCCGCACCTTACAGTGTTGCCAGATTGTGCAGATTGCCGGACGTAGAGTTGTCGGGGGCGGTCAGTTGTTTTGGCCACCTTAAGTTAATTACTCGGACTTAGTCTCTGTGGCGGCCAGCCGGCGGTCAGTTTTATTGTCTAAGACTGTACGTCTGGAGTTCACGAATGTATGGTATTGAGTTATGGAGTGTGGGAAAACCGGAAAATAAGAGAATCTGAGGGTTAGAGAGGTGCTGTTACTGAAGGATGTTCAAAATTCGATAGAATGGTAAGATAAGGGATGAGTAGGTTCTGCGAAAAACCAGCAAAGAAAGGAATATATGGAAAACTTTGACAAGGGGACAGGACAGGATAATAGGACATGTGTTAAATCAGAGAATACCTTTCACAGGTAGTAGAAGAAGCTGTAGAGGATAGGAGCTGTAGAGGATGATGGAGACTGGAATACATCCGATAATAATTGAAGAAGCAAGATGCAGTACTACTCTGAGACTGAGACAAAAGGGTGGAAACAAGACGAATTCGTGGGTGGCCGTGTCAAACCAGTCAGAAGACTTATGACTAAAAAGAAAGGTTAGCTGTTTTAACCGATCCTGCTTGATACGATCGAAGCAAGTAAACATGGTTTTGTACCTGGGTTAAATTTAATAAAGTTTGTTGTGTGAATCAATTTACCAATTGTAATAGCAGAAAACACGCCGTTCGATAATGGTAACGGCCAGAGTGTGTGATGCACAAAAAAAAAATCTTACATCCCCTTTCTGTTGTAACACACATAAATTTTCATTCCATCTTTCAGTGATCTAGAATTCAAATAATCCTCTTCGTGGTTTAGTAGAATCTGCGTGTACTATCATTCATGCAAAAACTGTAGTAACTCTTGTCAGCAACCATATTTCTTCATGGCTTTTGTGATGAAGAATTAATGACATTCAAATCAATTCTAGTGTGCACTTCCATTCTTTAAGTAAATATTGAAAGAGTTATACGTTTAGTGGAGTCTGTATATTATTACATAGAATAACATTGTTTCTTTAACAGAACAATGATACTGACTGAATAATGATACGGATTGAAATAAGTCTCATTAGTTACCATGTCACCCATCGTCACTTCTTCTGAAGTTTGCTGCTGCATTCAAACCCCTGGTAACCCACGATTTTACACCGTCGAACATCATTTTGTATCGCCGAACGCTTTTTCCAGGTGAACAAATCCTGTGAACGTGTTCTACCTATTCTATCTGTCTCAGAGAACTGCAACTCTAATCGTCTATATATCCGCCGATTTTGCGTACGTACACGAAGTTGCATTGACATCCGACCACGTCTTTTGAGTGCGTCTCCTTTCTTGTCAAGCTATGTATATGGCCAGTTTCTCTCTGTCAAACAATAAAGCAAATGCTTCTATCTACATCCAGTGAGGCTTCTTTCTGCTTTCGTTTCTTGGGTTATCACCACTTTGTTTCTCCTTTCTCTTTATTCAGTCACATTTCTCTTTCTCTCCCTCTCCCATTCTGTCCCTCAGGTCCATTGCTGGCGGTGCTGTCACTTTGTATCTGCTTGTCTTTGTTGATTTAGCGTCCGCAAACTTAGCTGAGTGGTGCTGGCACGATAGCTCAGCGTGTTCGGATATAGAGATTTAGCTACCCTCTGTAATAAAACAACGGAGTGAATGGATCAACAATGAACTTCAACGGGTGTCATGAGACGTCCGCTCCGAAGAAATGCAACGAACAAAATGAGACTTAAGAAAGAAAAAAAAAGTGGTCAGACTGATTGCCATGCAGCGGGTCTGGCTTCGAGTCCCGACTGAGCTGGGCATTTTTTCCGTTCGGGAACCAAGTATTATGTTGTTCTCATCATCGTTTCATCATCATCGACTCTCCCATAATGACGGCAACAGAAAGACTTGCAACTCGGCGGCAGAACTCCCGAGGTGGGGGCTCTCGGCCATCAATGCCATACGATCATCATCATAGTCATCATCTGTTGATTTACTTTCCATATACTAGTATAAACTGTGCTTTTTACTACTATAGCTACTACCCTTTTGCAATATTTATTTTATAGTAATTTCTAAGTATTGTATCGCGTATTAAGTGGCCTTTTTTATATGAAACACGTATCGTTACGTATATAATGTGTCTAGAATACCTGGTTATATATAAGGGAGGGCCTGACAGGGGCCTAATCTCACGAGGACAAATAAAAAAAATTATAAAAATGTAAATCATCTGTCAGGTAGCCGAACAGAGTGAGTCGGCGCAGTGGTCAGGTATCCGTTTTTCCATTCACATTAGGTTTACGGTAGTTTTCTAAATCGTTTAAGGCAAATGTGGGGATGTTACTGATTCGTCTCTAATGCTAAGCTCACCGCACAAAAAATTAGTCAACCCTAGAAAAATCATTACAAGTCTCATTTAATACCGTGTAATTCTGCCTCTAGAGTTGATAACCGCCTGGATTCCGTTAGGCAATGAGTCCACAAGGTTATGCAGTTTCATCGCTTACAGGTTAAGGAGAGACAAAAGGCAAACGAGTTCAAAAAGTAGATTTTTTTACATGTTTGCGTATTTGAATAGTCTGCTATACCCTGAGAAAAACCATTTTTGTTACATATAAATACTACAGATCATTCGTAAGTTATGATCATTTTCCTGATGCTCTGGGAGCCTAGCATTTGAATGCTACGTCCTCTTTTTCGTGCGATACAAAGAAAATAACAGCGATTTGGATATTCCTTGCCATTTGCTGCTTCTACTGTTTTATCGAATCAAGGTTTGCTTCTCCGTATCTATTAGCGATTCCCTTCGTTTCTATCGTATTTGTTATTGTTTTTGAGCGCCATTATTTGTACTTACTGAAGTTTGTTGCGAGCGAAGTAAATGTTGATTTATATTTTCTCTGGTTTCGTACGTGTTTTTTTATAAAAATGTGGCAAATAAAGAAATTCTCGCCTAACGTAAAATTCAGAGGAAATGAGGAGGGTTAAAGGAACCAAGAATGTTAGATGTGAAGTGAATCAGTGTCTTAAGAAATAAACTGCAGTATCTTCAAGGGGTTTCCTCGCAGTCAGCTTGTGAAATCAACATCTGTTTGGAAATATTGTGGTGAACTTCAGCATGCTCTCTGACTTCAAAAACTGCTGTGTGCAGTATGTGTGGTGGTGACATATCTTTGGGAGGGAATCAATGTCTTCGCAAAGGTATTGAATTAAAACTAACACTGAATTGTGCAAGTGTGAAGCAGTCGCTACAACAATGCCATAACAAGTGGAAAATAATAATGTGTATGAGAATAACATAAGGTTAGCTTATGGTCTCAGATCAATGGGTAAAGGGACAGAGACAAACAAACACTTTTGTGCCATGCTTGACATTCCAAATCCACCTGCAAGATTTATCGCTTATAATGAAATTTTTGAAATTGCTGTTGCTGAAGTCTGTAACCTCTTGGTAAAGGAAGCAGCTGAAGAAGCACTCAAGGAAAGTGATGACAGTGAAAATAGTGATATTTGTGCAGCTGGCAGAAACGTGGCCACGCTTAACCTATATGTTGTTGTGATGGCTACATCATTTGATACTGGTAGAAAATTGATGTAGAGATTCTAAACAAGTACTGTATCACTATGACAGTGAAACTAAGAAAGAGGATGAACAACTGTCAGAAAAATTACGCTAGTCCAAGAGTTGGATGGAAGCAGCAGCAGTTCTTATGGTTTTTAATCGTCCAGTGACAAATAGACGTGTTAGATACACACAGTATTTAGGGGACGGTGACAGCAATGTTATGAGCGGCTATGGACAGAAGAACTCTATGGTCATAGAGTCACTATTTCCAAATTAAAATGCATGGGAAATGTGCAGAAAAGAATGGAGTCCAGGTTGAGAAGATCATTAAAAGAAAAGTAAAAAATAGTACTGGGAGGTGTTAAGACGATGGGTGGTAAAGGTCTCCTGACAGAATTATTACGACTTGGCCATAAGAAGAAATGTTGAGAATTTACAAAACATGATGAAAGCTATATGAGCTACCTTTTTCTGTAAGCTTTCCACAAATGAAAATCCTCATCATTTTCTTTGCCCAAATGATCCTGACACTTGGTGCAAGTACAGGAGAAGTTAATATATGACAACAAACATTCTTTACCTATTGCAGTAACGAGTGAAATTAAACCTATATTTAAAGATCTTTGTAAAGATACTTTGTTGAAGAAATGCCTCCATGGGGAAAATCAAAGTTTAAATGAATATGTAAATTCTGTCATTGGATCCAGTTACCAAAAACTGTGTTTGTTCATATTACAGTCCCCAAATCTGCTGTTGATGATGCAAATTTATGCTCCAGTTACAGTGTTACACGAATACTGGATGTTTTTGAAGTATTGAGCATAAAATCTAGTGGAAATACTGCAAAATCCTTGGTACACGAAGATACAGAGAGAACCTGCAGAGCAGAAACTGATAACACAATGCACAAAAGAAGCAAGACAAAAAAGAAGAGGGAGCAAGAGAAGAAAAGATCAGTATGATTCGGATGAAGCTCACTGTGATGCAAGAAATCATTGATATTAAGTAATTCCCATAATTAACTATACTAAAATTGTAATATTAAACTTTAAATTATTTAAAAACTACGTTTTATGGTTTTCAGGTGCCCTATATTTTCTGAAGTAAACAGCTTCGAAATATAAAATTTGGTCAATTTGTTCTCAGGACGGTAATAAGTTATTAAAAGTAAATTAAGAACAACCAACACGAAAGAAACTGTATGATCACTGATGTATACAAAGTGCAATTTTATCAGTGAATGATTAAAAAACATTTTCCTCGAAATCCCTAACAGATATTTTGTTCATTTTACTTTTAAGTGCAGGCATATATGTTAGATACATTCAGTAAAAATTTCATGTTCAAACACTTACAGTTCTTTTGAAAAGTGTACCTATTCAAAGGGTAAAATAGCATTGGCAGAATAGGGATAAAAATTGCCTTTCGTCCCCCCTTAAGCCACTCGCTGAGGGATTTGATCGCACAATTTCACTAAATTGTGGCGATACCGGTGTCGGCGTTTTAACCGCTTTTGCAACATGTCCCATAAATTTTTTACAGGGTTCAAGTCAGATGATTTTGCAAGCCGACTGAAATGTAATACTGTGCGGATGTATTCACAAAATCAGTCACATATTCTTCCAGCCCAATGACCGTTGCTGTTGTGTTTATGTGCCTGTGTGAGCAATGACTTCTTGCGAGATGACTGACTCCAAATGTTCATTATATGCACTGCCTGTCACAAAGGTTGACATGGACCGTCATTCACTACCTGCAGCCGTTCCTGTCAGGTCTGGAAGCGATTTGGATTCACAAGCCGTTAACGCGTCTTAAGTCGCTCTCAGTCAGGATTTTTTTCCGAGCACAATTGTGACTTTATGTTTCATGGTTATGTGTGTTACACCATGGTTGTACACAGGTTGAACAATCCGTTGCAAAACACCAACAAATTCAGTAAGTTCACGGGCATCGCCCAACACGATTTCCCCTCTCTGCCACTGTCACGTTATTCCATTTATTCATATTATCGTACATTGTCCGCTTGAAACATATGTCTCACTGATCGCTACTGCCTTAATGCTGATATGCTAAAGGAAAGGCAGATCGCGCGCGGTTGATCTCGTGACTCGATCGCTGCGCCATCTGTAAAGAATGAACGATTCATCTATGCTTGCGGACGGGGTGACTATTTTTTAGTCCAATGAGCTTGTCTTCGCCAAAGGGAAGTTTAAACTTTATCCTCCCTCAATGCTTCTTTCTAGAGGCCAATGAGAAGCAAGGGGTCAATAAGAGCGGAAACGTTTATAGGGATTCTCCCTGCAGAAAGAGATCAACGCTTTGGCATAATAAATAGTTGCAGATCGTCAGCCATGTTGACATAAGTAATACTCAGAAGCAGGTCGTCAGTACAAAAAGTTGCAGTTGTAGTATACACTATGACCCTAATCCCACCCTACCGTTGCGAGAGGGGGCGAAGAAACAAATACGTAACAAAAACAATATGAAAATGGGTACAAATTAACTCTATTTTCAAATTACCGTAATTCTTCCACAATAATGTCTAAACCTCTTGTCATTAAAGGCTATATTGAAAATGACCACTTTCGAGATATTGTTAACCACAAGCTCTGCTAAAACAAGAGATTCCACCAGCCGAATGAAGACTGCGTGTGTGAACTATGCAATGAACACTGTGAAAGATATCATGCAAAAAACTGCAGAAAAAGACGAATGTCGATAATAGAATTAGAACTAGGGTAATGTAACTCAGTTTCGTATTACTACACACATCAAAAAAAGTTTTGCATCACGTCGGTTCCGAGAGTTTTGGGACCTGTACAGCCCATAAACAGCCCTTTTCAATCTATTCCAGGCATGTTCGATAGGGTTCATATCTGGAGAACATGCTGGCCACTCTAGTCAAGCGATGTCGTTATCCTGAAGGAAGTCATTCACAAGATGTGCAAGATGGGGGCGCGAATTGTTGTCCATGAAGACGAATGCCTCGCCAATATGCTGCCGATATGGCTGCACTATCGGTCGGAGGATGGCATTCACGTATCGTACAGCCGTTACGGTGCCTTCCATGACCACCAGCGGTGTACGCTGGCCCCACATAATGCCACCCCAAAACAGCATGGAACCTCCACCTTGTTGCACTCGGTGGACAGTGTGTCTAAGGCGTTCAGCCTAACTGGGTTGCCTCCAAACAAGTCTCTGACGATTGTCTGGTTGAAGGCATATGCAACACTCATTGATGAAGAAAATGTGATGCCAATCCTGAGCGGTTCGTTCGGAATGTTGTTGGGCCCATCTGTATCGGGCTGCATGGCGACGTCCTGTGGCTGCACGAAAAGCATTATTCAACAGGGTGACGTTGCTGTCAGGGTTCCTCCGAGCCATAATCCGTAGGTAGCGGTCATCCACTGCAGTAGTAGCCCTTGGACGGCCTGAGCGAGGCATGTCATCGACAGTTCCTGTCCCTCTGTATCTCCTCCATGTCCGAAAAACATGGCTTTGGTTCACTACGAGACGCCTGGACACTTCCCTTGTTGAGAGCCCTTCCTGGCACAAAGTAACAATGCGGACGCGATTGAACAGTGGTACTGATCGTCTAGGCATGGTTGAACTACAGACAACACGAGCCGTGTACCTCCTTCCTTGTGGAATGACTGAACTGATCGGCAGTCGGACCTCCTCCGTCTAATAGGCGCTGCTCATGCATGGTTGTTTACATCTTTGGGCGGGTTTAGTGACATCTCTGAACAGTTAAAGGGACTGTGCCTGTGATACAATATCCACAGTCAACGTTTGTCTTAAGGAGTTCTCGGAACCGGGGTAATGCAAAACGTTTTTTGATGTGTGTATTTTCATTTGTATCTGTTTTGTGTTTGGATATCGTGCTGATTTTCGTTAATAATATTGCGTTCCACTCTGCTTTTAGTGATGCAATGCCAGTTACCTGTCTCTCAGAGTACAACTCAGACAAAGTTTCTTACTTCATATTCGAACACAGTTCCAATACAGCAATGAATGTAAGGATCATATGAAGCTTTATAAGCTCTGTGATGAAGATTGGGTCGCTAAGAATAGCTATAATCCCCCATAGTGGTGTAGAATCTCATTGTAAGGCGTTTCTTCAGGAGGACGCCAGGTAATGTTCAGCGAGAGATGGTGTGTACAGCATCATATGTACAGGACGAATCACCTTACACTTACACCGCAAATACTGCAGGAATGAAAAGTTCTGTTCATGTCCAGTTTTCACAGAACGGATTGGTAATCAGCGGCTCGCGTCGTTACCCAATAAACTAGATTTTAATAATACCTAAAAAGTTTATTTTTTGAGCAAACATACATTTTTTAATTGAACACTGCCTATTGACGTTAACAAACAAAACGCAGGGTATATTAGAATGTCAGTGGTGTTTGTTGCGGGATTCTAGTGGGAGTCGTTTAAAGATATCGTATTTTGAAAACTTCCCACTCCGTCACTTGTACAATAGCTTTAGTAACACACACTAAAGAACAACATATGTGCGTACACTAGTTGTGTAACGAGACAATTTGCCTTCATAGGCTGTGTTCAAAATGACCACCGGTGGAGGCAATACACGCCTCCAGTCTGGTTTCGAACGACTGCTGCACACGTCCTAACATTTCAGCGCAAATGTCCGAGCACGCTGCAGTAGTACGTCGTTGCAGATCATCGGGTGTAGTTAGTATGTCCTTGTAGACAGGGTCTTTCAGGTTTCCTGACACAAAAAGTCTACAGGCGTCAAGTCTGCGGAATAGGTCTGCAAAGGTACAGGTCCTCTGCATCTAGTCCAACGATTTAGAAACAATTCGTGAAGACATGATGCAGACTTCCTGCATTATGGGCTGGACAGCCATTATGCTGTTACACAGGTTTCCCCTAGTATGCAGAAGAACGTCTTCTAGCATCCCTGGAAGATAGTCTGTAAGGAAGCTGCTATACTTGTGCGCTTTCAGTGTTCCGTCTATGAAACACGGGATGAGCTGATGGTTTACTACCCCACACCACACGTTTATACTCCATGGACGCTGACGTTCCAACTGACGATGCCAACGTGGATTGTCAACAGACCAGTAGTGCATGTTTTGGCAGTTTACCTGGCCATGATTGGTAATAGTGGCTTCATCACTAAACAAGACACAGGGATACGTATGGAGTTGCCATGTACAGAAGTTAACACGATCCTCATAATAGTTTCCACGCAGAATGCATAGGACACTTGCCTGTCCCACGTGACTGCGAGGGAGCTAACGTGCGAATCAACTACAATAGCAGCAAGAGCATAAATTTCCCCCTTTTCCGCCATCACTTGTTTCCTTCTGATACGTTGTCTATGTGTTGCACTACCACTTTCACGTAACTGGTTGAAGAGGCTGATAAAAAATTGTCGAGATGGTTGACATCCATTGGTATATCTTGCCGCATACATTATTCTAGAATGAAGTGCGTTGTACCTACACTCTCCATACACCATGAGCATGTCGGCTTTTTCTGCATTAGTAAATCCCATTGTCCACTCACAGCCTACTGCTTAGACTGTCACACACTAACTGACTAGTAAATCGCAATTCACTCAAGGAACACACAACTACACTGTAAGCTTAACAACATAACACCATAACAAACATAACACCATTGTACCTAGCAACAATACAGGTCGAATGACACAAACAAGTTTCGGAGAGGAAACCTTTCACAATATATCTCGTAAACGGCTCGTACTATAATCCTGCAGCAAGCATCACTGACATTCTAATTCTCCCAACTTTTCGTTTGTTGATGTTAATAGTTATTATCCTTTTATAAGTGTATCTTTGCACAAAAAATATACTTTCTAAATAATATTACAATCTGTTTAGTCCGCAGCTCGTGGTCGTGCGGTAGCGTTCTCGCTTCCCACGCCCGGGTTCCCGGGTTCGATTCCCGGCGGGGTCAGGGATTTTCTCTGCCTCGTGATGACTGGGTGTTGTGTGATGTCCTTAGGTTCGTTAGGTTTAAGTAGTTCTAAGTTCTAGGGGACTGATGACCATAGATGTTAAGTCCCATAGTGCTCAGAGCCATTTGAACCGTTTGAACAAACTGTTTACTGACTAACAATACGAGTCCCTGACTACCAATCCAACATGTGAAAACTGCACATCATTAGCACTTCCCATTTCCGCAATAAGTGTGGTGCAAGCTTTAGATGATTCAACCTGTATACTTTGCACCGCTGTAGCCCAAATTAGAGAAAGACGTTTAAAAAATGACGATTTATTAGCAGTCGTTGCGTTACTGCCTGTATGACCAAAGAGGTCCTTGAAATGCGTAAAAGGTTATTTCGCGCGAAGAAACTCATCTAGGAAACGGACGAGTGTGATGACAGAAACAGGAAATTGCACTTGTTACATTACTCTATTAGCCCTCGAGCTGAATGTCTACTCACCGTCATTTCCATGCAGACTCAGCACTAAGCACCATGCCGGTTGTAATTTCGCGACTGACGCACTACTTTGCACCATTTTTTCCCGAATAGGTTAACAATCACCATGAATGTAATAAACGAAACCTTTTTTCCGGCAAGGTTGAATTTCATCTTACACAAATACTACTTTGCTCTCTTTCAAACCTCGTAGCCACTTGTCAACGAGATATGTTCATCCATCTTATAGTGTCTTGGGAGACAACGGAAATGGATGTTCAGCTCCGCTCTTCAGCCCTGCACGTCTTCGTACAACGATCACCAGGAGAGTAATTTGGATATGAAGTAAAAGAAAGTGAAATACAGATAATATCTTCTGACACGTTTCTATGTAACTGCCTCCATTATCGAGAAACTTACCACACTGTAACACCAGTTCCTTATACTGTCATCGAAAAAATCCGCTGTGTGGTATGCTAGGGATTTCATGTACAATTTTTCGTCAAATTTCTGGAAACGGAAAGGAAAATGATGTCTTCGTGAAACGTTTGTCACCTCAGATTCACAGGATCAACCATCCCTGTTAGTTTCTGAATTACTTTTGATGTTCATTCACTTAATTTATCGTCATGACCATTCTCAAGGCCTAAAGCGAAGATTTACGTACAGCTGCGAAACATTACCACTTTTCATAAACACGAATGACTTCAGGGCAAGGTTTCAGTTTCGAGATCCTACCTCCCGGGCAGAAATTTATTTATAAGTGGCACAAGAAGAAGTCAGTGGGTGCCAAATCTGGTGAACAGACTAAATTTTCCAAAAATTCATATTTTATATTTTTCAGTTTTAGTATGGAAAAGGACATTTGTGGGCAAGCGCTTTGTGCTAAAGGAAAGCAATATTTTTTTTAAAAGTTCTGCAATTTGGGAGGAAGTGGATGTAGATGAAGATGAGATGGGAGATACGATGCTGCGAGAAGAATTGAACTATCAGGTTAATAAGTCACTGTTGTAAAATACTAGCACAAATTATTTACAGAGGAATGGAAAAAGTGGTATAAGTGATCTCGGGGAAGATCAGTTTGAATTCTGGAGAAATATAGGAACACGCGATTCATTACTGAACATACGACTTATCTTAGAAAGTAGGTTAAAGAAAGGCAAACCTTCGTTTATAGCATTTGTAGACTTAGAAAAAGCTTTTGACAATGTCGACTGAAATACTCTCTTTGTAATTATTAAGGTAGCAAGGGTAAAATACAGGGAGTGAAAGGCTCTTTACAATTTGTACAGAAACCAGACGGCATTGATAAGAATCGAGGGGCATGAAAAGGAAGTAGTGGTTGAGAAGGTACTGAGGCAGCGTTGTATCCCATCCCCGATGATCTGTACACTGAGCAAGCAGTGAAGTAAAGTAAACCAAAGAAAAATTTGGAGTAGAAATTAAAGTTCAGGGAGAAGAAATAAAAACACTGAGGTTTGCCGATGTCATTTTAATTCTGTCAAAGAAGAGCAGTTGAACGGAATGAACAGTGTCTTGAAAGGAGGATATAAGATGAACATCAACGAAAGTAAGACAGGAATAATGGAGTGCAAGCAATTTAAATCAGGTGATGCTAAGGGAAGTAGATTAGGAAACGAGACACTTAAAGTAGTAGATGAGTGTTGTTATCTGTGCAGTAAAATAACTGATGATGGCCGAAGTAGAGAGGATATAAAATGTACTCTGACAATGGCAAGAAAATCTTTTCTGAAGAAGAGCAATTCAGTAACGTCGAATATACACTCCTGGAAATGGAAAAAAGAACACATTGACACCGGTGTGTCATACCCACCATACTTGCTCCGGACACTGCGAGAGGGCTGTACAAGCTAGAGATGGGCAAAACTGTTCTTTTCAGAGATTGGATCAGAACTGTTCACTCCCTGAAATGAATTAGCTGTTTTTCATGACTCACCACTCATTTACAAAAGAAAATAAATGAAAGGCACATTGCCCTTTAAACTTGGTTTATTCCAGTACTATACCTGTATTTTGATCTTATTTGATCCTATTTTGAAGTAAGAATTTTGTATTGTTTATTGAAATTTCCACGATATGACAAAGTTTTTGATTATTGATTTATTTTGCACTAGCGTGGTTTTTTGGGTGATCGGAAAATGTTGTAACTTGAGATTTACATTAACAATATATTTGGCTATAATGTATTAAAATTTCATTAACCTCATACAAATACATCGCAAGCCATATATTTTTCCTTTCGAAGACGCCTAAAATCGCAAAATCCGTACCAGAATAAGAAAAAAAAATATAAATTTGACTGTAAAACGAAAGTGCTGCATATAGCCTTACGCAGAATAAAACACGGAAAATATTGGTGTATCACATTTTGCGATACGTTTATCGGTTCGCTCGTAATTAAAGCGTAAATTCGAGTGTCCATAATAAAAATCCTATAGTAAGAGTAGTCATCAGGAACCTAATCTAATCAGTTTAAACAAATAAAAATAAAATAAAAATAAAATAAAAACAATTGATGTATACATAACATAATAATGTAATATACATAGCGGTATTACTATGAAGAACAATATCCAGTGGGGACAAACTCCGATGCAGAGGCGCTGAGTCGAGCAGGTCGAGCCGCGAGCTGTATTACTGCGTGAGCTGAGACCGCAGAGACCAGAGTGACACCAGAGTCGCTTTGCTCGACGCTCTGGCTAGAGTCGAGACGGTGGGGTGAGCGTTGAGCGGGCGAGTTCCGAGGATGGGGGGAGCTCACCCGCTCCGAGACAAATCGTCCGCTCCTTTGCGAGCAGGTTTTTGCAAGTAGTTCCTATGTTATCCGCTAGGTGGCTCTCTGTCCTGTTGCTGGCATCAACTGCCCAGAGGGCAGGACGTGCGACTGAAACGATCGTCGACAGAGTGCGATGCGAAGTTAAGCTGCGCCAGACACTGCACAGTGCACACGGCAGACGACGCACAGAGACGGCCCGGCATATGTGAAACACAAAATCCAATGGGGCACTGCACAATGCAGGCAGCCAAGGTAGAAGCAGGGCAGAGGCCGGCGCTGGCTGTGTTGTGTGGCGTGCACTGTGCTCTGACCAGCAGAGGCGCTGCTGATATGCTCCGTCTCTCTCTCTCTCTCTCTCTCTCTCTCTCTCTCTCTCTCTCTGCCTGGGAAACGTTTGGAGCTACCGTTCTTTTTTTCTGAATCACTGATTGTTCACTCCTTTGAAAGATTGAACTCTATGAATTAGTTCAAGAGCGGATCCCCCATCTCTAGTACAAGCAATGATCACACGCACGGCACAGCGGACACACCAGGAACCGCGGTGTTGGCCGTCGAATGGCGCTAGCTGCGCAGCATTTGTGCACCGCCGCCGTCAGTGTCAGCCAGTTTGCCGTGGCATACGGAGCTCCATCGCAGTCTTTAACACTGGTAGCATGCCGCGACAGCGTGGACGTGAACCGTATGTGCAGTTGACGGACTTTGAGCGAGGGCGTATAGTGGGCATGCGGGAGGCCGGGTGGACGTACCGCCGAATTGCTCAACACGTGGGGCGTGAGGTCTCCACAGTACATCGATGTTGTCGCCAGTGGTCGGCGGAAGGTGCACGTGCCCGTCGACCTGGGACCGGACCGCAGCGACGCACGGATGCACGCCAAGACCATAGGATCCTACGCAGTGCCGTAGGGGACCGCACCGCCACTTCCCAGCAAATTAGGGACACTGTTGCTCCTGGGGTATCGGCGAGGACCATTCGCAACCGTCTCCATGAAGCTGGGCTACGGTCCCGCACACCGTTAGGCCGTCTTCCGCTCACGCCACAACATCGTGCAGCCCGCCTCCAGTGGTGTCGCGACAGGCGTGAATGGAGGGACGAATGGAGACGTGTCGTCTTCAGCGATGAGAGTCGCTTCTGCCTTGGTGCCAATGATGGTCGTATGCGTGTTTGGCGCCGTGCAGGTGAGCGCCACAATCAGGACTGCATACGACCGAGGCACACAGGGCCAACACCCGACATCATGGTGTGGGGAGCGATCTCCTACACTGGCCGTACACCACTGGTGATCGTCGAGGGGACACTGAATAGTGCACGGTACATCCAAACCGTCATCGAACCCATCGTTCTACCATTCCTAGACCGGCAAGGGAACTTGCTGTTCCAACAGGACAATGCACGTCCGCATGTATCCCGTGCCACCCAACGTGCTCTAGAAGGTGTAAGTCAACTACCCTGGCCAGCAAGATCTCCGGATCTGTCCCCCATTGAGCATGTTTGGGACTGGATGAAGCGTCGTCTCACGCGGTCTGCACGTCCAGCACGAACGCTGGTCCAACTGAGGCGCCAGGTGGAAATGGCATGGCAAGCCGTTCCACAGGACTACATCCAGCATCTCTACGATCGTCTCCATGGGAGAATAGCAGCCTGCATTGCTGCGAAAGGTGGATATACACTGTACTAGTGCCGACATTGTGCATGCTCTGTTGCCTGTGTCTATGTGCCTGTGGTTCTGTCAGTGTGATCACGTGATGTATCTGACCCCAGGAATGTGTCAATAAAGTTTCCCTTCCTGGGACAATGAATTCACGGTGTTCTTATTTCAATTTCCAGGAGTGTAGATTTAACTGTTAGGAAGTTTTTTTTAACGCATTTGTCTGGAATGTCGCCATTTTGGGAAGTGAAACATGGACGATAAACAGTTTTGACAAAAGAGAATACAAACTTTGGAAATGTGGTGTTATAGAACAATGTTGAAGATTAGATGGGTAAATTATGTAACTAATGAGGAGGCACTGAATAGAATTGGGGAGACAAGAAATTTGTAGCACAACTTGACCAAAGAAGGTATCGGTTGATAGGACACATTCTGAGACATCAATGGATCGGCGTTTTAGTACTGAGGGGAAGTGTGTGTGTGTGTGTGTGTGTGTGTGTGTGTGTGTGTGTGTGTGTGTGTGTTTGTGTGTTTGCTGGGAAGGGGGGGGGGGGGGAGGGGAGTCGTCGTGAGAGACCAAGAGATGAAGACAGTAAGCAGATTCAGAAGGATGTAGGTAGCAGTAGTTATTCGGAGATAAAGCGGCTCGAAGAGGATGGAGTAGCATGGAGAGTTGCTTCAAACCCGTCTTCACACTGAAGACTGGGACAACAACAACTTGTTTCTGTTGCGTTGCGCGTCGGAACTGTTATGCCCTCGTTGCTATTGACGAATAGATGGAAGGTGGCCAAAGGTTACGTCACCGCAGGAATCTGGACAATCAAGCAAAAGATTAATTGACACAAATGCAGTCTGCATAAATATAGTGTGCTCAACAAATTCTGAAGAACTGCTACAATGTTGAGAACTTGCTACAACCGTGGTAAGCAGTAAGCCGAGACCTGACACGGGCGTGCGTTTATATACACTGAATGTTTGCCGGTAGGGCTATCGACAGCTTGGAGTAATGTTCAGCACCAACTAGCAACACGGAGCTACAAGCAGAAGTAGAAGAGTGGTGCCCAGGTGGCCGCCGCTTATAACACCACCCTGGCAGTCTTCATTGGTCGGCGTCCTGAAGGTTCTTTATTGGCAGTGATGTTTAAAAGCGCCTCTCGCGGGACCTGCAGGAACCTTCGAGGCGCTGGCTCTGACAATATCAACAAAAGTTTCCATGCATTTTCTGTCTAGTTGGCCCAAGACAGTAATGTAGAATCAGTAAGTGTTTTACGGTTGGGAAGGTAAACTGTAAGAATAACTCGTTTCGCATCCTAGGAAACACTAGCAGGTGAAATTGACTTCGTCTTTCTCGGTGCGAGATACCGGTTGCCGCTACTTTGGTCGCTATTTCGTATCTTAATGAAGTGGTAGAGCCAAATTTAATCGAAAATAACAAATCCTTGTACAACATTGGTTCGATTTTGTACAAAAAGACCCATATGTTACTGAGAACTTGCGATTTCGCATGTACGCACACTTAAGTAGAAACAATTTACTTAGAATATCACAGTTTGGATTCCAAAAGGGTTGCTCGGCTGAGAATTCTGTATTATCCATTGATTTATCAAACAGCACAGGCCTTAAATATCGCCGTTTGATGTTTTTTGCGATCTTTTCAAACCGTTTGGTTGTGAAGATTATTTTACTCTCTTAGAAAACCTCAGATTTTATGGAAATGATGACTTTACGCACAGCTGGTTTGAATCATACTTAACAAACAGAATCCTAAGCGTTGTGATGAATAATTCAAACATTGTTGGAAAGATAGAAAATTTTAGTGAGTGGAATAATTATTGAGTAATTTTCTGTGCTAACTCACCACTTAGAGAAAAAGTATGATTGCACAAAAGCAAGCAGTAAGAATAATACGTGGTGTTCATCCACAGACGTCAAGTAGATATCTCTTCAAGGAGTTAGACCATTTTGACTGCTCCATCACAATACGTACCAGTTCACCAGAGAAAAGAAAAAGTCGCCCCAGTGCGCACGCGCAGATGAATCGTTAAGCCTTTACAGATGCCGCAATACTCATCGAGTTCGCACTGTTGGATTTTTTGGTGTTTCGCAGCGGATTGTTCAACGTGTCTAAAAGTAGTGGCGTAACACACGAGACCGTAAAACACGACCTCGGGACTGTGGTCGGAAAAATATCCTAAGTGGAACCAGAGATGCATTTCACGGTTTGTGAATCAAAGTGCTTCCAAATCTGTCACGAAATGCTGCAGAAAGTGAATGAAGGTCCACCCCAAACTGTTGAGCGAGAGAACATTGCGACCGGAACTGCATGCAACGAACATTTGGAGTCTTATCACCGCGCAACGGGTTACGGCTCGCCCAGGCACATAAGGCTGCGCTTTTTCCATGGGCTAGATGTCATCGAATGTGGACAGTCGAACGTGGACAGTAGCTGACTGGCAGAATGTAATGTGGTCTGACGAATCATGTTTTTTCCTTTCTTATAATTACGCAAGTTGTCGAGTGCACTGAAGGCCAAATGAAGCATTTCATCCACAATCCGTCCAAGGTCAGGTTCAAGTTGGGGTCGGTCTGTGATAATGCGAGATGTTTTTTTTATTACTGAACTGGGCTCGCTCACTCAGGTGGCCACTAACATGAACCACCATGTTTATTGAAACATTCTGGACGATTACGTGTTGCTCTTCAGTTAACATCTGCATTGCGAACATCTTATTGATACTCTTATCTTTCAAGACTGTAACAGTAAAGTTTTTCGGGCTGGAAGAACGTGTGACTGGTTTTCTGAACATTCTCCTGCCTTTACATCTCGCCTGGCCTGCAAAACCCCCTGACTTGAACCCCGTAGGAAACTGTGGGGTGTGTTGGAACAGCGGGCATCCTCGCAATTTGGTGGAATTGCGCATTCACATCCTCACTGAGTGGCTTAACCTAGATGCGACGTACCTGCACAACCTTGTGGACTCACTTCCTAAAACAATCCAGGCGGTTTTTCAAGTCGAGGGGTGGATTACATGGTTTAATTATGTTTGTAATGATTTCTCTAGGTTGAAAGGTGGCTACGCTGAGCCACAGCGCCAGAGATCGCTAGAGAGCATTGTTCCGCCGCCTCCACTGGCAGTGATTATTGAGATGTCGTAGTGGCAGTGCTTGTCGAGGACTCGTAGTAGTCAGTTCGTGTTCAGATGTGCTAGTAGGGAGTGCTTGCTGAGATGTGATACTGAAAAGTTCTTGTTGAGATGTGGTAATAGCGAGTCGGTGTGGAGATATATTGTAATGATTAGAGTGATTTTGGTCAATATATGAAGGTAACGAAACTTGATTTATTTTTCATTATTTCCATGTTTTAAATAATGCGTCATTACAGGTTCAGTCAACAAAGCATCTGGCTTGTGTTCTTGGATTAGAGTGTAATTCTGGTTCTCTTGAGTAATTATGGTATTTTTATTCTCTTTAATTAATTCAGTATAAATGATATTTAAAATTTCTTGTGTTGTTGAAGAAGAACCGTGTCAGATGCGTACGTTGAGTCATACTTCCACACACAGAACAGTTATACTTGTGCTTTGATTTCGTAGGTTTTATAGTTGCTGGAGACTTAATTAATTAATTGTGTTAATGAAAATTTCCATTTCATTCTTTGTTATTGTTCTATGCAGTCAGATAGCGTAATAATACTAGTCAGGGCCAACCGTTACGAGACTTCGTAGCCGAACAGACAGTTACTGAAACAAAAAATTAAAATTATTTGCATTATATATTAATTAAGCCCCCATGCACGTGGCGACCGCTGCTTCGGATCGTCCCTTGGAATTCTTCTGATTGTAAAAATAGTAGACAGTAGTATTGTTGTAGTAATTTGTAATTTAGTAATTGTAGTCTATTTTGCATGTGTAGATTTGGTAATTGTCATTCTTCTAATGGTATTTTTTTTCTCTGAATTTGATTGTTGTCTTGTATACGCGTTTGACGATTTAGTGCAATTATTTCAATTGTTCGTTAATCGTGTTTGAGGGAAACATTTCGAGTGAATGGTATTGTTGGAGATAAAGAGTCATTGTGTATAATTTCCGTATAGTGACGAGTTTTGTATGTTTTGTAAATGATTACGCGATCAATGAAAAAGGCGAAAATGATGGATAGTGAGAATGACGAAATTGTTAACATGGCGAACTCGCCAACAGAGGAAAATAGTATGATGGATAATGAAGTGGAAAACAATGTAATAAGTCGGGAAAATAGTCCGGAACCATTTCAAAAGTTTTCTCAATCAGAAAATTCACAGAATCCGAGATTAACGACAGAAGATTCTGAAATAGTATCGAACACAGATAGCTTTACAGCCATGACGAAAGAAGTTGGTTTCGCGGGAAATGTTGGGGGCGAAAAGAATTTCGAACCGGCTATTACAGAGCAGTTGATGAGTGCTATATTAAATTTGGGAGCACGAATGGAAACAATTAAAACAGAGATAGGAACTTTAGCAACACGGTTAGACTCACAGGGATCACAAATAGGAATAATTACAACTGGTATGGGAACAATGGAGCAGTTTCGATCTGAATTTAAAACAGAAATAGGAACAATTAAAACTGAGATGGGAACAATGGAAACACGGTTAGATTCACGAATAGGGACATGTTTCAAAAATATGAAAGATGAATTAAAGAAAGAAATCAGAGAAGAAGTACAACCGATTTTGAATGCTCACAATAATAGATTAATTGCAGTAGAGATTAGACAAATGGAACAGGATAGAGAACAGGAGGAAAGAGATCGCGTGATAGTACAAAAATTTTCAGAGTTAAATTTACAACGTGCACACGATAAGGAAGAAATATTTGAGAGAATCGAGGAATCCGTACCAAATGACAGATTAAATAACCTAACACAACAATATGGACAGTTAACTACCAAATGTGTCAATACTGAAACCCGAGTCGCGACACTTACGGAAGACGTAAGTAAACAGAAAGAAAAAATAGGTGACTTATCGGAAAGAGTTGAGGAGATTTCAGATAAATTGACAAATCTTAGTTTACATGGGGACAGAGATTCGGATGATACAGCTCCATTACCATTTGCAGAGACCGAAGAGTACCAGAACATAAATAAACATGTTGACAATCAGGGAAAATTTAATGAACGCGTTAAAAGGGAATTTGAGGCATTAAAAAAAGCAAGTCAAACAAATTGAAGGCGAAATCGTAGGAAAAGACGGCAAAAGAAATTTAGAATCACAGATACCAGAGGGGTTTGAAGCAGATAATTTGTTTCATTTACGGGACGCAACAAGAGAGCGCCAGGCGCGCGAACTTGACAATAATCGACATTCAAACTGGGACAGACGCGGTAGGTCTTTGTCGCCACGAGGCGAAAACTTTCACTATAAACACTTTTTTACTGTTCGGAAATTTAAAATCTTCCGCAATTCTAAGAATGACATACATCCATGTGCATGGTTAGATCAATTTACGTACGCACTTCCGCCAAATTTGCCACTAAGTCACAAACTGAAATTTATGTGCAGCTATTAAAGTCCTCAGGGGATTCACTACACTAAGTGAATATGTGCCGTAGCGCTCACAGGGCCCCGAGCTGTAGTGGTGCTATTTCCCTTTTAGTTTTCTGCACCGCTACCTACTCTTTCACTATTCTTTGTATCTATAAAAAACAACTCTTCTACTATCAATCTATCTAGACAGTAGGTAAGGAATAACCGAATTTGACTGTTTTACCCAAAAGTGACTTCGAAAATAGCCGTTTGGACTTACTATATTTTCTGCAGCATTCATTTGTAATTTAAATGAAATTTTACCTGTTTATCTTCGTGACAATATTACTTCATATGTTGACGATATTCTTATTGCTAAACGTTCTTGGAGTGAGCATAACAAAATTTTGGATTCATTATTACGTATTTTTGCACGAGTTGGCATGACAGTGAACTTGGAAAAATCTGAATTTGGTCGTTCTCAGGTGAAATTTCTCGGTCACATTATTTCTACAGACGGTATTCTTCCTGATCCAGAGAAACTAGACGCTGTTCGTAATTATGCTGTTCCTTCCACAAAACGTGATGTTCGTAGTTTCCTTGGTGTCTGTAATTTTCTTAGACGCTTGTTTGATTGGATGATTTGGCCACACCTCGTTTACACATTTCAGTTATGCGCACTTTGGTCCCAGAAAATGCTTTCATAAATTACGAGAAAATTGCTACTTCAGTAATATGGAAAAACGTATTCGATCTGTTCTTGCCAAATGCAAATTATGTCAAAAGGCTAAGCCGCCAACAATTTCTCACAGAGCACCGTTGTTTCCTATCATTCCAGCGAAATTAAAGGAGATGGCTGCAGTTGATTTGTTCGGTCCAGTGGTTCGATCTACTAATGGTTTTGCGTACATTTTTGTAGCAGTGGAATTGACATCAAAATATGTGTGTTTTACACCGTTACGCAAAGCAACAGCTCGTTCAGTATCTAATGCTTTCATCAAACATTTTCTTAAAGAAGTTGGTCATGTTGATAAGGTTATATCAGATAATGGATCACAGTTTCGCTCTAAAATTTGGCTTCGTACTCTACGGCGTCGTAAGATTAAACCAATTTTTATTTCACTTTTTCACCCTCAATCTAATGCTTCAGAGAGATGGATGAAGGAAATCAATAAATTGTGCCGTCTTTATTGTCATCAGAATCACAGAACTTGGGATCAGTATCTTCATATTTTTCAAAACATTCTGAATGAACTTCCAAATGACTCAACTTCTTTACCGCCTCTATTGATATTAAAAAATAAAGCACCGACAAATCGCATTTCTGAAATCGTTCCTTTTCCGCCTTCACGGAAACTGCGGCATTCTGAAGTTGTCAACCTGGCTCTTCAAAATATTGCATCTGCGGCTGCTAGAATAGAGAAATCAGCTAAGCGTCCTGGTCGTTTAAAAACTTTTTCAGTTGGTCAAAAGGTGTTAATTAAGTCTCACCGTTTGTCTCATAAAGGAAAAGGCTTGTGTCGCAAATTTTTTCTGCTTTATAACGGTCCATACAGAGTTCGCAAAATCATTCATGATAACACTGTTGAAGTAGAAACTCTGAAATCTCGACGCTCTAAAGGAATACATCATATATCAAACGTTAAAATTTTTGTGGAATGTCATACTTTAGAGAAACTAACAGCTACATGTAAACATGCAGAGAATACAAGGATACCGCGTCGTGTTCCGGCGGCGGCAGATACTCAAAGCAACAGTGAAGTCTGCGCGCCGCAAAAGGCAGTCGTTGACCGCAAACAATCACTTTCTACGTCACGCGTCTACAGCTGATCGAGCGCTCAGTGCAATGCACTGACAGACGTAAACAAATACACAGTCTAATTTCTCCGACTAAATTCTGTATAAAGCTATAAGGACTTCATAAATTATGTTATTAACGTTCAGTATTTTTCAGGATACGGTTGTATAAAATATTTAAGACCTTCAGGTAAATTCTATGTGTGTCCGACGTTAAGAGGACTTGCTATGGAGAAAATTTCAGGAAGAATGTAATTTCAAAAAAAAAAAAAAAAAC
This sequence comes from Schistocerca nitens, assembly GCF_023898315.1. Classification (NCBI taxonomy): domain Eukaryota; kingdom Metazoa; phylum Arthropoda; class Insecta; order Orthoptera; family Acrididae; genus Schistocerca; species Schistocerca nitens. The sequence goes on from NC_064617.1 coordinate 435,563,440, forward strand.
CAAAAAGGTAACGATTAATTGAGTTTATTTTTCAGGTAACATATTTCCACTTAGGTACGTACTTTAGACGTAATTTGCTGCTTGCGATTACGTGACTCATACTTTGTGCTAAATTTCATGTTCTATGAATTTACTTGTGAAGTGACGTGCTTGCGCACATTAACTGATTTTGACAATGATTGACTAATGAACAGGGTTGTTATTTGTATATATTATGCATTGCTTGGCTGCACTGCTTTTTCACTGATGTCATATTTTTTTATTATGTGCCTGCTGTGCTTATTTATTTAAATTATAATTGTCACCCTATTAGTTGTGCTGTTATGTATGTAGGTTACACTTTGTGATTTATCTGCTTGCGCCTTCATGTTTACTTATTAAGATTACATACGAACATTTATTTGCTTATGCTGATATGATGCTAATGACTTGTTTATTACGTAAGATATATGTTTGCTGCTTTTTGTATGGATTGCATATTTACACATTTCTGTTTTGTTGTCATAACTACTCTCCAATTTAGAATATAGCAATGATGATGTACAGTGTACGAACATAGAGTTTAGGTTACACTGTGGTATTAATTATAGATTGTTCGCTTGGCAGAGCCTTGTTGTAAGAATTGTGCTGCATCCACTTGTTGACATTCTGTTCTCTACTGGTATATTTACTCGCTATTGCATGTTTTGCTTATGCTCAGTGCCTTATATTTTTTAAGATAAGAAAATGAACTGCTATAATTCGACGAACGACATTAGTACAAGAAACTTCATAGAAGTCACATGAGCTGAGGTTTTATGGAAGCTGTATAAATTTATGCTAATAGGAAGGAAGCTAACGACATGACATACCAAAACTAGGTTTAGACCATTGACAGTATTACACTGCATTTTTCGTGAGCAATTGAAATAGGAAGTGACACTTGACACAAAAAATACTCCACATGTTTGCTTCTGCTATGATTCTTGAAGTGGTGTACACACTGTGTAATATTATGATCATTCACACTCCGTAATCGTACTTAATTACTGAGAGTTATTCGAACTAAGTCTGTTAGAGCTCATGTATGCATTTCTTTTATTTAATGATGGACAAGGAACCAAAATGTATCTTATAATTTATAATGAGTAGCAGATTTGGATCAGATGGATTACACGAGAGGTTGTGTGTTGACATTGTGTCTTCGGATTGTATGAGATGATGAATTGAAGTTTGCACTAGAATTTTGTCTGTACTTGTTCGAGGAGACTGACTAGAGGAAAGAGTTGTTATGGAAGTAAAATGATATTGGTGCTGAGGTTTATATATATCGACGTAGTGAAGAGGTATTATTGAAGTATTAAGATTAAGTGATGATTATTGGAGTTTTCGTGGACAAGAGGTAAGGTAAATGATATTGATGATAAGGTTTATATGTATCGACGTATTGGGGTATTAGTGAAGTATTGAGATTATGCTGATGATTATTGGAGTTTTGGTGGATAAGAGGTAAAGTAAGTGAGGAGCATATTTTTTTGTTGGTCCATATGGAACAAGGAGGATGAAGATGGCAGACTAGAACACTCAAGTAGAAGGAAGATTGTCTACACACACACTTTGTCAAATCACAAAGCAGTATATACTTTTTTTTGAGAGAGGAAGCATTTGCATATCTTGGTACACTGACAGTTGTTCAGCAACCGTACATTTTGATCTGGCTTGGCAAACATTGGTCTTGACATGATGACTATGACGTTGACTTAACTATTATTGACTGTTATACATTGCTGCCACTACTACTTGATACACATGATGAACATAAAATTTTGACAGAATTGCATTTACACAGTTAACACTATTCAATTACACAGTAGCACTAATGTGGATGAAAGATGAGTGAGTGTGTTTTGTGTGTTTTTCTTTCCTAATCCTACCCACCTATCTCCTAAATATTATTTTATTTGTTGGTAGTGGCTTGCACTGACACCCATAAATGTTATAGGTTTACTGGTATTTGTGTATTGTAATAGTTAATAGGACACTTATCTGATATCATTTGTGTGTTTGTTATGATTTGTATGTTTAGTGTAAAAGCATTGTATGTGTATTCAAACTATTGTTCATGCCTGAACTGTCTGATTAGTGATGGTGCTGCACTTTTCAACATGATGTGTGACATTTAGTCATGTTTAATTTCTGCTGATGAACTGTGTGATCAGTGATTGTAAAAATTATGGACTGTTACTTGTACCTTTTCTACATGATTGGTGCCACTAGGACATGTTTAATTTCTGCTTATAAACTCTGATGAACAGTGTGATCAGTGATACTGAATTTTATGGAACTGCTTCTGCTGAGAAATGTGACTTGTTGCTGTGTGTACCTGCTCAACATTGCTGGGTACCACTGATGGACTGCTTCTACTGAAATGATGTTGCTTCTTGCTGTCTGCACCTGGTCAACATTACTGGGTGCCACTGATGGACTGCTTCTACTGAAATGGTGTTACTTGTTGGTGTCTGCACCTGCTCAACATTGCTGGGTGCCACTGATGGACTGCTTCTACTGAAATGATGTTGCTTCTTGCTGTCTGCACCTGGTCAACATTACTGGGTGCCACTGATGGACTGCTTCTACTGAAATGGTGTTACTTGTTGGTGTCTGCACCTGCTCAACATTGCTGGGTGCCACTGATGGACTGCTTCTACTGAAATGATGTTGCTTCTTGCTGTCTGCACCTGGTCAACATTACTGGGTGCCACTGATGGACTGCTTCTACTGAAATGGTGTTACTTGTTGGTGTCTGCACCTGCTCAACATTGCTGGGTGCCACTGATGGACTGCTTCTACTGAAAAGATGTCACCTGTTGCTGTGTGCACCTGCTCAACATTGCTGGTGCCACTAATGGAACTGCTTATACTGAAATGGTGTTACTTGTTGGTGTCTGCACCTATTCAACATTACTGGGTGCCACTGATGGACTGTTTCTATTGAAAAAAATGTTACTTGTTGGTTTTTGCACCTGTTGACCATTGCTGGGTGCTACTGCTGGAACTGTCAACTGCTTATTCTTGAGCTATGGAAAGCGTTTATGTGAATATTTGTATAAACTGATTTTTTGTGTATTACTGGTTGTGAAAAGTTATGAGACTCTTACCTGCACATATTCGTCATTGCTGATGCTATTGATTGAATTGTTTAACCACATAATACTTGTGTAAACTATTATGTAAAGTCACATGTATGAAAGAATTTGTATTGCTTACTGTATTCTATATAATAGGTTATTGAAAGGTCAGTGCAAAGCCAAAATTTTATCTAGTTATATGATATTTACGTATTAATATTATCTTTTATTTTTGTCTGTATTTTTTTGACGAATTTGGTGGTATTTTCACCACCAATGCTGGCAAAAATACCATCAAATTCTAGCCGTGGAGGAAGGGCATATGAAAGGTGGCTACACTGAGCCACAGCGCCAGAGATCGCTAGAGAGCATTGTTCCGCCGCCTCCACTGGCAGTGATTATTGAGATGTCGTAGTGGCAGTGCTTGTCGAGGACTCGTAGTAGTCAGTTCGTGTTCAGATGTGCTAGTAGGGAGTGCTTGCTGAGATGTGATACTGAAAAGTTCTTGTTGAGATGTGGTAATAGCGAGTCGGTGTGGAGATATATTGTAATGATTAGAGTGATTTTGGTCAATATATGAAGGTAACGAAACTTGATTTATTTTTCATTATTTCCATGTTTTAAATAATGCGTCATTACAGGTTCAGTCAACAAAGCATCTGGCTTGTGTTCTTGGATTAGAGTGTAATTCTGGTTCTCTTGAGTAATTATGGTATTTTTATTCTCTTTAATTAATTCAGTATAAATGATATTTAAAATTTCTTGTGTTGTTGAAGAAGAACCGTGCCAGATGCGTACGTTGAGTCATACTTCCACACACAGAACAGTTATACTTGTGCTTTGATTTCGTAGGTTTTATAGTTGCTGGGGACTTAATTAATTAATTGTGTTAATGAAAATTTCCATTTCATTCTTTGTTATTGTTCTATGCAGTCAGATAGCGTAATAATACTAGTCAGGGCCAACCGTTACCCGACTTCGTAACCGAACAGACAGGTACTGAAACAAAAAATTAAAATTATTTGCATTCTATTTTAATTAAGCCCCCATGCAATGTGTGATTAATTTTTTGTTTACTGAGCTCATTTGCAAATGTAATTCGTCGTAACTAATCCAACACAATATTAGAAGAACAGTGTGTCCAAACCTAGAACACTAGAGAGAAAAATGACCTAAATTACCCATTACTAAAGCTGTCAGATTATTTGCCCAGCAACATAAAATGTCTGAAAGGTAGCAAAGCAAATTTTAAATCCAACCTAAAATCATTTCTCCTGGACGAATTTCTATTTAAAAACCGGTAGGCTGAAAAAATAGTTTTAAGTGTAGCTATATGAGTAGGACAAAAAATATGTTCATTAATGTTAACTCATAAAATATATGTGTAACCTGTAAAATGACTCACTCTACATCATTTCGATAAAAGAATCGTTCAAATGATATATGGAACATATAAATAACTAGGTAATTTAGCGTTCAACAAATTCTGTACCTGTCTTGCACAAAAACTGTTCGTGTATACTGTACCGTAATTTTTCTTCTGATATGCTTAAGCTGTGGGCTGTAACATACACCTTCAATCGCCAATTGCTCAACACAAATTATGCACTGAGACTGCAATTCGGAGACTATGATGTATCATGCAGCGTAACTTGCTGTGACAGTGCGAGAGAGAGACAAAGATATTGTTTATTACTCTGTGGCAGTCAGCGCTCACATAATTATTCTTAGGATATAGAGTTCTTTTGTTCTTGTTAAGAGTAATTTTTTTAGGGGAGGAGAGCCATTCTTGTGATGTAAATATTGACGCCATTGCGAGTTTTTTGATTCACATTGTAAAATATAAGTGCATATGGAAGGAAATCAGTTAATAGAACAATAAAATATTGTTCATTTCAAGAAGGTACGTCTTATTATACACCCAGCGATGTACTGCTATTGTGATTTACTAATAAACACCAGTTGAGAACAGTTCCGACGGGAGCGTTCAGTTCTAGTGAAATAGTTCGATGTTTTCTTCGGAAAAGAAGTCACTTCATGGATCATTCAAATCCACAATAGTAACTGGACATTTCTCAGAACTGAAAGCAATCTGATTGCTATGCAACAGAGCCCCGAAGAATATTTCTCCGTACTTTGGTTACCACTTTCATCTCAACACGGTATCTGCAGCATCTGGAGCAGATTTCTACAACAGCGGAAGCGTGTAATCGCCATCAGTTTCACACACCGCCCTGTGTACGCTGTATGTATTTACCCACAACAGTGAACATACAGTTACTCACACACATAGAAAGACAATACTAGGTGGTGTGGGGAAACATTTCAGTATAATGGCCCTGTAGAGCTAAACAGAAATTAGCCTAATAATAAAAGGAGTCATTATAGATGTCTACCGTTAGACAGGACACGATCCTGATACAACACTCATAGTGAACCTGCAATATAAATATGTTAGTAATTTAGTAATTAATGTTTCATTGTGTGTATATATGTCTAGTTTTATATAGTAACTACTTTATGGTCCTTTGTATGTTTCATGCTAACTGAACGTGCGGGAGTATCTTGTGAAGAGAACGAGTACGCCGTCCCAGCAGCCGAGCAGAAACTTCAAAAAGGCCAGAACATTTGAGTTACTAGCTTTCTGGAGCATTTATGCATTTAGTGATCTTTCATATATAAATTTTCTAAGTATAAATAGTGTTGCTATATTATTTTTACTAGAATTCCAGTATTTCAGTAGATACCAAGACAATATTTTATGTGTTATCTATGTACTGTGTTTGTGTCACATTGTAAAGTGTACATTAACAGCATTAGGACATTAACGATTTTTTTTGCGTGCGTAAAAGTTCAATAGTCACTTTTGTAGGACTTATTTATAGGAGAAACTGTCAATTGCTCATTTACATGGTGATAACTAGATCTATGTTCAAAGCCAATAAGCAAGCACGCATCACAATGCCACAAAATGAATTAAATAGTGTGAATGCATCGTCAACTAGTGCCACAGAATTTAATACCGCCGTAGTTAGCGATATGTCGATTACGGCTGAGCAACCAGCAATAATTAATGCGCTCACGCCGTCGACACAAACGGTTGCTAGTTCCGACATTCATATGTCGAAAGAAGTCCAGAGAAATATGCAGCAACCAACAAACAACACGAATTTCATCTCTGACACAGACGCGTGCGAAAACGAAATGACTGTACCGAAAATTGTGTCGGTACAATCCTCATTAAGCCCAGTGCAATCGCCAATTGCTGAGAATACCGATTTGTTATCCCAGCTGATGTCAAGTTTGACTGTCATAACACAAGGGATTAAGGCATTGGAAACATCGCAATCTAATCTTGCAACGGCACAATCCACGTTTGCAAACGACATGAATCGTAGATTCCAGGCATTGGAAACTACGCAATCCACTTTTGCAAATGACATGAATCGTAGATTCCAAGTATTGGAGAGTGCGCAATTTAATTTGGCTCAGGAGCAATCTAATAAACTAAAAGAAATAAATGATAAGATTGCTGAAAAATTCCAGAGTTTGGAAACAAAGCAGAGTCACTTGATTACCAGTCAGGCACAACTCATAGTTACACAAGAACAACAGTATCAGGAATTAACAAACAAATACAAAGACATCTTATGTCGTCAAGATACACTAAATCATCAAGTGCAGGAAGTTATTGATGTACAGAACACTATTGCGCAAGACGTGAATACAATTAAGCACGATAACGAGCAAGCTGTCATTGAGCTTACTCGGAGGATAGACACTCTCAGTCTCGAAGGCGAGAAACACATAGAGAAACTTTTCAATGAACATAAGATCGCATTCTCTAAGGACATTGAAGATTGGGCGAAAGAGCAAACCGAGACAGTGCGAAATTATGTTGACAAAACCTTGAAAGAAACGGTTTCTAACGTGCAAGTTAACAACGAAGCTGCACAAGAACAACTTAAAGCAGAAGTTAAAGAGATTAAGGAGAATATAGGAGATGAATTTCCTGCTTCGAAAGCAAAGATAGAAAATACATTAAAAGCATGCCAGCAAGGTCTAGTTAATACTAGAGGGGCACATACTACTTGCAGTTTATCAAAAGCAGACATTATTCCTGATGAAACCAGTGAAACCGAATCCATGCAACAATATCCATGTATTGGTGCATATTTACGTAATCAACCAGAAACAAATTATCGAGATTATCATTCACCGCGTAGTAGCCACCAGAATACACCTGTGACTATGAATGAAGAAAAAATGCTTAAATATCGTCAATTCCAGATATTTATTCCCGAAAGGAAGTCGATCAATCCCGTGGTATTTATCAAGCAATTTAAAGGGATATTGCCGCGAATGTGGACTGAGCAACAAAAAATTATGTACGTTGCAGGATTCATACATGGAGATGGATCGATGTGGGCGTCAGAAGCATCCGATTGGTGTCAAGATTATGACCAATATGAACGCGCTTTCTTGCACAAATACTGGAATAAGGGAGTACAAGAAAGACTACGTAAGGAAGTTTTTGACCCACAACCTTTTTCTTTCAAAAATGGATCTTTAAGAAAGTATTTCGAGAAGTACATAAATAAAAGCAAATACTGGAATGAACCAATCCCGACGCAGGATATCATTCGAATATTAAAGGGCAAACTTCCACTTGAGGTTAAGGAAAAACTTCTACATGTGCCTGAACAACATGTGGAAGATTTTCTAGCCACATTGGATTCAATAGACATTCTGTTCGAAGAATCACGTGTGCGCTATAACCAGCCAAGTTACCAACCTAACAAATACAATAGTAACAACAAACAGTATGGAAACAAACCTTTTGCACACAATTCACAAAACCCACAGGTGAATTATTTCCAGAAAAACGTGAAATTTGGTAACGAAAATCCCGACCAGTGTAATCATGACCAACAATGTGAACAAACATATAAACGGAAATGGAGGAAGAATAATAAGAAGAGGAAAGGATACTATCAAGAAGGGAATTATCAGCAAAAACGCCGATATCAGCAACCAACCCAAGAATATCACAACCAACCACAAGCTTCAGGTTGGGTACCAAATGATAATGCAAATGAATGGAGAAATCAACCACCAATAATAACCGACGTAACGGAGCATACATCTACTAATAATGGACAATCGTCAAACTAAACTCGACTGTCAGAAGCCCCGACGGTGCAGTCGAGGAAGTTTTCAGGGGCGAAAATTCAAGCGTCAATTTCTTTCGGTACAATGATGGCAAATTATTAATAGAAGAACTTCAGCAGGATATGATGCCTTGTCAAGAGGAACATATCACTGTACCTGTTGCGAAAATTCAGGCGGAAATTGAAGGCATTACTGTGCAAGTTACTTTAGATACAGGAGCAGCAGTAAATGTCGTTTCTGAGAAGTTATTTCAAAGAATACTTCAGAAAACAAATCCACCGATTTTTCCTGTTCAATGTTGTAGAATTGTAGGTCCTACTGGTCATAAGTCTTCTCAGGTTAAAGTGCAGACTCAACTCCAGTTAGATATAGGAAATGTAGCTATAAATTGCACGTTCCTTGTAATAGAAAAATTGGTTGAGGACTGTATCCTGGGTATAGATGAATTTAGAGAGAGAAATTGGCATATCGATTTTTCTCTAGGCCGTGCCAGTTTTACAATAATGGATCAGAAACATCAAGTGAATCTTCTCAGGGAATATAGTACCCATGGAAAGTATTGTCAGGGACGAAAGCTGCAAATAAAGTGGATACATAGCAAACCTGTACGGTATTACCAAATTAATTACTTGCAACCAGTTTTATACCCTGAAGATATGGTATATGAAAAGGTGCAAGAACCTGAATATTTGCAACAACACGAAAGAAAGCAATTATATGATCTTCTACAGGAATATCATGAAGTCTTTCAAGAAAGACCTGGTGTAATCAAGGGATACACATGCCATTTAGATGTGATACCCCACCAAGTTTTCAGCCGTATTTTTTATCCAGTACCGTGGCACCAACGAAAGGCAGTTGATGCGGAAATCCACCAGATGCTTGAATGGGATCTGATCGAACCTTCGACGAGTCCATACTGTAGTGCGCTTCATGTTGTCTCGAAAAAGGGAGGAAAAGTTCGTCTCGTGCTAGACGCACGGCAGATAAATAAGATTATCGTGCCCATGCGAACTCACCCGGAAAATATCGATGAGCTAATTCAAAAGTTCGAGGGGATGAAATACTTAACAAATATTGATTTGAGAAGTTCATTTTGGCAGGTGGCTCTAGACGAACCATCAAAAAAAGTACACCGCATTTGTACATGCAGGTAGAAGCTATCAATTTAAGGTTTTACCTTTCGGGCTAAACGTGAGCTCAGGAGTTTTTATAAATGCTCTAGATTATGCATTGGGATCTGCACTGCGAAGCAATTTAACTTTATTTGTGGACGACATGCTGATAGCTACGACCACATGGGAGGAGCACGTTGATTTACTGAGAAGAGTGTTAGAACGTTTCAAGGAAGCAGGCATAACCGCAAATCTGCAAACGTCCCATTTTGCTCGAGATAAAATCAAATTTTTGGGTCATCTTATAAATGGAAAAGGCAGCTTACCGGACTCCAAGAAACTAAAGGCAATCAAAAACTTTGCAGTTCCAACAACAAAAAGACAGTTAAAGGGCTTCCTCGGAGTCGTCTCTTTTTTCAGGCGTTTCATTCACGACCACTCTATTAATGCAGAACCGTTGTACAGCTTGTTGCGCAAAAATACTCCGTGGGTGTGGACGCAACAATGTCAGAATGCATTTGAAGCAATAAAACATGCCTTAGTCAATTCACAAATATTATATCATCCAGATATGAGCCAAGAATTCGGTTTAATGGCAGATGCTTCGGAAATTGGAATAGGTTCATGCCTCTTCCAAGTAAAGATGATAGATAGAAAATCAACTTTCTGTCCAATAGCTTTTGCTAGCCGACTCTTAACTGCTTGTGAAAGAACATATACGACTACCGAAAGGGAAGCATTGGCTGTAGTCTGGTCATTTAAGAAATTTTACTATTACTTATATGGAGCGAAGACAACAGTATACTGTGACCACAAAGCGTTAAGTTTTTTGCAAACATGTAAATTATTACATCCAAGATTAGCAAGATGGACGCTCTCACTCCAAGAGTTTCAATTTGAAATTAAATACCTAAGCGGACAGGATAATTTCATCGCTGATGCACTGTCTAGAATGCCAGATGGAGATTTGTCAACTATCAACATCACCGGCAATCCGTCCGAATTTAATGTTCTTATAATGACTGATAGAATATATAGGAAACATTTTCTTGACATGTGTAAGAACATGGAAAAACTACAGAATGAAGATCCTCGTTGGCATTCAATAAAGGAAGCTTTAGCAAAGCCTGGAAACGATGATCTGAAGAGACTGTACAAAGTTGAGGACGACGTCTTATTTTTCAAAGGGCATCTTGATTCAGATAATTGGAAGGCGTGTATTCCCGAGAAGAATGAGAATGACTTAATTTTGCACACGCACATCACTTGGGGACATTTTGGAGTATTAAAGTGTGCTCGGAAGATTCAAGCGTATTGCTACTTCCCAAACATTCGCAGAAAAGTGCACAGACAGTTAAGGAAATGTAAAATTTGTCAGCTAGCCAAACCAGGAAATTTTTGTGTGAAAGATTTCCTACATCCCATTATACCCACTAAACCGCTGTCAATCATTTCGGTCGACGTCTGTGGTCCTCTACCATCATCAAGGGGAGGATGCAAATATATTGTAGCTTTTCTTGATATATTCACTAAGTATGTCAAACTTTATCCATTAAAATCAGCTACTGCTGCATCCATAGCCAAGAAGCTGGTCAAGGATTATATAGTCATGGTAGGCAAACCAGAGGCTATTCTTTCTGACAATGGGTCAATGTTCACTGGATTTCGTTGGATGCAAACATTAGCCAGTTGTGGTATAAAACAAATTCTAACATCAGTGTACCACCCTTCGGCGAATCCCGTGGAACGAATTTTTCGTGAATTAAACCGGTTCATGAGAACATATTGCCACAACCAGCAACCCAAATGGATCGATTATCTTCACGATTTTCAGGAAATTGTAAACAATATGCCACATACTACGACAGAATACACCCCATACGAACTGATGTTTGGAAAACAGGAACAGAATGACTGGATTCGACCAATTCCTAAAGTAGCTATTAACAAAATAGACCTACAAAATAAAGTACGACAATCCTTACTCAATATAATGGACAAGGCAAGAAAAAGGAAAATATATTTTGACAATCGACTTGGAAAAATGAAAACATATAAAGTGAAAGACCAAGTTTTAGTAAAAGCTCACCCTAAGGCTTCACTTATACAGAGGAAGAACACAAAATGGCAATTATTGTATCAAGGACCATTTGTGATTACCAAAATACCCCATCCAGGAACTTATGTTTTGAAGGATGTGAAGAATGGAGAGGTGAAAGGAATGTATCCTCATCACTTGTTAAAGCAATTTCATGATGACTGAAGATTCTGAAGATTGAAAATACTATTCTTATCAAATAATATTGATTAGAGAATTTTCATTAAACCTATGAATCATACTTAGGATAGTTTCTTTCTTTTTGCAATTTAGTAGTTAGTTTTTCTTTTCAGGCATACTGTATGAGAGATATGCAGACATTATGTATTGGTTTTCCACTGTAAGGATAAGTTTTCTTTTCAGTATGCAGAGAATTTAGCTATAGTATGAATGATTTCTTTTAAATTTTTTTTTATTTAGTAGATAGTAATTTCAATCAGGTTTCACAATGCATAATGACCATGGGTTAGTGACTCAAATGAATCTGGTCTATGGCAAGATATTTTTCCTTATGTCAATTTAACAATGTCGGTGTATGTTTGTATTTGCTTTTTTTTTTTACTTGCTGAGCTGAAGTCATGCTGTTCGGAAGGGGTAACCCGTTCTCAGTTTTTAAAAGGACGCCTATTACTTGGTTTCAATCTCTTGTGATGAACATTGTCTTTATAATTGTACTATTGTTGTAACATACCTGTGTATGTAAATTATGTTATGTCAATTGTTGCTCGCGAAGTTACCAACTGAGCGAATGCCTTTCAGTTATAAGCACATCAACAAGTGTTAAAGTCCATCTGAAAGATGACGAGCATAAGTTGACACGGCAGCACCAGTTGGATTTGTGTGTAGTGCATTATAGGGTTGTTGATAGAAATGAAGAACACCTTACGACTTCCGAATATTTCGAATTCAGGACAGACAATTAGAAAGAACTTTAGATTAGATTCTATTTCAGCTCAGCATAGATCAAATACCTTTTCCACGGAACTTACACTGACTCTTATTTTCATGTTTACCATATGCGGAAAACCATAATACCCACGAGGAGACGGTGAAATGGGAATAGAATTCCATCAGTTACCCGGAGATGACAGATAGAAGGGAATCGTAGATGGACGTAAACCAACGCGTCGACGGTTCACCTCAAGACACAGAAGATTAACAGTGTTGTGTTTCTTTTGTGAACAGTGTTTAAATTCATTTAAAAAAAATCCATATTGTAAATATTTTTTTTATTTTTCCATTATAATTTGCAAATGAGAAATACGAGGATGGTAAATCTACCCCGAGGTTTTCCTTGGTTTTCCTTTGCGGGGCTTGGCCGAATGGCTAGATTATCCGTTTGAGACATCCCAAGGCGAGTGACAGAAGCTTTGAGTGATGATGAAAAAGGTTTCTGATCACATCTCATGCCATCCTCGACAAATGAATAAAAGCAAGCATGTAAGCTATGCATATATGCTGCATCAGGAATTCAGCACAGGCTTTGTCAGCAGTATATGCACCCAAATCTATAATTTACATTTTGATAGTCATTCACTAATACCAAAATATCATAAGAAATACAGTGGACATTAATACTCTAGTGGACATTAATACAGCGTCATAAACAATCACCGATATAGTGTTGTGTGAACGCTCGTGTTTGTTTTTGCCCAAAAACGTTCGTCCACAAGAGGGGCATATATGATGTATCATGCAGCGTAACTTGCTGTGACAGTGCGAGAGAGAGACAAAGATATTGTTTATTACTCTGTGGCAGTCAGCGCTCACATAATTATTCTTAGGATATAGAGTTCTTTTGTTCTTGTTAAGAGTAATTTTTTTAGGGGAGGAGAGCCATTCTTGTGATGTAAATATTGACGCCATTGCGAGTTTTTTGATTCACATTGTAAAATATAAGTGCATATGGAAGGAAATCAGTTAATAGAACAATAAAATATTGTTCATTTCAAGAAGGTACGTCTTATTATACACCCAGCGATGTACTGCTATTGTGATTTACTAATAAACACCAGTTGAGAACAGTTCCGACGGGAGCGTTCAGTTCTAGTGAAATAGTTCGATGTTTTCTTCGGAAAAGAAGTCACTTCATGGATCATTCAAATCCACAATAGTAACTGGACATTTCTCAGAACTGAAAGCAATCTGATTGCTATGCAACAGAGCCCCGAAGAATATTTCTCCGTACTTTGGTTACCACTTTCATCTCAACACGGTATCTGCAGCATCTGGAGCAGATTTCTACAACAGCGGAAGCGTGTAATCGCCATCAGTTTCACACACCGCCCTGTGTACGCTGTATGTATTTACCCACAACAGTGAACATACAGTTACTCACAACCATAGAAAGACAATACTAGGTGGTGTGGGGAAACATTTCAGTATAATGGCCCTGTAGAGCTAAACAGAAATTAGCCTAATAATAAAAGGAGTCATTATAAGACGTCCTTCTCAGGGATTCTTTACAAGAAAACTACACCGACGCCCAACTTCAATCAACCATTTCGAAACTCTTAAAAGTGAAGCAGAAGACCTCATAAAATCTCACCATATTTCAAGGAAGGGTGACCTGTTTTCGATCCGATCCATCTTTGACCTCCGTTATTTACACCGCAGACGAAAACAGTGATAATCCAGCTAGTGTATGACTATGTTATATTGAGTGTGACATTGAAGTCGGTGAACATCTCGACATACACTGCAGAATATCACATGCATGCCCTGCAGATTAAGTTAAAATACTTGATCTAATTTATTGAGTAACCTGTATCGACATAAGGCAAAATCTTATTGTTTAACGTCACTTCCGTCTAGGAAGAGAAACCATCTCCTTGCCTACAAATTTCGACAAATATATTTGAAGACGTCCAAAAATTTTTGCGAGACTTTTCTCGTGAAAGAATTCAAGATCAGCGAGTAATGTTTGAACATCATTTGCAAATTTAATCTAAGACAACTACCCTATCCTTGTGGTAACGTTGGTCGATGGTGTAATGTGGGCATGACATTCCACTCTAAATTTTCCTCCTGCTATTTCAAGTGACCTTGTTCAAAGCACTTCATGACACCCACACTCAAGTTATCTTAAAATAGTAAACCTACACTCCTGGAAATGGAAAAAAGAACACATTGACACCGGTGTGTCAGACCCACCATACTTGCTCCGGACACTGCGAGAGGGCTGTACAAGCAATGATCACACGCACGGCACAGCGGACACACCAGGAACCGCGGTGTTGGCCGTCGAATGGCGCTAGCTGCGCAGCATTTGTGCACCTCCGCCGTCAGTGTCAGCCAGTTTGCCGTGGCATACGGAGCTCCATCGCAGTCTTTAACACTGGTAGCATGCCGCGACAGCGTGGACGTGAACCGTATGTGCAGTTGACGGACTTTGCGCGAGGGCGTATAGTGGGCATGCGGGAGGCCGGGTGGACGTACCGCCGAATTGCTCAACACGTGGGGCGTGAGGTCTCCACAGTACATCGATGTTGTCGCCAGTGGTCGGCGGAAGGTGCACGTGCCCGTCGACCTGGGACCGGACCGCAGCGACGCACGGATGCACGCCAAGACCGTAGGATCCTACGCAGTGCCGTAGGGGACCGCACCGCCACTTCCCAGCAAATTAGGGACACTGTTGCTCCTGGGGTATCGGCGAGAACCATTCGCAACTGTCTCCATGAAGCTGGGCTACGGTCCCGCACACCGTTAGGCCGTCTTCCGCTCACGCCACAACATCGTGCAGCCCGCCTCCAGTGGTGTCGCGACAGGCGTGAATGGAGGGACGAATGGAGACGTGTCGTCTTCAGCGATGAGAGTCGCTTCTGCCTTGGTGCCAATGATGGTCGTATGCGTGTTTGGCGCCGTGCAGGTGAGCGCCACAATCAGGACTGCATACGACCGAGGCACACAGGGCCAACACCCGGCATCATGGTGTGGGGAGCGATCTCCTACACTGGCCGTACACCTCTGGTGATCGTCGAGGGGACACTGAATGGTGCACGGTACATCCAAACCGTCATCGAACCCATCGTTCTACCATTCCTAGACCGGCAAGGGAACTTGCTGTTCCAACAGGACAATGCACGTCCGCATGTATCCCGTGCCACCCAACGTGCTCTAGAAGGTGTAAGTCAACTACCCTGGCCAGCAAGATCTCCGGATCTGTCCCCCATTGAGCATGTTTGGGACTGGATGAAGCGTCGTCTCACGCGGTCTGCACGTCCAGCACGAACGCTGGTCCAACTGAGGCGCCAGGTGGAAATGGCATGGCAAGCCGTTCCACAGGACTACATCCAGCATCTCTACGATCGTCTCCATGGGAGAATAGCAGCCTGCATTGCTGCGAAAGGTGGATATACACTGTACTAGTGCCGACATTGTGCATGCTCTGTTGCCTGTGTCTATGTGCCTGTGGTTCTGTCAGTGTGATCATGTGATGTATCTGACCCCAGGAATGTGTCAATAAAGTTTCCCTTTCCTGGGACAATGAATTCACGGTGTTCTTATTTCAATTTCCAGGAGTGTATATACAAACATCAAAGAAAGTTATGCTTCGTCTCGGTTCCGAGAGTTCCGAAAACTGTACAGAAAATTGGAACAGAGATCAACATAAACATCATTTCCATCCTTTTTATTGCTCATGAAGGAGGAGGAGATTAGTGTTTAACGTCCCGTCGTCAACGAGGTCATTAGAGCCGGAGCGCAAGCTTGGATGAGGGAAGGATGGGGAAGGAAATCGGCCGTGCCCTTTCAACGGAACCATCCCGGCATTTGCCTGAAGTGATTTAGGGAAATCACCGAAAACTTAAATCAGGATGGCCGGAGACGGGATTGAACCGTCGTCCTCCCGAATGAGAGTCCCGTGTGCTAACCACTGCGCCACCTCGCTCGGTTATTGCTCATGGAATCCACACATTGCATGTTGTACCATCATACAGCGAGACCTTCAGAGGTGGTGGTCCAGATTGCTGTACACAACAGTACCTCTCATACCCAGTAGCATGTCCTTTTGTATTGATGCATGCTTGTATTCGTCGTGGCATACTATCCACAAGTTCATCAAGGCACTGTTGGTTCATATTGTCCCACTCCTCAACGGCGATTCGGCATAGATCCCTCAGAGTGGTTGGTGGGTCACGTCGTCCACAAATAGCCCTTTTCGATCCACCCCAGGCGTGTTCGATAGGGTTCATGTCTGGAGAACATGCTGGCCACGCTAGTCGAGCGATGTCGTTATCCTGAAGGAAGTCATTCAAAAGATGTGCACGATGGGGGCACGAATTGTCGTCCATGAAGACGAATGCCTCGCCAGTATACTGCCGATATGGTTGCACTATCCGTCGGAGGATGACATTCACGTACCGTACAGCCGTTACGGAGCCATCCATGACCACCAGCGGCGTACCTCGGCCCTACATAATGTTACCCCAAAACAGCAGAAAACTTACACCTTGCTGCACTCGCTGGACAGTGTGTCTAAGGCGTTCAGCCTGACCTGGTTGCCTCCAAACACGTCTCTGACAATTGTCTGGTTGAAGGCATATGCGACACTCATCAGTGAAGAGAAAGTGGTGACAATCCTGAACGGTCCAATCGGCCTGTTGTTGGGCCCATCTGTACCGCGCTGCATGGTGTCATGGTTGCAAAGGTGGACCTCACCATGGACGTCGGAAGTGAAGTCGCGCATCATGCAGCCTATTGCGCACAGTTTGAATCGTAACACGACGTTCGGTGGCTGCACGAAAAGCATTATTCAACAGGGTGGTGTTGCTGTCAGGGTTCCTCCGTGCATAATCCGTAGGTAGCTGTCATCCAATGCAGTAGTAGCCCTTGGGCGGCCTGAACGATGTTTGTCATCGACAGTTCCTGTCCCACTGTATCTCCTCCATGTCCGAAAAACATCGCTTTGGTTCACTACGAGACGCCTGGACACTTCGCTTGTTGAGAGCCCTTCCTGGCACAAAGTAACAATGCGGACACCATCGAACCGCGGTATTGACCGTCTAGGCATGGTTGAACTACAGACAACACGAGGCGTGTACATCCTTCCTGGTGGAATGACTGGAACTGATCGGCTGTCGGACCCCCTCCGTCTAAAAGGTGCTGCTCATGCATGGGTTTTTACATCTTTGTGTGGGTCATCTCTGAACAGTCAAAGGGTCTGTGTCTGTCATATAATATACACAGTCAACATTTATCTTCAGGAGTTTTTGGAACCAGGGTGATGCAAAACTTTTTTTGGTGTGTGTAAATAAAAATCAGTTACCGCATATACGAGAGATCAACACTTGTGAACGGTTCGACAGATTTGGCTGGTTACTTTTGGTTGCACTCGTTATTGTCAGAAGAAGACTTGCATAAAAAAGATTTGGGAAATTCACCGGAAAAGTCGGGAATGTGACGGTCGGTTTGACAGTTCTGCTGTCATATGTCTTCATAATAACAACGAATTCCGCATTGAATACAACTGAACACAATTGAAAGTGTTGTCGGTAGTGATCACATCTTTGGTGTGCTGTGAAAATTGAACTGATGTCACTTAATGGTAATTTGGCGTGTTGCAAACATTCGATTGATTTCAGTTCGTGGTTTATTTCTTTGCAAAAACTGTCACCAATGAAGCGTCGAAATATCGATCGGCATACGCGCATTGCAGCCCAACATGATCATCTAATCAGGGAGACTGATGTAATGGCGTAGAGAGCGTTTGGAGGCAAATCGAATAAAAATTTCTCAAGCACAATCCGTTATGTCTCCAGAACGACGGAAACAAGTTCGACATGCTCAGTTGGAGCTTGTGCACATAATAATTTTGAACGTCAACAAAACAGACCGTCAAACATATGTTAACGCTCATAATTATATCTTTTATGTGTTGCAGAGATTAACATGATGTCAGTTCGTGTAATTTGATGTGCTGCAAACATTCAGATGATTTCGGCTTGTGGTTATTTCTTTGGAAAAAAATGCATCCAGTGAGGCGTCGAAATATCGGTCGGCGTACGGTCAACACAAGCCAATTATATGATCGTCGTATCTAGGATACTGACGAAGAGCGTAGACAGCATTTGGAGACAAACCGAATAAGAGTTATACAATAAACACTTCCCGTTAAACCGGCTACGAGACAGAACACGTCAAGCTGTGCTGTGAAAATGTACGGTTTAGTTTACCTTTTCGCAGTCATTTTTAACAGCAAACAGGAAAGTTGTGCTTATGGCTAACATTAGAATCCTACCTGTTCGCAGATTAAAACCATGTGAAATACTGTCATTAAAGCTCCTATCCTCATAGATCCAGCAGCTGGGAAGATCTCTCTTATACACCAGGGTGGAGCGCGGTAAATTGCCTTTTTAGAATTCACGTT
Source organism: Schistocerca nitens (assembly GCF_023898315.1). NCBI lineage: Eukaryota > Metazoa > Arthropoda > Insecta > Orthoptera > Acrididae > Schistocerca > Schistocerca nitens. The sequence continues at coordinate 435,582,298 of NC_064617.1, forward strand.
GTGGCGGCACTGTTGGTTGAATAGAGACGAGAGTAGGGGTGGTTTACCATGACCGAAGGGAGGTTTGTATTCGGTTGTTGTTCAGAATGCAGTGGACATGTAAGCAGCCCTCAGTTTATATTGATGTGTATTTCTTAAATTCATAGTCGATCATTGCAGCACAGCGCGCTTTTCGTTTGCGATTTGCAGAACGCGGACGTGTTCTTGGACGGCAATTTTAAATTGGGCAAATGCAATCAAACCAACAGGGGATGTGTCATCTGTACGAAGAGGACCTGGGAGAAACGTTACACCGTCACAAAATGTCGAACTAGTTGGAGCAGCAGTACTGCAATTTCCGAAACGCTCAGCTCGAAAACACGCACTTGGCCTTCGTATTTCATGACGTTCTCTCCACCGGGTTCTTTATAATGAACTGAATTTTCACTCGTATAAAATGTGCTTGGTCCAACAATTGTCAATACAGGATTACGTAACACGAAGAACATCTTGTGAAGACATGCTTGCAACCATGCTCCGTGACGCAAATGTGTTATTTTCTGATGAGGCACATTTTCACCTCGGTGAGTGTGTAAACAAACAGATTATGCGGTACTGGAGCGACACGAACACCAGGCAAATTCACTAGAGGCCCCTGTATTCAGACTGCGTCACTGTGTGGTGCGCCATATCACGGATAGGCTTTTTCCAGGAAAACCGTCGTGCTGTAACTGTGAATTCGGATTGTTACTTAGCTATGCTGCAAGAGTTTTTCCAGCCAGATTTCGAGGCATTGCAATTACAGGATACCTGGTTTCAACAAGACGGTGGCACTGCACACACAGCGGGCATTACCATGAATTTTTTGATGCAAACATTTCCTGGAAGGCTTATCTCTCGGATGGGGGATCTCAACTGGCCCGCACGATCACGGGACTTAGCCCCACGCGATTGTTTTCTTTGGGGTTATCTGAAGTCAAAGGTGTATTGCGACAGTCCCAACACCCTGGAAGACCTACAGAACAATATTGAGGCTGAAATTGCAAGAATACCAACAGACATGCTCGAAAGAGTACATGAGAATTTTAGAAAACAACTGCGGAATTGTGTGAATTGTGAAGGTTGACATTTGCGACATACACTGTTTAAACCATGCAATTAGAATCTTCCTTTGCTGTCCAATATGTGAATAATAAGATTGTAAGTTTCTAAGTGTTCATCATTTGTTTAATTTCATTCCCAAATCAGCAATTTACCACGCTCCACTTTGTACTAATGATTCCAACTGATTTACCCATTCCTTTTGACTTCTCCTTTTGACTTCTCCTTTTGACTTCTCCTTTTCACTTCTATTCCCAATCAATGTTCGGTTTGCTGTAACAAAAAACAAGGTCAGAGAGAGGGGGAGAAAGAGATGAGCAGGAAGGGGGATAGAAATGGATACGAGAAGAATGAAGGAAATGGATATAAAGAAGAGGAAGTAGGATATGGACAGAGAGAAGAGGGAGGAGGAGATCGATAGAGTGTGAGATATGATACAGGGAGTGGGGGGAAGGTGGTGGACACAGATTGGGATCGGGGAGAGGGAGAAGATGGACAAAGGTACGGGAGAGGAGGAGCAGTGGGATAGAGAGGGGGGGGGGGAGGTGAAGGAGATGAGGACGTATATCCAATTCCCATACATATTTAGCAATTGCAAAGCGTTGTCGGGTTTGTTAGTAACTCATACATCTGAAGTTGTCCGCAGCTTGTGATCTAGTGGCTAGCATTGCTGCCTCTGGATCACTGGGACACGGGTTCCATTCCCAGCTGGGTTGGGGATTTTTGTCTGCCTGGGACTGGGTGTTTGTGTTGTCCTCATCATTGCATCATCATCATCATTATCATCATCGTCATTGTCATTCGTGACAGTGGCTAGATTGGACTGTGTAAAAAATTGGGACTTTGTACGGGCGCTGATAACCCTGTAGTTGAGCGCCCCACAAACCAAACATCATCATATCTTAAGTCGCATCAGCTTTGTCCACTACAAGTTTTCTTAATACTGTCGTATTTTTATTTTTCCGCTCAGGATTCGCACTACATTAATATTACCATAATGTTATAAGTCTCTTCTGGTTTACGAATGGGGCGCTATATTAAGTGTAGAATGAGTGTTTGCTTTGTTTTAGGGTGCAGAAACAACTGGGGTCATACGCGCCCAAGTCAAAACTATAGAACACGAAGACAGAGAGGAGTTAAAAAACGACTATACATCAATCCCAATTGACGTAATAGAAGACAGCTAAAAGAATGGATGTGGGAAAAGAGATACCGAGGACACCATACATAAAAGGAGGCCCAGAACTAAAAATTAAATGGCCTTCTCCATACTGCTACGACAGATAAAAAGCAAAACGCGCTCAACAGCCCAAGCATCATTTGCTAAAACGGCCAATAACTCAGACAGCAAACGCATGCGGAAACATAACTGGTTAAAAAATGGGCATTCCTTCAGGAACTGGTGGACAGTTAAAACGTGGGCGCAATTTGTACCAAGTGGTGGGGGAATGCCGCTTAACAAATGACGATGGCCCAAAACGCAACCAAGTTAACATGACCTCCTCCTGGCGGAAGGCCGAGAGGATGTCGTCCAAGCCGATGGGAGAGGTTTAATAATCCGGAGCTTATTCCCATGAAGAAAGGACCAATGGCGATGCCAAAGTGGCACTATCTCCTGACGGACGGCAACACGTAGATCATTGAAGGGAATATAGGAACTAGTGGGCTGAGATACAAGGACTGCAGCCTTGGCAGCAGCAGCAGCAGCCCCGTTTCCCAGGAACCCACGTAAACATCACAGTGGCTCCATAAGGAGTGAGCAAGTGAACTGAGAAGTGTGCCAGAAGCCGATATCGAAGAACTTTGATGCCAATGACGAAGGCACACTGACACCACCGTCAGTCCGTCAGTCTGAGAGCCACCAGCGTACACAAAGGTACTATCGCGAAGTTCCATGCAAACGTTGTGAAACTGAAGGCAATAGAGCGCAGCTAGAGTAGTGCCCTTAGGAAGCGAACGAAGGGCGAGGTTAACACAGGCCACTTCACGAAGCCAAGGTGGTGAAGGATTCACACCCACCGGGAAAGTTGCAGTTTGTGTGAAGTTAAGCCGCCGGAGCAAGTGCTAAAAGCGGACTCCAGGAAGTAACAGAGAAGAGGGACGTGCCCCATACTGGCAAGCAAAGGAATCATCGAAGAGGGAGGCATAGGATGGGTGGCCACGCATGGCCGACAAACGGCATGCATAGCTGCTGAGGAGAAAGTCACGGTGGTAGGACAGTGGTAGTTTAGCAGCTTCAGCATACAGAGTCTCAACTAAGCTGGTGTCAAAGGTGCCAGTGGCCAAATGGATGCCACGATGGTGGATAGTGTTGAGATGGCGTAAGAGGGATGGATGTGCAGATGAATACACAAAACACACATAGTCTAGTTTCAAACAAATAAGGGACTGGTACAAATGGAGGAGGGTGGTTCGATCTGCACCCCAGGAAATACCACTGAGGACACATTGATAATTGAGGGAATGCGTACAGTGGGCTGACAGGTAAGACACATGTGAGGACCAAGAGAGTTTCCCATCAAGCATGAGCTCCAGGAATTTTGTAGTTTCAATGAACGTATGTGTAACAGGCCCAAGATGTAAAGATGGAGGGAGAAACCAATTCAAACAGGCGGTTTTGTCAGTGGAAAAACGAAATCTGTTGTCGATGCTCAATGAGTAAAGACGATCAAGACATCGCTGAAGGCGCTGCTCAGTGAGACAGGTCCGAGGAGAACTGCAATAGATGGCAAAATCGTCAACAAAAAAGGAACCAGAGATTCCCAGTGGGAGACAGGCCATTATAGGGTTAATGGCGATAGCAAAGTGGACAACGCTCAGGATGGAACCCTGAGGCACACTGGTTTCCTGGATAAAGATGTCTGACAATGCAGAACCCACATGTACCTTGAAAACTTCTAAAAATTTCTCCCCTTTTTTATGCAGTGGTTTAACAATGGTATACCTCAGTCTATCTGGGCTAATACTATGCTTCGGAGAGCTATTACATATGTGGCTAAGAATCCCACTTATCTCTTGGGAACAAGCTTTTATTATCCTGCTGCAAATGCCATCAATTCCAAGTGAGTTTTTATTCTTGAGAGAGTTTATTATCTTCCTAATTTCAGCAGGAAATGTGGGTGTAATTTCAATTGTATCAAATTGTGTGGGTAAGGCCTCTTCCATTAACTGCCTTGCTTCTTCTAATAAACGTTTAGATCCTATTTTCTCTACAACATTTAAAAAATGATTATTCAAAATGTTTTCGAATTCCAGCTTGTTGTTTGTCAAGTTTCCATTCGCTTTGATGGTGATGCCATCATCCTGTACTCTTGGTTGCCCTGTCTCCCTTGTAATAATATTCCAAATTGTTTTGCTTCTTGTTATCAGAGGTATTAATCTCAGACATGATGCTCATGCTTCTGGACCTTTTAATAACCTTTCTTAATGTAGCACAGTAGTTTTTATAATACTTGGCTGTTTCTGGATCAATACTCTTTCTTGTTGGTAGATACAGTTCCCTTTTGTGGTTACAAGATATTTTTATTCCTTTAGTAAGTCAAGGTTTTTTGCATGGTTCCTTATAATTAGATTTAACTACTTTCTTTGGGAAACAGTTTTCAATTTTCTCTCACAAGTGTATGATGAAATAAGTTATATTTTAAATTAGCATCGATTTCCTTGTACACCTCATCCCAGCCTAGCTGCTGAAGATTTTCCCTGAAATTTCTAATTATTGAGTCATTAATTGAATGCACAACTTTGGAGGGTAGTTTTGAATTACTGAATGTTGCTATGTCATATACTGTAATTAGCTGAGCACCATGATCAGAAATGCCATTCTCAACAGGACAAGAATTTATGTTTTTAAACTTATCTTGGTCTATAAAAGTGTTATCTATCATGTGCTGCTGTCCTTTACTACCCGAGTTGCAAAATTAATGACAGATGTCAAATTGAAAGAACCGAGCAAGACGTCCATGTCATTCTTCCTATTACACTCTTTCAGTGAATCAACGTTGAAGTCCCCACAAATAATAATTTGCTTTCCCCTATCTGACAGATAGGACAATAAGGCATCCAAGTTTTCCAGGAATAAATGAAAGTTTTCTGAAGGGGACCTATATACTGTTACAATTATAAAAGAGCCCTCCTTCAGTTTAAGTTGACAGGCACATGCTTCTATATGTTGCTCTAGACAAAACTTTTTTGTATCTAAGCTTTTTACATAGTGATAACTTTTGATTTATATGGCAACTCCTCTTCTCACCTTATTCTCTCTACCCATAAGTGCATCTAGTTTATAACCACTGGTATTTACCTTTTCCATATCAGACACAATGTGATGCTCAGACAGGCATAGTACATCTATTACATTATCAGTTTCAATGTCATCTAAACAAACCAGGAGCTCATCTACTTTATTCTTCAATCCCGGAATATGGTAACATTACGTTTTACTTTACTTTTGTGAGAATCTACTTTTTTCTTTAATTCACCAATATTTTGGTTAAATATGGTAACATTATTATTTACTTTACTGTTGTGAGAATCTTGTGAGTTTTGGGCCTCTTTAGCACCTGTCTGCCTGAACTTCTCATTGGACACTGATATTAGTCTAAAAAAGAGGTACATCCACGAGTACTAGTGTCCCCCGTTATGGATTTCGCTAATAACCCTGCCAGTTTACCCTTCCCTTTCCTATTGAGGTGTTGGCCATACCTTGTGAAATCCCTCCTTTCAACAGCCTCGACAGGAACCAATCCAATCTCTGACAGAGTGGCCACTCTACGCAACTAATCCAAGTCCATATTTACCCTCCTGACAGAACGGTTCAACTGGGGCTGATCACGCTGCACGAAAGCAGGGACCATCCCAACATTGGTATGGGTCGTTGCAGAGGCTATTTTCACCAGGTCACACTCAATACTGTAGCCCTGATCCCTATCAATACTGTTTCCCACAACAACCCACTGTCATCGCATGATCCTGCTTTGAGAAACCCTTGCACAAGGAACCTATATCCTCTACCACCTGGTTAAGACATACAAATGGCTTGAAAAAGTTTGTAACCTGGTACCTGTCACCTAATTCTTCCTGCAAAATCTGGCCCACACCTCTTCCATAGCTGCTACCTAGCAACAGAACTTTCCTGTTACTTTCTACTTTTTTTTTGAAACAGTTGGTTTCCTAGTGAGATTCTGTTGCATCTTAACTACATCTGCTTCTACTGGAGCCTCTTCCTTACTTAACTGTGGTAGCAAGGCAAATCTATTGGTTGTGCCAATTGGGAAACTGTCAGACACTGTTCTCTTTCTGTGGTCCCTGTTCCCAGCTACCACTTTCCACCGCTGTTTACCCTCCTCCTCCCTTAACCTCTTCAGTTCCTCCCTCGCTCTGTCCAAATCAGCCTGAAGGGCTCTAATTTTCTTCTCCTGTTCAGCTATAATCCAATCTCTTGAGAAAAGCCTGCAAGAGAATGGAAGAGTCTCGTTTGCTTCCCCAATTCCCAAGCCGCTACAATTTCCCCAATGAAACCACCTGTCACAACAGCTGCACAAACCCCTGAACTAACTTTCCTATTGCAGCTCACACACTTAGTATCCATGGTAGTTTGGAAATTAGTTAAGAGATTTACTAAGTGATAGCGATAATATATTAAATACAGATGTAAAAGGATACTAAATATGTTTTGGAAACTAATATGTAAGTAAATTATTAGCAAATGCAAATGCATCATCACACCAGACACAGAAAACAGCGTCGTGATAAATCATGACACAGCTGAAAATTTGAATCTGCAACTCTCAGTGGCAGATAACAAATAAAAGACAAGTTGAATCAGGGTGTGAGTACAGACACAATTAATGTAGAATCTGACGGATCCCCAGAATCTAAGTGTGAAGTACTGTCACACTTAAAGAATACTTGCCAGGCTCTAAAATCCAAATTAAACACAATTACCCAGATGTATGACGAGGAGACAAACGTAAAGGAAGTAGCAAGGTGTGAAAATGAGGATTTAAAATCTAGATTGGTTACGGTAGAAGCTGACCTAGAAGCAGAGAGAATACAATTGGACAAATTAAAAAAGGGAAGTACTTCTCCCAAAACTCTCAATGAAGACCATCAAATGTTGATGGAAGATGACGCAACTATGGGTGTCCATAAACATCCAGTTGTGACAGAACAAACACACATACATCGGTTAAATTACGAAGTAATTGAGGACATATTAATAGAGGAAGTCGAAGACAAGAGTACTTCAGAGGTGAATCCGATACTTCGTGTAACAGTCAAGGGTATTGTCGTATACGTAATAGTAGAAAGTGCGAGTGAGTAACGGCGATATCAGAGCCGTTATTCAATCGTTGCAATGCTGACAATGACTTATTCGAACAGAACAACTATCCAGAGGTGTTAAAGTGGAAAGGCGAGAACTCGGTTGACATTTGTCAGCATTATTTGCTGAAGAATGACGTGCTGTTCGACAGACACATTGGGTAGAACTCTTGCAGTGGGCATACGGCAATTAATCATGAAAACAAAAATATAAATGGATCACAGATGATACAGCAGATCAATGTTTCAGGTAGTAGCAGTTCTCAAGAGGCAGACAGGATGAGCCACAAACATGTAAATATTCAAATATAGGTATAATACTACTAATCATTTAAATCATTAAAGTTGGTCAAAAAATAAAAGAAAACTAATGGCATGATGTACTAATTAACTAACCTACATATCATCAATCAATGAAGGAACCATTATAAAATAAAATAACTTAGGTTGTAAATGATAAATCTCTGTAAAGTACTGGAAAAAAGAAACTATTTAAATATTCATTGTATAATTCATATAAATATTCGATGTAAAGTTCATTGTAAATTTAGATAAAGAAACTTGTAAGTAGTAGTAACAAGGTGAAATAGAGAACGCACGCAGCACCACATCACTACAATCTTCTGGTGAAGGAATATGAGCTAACAACAGAAGCGGAAAGTTGACAGGAAGCTAGAGTCTGAGTATGACAGTTTATATGATTACACAATATGGCATTGGCGACAAACCGGAAACCAAAGTAAGCAATTTACTGACTCACACTTCACATTAGTGCAGAGACTGAGCCAGGTGTATTTTGAAGAATATTGTCCCACGCCTCATTCCAATAGCGAGAGGATGGGGAAAACCAGCAGCAGAAAGGGGCAAAGGAGCCGCACCTGTTAGGAAAGCGAAGCAAACCCATTAGCAGCAACACAATAGAAGCATCTAACAATAGCAAACCATCAGTAACAGCTCTGTAGTACAACTGCCTGGAAAAATAAACTTGGGATATTTCTCTCAATAACAAATGGAGAAGCTGATAACTGAAAACAGATGTATCACTTCCAAAATTATCCATTCAAACTTGACCATATCTCATAACAACATTACTGATAATCCTTCCGAATAACTTTCACTGAATAACATATCCTATCCCTATGCCTGAGAAGTTGCAAGTTCCAAGAAAGAAGACATGAAGACACTGTAAGAAATGAAGAGAAGAAAGGTTCCCAAGATGAGGGCAGAAGACAGCAAGTTTCCTTTCTAAATCCTATACCTTAAACCAGTGTGAGATTTGGCAGAATCAGCTGAAAGAAATATCCAACAAAACCATGGCAGTTATTTCATTCATACCATCAAACAAACCAGAGGCGGTCAAACCATCAAGTAAGAGTACGCAGAATGGGGACATCAAACTGGAGCAATCATCGAGGGGCTATACTCTCCAACCTCGATAGCAATGACGCCAATAAAGGACTTTTCCACCTATGTTGTTAGATCATGGCATTGCCTTGGAAGAGCAATTGGCGTCAAAACAATACAACATGGAATTGACCATGTAATGGCATTTGTGATCGAACACTCAGAACTGTAAATGTCGATAATCTTCATCAACATTGCGCCGAGTCAACAACTGACTAGCAGCATCAACCACCACTGATCGACAGCAGCATCGGGAAGAAAATCCAACTCAAAGTTTAAAGTGTAAAGTGCATGAGGAAAGAAAGTGATGCATGTGAGAAAATCATTGTAATATTTTAAAGACTGCAAAATATAATCACTTCAGCAAGGAGTTGAGATGCCCATAAATATTCAGTTGCACCTGTACCACTGAGAATTTGTACTTCATGTGTTTCATTTGTATTTTGTTTTTCAATTTGTAAATTGTTAGAGTATATTCATAAATGTACCATGTTTTATATTTTGTATTTCATGTGTAAATTTGTAAATATCCATTCAATCTAAATATTTTAATAAGAATGTGTGTATTGTAGGTATTTGCGAAACATGTTTTTAGTGAGAAATAATGCGAATGAATAAAGTTTGTGTTATGCAAAAATATTAACTATTTTAAATTTGATGACAATTCAATATTGATGTAGTATTTATGTGTTGAGAATAGAGATAAGAGAAACAAATGCTTCCTTAACTTCACTCATCTTTCATAATCATCAATATTAGGGATGTTTGAGAATTGTGGAACACATGAAGTTATTGTAAAGAGAGAATCCGAAGAAAGTATGAAACATTTTAATAGAAGAGAGAGAAGAACGTAGTAAGATTAGTCAAAGAACTACTATAAAGGACTGTAAAGCCATATAATAATCATCTAAATAGAAAATTCCATGTAAAGCAACACATTTCAAATGAAAATAGAATATTAAAACGTGCAACATCTAGTACAAGATAGACCAGTGGCTGAACAATGATTAAAATTAATTGAATTTATAATTTTGCACTGCAGTGAGCAATGCCTCAACCATTGATCACAGCAGCACAAAATTAATTCAGAAGGGATGGCATGTGTAAGGCGTCCGGATTTTACAAACCTAACATGATCTTGATTCATAATGACAGTATGATATCCTCAGAAAATAATAATATATTATATCAACAAAAAGCAATTGCTGTAATCTCATGTACCGAAAACTAACAAAACAATATCTACCAATATAAGGACAGGGGCATGTATAAGTAAGTTAAAGTGAAATGCATTTTGGAGATGAACAGAGTAGGTGGTTAATGGCATTAGAAAACCCCATTTCACAAGAGAACGGTGAGCTTCAGTGCAGAAAGGGATATTTACGTAAATACGCCCAGGACAGAGGGTAAGTGGCTGGATGACTTTAACAGGGCTAGGCAGCAACCGAGCAAGAAAAATAAAATTCACTTCTAACAAGACGGCAATTGGCTGAAGCCATACTGGGCAATGCAGATGCGACACGATGGGCAGATCCCATTACATAAAAGCATTTTGAGAACTAAAATTTCTAGAAATCGCTCTCATCCACAGCAGAAGGCACAAGTGTGTGGAAAATACCAAGGGTGTTGAGAGCTTTGCTTCTGCGAGGTGTGGACGGTATGCTTCACGTATCGTGGTGACAGATAGCAAAGAGGTAGTTGATTATTCCAGTGGGAATTTTTGTGGGCAAACAAACCCTTATCGAGTGTGCAATAGCCATTATTTCGACTAGGGAAAAATTAATGTTCTACGGAATGCAGGAAAGTTGAGACTGAGTCAATTCAATCAAGGCCAGATTAGGGTTTCAGATCCGGCATGGAGGCAATGTCGTTGCAGATCCCTCTTGGTAAAGTACCATTGCGCATTAGGCCACAGTAAATGTTGAGTTGAGATTTTGCTAACTTGTGTATGCTTTGACCACTGAATATCAAAAGCTATGATCCTAACCTACCGTCACATTGAATACATGATAGTAATTCATTGGTTTAAAAAGTAAAATTATTCGCCACAAACTCAGTGCACTGACCAGCTACGCCATCGTAGATGTAAGTTAGCTGAAGAAGTTAGCTGCCCTGTGATAAAAATTTTCATATGTAGAGATAACGATTTTAATAATCGCCAATTCATTGTCCAAGAGTTAAATATGTAATTGAACATGATAGTTGTGTATCACTTGACCCCACAAAGCACAGTGATAAATAATATGCAGAATGAAAAAGGGAATAGCTCGTTTGTCTTTCTAGAATAGATACCAATCTCTCACTTTTATTAATTCATGCATTCTAGTTAGGTGACAGCAGCATTTCCAATTATTTTTGTTACGATCTGCACCTAATATTAGCTGCCTTACAAGGCCAGGTTCATACCTATTAGAGTGTCTGTTTAACACCCTGGGCTTTGGAAGACAGTTCAGATGTTTTGTCCATTTGTGCTTCTCACAAATGGCGACGCCTGCCAGGATTCGAAATTACAGCATTCTGATAGATTGAGGGTTTGCTTTTGATAGGTACAAACAAAATAATCCTCCCAAAAAATAAGTTGACGGAAAGCGGGACAAATATTTAAATGTGACTCAACTATGTAGTAAGTTTAGATAGAATTTTATTCATCTATTTCTTATTTGCTGGCGCACCACATCGTTGAATTGGGTTCTGTTGAGTTCTGACTCAACTCCAGTAACCAAAAGGCTGAATAAAAGACGATGAAACGGGGTCAATTATGGAATATAGGACCGTGGATGATATTTTGGGGTAGAATCAAGTCATATGATCAGATGTTAATGCATAGTCAGCTTCGAAAAATTAGCGAATAGCAACGTGTAGTGGAACCCTAAAAAATAATGCAAAATAATAGATCAAGACAAAGAGAAGTCATGGAAGATATTGATGGGATCGAGTTGGTCACGCAAGAGGTACAAACGAGACCGAAATTGCAACACATGATGTTCAATATGGTCCAAAGAATGGACATGAGAACGGCGTTGCTAATGAATCAGATGCTGAGTCTGTTTATAGAGATATACAGCATATTGAACCAAATGTAATCATATTGTATCAGGTAGGCTTGCAATTGCATGAAAGAATGAGTGTTAGTGTTCCTACATGATGCTCAGAAGTGAAGCAAACGGTTCACGAATAACGAGATAGGGAACGGTGACATCAGATGGCAACAGGCGAAAATGATGTAGATGAAAACGCCAACATATTTGGAATGTTGCAGTGTTTATTACAATAATCTCAGGAATCGCAGCGTTTATTACAACAATCTCAGGAATCTGAAAAGCTTTTAGAAGGGCGAATAACACAAAGGCAAAAAGAATTAAAACTGGGGCTGAAAGAAACTAACAACGAAATACAAAAAACGCGTGACAATATTCAAGGCCAATTAGATCAAATGTGAACTGAAGATAAGGAAGCGTAAATCATGTTTCATACGCTCGTTACAGGGCACAAAACGCAACAAAGTGTCATAAAGGTTAAACAACAAGTCGAAGCTTTTGCCATCAAAGCGACGACGAAAGCGAAACATGTTATTGCTGAGACGACGTGAACAAAAGCAGCATTAAAGAAATTAGATGCTCGTATTTTAAAAATACAAGTGAAAAACGAACACCAATTTCAACAGCTGAAATCGGAAGTTTTACGTTCGATCTAAAGTCGAGGTGACATACAAAGTGTTACTGAGGAGTCGCAGAGAACGACAGAATCCACTTTAGTGTCGGTAGATACTACTGTGAAGACTCCAAAATCAACAGTTGTCGATAATATGACAGAAAGGGTTCGTGAAATTACGTGTGATGTAAGATGGAAAGTCACATGTGGATGTCTGTCCGAAACCGAAAAACCGTGTGGAATGAAAAAGGGAATAGCTCTTTTGTCTTTCTAAAATAGATCCCAAACTTTCACTTTTATTAATTTATGCCTTCTAGTTATGTGACAGCAGCATTTCTAATTATTTTTGTTATGATCCGCACCTAATATTAGCTGCCTTACAGGGCCAGGTTCATATCTATATATTATAGAGTTTCTGTTTAACACCCTGGGCTTTAGAATACATTTCAGATGTTTTGTCCATTTGCGCATCTCACGAATGGTGACGCCTGCCAGGGTTCGAAATTACAGCATTCTGATAAATTGAGGGTTTGCTTTTGATAGGTGCAAACCAAATAATCCTGCCAAACAATAAAATGGCGCAAAGTGGATAAAAATTTAAATGTAAGTCAACTGTGTAGTAAGTGTAGATAGAATTGTATTCATGTATTTCTTATTTGCTGGCGCACCACATCGTTGAATTGGGTCGTGTTGAGTTCTGATTCAACTGCAGTAACCAAAAGACTGAATAAATGACGAGGAAATGAGTTCAAATATTGAATATAGGATCGTGGATGATATTTTGGGGTAGAATCAAGTCATATGATCAGATGTTAACGCGTAGTTAGGTTCGGAAAATTCGCGAACAGCAACGTGTAGTGGAACCCTCAAAAATGATGGAAAATAATAGATTAAGACAAAAAGAAGTCATCGAAGATATTGATAGGATGGAGTTGGACGCGCAAGAGGTACATCAGCGTGAACAACACGAAACAGAACGCGCAGAAATACCAAATGAGACCGAAAATGCAACAAATGATGTTCAATATGGTCCAAAGAATGGACATGAAAATGGCGTTGCTAATGAATCAGACGCTGAGTCTGTATATAGATATATACAGCTTATTAAACCAAGCGTAATCATATTGAATCAGGTAGGCTTGCAATTGCATGAAAGAACGAGTGTTAGTGCTCTTACACTATGTTCAAAAGTGAAGCAAACGGTTCACGAAAAACGAGATAGGGAATGGTGACATCAGATGGCAACAGGCGAAAATGATGTAGATGAAAACGCCAACATATTTGGGATGTTGCAGCGTTTATTACAACAATCTCAGGAATCGCAGCGTTTAACAAATGAGCAAAAGGAATTAAAACTGGGACTGAAAGAAACTAACAACGAAATACAAAAAACGCGTGACAATATTCAAGGCCAATCAGATCACATGTGAACTGAAGATAAGGAAGCGTAAATCATGATTCAAACGCTCGTTACAGGGCACAAACATTTAAGAACAGACGTTGACACTGTCAAAACAGACATGGTTACGTTGCATGAAGTTACGCAACAAAGTGTCATAAGGTTAAACAACAAGTTGAAGCTTTTGCCATCAAAGCGACGACGAAAGCGAAACATGTTATTGCTGAGACGACGTGATACAAAAGAACGACAAAAGCAGCATTAAAGAAATTAGATGCTCGTATTTTAAAAATACAAGTGAAAAACGAACACCAATTTCAACAGCTGAGATCGGAAGTTTTACGTTCGATCTAAAGTCGAGGTGACGTACAAAGCGTTACTGAGGAGTCGCAGAGGAAACAGAATCCATTTTAGTGTCGGTAGATACTACTGTGAAGACCGCAAAAACAACAGCTGTCGTTCTGCAGCAGTAAGGATAATATTTGTGAGATATTCCACTTGGTCATCACAACTGGGGAAATATTGTTCTTTGAAGGTCGCCTGGGAGGAGTAAAGCCACCAGTCAGCCTTAGTAAGCTGCCATTTGGATGTGCACACAGGTGGGGTAGGAGTCAGCAAACAGACAACACGTGGTAAATGATCGCTTGAGTAGGTGTCAGAAAGGATGAACCACTCAAGACGACGGGCAAGCTGGGCAGTGCAGAAGGATAGGTCCAAATGTGATTAGGTGTGTGAGGAGTAAGAAAGGAATGTGGAATCTCCAATGTTAATGCAGTCGAGGTTGAGTTGCTTAAGAAGATCAGTCAAGAGGGCACCTCTCTGACAGTTTCTGGGAGAGCCCCAAAGGGGATGATGCACATTAAAGTCACTGAGTAGCATAATGGGGGAGGTAGCTGCCCAGTAAGCCGAAGGAAGTCTGCCCTGGTGACACTGGTATGATGGAGGGACATAAATGGTACAGGAGGAAAAAGTCAGGTGAGGAAGGGAAAGGCAAATTGCAACAGCTTGAAGATGGGTAGTCGGACTGAATATGAAAATCAATCCCACATGAGCAGCATGACGCCCCCATGAGAGGGAATGCCGACCTCAGGCGGAAGGTCAAAACGAACTAGGAAGAAACGTGAAAGCTCAAAGCAGATGTGAGGACGAAATTTTGTTTCCTAAAGGCAGAGTATAAGGGGACCCTGTGATGCTAAAAACAATGTAAATCCTCTTTGTGAGATCGAAGGCCGCGAATGTTCCATCTGAGGAGAGCCATGATGAGGAACAAATGAAGGGGTGTCACCTTGGCGGCTGCTGAATGACAGCCTGCGAATACTAGCTGCTACAGGCCACAGAAGCAGTAGGATCCTGCTACTTGAGGTCCACAGAAGCATTGGATTGCTCATGCTGTTGGTCTGTGGAGTCCAATGGAGAAAAACGGTTGGTGCTGCACACCAGCAACATGGAGGCCGGCTGGGTTAAGATATCATGTGGCAACATTGTCGAAGAGGGTCTTTGAGTCAGCAAATGAGAAGACCTTTTGCCTTTTCTGGACTTCTTCGAGCCTTTCCGGTTAGCAGAGGAAGATGTTGGTTGGCTGGAGGAACATAGGAAGTCTTCACAGGAATACTCCTTCTGTCCTTTCCAGCCTATCAGTTGGGTAGCTGCTGGCTTCGCCCCTTGAGGTGCGGTTTTGATGGCTTGTTGTACTGCTGGACGAGGGGATGGTGATGCTACATTGACACTGAGTGGTTTCACAACCTCAGAGCTGAATTTGAAGTCGCATTTCTGCATGACCATATCCTTCATGGAGCGAGAGATAGCAAGAACAGAACTATAAGTGCCAGACGGGACAACACAGGGTTTGCGACTAGCCAATAACTTGCAAGCGATGTTGTAAGGCACTTCTTCCTTTACATGGATCTCCTGGACAGCCTGCTCATCAAGATACATAGGACAATCCCATGAGGAGGTGGCATGGCCGCCATTGCAGTTGATGCAGCAAGTAGAAGAAGGTGTACAATCGCCCTCATGCACATCCCTACCACAGGTTATGCATTTGGCTGGGTGTCGACAAGACGTTCTAGTGTGGTTGAAACTATGACACTGGTAGCAGCGCATCGGGTTCAGAGTGTACAGTTGGATTGTGATAATTTCATAGCCTGCTTTGATCTTGGACAGGAGCATCACTCTGTCAAAGATGAGAAAAAGAGTGCGGGTGAGCACTAAGGAGGAATCTACCTTTTCCATCATCTGATGGATGGCAATGACGCCCTGATCAGAAAGGTATGATTGGATTTCAGCCTCAGTCAGACCGTCGAGCAGCCTAGCATAAATAACGCCTCAGGAAGAATTCAGAGTTCTATGGGCCTCAACACGAACAGGATACCCATGAAGAAGCGAGGTGGCGAGCAGTTGTTGTGCTTGAGAATCAGAAGTAGTCTCAAAAAGCAAAGTGCAATTCCATATATGAGAGCAGGATTTCACAGGGCCGGCAATTGCGTCAGCATCTTTCTGAATAATAAGCGGATTTACCATTGCGAAGAACTGACCGTGTTCAGTATGTGAAACTACAGGGAACTGTGGTGCACCTGGAAGGGTCTTTGAATCGTTAGCCTCATTCCATTTACGTTTCATAGACGTTGATTGTGAAGATGATTGGCTCAGTGTGAGAAAACCCCCTGTGATTGCCAGCATCTCCGATGGCACACTCCTTCTAGCTGGAGGCCCCCTTCACAACAGGGCGCACCCACCTTAGGTGATTGTTCGCACCTGAGGTCACACCTCCCGAACACATGGCAGAGGGACCAATCAGCAATTTGGGAAGGTAGCAGATCAGGCAGTCAACCCTCCTTGGGCCTCGCCTGTACCAGGAGGTACGTGCGAACCCTACCTGTAGACGTGGGGCTGAGAATTACGCGTTACCCAGTCACCTATTACACGGCAGACGCATGCGCCAGCCGTCAGGAGTGCACAGGGAGGAAGAAGGAGAAGAGGAACCTCAAACGCTGAAGCAGAGGAATGAGAGTAGGAGGGAAATAAATAAAGGAAAAGGAAGCGAAAAACCGTGGTGAGACTGTTCTTACATCAGCGACGGACATTGCGTAACATTTCCAATAACACCCCAGACATGTCCCCCGACGGAGGGGAAAAAGAATAGCAAGTGGATAAATATGCAGCACAGAAGGGAAAAGATGCTGCAAAGGCAGGGGCCCTGTGGTACCCAAGCATGAACCTGCCCCCTGGGGGGAGGGGGTTGGGGGTAGAATGAATAGCCATGTAATTTATTTCTGAGTGTTACCTGTTTTACGTTTTTCGCCCAACAGAAACTGTACCTGTGATTGACAAAGAGATCCTTGTTTACGCATTAATAATAAAGAGAAACTGGCTGATTCTGTCTCTAACCTAATACAATCTAACTTGGTGTAAGCTGATCTAGCCTATCATGTGATGCGACTCAAGTGAGTAATCATAGCTCAAATGAACCAGTAGATCTTCCGTTACCCAGTTTTTCTTAATTTTAGCTGACAACATTTTCAAACTTGCGATGTACTGCGACCTTCACTTTTACTTTCTAGCTCCAAGGACTCATATTTTGGTACAAAC
The DNA here is from genome assembly GCF_023898315.1 of Schistocerca nitens. Taxonomy (NCBI): domain Eukaryota; kingdom Metazoa; phylum Arthropoda; class Insecta; order Orthoptera; family Acrididae; genus Schistocerca; species Schistocerca nitens. Next base: position 435,599,741 of record NC_064617.1, read on the forward strand.
ATTGTTTCTGTCGAAATTAATAACAGATAATGTACTTCTTTTACAAGCAGATACATATCTTTTAATTGCTTTCTGCAATTACCAAATATGCATGTGTAATGATTATCAGGCTGGTCGGTGCGAGAGTGTAAGGTAAATGTGGAAAAAAGCTTGTGTTGTGTAACGGTCACCTTGGGTTATCTTCCTGAATGAATGCTACTTTAGAAGCTCATGCTTATCTCTCGAGAAATCTTGATCGTCGCCCATAAGTGCAGATTAGCTGTTGCGTCTATTACGCCAGTTTATTCGAGGCCTTTCAGAAAAGTAATGCCTCCGATTTTTGTATGCGAAATCTATTAAAGCAGTTTAAACATAACTTACGTTATTAATTTATTGATACCGCCACCGTAGAATATTTGACTTTTTTGACGGAGCCACAACCTCACCCCTACTTAACCGCTTTATCACTATCAAAGGGAAGTCCTCGAAGATGTTCTTTAAGTTTTGGAAACAGATGAAAATCGATTGGAGCCAAGTCGCGACTGTATGGAGGACGATGGATGACAGTGAACCCAAGGCGCCAGATTGTTGCAGATGTCAAAACGCTCTGTGTATAGCATTGCCATACTGAAGAAGAGAGTGTTCTATGTGTGGGCGAACTCTTCCAAAGTGAAACTCGGTTATAGCTCCCTGTTTCTCAGGCACCAACATAGTTACGTTACACATTGCCAAGTTACACGCTACAATTCGGAGCTGCAAATATATAGACATGAAGAATAATAATATGGAATGTTAATAGTTTCGTTTTATTTAAACTTCAAGAGTTTTCGCATTCGAAATTCGGAGGCATTACTTTTCAGCACACCCTCGTACATTCTTAGCTGGGTGTCTAAAACCATTCCGTAGTTAAACAATGTGCTGACGATGAAAAACTTTCCACGATAACTCCTTTTTGTGACCAATTCATGCAGATACCCGCCTTACGATCCATTGCTTACTATTACTATACCAGCTGGCAACCACTTTGAGTTGCTGCAGGAGTACCTGATTTGCAAATGTGTCTGAAGGTGGTTAGCTGAGACACGAACCAAGTTATAGAGTCAGAGTCGAATCCAGGCTTTAGGTCTTTGATGAGGAGGGAGGGTCTGAGCTCATAAAAATTTTGTATCATTCTCTAGAATAAACGAACAAGACCCGAGGGGGGATGCATCTCACTCCACACCACTCCCCCTAGATTTGCCTGTGCAAAAAGTGCTTATTCCGAAGAACACAATTAAAGAGTTTGATATACAAGCGCAGAAAATGTTTGTTCAGTTTTTCTGGCACAGAGTGCACGGAGTCAAACTTCATGACGTCGAGATTAATTGTAAAAGACTGTGGTGATTTAAAATATGAATAAACTGATTTTTATCAAGTCTTTTGTCATGAAGTAAACTGTATCATTTTTGGAGATGGTAAGACACTGTAAGTTTATAAGTAGTCACGCATCTTCTTTGTAACATTGGTTCTGTTTTTTTGGTAATAAGCTTAAAGTTCCAACAGACCTTACTAGTATTTCGGAGAGTCGCCCTTTGAGTGTACAGCTCCGCCACCAAACGCACTTCTTATTGTTCATCAATCTTCCGACTGGGTTAATGCAATACGTCACGAGCTCCTCTCCTGTACCAACCTTTTCATCTCAACGTAGCATATGGAGCCAATGTTCTCTGTTATTTCTTGGATCTCGTATTCCAATCTGGGTCTTCCCCTACCGTTTTTACGCCGGCCGCGGTGGGCGAGCGGATCTAGGCGCTTCAGTCCGGAACCGCGCGACTGCTACGGTCGCAGGTTCGAATCCTGCCTCGGGCATGGATGTGTGTGATATCCTTAGGTTGGTTAGGTTTAAGTAGTTCTGAGTTCTAGGCGACTGATGGCCTCAGATGTTAAGTCCCATAGTGCTCTGAGCCATTTGAACCTACAGTTTTTACCTAACCTACAGGCCCTTCTATTACCAGGGAAGTTATTTCCTGATGTCATAACACATGTACGATCATCCTGTCCTTTCTCCTTGTCAATATTTTCACGTAATACTATCGTCGCCAATCCTGCAGAGAACATCCTCATTTCTAATCTTCTCAGTCCATCTCATTTTCAGCAAGAAAACAACCGCTTTTTTAAGCTTGTACTTAATTAAAGCGTTAAGTTTATCAGCCTGAACCGTATCAAATTCAGTACTGCTAGTCTTTAAGAAACATTGATGCATTTTTCTTCGTTTCTCTTTGTGAGTGACGACCAGCACATGTCTTTATCAACTATAATAGCAACGGTGTCATTCACTGAGTTTCTCCTCATATCGCTAGTGTGTCTTTTTGTGAGTACTCCCCCGTTGAAATGAAACGTAAAGAGAAAGAAAGAGGGTTAGACTTTAACGTGCCGTTGACAGCGCGGACATTAGAGACGAAGGTGGAGGTGGAGGAAATCGGCCATGCCCCTTTCGAAGAAACCAGCCCATTTGCCTGGAGCGATTCAGGGCAATCGTGGAAAACATAAACCTGGATGACCTCCCTCGGTGAAATGAAATGTAATTATGCGGTATCACCAGATGCCGTATTTCAGTCAACTCATATGTCTCGATCATGCTGGTTATAGTGTATTTTAATAAGTTGTTCTTAAGAATGTTTATCGTCTCTGTGACTGGAACGGTCGTATGGAGGCTCATAATATCAAATGAAACAAATTACCTGATTATTGTAATTTTAATGTTTTTAATGGCATTAAGCTAATTCTTGGGTGTTTCTGACGATGAATTTAGTTTCATGCGAACATACAAGCTGTTTGTTACTTACACGATTGTTCTTCATGCTTAACATACACGTACGGCTTCCTATCCGTTTAATAATTGGACGAATCGGTGTTTCCTCCTTATGAATCATGAGTTCGACTCTCCTAAGATTTCATGTATGAGAGGGATTCATTACTACGCAATCTTTAATTTCCTTTTCTGTGATAATGGAACTGCCTTTTTTTAAAGTTTCTTCTTGATTAATACATTAAATTTGTTGGTTGCAACCTTATCAAGTTCAGTAACGTTAATCTTTAAGAAAAATTGATGCATTTCTTTTTCGTATCCTTCGTTACGGATGACGACCAACGTATTGTCTTTGTCACCTATAATAGCGTTGGCATCATTCACTTTGAGACAGTTATTAATCTCTCGTACTGTATCGCACTCTTTCCTGTTCACAACTAACAATTTTTTTTCTCGCAATATCTGCTAGTGAGCTCATTCTGTTCGCAAATTGATAATGTGCCATGTCAGCGCAACCTTAGTACTACCATAAAAAGCTAACTCCATGTATTTATTTTTAAATACCGTAACTCAGGTCAATATTCAATATATAGCTCTCCTGCAGTGTGTTCTTCCATAGTGTGGAGAAAAGTGTTTACAGACTTCTTGGAAATGTCTGCTACTGCCGATGACTTTCAAGGTGAGTTGATACATGCAAACCATTCCGTATAAGAGTTCAGTTTTACAAACTTTTTCGTCAGCCATTGGAAAACGAAAAGAGGCTATTTCTGTAGATTACAGGGGTAAGCTTCTGACAGCACACATACCTGTAGAGGCAAACGGAACAACTGTAATTGTAGAAAAAGCGTCTTATTAATGAAATTAAGGACATTTGTGAATTGTTTAGTGAAACAGACAAAGTTTTATTTCCCATTACAACTTCATTTCTAAATAGCACACAGTCGTTCACAGTATTGTATTAAATGTGTCATGACTATTTTTTCTGACACCATTAAACTTAGAAGCTAGCGTTGAACTGTTTGAGCTAAGTACCTTGATTAGAAGCTATGTGTTAAAAGATTTCTAGGCTGTTGTAAAGATCTGTAATATTAAATAGTGAAAAATTGATCACTGCTGCTACCGCTAGCTCACTTACTTCGCGGGAATTTGCTCACTTAAAGACTGCAGCTGCAGCTTGAATAGTTTTGGCTCTGGGTTGTTAGTTAAGGCCCGGCAACCTGTCTAACTTAGGGCTAATTTAAATAATTCATAATTAATTAAAAACAGTGACTAGTGTTTAATTGTTGCGCATGGAAGTACTATAGGATGTACCCAGGATCAAAGGTGGATGGGGACAGATAAAATGAACGTTTATTGCCTCCGAAATATTAATTAAAACACTTGTGAACATAATAAAATGTGACGAGATCTGGTGCCTGACGTCTATTAAGTTCCACTCTTGATAAATCTTAAGCATTGGTTCTGAGTCCCCAAGGAAATTCGTAGCTTATGGAACACAGTGAACAAAGGATGAGCTAACCATACACGCACCTAGCATACACATGCAGTTGACAAGGTTTACACAGAGGACAAAAGAAAAGAACAAAAACTGTTCCCTCAACTTTCATACGCGGAATGAACATGTAAAGTAACCGTTGAAAGACACGAAACGAAGATCAAAACATGAGCTAAGAAACAGAATTTATTTTAATGCACTGTGTAAGATGAAGATTAAGGAACGTACAGCAAAAAAAGGGCTCAAATGGCTCTAAGCACTATGGGACTTAACATCTGAGGTCATCAGTCCCCTAGACTTAGAACTACTTAAACCTAACTAACCAAAGGACATCACACACATCCATGCCCAAGGCAGGATTCGAACCTGCGACCGCAACAGCAGCGCGGTTTCGGAGTGAAGCGCCTAGAACCGCTCGGCCACATGGGCCGGCGATGTACAGCACCTAAAGCCGTCGGCACACGGACCGTGCTGTCGAACGTTAACGTTGAGCGAGTCAAGTTCAACGTGCTGCTGAACGCTCAGGAACGATGCGACTTGTGCATACGGTACGTGGGACCCAACGTGCTATACGCGATCGCAACGCACTCCAGCGGCAGTTTGAGGGATGTTTCTAGTTCGTAAATCACACTGTTTACTCAACGGGCGCGCGTAAAATTCCCATGTTAGCTCTATTAAACCACACATTTCCTCCATCGTCCACGAAAAGGAAAGTACCGTGTCCAATCAATAAGGACACAGGCTTATAAAAGTTCCATTACAAACAGTGCGGTACAAATTTGGAACACTTCTCCGCATAAGATAAACATTATTTCATCATTCCCACATTTTATTAAAACCCCAAGGTCAGTCTTACTTGATCACTGTTCCTACCCAGTAGCAGAATCTTTGCAACATGTGAATTACGAAGCGTAAAAGAAAAAGGAGCAAAATATCTTTATACAAGTAGCGCAAGCTGTCCTGCAGATTAAGCCAATCGAACAAAGTCACCCCTCAAAACAAGGTGAACTTATATTTACATAACATCAAATATTATAACATATAGTTATATTAAACTAATAATGAAGTATCAGAACCTAATAAAAGCGCGAATGTTAGGAAAAAAAAAGTTGGATGTGTTGACACGCGAACCACTGCCTCAACAACAACTCATTACTGGAGAGAGACACTACTCATTACGCTAAACCAACTACTCGGTCCTGGCACTTAATCATATTATGTTAGCGCTTACTGAAAACGTTAATCGTAGATAATTATGTTACTAATTGAAATTTAATTATAACGAACTGTACCAAGAACAATGAGTTTTGGGTGGATCTTCAGTGTGTGGCTGCCTTCAAATGGCCTCCTCTCATAATACGCAAGTTATAGTAATTCTTTTGCCACCAATATGATGTTCCTCATTATGTTATTGGAACAAATCACACAACTAACAACGGGTTTTCCAGTGATTCTCAATTTGCTGGTGCTCGGAAACGGCATATATACATATAAGCTTGAAATGAATGCCAATATGGCGCCTCTCAAATCTGTACTGAAGGGAGACGGCGTGCGTGTGACGTAGGTGGCGTTGTGCCATCTCATTGGTCAACGTTCAGACGCACGCTCAGGATATCTGACATGCCAGATATTGCTCTGCACGCTCGGAAAGACTCCCGAACGTGCAATTCCACGCTATGACGTCAGAAACTCGGCACGCTCAACGCTCAACGTTCGGATGCACGGTCCGTGTGCCGACGGCTTAAGGCTCTTACACCAGAACACCGCCATATGGATGTAACGAAATGAAAGTAAGTGACGAACAAAAAGGAATTTCATACTTACCGGATTAGAATTGTACTAAATTTATATTACAGGTAGCAAGATGTGAGAGCTGGAGCCTCTTAAACATGGACACTAACACGTGATAGTAATGAAAAAAGCAAGTACCCAACAGTGGAAGGAACAGAACAAAACAGATTGAGAAATCAGTGGCAAAATCACAATGATATCATATAGCGGTAAGCAAAATGAGAAGCTGATTGAAATAAATCGTTACCCATTCCATAAACCTCCAAGCGTTCAAGTAACTAGTGGAATCAAAAAACAGCCTAAGAAATTTCCTGAATTTCGAGGTATTCAGCACTCGCGATATTAAAATAAAACTCGTCACATGAATTAATAGACTATAAGAGAAAAGCGTTAGGATTTCTTTTAGGATGAAAACTTACACAGATTCGAAAATTAATTACCCTACCGAGGAGAGGCTCTTACCAGCAACCTATTTCACCAAGCTCTAAGCGAACTGTGACGAGCTCCTCTCACAAACCGGTGTTTATTTCTCTATCGGAAGTGACTAGAGATGAGGCCTACTGTATTGTGCCAACCTAGACAAAAGGTCCGACCGAGGCAAAGAGTAACCTCTTTGTTACCCACATGGAGGTATAATACCTCCAGGGTTACCCAGCAAGCATGTACTAAGCAAAGACCTTGTAAAAAATAAGTACTAAGGTTGGCCATCTGTCACAACAGCAAACTATTCTACACACACACACACACACAGTTATTCGTTTTATTATTTCAGAAAGCAATAAAAAGGACAGGTACAGTGTAATATGGCACATGTGTGTGGGACTCAGAAAAGTAACAAACCTTAGTGGACTTTGAACAAGTGCATTTGAATTAGACGATTAGCAGAAAAGTTTAGTACAAAATATGAAAAATATGTAAACCGTGGCTGATCTGAGCGCTCTCAGCCGCTAACCCTTTTTATACCGGAGGAAATTTACTAACTTCACCGTAAATTGAATCGCCACAGATAATGAACTGAGCCTACTTCAAATAAAATCACTAGAAGAGGCTCACATAGAGATCCTTCAGTGCTAAATGTAATTTACAGTGTGTGCAGTGCTACGACCTTATACGTATGTTGTAGTCAATCGACGCAAAGCGTAGACAGTGAGTACAAGTAATTTATTAATAGCTAGGTCGGACGATCACGAAATTGTTTAAGGCTGTTTGTAGCACAAAGTCCGAAGATAACTGGTTCGCGTAAGTTATTGCCGGTTTCTATTGCGGGCGGAAGATTGGAGAAGTACGTTTTATCTTGACGTTATAGATCCAACGTATTAATGTCATATTTTGCCCACCTTTTAGCGGTCTTCTTAATCCGGTTCGCTATGCCGATTACAGACAAACTTTGCCTCTGTGTGGCTCAGGGACGCAGAACAAATCAATTCGTTCAGAATTCGTATTCAGAATCACTGCTCTAACATTTTACATGCGCCTGGAAGAATGACTGAACAAAGTGTATTCAAAATACGATAAATGAGTAAACTTTTTATGCTACTCACTTTTTTTTTTTACAACACCGATCTGGCAAGTAGCTGCGTGTTTCTCAACCAGAGATCGATACATATTGTATAAAAATGGTTGTATGTAACTGTGAATGTTCCACACCACCTCTTAAATCAAAAGGCCGATTTCAACCAAACGTGATACACGTATCTCTTGCTGTCAGGCAACAATCGCTGTGGGGGTAAAAACCACCTAAGTAACACAGTTGAGGAGATATGACACCCTAAACAACGAGATGCGTGAAAAACTCTTGCATTGTCCACTACTTTTAAATGTATTAATTCTTTGCTACTAATTTCATTTGTAACACTTCTGCAGTTAGTATCCACATATGCTGCCGAATGTACCTACAAAATTATATCACTGTACGGCACATATATCAGCAGATATGATCCAAATAATGAGATTCGCGAAAAAACTGCCGCATCACACATGACGCTTAAATTTATTACCTCTTTGCTAGTAACTCTATTCGCAACATATTTCGCATGTAGTATCCATATATGCCGCTGAATGTATCTACAGAAGTACATCACTGTACAACACATAGTTCAAGAGATATGATGTCATAAACACTAAGATGAGCGAAAAAATTTCGCATCGTGGATGAAGTTGTAATGCATTTACTATTTACTACTAACACCTAAGACATTCCTGCAGGCGAGTCAGCTTAAGAAAATCCCTGACACCTGGTAGGAATTTTGACAGTTTTCAACTGGGATGCGCAAACGGCTGTAAGCGAAAACATTAGCCGTCTGTAGAGCTACGAAGAAACGCTGCCAGAGGGGCGCTCTGTCAATGACTTCATGGTGATTTGCAGAGAATAGATGTAGATGTAGATACAGGCTAGGCATGTGATACATGATTGTAGGAGCCAATGAGTAGCAGTGCATGCTGAAGATGATGTGAGGATGTGAATTTAACTCCCATCTGTATAGTTCAGAGAATCTGGTGGTCGAGGGAAGAATTCAAAAGGCCTGGGTTGTGAAGAAATTATTGAAACTGAGCATGTTGTGCTCAGCTGCATGTTGTGTCACCAGGTGGTCAACTTTGTTCTTGGCAACAGTTTGGCGATGACCATTCATCCTGGTGGACAGCTGGTTGGTAGTCATACTGACATAAAAGCTTTGAAGTGTTTGGAGCATACCTGGTACATCACATGGCTCCTTTCACAGGTGGCCCAGCTTCTGATAGGTAGAATAAACCTATGACAGGACTGGAATAGGATGTGTTGGGTGGGTAGTATGGGCAGGTCGTGCACCTTGGTCTGCCACAGGACTATGATCTGTGTGGCAAGGGGCTTGGAGTGGCAGTGATACAGGAATGGACTAGGATGTTGATTGAGTTGGGTGGCTGACAGAACACCACAGAGGGGTGGAAGGATTTTGGCTAGGATGTCCCTCATTTCAGGGTATGATGGGAGATAATCAAAGCCCTGGGTGATATTGAGGGTGGGAGTGTACCCCTCTGCACTTTTTAGCTGATTATTTGGGTTGGTGGGAGGATTTGGACTGTGTGAGTAAATGGCATTTCAAATCTGTTTGTGGGTTAGTTTTAGGGAGTATTGCCTGTTTGTGAAAGCCTTCAGGAGGTCTTCAGCGTACTGGGCAAGGGAATTCTTGCCACTGCAGGCATATTGGCCGTGGTGGGTAGGTTGCACCTGCAGAAGGACGAGCACCTGCAACAGCAGCAGCACACAACATGGCCCAACTGAGGAAGCACATGAGCTTATGGCATTGGTGTCCTTTCTGATAACTGGAAGGATGTTCAATTGGGTGTGCATGGTAAACAGCCCTTGGTGCCCTGTACGATACTCCAGGTGACCTCGCCTCCTGTAAAGTCACTATGTGTTGCCAATGTTGACAATTCCAGTGCAGTGGTGTCATGCTGCTGCCCATGGCGAGCTCAGCAGGTTCACAGCACTTGCAGCATCATAATTCCCTCCAGTGACATTTTTTGGGTACTCGGTGTCATTCTCCACCTCCTCATTGGGCAAGCAAGTGGTTCTGCCCTGACTGACATTTGTTGCATATTTGTCACAACTGCCCACTCATGGAGGCCATGCATGTGTTACGCCAGTGGATAGGTCATTTAGCAACTGTTTGCGACAATCAGTGAGCGATTAGGCAGCCATTGGACACTCTAGGACTTTCTTTGAAGCCATAGCTGCATCCTATGCCCTGCACATATTGTCCCAGCATAATATGCTGTCTTTGATAATGGACAGCCAGCCAGATGAATTTCAGATAAACTTGGGAGTGACAATCAGCCTCTTGGGTTGCCTAGAGTTGTAACAACCACTCCATTGGGTTGTATCTTACAGTAAACTCCGTAGTGGCACATGTGTAATAAGAATGTGGAGTGGCAACTTACCTTGTTAACGATCAAATCATTGTTAGTGCAAAATATCTATAGGCTCGATGCATTTTCTGATTTTGGGTTCCAGATCATTGACAAAGTGCATTTAATGTCTCAATCTGTTACTTTTCATGATTTGGACTCCTTAATTTTGTGCTGCAGCCCGCTGAGAATACCTTGAGCCACGCAACACATTTTGAGGCTTGTTTCTTATGAGTTGTCAGTGGTATCCAATTTTTGTCATACCCATCCCATTCCTTCACTATGAGTGACAAGGTAAAGGCTGAGTTGCAGTGTTAACAGGATAAGGGCATTGTTTCTCCCATTTCATTGAGGTCCTTTGATGGTGATTCAGAAGCCAATAGCGCCATGCACATTTGTGATGATCTTGAACAGATGGTCGACGTGAAATGTGTTGCTGATTTGTATCTCATTCCACAGCAGGCAGAGTTGGTAAAGTTGTCAGGCAGACTATTTTGCCTGCATCAACTGTTGTGATGCTTAGCTATAGTTGCCACTGGATGTGGTTTATCAGACTTTCCTGGTCCTCAGTGCCCCCTTTTTAGGCTTTACCAGTTTAATCTCTTACCTTTGGGGATCTTATCTGTGCCAGTAATTTACCAGTGGTATTTGGAGCAACTGATTCAGCACATTCCCTGTTGTGTCAGTTACCTTGATGACATCTGTGTCATGGGTCCTAATTGGGAAGAGCATTTACACAATATTCAGTCAATTTTGCAATGCCTCCTAGAGAATGGTCTTCATCCCTATAGACGACCACATCAAGGCCACTGTCACCTACTGGTAAGCAAGAATCTAAGGGAGCTCCAGTCTTTTTCAGGTAAGATTTTATATTATACTCAGTTCATTCCCTAGGCCATGCACATCTTCCAGCGTCTTCTATCGTCAGAAGGGCATTAAGAGTTGAATAGTGGCATATAGGTGGGCAGATAAATAATGGAAACCATTTTTAAAAAATTAATTGGAAAGAATAACTGAAAGAAAATGGAAGGTACACTTTTGCTGGGTGAAGTATAACTGGTGCTAATATCAACAGTACTTCAATGTCAATACTTTTAAGACAAATATTCATCATTTAAGTTACGTACTTCTTCACGTTAATTCCATTGTGTGTAGTTCTGATTATAACAGTGCCAATATAGGATTACTCCTCCACTGCTCGCGCAAATTCCTCTTGTCTGCTCCAAACCTCAGGATGCAGGATTCTCGGCGAAGGCGAAACGATAAACAGACAGGTGTAGTCAATGAGAATGTATGAATAAAAGTTAACTTTCCTAATAACTTTCTCTAATACTTTTAATAGACAGTACTATTGATGGTTCTCGTCATATGTCTGCCCACTACCCCTTATAGAAAAAACAGGTGAAGATACAGAAATTAGTCAATTGAAGAGCGTATCTCTTCTCTTTTTCATATCAAAACATTATCTCTGCCACAAAACAACTCGTTAATTTAGCTTTGGCTTTGTGTATGTATAGCTTACAAGTAAAAAGAGAAAAGAACGAAGAAAGAAAAAATAACGTGATTCATCATAATTGCCCCCCACTGTGCACTGACCTCATGTGGAGATGCACAGTGTCTGAGCTTATTTCATTGTTTGAGGGTTGATGACCCTGGCCGGTATGGCCATAGCCTTTATTTTCGGCCATTGGAGTTATTCTGTATGGTTATCTATATAGGCATGTTAGCTTGTTTTAACACATACATATATAAATCTTCTATCCTAACAAAGAGCGTGCTGTAATCGCATAGTCCTCTTGTTGTCAGTCAGCATCTGCACAGTGTTTAGCTGGTGAAGCGTGTGCACACAGCTCAACATCCGTTATCATCCCAGCTTATGCTCACATGTTTCGTATAAGAGTATGATGTCCATGTTGTGCGTTTACAGTAGCTTTCGCTGCACAAATTTGTGAAGCTCATGTTCAGTGGCGTGATCCTTTGTGACATCTTTGATGTGGTGACAACTGGTTTCCATATCAACGGTCCGAGGAATTTATTTCACCTAGTTGCTTTCACCTAGTCAGTAGGGATACCGGCCATACATTCAACATCCATTGCCAAGGTAAGTTTCTTGCCGGTAAGTTTCTTGCCGCTTTTACGATGTTGTCAAGCACAGAACATTCATGTTTTTATGGCTTTGTTGAGCACAGAAAATTCGTGTTTTTATTATGTTGTTGAGCACAGAAAATTCATGTTATATGAAGTATTGTCATCTTTAGTTTACCACACATGCACCCATGTGTATCACACTTTGCAGCCATGTTTTGTATGTTTTTGCACTATGCTTTTGAGCATCTTTCATACAGTTGCATTACATAAAGTTTTTGTAGTGCTCTTTCCACATACTATGCACATAACAAAAAAAATACAAATACCACCTTCGTATATGGGGGGCAAGAGCTTCGAATTTCAAGTATTACCGTTTGGACTGAACGTAAGTGCAGGTGTATTTATTTCTGCACTGGACAAAGTGCTAGGGCCTGAACTTTTGAGTGAGGTACCAGTATACGTGGAAGACCTTTTAGTCGCTACATCCACTTGGGTACAACACTGAAGATTAATTGACCAAGTATTGAGCCACTTTTCCAAATATGCAGTAACAGCTAATCTCAAGAAATAGGACTACAATAAGGGGAAAATGATGGTTGTGTTATGCCCCGTTCAAGCATCCTGTTAATGCCTTTTCTTAGTGCATTCCTCTTTGTCAGTGGTAGAGGGTATGAAGTAGAATAAAAGAAACATGAGGATATACTTCCATTTTATACACAAAATCCTTAATGATACCTGGTATTTTTTCAAATGCATGTATATGAGCAAGTATCAGTTCCCTAAGTTCCGCTTGTTATTGAGACAAGCGCTTTGATTCACTTTCCTTTGTGCTTGTGATGTCAAACAAAATGGTTCAAATGGTTCTGAGCACTATGGGACTTAACATCTGTGGTCATCAGTCCCCTAGAACTTAGAACTACCTAAACCTAACTAACCTAAGGACATCACACACATCCATGCCCGAGGCAGGATTCGAACCTGCGACCGTAGCAGTCGCGCGGTTCCGGACTGAGCGCCTAGAACCGCTAGACCACCGCGGCCGGCGCTTGTGGTGTCGATGTTTACTTCTTCTGCTGCTGACTGTTCGTTATTTTTGTATGTGTTGACAAACATAATTATGGGATTTACCAATTTAACCTCAAAATTGTGAGTAACTTCAGTTTTACGTCTGTTAGTACTTCCCCTGGATAGGTCTATTACAAATAATTGGTTATTTACTGTGAAATGACATTGGCACTTTCCTATTCCAATTTGTAATTGGTGTGTCGTAAATGTATCCTTACTTATTAAACAATCAACTATTAATTTCTCTACTTTCAAAAAGTTGCATCATACAAAAAGCTGTCCTAATTCTACAGGAATTAAGGCTTGTATTTTGACTCCTTTTTTTTCTGACCAGTGGCAGTTTGTACCTTGCAATTTTGCACTCGCAGTATAGACTCACATTTCTTCAGTTCTTGAAAGGATTCCTCTGACATCAAATTAGTTGTAACATCTGTGTCATGCACAATGGATACATCAAGGTCAAATATTTTGGCTTTAATAGTAGCTTGTACCTTGCTCTCTGTCACGTTTTTCTGTGTACCCTCATTACTTTGATACAGATCATCTTTCGTATCACTACTTTGATCGTACCTGACAAAGCAAGTGTCGAACAAGCTCAAGCTCCCACTCTGCTCCAAGGTCACAGAACAGAGGCCTGCCATGACTGGTTCAAGTTTTCCGACGTCGCAGTGGCATCAGTCTCTCGGTTAGGCGTAACTTTCACTGTATGGACTGTTGGTGTTTGATTACGCCAATTACTATCCTGTGAGGCTCTCGACTGAAATTCTCTTTGTCTTTGCGCATTATTTGATACATGTGCATTACTTTGCTGGCAAAATCCCACTGTCTGTGGATTATTCGGCTGTCTGGTACTGTTTTGCGTTTGCCAAGCGATCAGCTGATTATTGCCAGTAGCTTGTGTCTGCACATATTGTACAGGCTTGCTATTCACTACTATCCCACTGTAGTTGTTTTTGTTAAATTTTTCCCATTTCTTTCATATTTGAATTTACGGCTTTCTCCACTGCCATTGTGATTACCATTACCGTTACCATAGGTACGTGTGGGGCAAGGTTGCCATCCGTGTTGTAGTACGAATCCGTTGTTCACTTATTGTTCCATAAATATCTGTGGTATTATCTGCATATTAACAGCCTTGGGTTGTACTGGTCTGTCTTCGTATATCAAATCTGTTGAGTTCAGTACAGATACAAAGTATTCAGTTCCGTGTTCTGGAATGGTAATGAGTTTTTCCCTAATGTGGTCAGGAAGGTGGCTCTTTAAAATTTTCAGCACGTCTACTTGAGATACAGGATTCATCCAGTATGTGGTTTTATTCAAATATTTTTCAGAATAGCCTCTTAAGCTTCCATGTTTGCTGCTGAATGGAGCTAGGTTGAATTCTTCATGTCTGAGCCTCTCTTGTACGGCCTCAGGCCAATATTTATCCAGAAAGGCTCTCTCAGACTGTTCTTAGTAGCGGCAACAATCCGCCATGTCCATAGCCCATAGCAGAACGCAACCCTGTGTGTTCCGACAACAATTCTAATTTTCTGGACTTTGGTCGAGGTACGAGGCAAAACATTTAAAAATGCTCTGATAAAGACTATGGGGTTTGTTCTTTCCATTCAGAGGTAAATACCGGAAATTATCGGTGCCTAAGTAATTCCTCGTCTGCAAGTAATGTTGACAAACACACTGCGCTGTCAGTGACAGGCGTGTTTGTGTTCGCTTGCGGTGTAGCGCATGGCAATTGTGTTTGCTCGACAGGTACAGCTGGTGGCAAGTGTTGTTGCATTCTGCAACCTTCGCTATTTTCCTCCGATGGGCCAGCCACGCATTGTGGGTAACCAGGGTTAGATTCTAACTTCTCTAAAAGCTTGGGTTTGTTTTCTGTCAAATGTTGTTTTGGAATGTCAGGAGTTTTAACAATACTGCCTCGTAACCTCTCCTCTGCTTCCTTTAAACCTGAATCTATTTAAGCTAGAAATTGACTACTCTTAGACTTAACTTTTGTACTTCTGTAGGGTAAGTTTTTGTATACATCTTGCAGCTTGCTGACTGCATTCGTCGCATTTTTTACTGACGCATCCATATGGGATTGCGTCTCCTGAATTTGAGAGTATGCTTCACTAAGGTTTTGTAACTCACCTGCAAGTTGTTTCTGTTTATCGTCTACGGATGATACTTTTTCCGTTAACGTATTTATATTGCGATATTTATCGGTAATTATTCCTTGTTTTAGTTGTTTACGTAGCTCTGTCGCAGTGGTTACCATACTGGACTCACATTCGGAAGGACGACGCTTCAACCTGCGCCCGGACTTCCTGATTTAGGTTTTCCATGATTTCCTAAATCGCTTCAGGCAAATGCCAGGATGGTTCTTTTGAAAGGGTACGGCCGACTTCCTTCCCCATACTTTCCAAATCCAATGGGACCGATGACCTCGCTGTTTGGTCCCCTCCCCCAAATCAGCCAACCAATCAACCTAGCTCTGTCAACTTCCCAGATAGCTCGTCGGATAATTCAGTGCATATACTTTTGCTGACCTCACTGAACTGTTGACTAATACTATTCTAGAAATCGTTAAATGCTTGACTTTGCTGTGTAAGCTGTTGTCCTATATTTTCCTGAAGTTATGTGATCTGTTGTTTAAACTGATGTCCTATAATTTCTGGATGTTTTGTGAACTAATGTTTGAACTTTTGTGTTATTAATTGCACGAGTTGTGTCAGATTGTATGTCTCACTAGTACTTACATTACTTTTATGAACTATTTCCTGTTCTTGCATTCACAACGTCGTAAGCAAATAATCAAAGGAATTTTCGCTGTCGCATGCTTAAGTTTCACTGTTGGGAAAATGCTTCCAGATGAGAACTGAGAAATTGTCTCATCGAGCATCATAAGAGTGACATCGTCATTAGTTATATTACCAGTGTCATCATTTTTTGTTAGTGGGATGCCAACTTCGTTGTTTTGGTTGCCATCGGCCAGTTCACGAGTTGGCGTGTTAGCTTCAACTGTTCCCAAGCTCGGATTTCCGACATATTAGCATATTGCATTTTGTAATGAATTTTCAACAATGGCCAGTTCCTTTGACTCCATTGTGAATAGTTTATAACAAAATAATGAACAAAATTTTTCAAGCATTAAATTTTGTCTGTATCTGTACTTTTCAATTAAAGTAGATCTAGCTGTGTCTTCACTAATAAACCTGATTATAGTCACACAGTCTTATAGAACTCAATGACTTATCTTGCACTTTAATGATGACTTTATACAAATTTTCATGTTTCCTTTAGCATCTCATTTGTAGGCAGAATTTTATTTTAATTTGCTCATTCAATGTTTTTCTTATTCCTAATCTCATGGTCATATAACAAGTACAAAAAAAGTTTCATTAGTTTCTGGTAACAATTAAATGAATCATTTATCTCAAAAAAAAATTTTTTCTCAACGATTGAAATGTCTGTTCATATTTCGCTCGGCGCTGTCCTTTAAGCGGTCACCATTGAATAGTGGCATATAGGTAGGCGGATAAATAATGGAAACTGGTTAATAATTGCTGCCTGAATAATTAAAAAAATTAATTCAAGAGAATAATTGAAAGAAATTGGAAGGTACACAGATCCTGGGTGAACTTTAACTGGTACTAATATCAACAGACCTTCAATGTCAATACATCTAAGATCAATATTCATCATTTAAGTTACGTACTTATTCACATTAATTCCATTGTGCGTAGTCCTGATTAAAACAATGCCAATCCAGGATTGCTCCTCTGCTGCTCGCGCAAATTCCTCTTGCCTGCTCTGAGACTCTGGATGCAGGAATCTCGGCACAGGCGAAATGATGAACAGACAGGTATGGTCGATGTGAATGTATGAAAAAATATTACTTTTCTAATAACTTTTTCTAACACTTTTAACGTACACTAGAAATACACATTTTTAAACAATACTGGTATGACGGATCTCCGCATGCATCCATCCGCTATCACTTATAAAACAAACTGGTGAAGATACAGAAATTAATCAAGTGAAGAGCGTACCTCTTCTCTTTTTTGTATCGAAACATTATCTCTGCCACAAAGCTACTTGTTAATTTACCTTTGGCTTTATGTATATATGCCTTACATGTATAAAACGAGAAGAACGAAGAAAGAAAAAAATAATATCATTCATCGCAGATTGTCTGGTCTGCAGATTGTCAATGGGCCTTTCAGCCTCTCATCAGCATTTGTGTTCTGCACCCCATGTGGCTTCCTTTACGTCAGATAATCATTTAACTCTGTCTTGTGACTTGTGCCAGCATGATACTGGTGCCATCTTGTACCAGAGACAACAACCAAACAGCTCATCAATTATGCATCAAAATGCTTCTGTTGCACATCATAATTATTCACAGGAAAAAAAGGAGATGCTAGCTATTATATCCAGGGTTAAAAGTTTCACTTCTTCCTCTATAGGGCAAGGATCCTCATCATCAATGGCCACAAGTTGTTGGTTTCTTATTTGACCCTTATTCCAAGCTACCTGACAGGACTGCCCATCAGTCACAGCAGTGGGGCGTCTTTCTAAGTGGCTATTGTTATGACATTCATTGCCCACTCCACAGCCCAGCACTTCAATGTTGATGCCTAATGTGGTTTCTGGTGTGGCCTGATCTGGAGTTCGATCAGCAGGAGGTTCCTGTATTTTCATTGCATAGTGCCTTGCAGCGGACCATGTCAGACTTTGAAGGCACATGAAGCCACAATTACCATGGCTGCTGACCTGCTTTTACAGTATATAATTCCCATAGTCAAGTTGAGTTGACTGGAGCATGTCTTTTTGGGTGTGTTTCAGGCGTGGCATACAATTTCCTTTATTGGATTGTTGTCGATGGAGTTCTCACGCTTGCCATGAAAGTGCATGCTGTTGTGTGGTCAGTCCCCATTGTTGTATCCTTGCATACTCCAGTTGCCATGTATGTTGCACTGAGGTATGAGTCATATGAAGACATTGGTGCAAAGTCACACCTGTTGTTGTTGTTGTTGTGGTCTTCAGTCCTGAGACTGGTTTGATGCAGCTCTCCATGCTACTCTATCCTGTGCAAGCTTCTTCATCTCCCAGTACCTACTGCACCCTACATCCTTCTGAATCTGCTTAGTGTATTCATCTCTTGGTCTCCCTCTACGATTTTTACCCTCCACGCTGCCCTCCAATGCTAAATTTGTGATCCCCTGATGCCTCAAAACATGTCCTACCAACCGATCCCTTCTTCTAGTCAAGTTGTACCACAAACTTCTCTTCTCCCCAATCCTATTCAATACCTCCTCATTAGTTACGTGATCTACCCACCTTATCTTCAGCATTCTTCTGTAGCACCACATTTCGAAAGCTTCTATTCTCTTCTTGTCCAAACTGGTTATCGTCAATGTTTCACTTCCATACATGGCTACACTCCATACAAATACTTTCAGAAACGACTTCCTGACACTTAAATCTATACTCGATGTTAACAAATTTCTCTTCTTCAGAAACGATTTCCTTGCCATTGCCAGTCTACATTTTATATCCTCTCTACTTCGACCATCATCAGTTATTTTACTCCCTAAATAGCAAAACTCCTTTACTACTTTAAGTGTCTCATTTCCTCATCTAATCCCCTCAGCATCACCCGATTTAATTTGACTACATTCCATTATCCTCGTTTTGCTTTTGTTGATGTTCACCTTATATCCTCCTTTCAAGACACTGTCCATTCCGTTCAACTGCTCTTCCAAGTCCTTTGCTGTCTCTGACAGAATTACAATGTCATCGGCGAACCTCAAAGTTTTTACTTCTTCTCCATGAATTTTAATACCTACTCCGAATTTTTCTTTTGTTTCCTTTACTGCTTGCTCAATATACAGATTGAATAACATCGGGGAGAGGCTACAATCCTGTCTCACTCCTTTCCCAACCACTGCTTCCCTTTCATGCCCCTCGACTCTTATAATTGCCATCTGGTTTCTGTACAAATTGTAAATAGTCTTTCGCTCCTTGTATTTTACCCCTGCCACCTTCAGAGTTTGAAAGAGAGTATTCCAGTTAACGTTGTCAAAAGCTTTCTCTAAGTCTACAAATGCTAGAAACGTAGGTTTGCCTTTTCTTAATCTTTCTTCTAAGATAAGTCGTAAAGTTAGTATTGCCTCACGTGTTCCAACATTTCTACGGAATCCAAACTGATCTTCCCCGAGGTCCGCTTCTACCAGTTTTTCCATTCGTCTGTAAAGAATTCGCGTTAGTATTTTGCAGCTGTGACTTATTAAACTGATAGTTCGGTAATTTTCACATCTGTCAACACCTGCTTTCTTTGGGATTGGAATTATTATATTCTTCTTGAAGTCTGAGGGTATTTCGCCTGTCTCATACATCTTGCTCACCAGATGGTAGAGTTTTGTCAGGACTGGCTCTCCCAAGGCCATCAGTAGTTCTAATGGAATGTTGTCTACTCCCAGGGCCTTGTTTCGACTCAGGTCTTTCAGTGATCTGTCAAACTCTTCACGCAGTATCTTATCTCCCATTTCATCTTCATCTACATCCTCTTCCATTTCCATAATATTGTCCTCAAGTACATCGCCCTTGTATAAACCCTCTATATACTCCTTCCACCTTTCTGCCTTCCCTTCTTTGCTTAGAACTGGGTTGCCATCTGAGCTCTTGATATTCATACAAGTGGTTCTCTTCTCTCCAAAGGTCTCTTTAATTTTCCTGTAGGCAGTATCTATCTTACCCCTAGTGAGACAAGCCTCTACTTCCTTACATTTGTCCTCTAGCCATCCCTGCTTATCCATTTTGCACTTCCTGTCGATCTCATTTTTGAGACGTTTGTATTCCTTTTTGCCTGCTTCATTTACTGCATTTTTATATTTTCTCCTTTCATCAATTAAATTCAATATTTCTTCTGTTACCCAAGGATTTCTATTAGCCCTCGTCTTTTTACCTACTTGATCGTCTGCTGCCTTCACTACTTCATCCCTCAGAGCTACCCATTCTTCTTCTACTGTATTTCTTTCCCCCATTCCTGTCAATTGTTCCCTTATGCTCTCCCTGAAACTCTCTACAACCTCTGGTTTAGTCAGTTTATCCAGGTCCCATCTCCTTAAATTCCTACCTTTTTGCAGTTTCTTCAGTTTCAATCTGCAGTTCATAACCAATAGATTGTGGTCAGAATCCACATCTGCCCCTGGAAATGTGTTACAATTTAAAACCTGGTTCCTAAATCTCTGTCTTACAATTATATAATCTATCTGATACCTTTTAGTATCTCCAGGATTCTTCCAGGTATACAACCTTCTTTTATGATTCTTGAACCAAGTGTTAGCTATGATTAAGTTATGCTCAGTGCAAAATTCTACAAGGCGGCTTCCTCTTTCATTTCTTCCCCACAATCCATATTCACCTACTATGTTTCCTTCTCTCCCTTTTCCTACTGACGAATTCCAGTCACCCATGACTATTAAATTTTCGTCTCCCTTCACTACCTGAATAATTTCTTTTATCTCGTCATACATTTTGTAACGTTCCCTGGCATTTTCACAGTTTATTTGTACCATATACGCCGCTCTGGGCAAGTTGTATATATCGTAATTATTGAACAAAAATATTACTGAATGTGGTATAAAATACATTAGCTATTCTCCTTATATTTTTATTGTAATATTTCTCTGTATTTAGGATAGGAATTTTTCTGTATTTATTATGTGAATGTAAAATGTGTCAGTATTTGCGGTATCAGAGATATAAAAATTTGCCAGAAGAGAATAATATCGTCAATTTACAAAGAAATGTTAATAGTCGGGAAATGCTATATAAGGACTAAACATTATGTATTCTTTGGACTTCTTTGTTCAGAAGTTATCGAGGTAGGACACTGTGAAGAAGCTTTTAACGAATGTGTAGACTTCTTTTGTCTCTGTCTGGACTTAGCCGCCATTAGACGATGCGTTACGAATTAATGTGAGTTGAATTGTTGTTTGAGCTAAATATATCAGTATTTATCAGAAGTGTGAATTATTTATGTAAATTAGCTTGCCCACGTCATCTATAAAATTTCTTTAAGAATTTTTCAGCATTTTTTAGCGGTGTTGCTGGGCTGTGCCGCGACCAACAATCGCAGATCTGAAGAGGCGGCACATTTAAAAAATTATCAAACCCGTAAATCGGGAACAGATGCATAAAAATCAATCGTGAATTAAGAAATTGTTCTTTCATTTCAGTGATCCTGTGGCTGATAAAATTTGAATTAATTATACGTTTGTGCATTCGTAGGCGGATAGTTAATGTTAGTTAACACTGAAATTTAAACAGTTTGGTTCTTTAAAATAACTCAAATGCATAGTGAAGTAGGTTTGATCAGTGATAAATGTCGGCTTGGCAATAATTACAACATTTTCTGCTGATAGAGATAATCTTGTGTTCTATGGCTATTGCCGGGATAAAATTCAGTAAAAATATTTAACAAAAAACCCACTGCATCAGGAAAGTGTATGCCAAGGCCGAATGATCTAAAGGACTCAATTCTCAACTAAATATTATTATCCACTTAATATGAGTGCACGTAATATTTTTCTTTAAATGTACGTAATTCTTAAGAAAGTAAAATTTTTTATTACCACACGAAAATAAGAGAGTGGTTCTACAACAAAGTTCGCACGAAAGAAAATTAACTTAAAAAGCAAAAAGATAAAATTTATTATTCATCATTCTTTAACGAATTCGACATTACGGCGATTTCGTTAAATTGGCGCCCAACGTGGGGCCCGAATATGCAGTGGCCACTAAATACCCGTGAGATAACTAGGGAATTAATATAGTCGAACTTTGTTGCAGAACATTTAATAATTTTTCTATGTATTGTATGTATTTCATAACCAATATTGTGTGGTAATACCTGTGTATGATTTTTTGCATGAGAACACTATGTATCCAGAGGCAAGCTGAAGAAGAGAGCTCATTATTTTGAAAAATTAATTACCTACCACAATATCAGGGGGCAGCTGCACCCAAGATAGATCACCAAAAGGTAAAGCTACAGTGTAGTTGTCCTGTGGGTAGTAAAGTAGCCTCAGTGCAGTGTTCTCGGATCATTAGTGGTGTGCTTCTTGTTAGTACTTTGTTTTAAAATAACAGGACATTTAGGTAGTTAGTCATTGTAGTATATAGTAAGTGTGTATTAGTTAATGTCCATTTCTTGTGTGATTATGTCAGTGAAACCTGAGTGTTAGGATATTTAGTTCAGATTTTATTTCTTGTGTTTACTATGGTTAGATTGCGTAGTCAGAAAGATATCAACATGGATAATGAGCAACAGTCAGTAAGTAGTGATACCGAGTTGGAAAGTGGGACACAAAGTAATGTTAGTGACGTAGTTCAGGAAGTACAATGTGAGAATCTGGGGGCAGAAGGGCAAGAAATGTTGCCACTGCCACCCAGTGATTCAGTTGATAGCGGTAATTCTGTGCAATCTGCAAGCACTGGACACGGACCAGAGAGTGGTGTGATGTCAGAAGTGCAATCACTAAGAGTTATGTTCGAGCGCATGCTCAATTTCCAAGCTGAATTTGTACATATGCAAGCAGAGCGTGACCAGAGATTGGTAGCGGAATTTGCATGCAAACAAGCAGAGCGCGATAAAGAACGTGATGCTAAACAAGCAGAGCGCGATAAAGAACGTGATGCTAAACAAGCAGAGCGTGACCGACGCCTGCATGAGAGGGACTTACAGCTGATGCAAACTTTAGAAGTTATACAAAGTGAGATTGTTAGTTTGAAACAAAAATATGAAACCATACCCAAAACAGTACATGAATTAAGCGAAAGAGTAGACAGTATTCAAGTGGCTAACGCCAATATCGTAGAGGAAATCAGTGTTCTGACTAATAGGGTCGAACAACTAGAACTCGACACAACTCAAGTAATTGAGGACAAAGTGATCGAACAAGTGCACAAAGTAGAACGTGAAGTCATAAAAGAAATAGATCAGAAAGTGCACGCCGCAATTGAGGCCAGAGAAGTGGACTCAAAAGCGGATGTGCAGAATCTAAAAAAGATTGTGCAAAAAGACATTCCGCTGTGGCAGCGGAGTGTGGACCGGCGTCTTGCCGAAATGGAACTTAGCTTGCGGCAGGACGAGGCACAGGCGTATGTCACGCCAGGCAGGTCCAACAATGATAGACATATAAATACTGCAGTAAAAAATTGCGACTGCGAGACAGAACAGGCAACCAATGTAAGTGGAACAAATAAATGTCATTCCAAAGTAGTGATTGAAGAAAGTCTGATTAGGAACCGACAGTTTCAGATCTTTACAACGGAGAAGAAATCTGTTCACCCTGTAGTGTTTATCAAGGGATTTAGAAACATTTTGCCTAGCGTTTGGAGTCATACCCAGAAAATACAGTTTGTTATGTCTTACATACAAGGAGATGCTGCATTATGGGCAACCGAAGCAGCTGACAGTTGTGATACATATGAGCAATTCGAAAAGGCATTCTTGGCCAAATATTGGTCAACATGTATTCAAGAGAGATTACGGAAGGAGGTATATAATCCTGAGCCGTATTCTCCACGACTAGGAAATTTGCGAAAATATTTTGAGAAGTACATTAACAAGACCCGTTACTGGGACGAACAGATTTCATCCCGGGATTTGATCAGACTTTTGAAATCACACTTGCCGATACATGTAAAGGAAAAGCTTATACACGTGCCTGAAAATGATATGGAACATTTCTTGTCTGTTCTGGACTCAATTGACCTGATTCAGGAGGACGTTAAGGCAGCCTCTGAACAGGCTAGAAATAACGGAAACGGTTATAGAAATGGTAGAAATAACACGCCTCCACCAAGTAATGGAAACGGCGGAGGTAATAATAGGAGACAAGAGTATGCACAAAACGGAAATAGAGGTAGAGACCGGAATGGCAATAGTCCGCCGGTGAATAATGACCGAAAGAGGAGGTTCGATGACCGGTATGAAACAAGCCCACCAAGCAATCATAGATGGAAAAATGCCGGGGGGCCGTACAACACTAATACTTATAATGAGGCAAACCGAACTTGGCCACAGAACCAGAGGCCCAGTCCGGACCGGCAAAACAGTGATAGATATGACAATAACCGACCGCCACCACAAAATGCGCCAATTGCGCAACCGTGGCGGCCGACGCAACACAACGTGCACATAGTGGAGGTCAGTGACACAGAGCAGTCACGCCCATCCACTAGCAATAATTCAACAAACTAGATGCAGCCGAGATACGCTCTCCATCGTCGGCTGAGGTTTGGAGTGAGAGCAGCCCGACACAGAACAAAACACCGAACAAAATCTGTATCCTTAGATATAATGACGGGGTACAGATGGGAGACGAACTAATAACTGAACCATCCACGTGCATAAAGGAACACAAAGACAAAGTACAAGCGATAATAGAGATCAAAATTAACAATATTGATGTGCAAGCAGTCATAGATACAGGTGCTACTGTCAGTGTTATGAGTATGGACTTATTCAAAGTACTGGGGAAGGAAAGGCGTATGCTGACTTTTCCCGTGAATAATTGTAAAGTCACTGGAGCCATAAGTGCACAGCGACAAATAATTAAACTCCAAGTGCAGGTAGAGATGTATATAGGGGAAGAAGCCATAGCGAGCTCATTCCTGGTAGTAAAGGGTTTAAAGGTAGCCTGCATTTTGGGGGTAGATTTTTTGAGAGAAAGGGACGCAATAATCGACCTTTCTCGGGGAAAATTAAGTTTGATGAATGCTGGTAGGAGAATAGAATTGTCCATGCTCAGATCCGGAGAGGTACCTGTACCTAAATGTAATGCTATTAATATAAAATGTAGGAATCAGTCGATACTACATTTAGACAATCATTGTCTAGGACAGAATCTCTATTATCCTGACGTACAAGTTGATCAATCAAAAGCGAATATGGACGCATTAGTGAACAAAGTGTCACAGTCCGAAAATTTGAATTCTATGCAACAGCAGGATTTGGTACAGTTATTATTTAATTATGCAGAGGTATTTTCAGAACGACCAGGAATTGTTAAGGGATATCAGTACAAGATCGAGGTAAAGCCTCACAAAACTTACTGTCAAGCCTCATACTCCATTCCTTGGTCCAAGAAGGAAATAGTAGCTAAAGAAATAAGAAAACTGATCGAGTGGGGAATAATAGAACCGTCTTTGTCCCCTTATAGTAGTCCTTTGGTGGCGGTAGCAAAAGCTGACGGACAGGTACGGTTAGTACTAGATGCAAGAGACATAAATGAAATTATTGTACCTGTCAGGACTCATCCGGAAAACCTTGATGAGCAAATTCAAAAATTCCATGGAGTGCAATATTTGACATCTATTGATATGAGAAGTTCTTTCTGGCAAATCCTGCTCACACCCGAGTCGAGGAAATATACTGCATTTATATTTGGAGGAAGGAGCTACCAATTTAGGGTACTACCCTTCGGCCTAAATGTAAGTGCAGGAGTTTTCATAACAGCCCTTGACGCGGTTTTGGGTCCGGATTTGCTGCAAAGGGTAACAGTGTATGTAGACGATCTGGTGATTGCCACTGCCACCTGGGAGGAGCACATAGAACTACTGAGTAAAGTCTTAGAAAGGTTTAAGCAAGCGGGGGTAACAGCAAATCTTGATAAATCTAAATTTGGACGTAATCAGATTAAATTTCTAGGTCACATAATAACACCACAAGGCATCAAACCTGACAGCAAAAAACTTGATGCAATTCGTGGGTTTCCTAGTCCGAGAACTAAGAAACAGCTCAAAGCATTTATAGGTCTAGCATCTTTTTTTAGACGGTTTGTTCCAAACCAATTAATGAATAACGAATCTTTGTTGAGCCTGTTGCGTAAAAATGCGCACTGGGTGTGGACAGAAGAATGTCAACGCGCATTTGACGCTATCAAAAATGCCTTGGTGAACGCAAACATACTGCGACACCCAGACATGACAAAAGATTTTTGTATAGCGACAGATTCGTGTTCATACGGTCTGGGCGCGTGTTTATTTCAGTGGGACAGGAGCAACGACCCCACAACAATCAATGTAATCGGGTTTGCCAGCCGCACACTAAACAGCTGCGAGAGAGCATATTCCGCTACCGAATTAGAGGCTCTTGCAGTGGTTTGGGCAGTAAAGAAATTTAATTATTACATCTATGGTAAAGAAGTCAAAGTATTCAGTGACCACCAGGCTTTGAGCTATCTTATGACTTGCAAATTATACCATACCCGCTTGCTAAGATGGAGGTTAGCATTACAGGAATATAAAATTAAAATCATGTACCTAAAAGGACAAGATAACGTTGTAGCAGACGCCTTGTCGAGGCTCCCATTAGGGCAATCCTCAATATCAAATATTTTGGAACAATCGGAGGAATATCGAATACTCTTAGTACAAGATAAGGTACATAGGAGGGACTTTTTACATATGTGTAAGAATATGTCTATATTGCAGGAAACTGATCCGACTTGGCGAGATATCATTGACACAATTAAAGAAGGAACCAATCTTAAAAGTGTTCAGAATTTCAAATTAGTAGATAATATCCTATATTATAAAACAGGTCTGTCAAATGACCATGGAGTCGTGTGTATACCACAACAGGCTATCCCAGCTGTAGTGTGGCACACGCATTTGGCATGGGGTCACCCTGGGATAGGCAAAACAATAAGGATTTTATCCAAATTCTGTTATTTTAAGGGGATAAGCCAGCAGACTCGCACCATTATCAGGACTTGTCCTCTGTGCCAAAAAGCTAAGTTTCAAAATAAGTCCACAAGGTTTGAGCTGCATCCTATAGTGCCTCATCGACCACTTCAGTTAGTATCTATAGACATAGCAGGACCCTACCCACGAGCCAGGGGTGGATTGAAGTACATTTTAGCGGTGTATGACCTTTTCTCTAAATATTTAAAAATATACTGCCTTAAATCAGCCACTGCTCGTGGAATAGTTAAATGGTTAGGGAAAGAATATTTTACACAAGTGGGTAAGCCAGAAGCGATAATATCGGATAATGCTTCCTATTTTACAGGCCATACCTGGAAAAACTATTTACATGAACAAAATATAAAGCATATACTAATTTCCCGCTTTCACCCACAAGCAAGTTTAGTAGAGAGAACATTTGGAGAGTTAAATAAATTTTTCAGGTTATACATTGCATATAAACACACAAGATGGCCAGATCTGATACCTAAGTTTGTAGAAATTCACAACGCAACCCCGCATGCTTCTACGGGGTATCCACCAAACGAGATATTAATGAATAATAATAGAGTTCTGAACGAGTGGCTGGCACCTTTGCCTAAGGTCCCAGTCATTCCTGAGCCTAAGGAAGAGAAGGTAAGAAAAGCAGGGTGCAACCTTACCAGGTGCGCTCAGAAAAGGAAAGAAAAATATAACCGACATGTGACGAATAACCAAAAATTTAGTGTTGGGGACTTGGTACTCTTACGCAATCATCCTAAGTCCTCGGCATCCTTGAAACAGAATAGCAAGTGGCAATTGGTGTACAATGGACCTTTTAGAGTAGTAAGTGTGCCACATGAGTGTAGCTATCTCTTAGCAGATCCCCACTCAGGGAGAGTACGGGGACTGTATCCGCGTAAGGATGTAAAAGCATTCCTACAGTAAAAGACTAATAGTCCTATGTGGACACCACTCTTTTGTAAAATGAACATTAATGATGTGTGATCTTTAGAGATAATGTGTACTAGTGTAGAAGTGTTTAGTTATAAGAATATGATTGACTTTCTCATGTGTATGGATATTTGTGTTATGTACTCTTTTAATTTGTGTTATCTAAAACATGCTCTAAATGTTTGCACAGATAATCTGATTAGTGCAATTATTTGTAGTGTTAAGCTGTGACAAAGTTCAGTCAAGAAGAACATTTTAGTAAGGATTAGTTAGTGTATTACATAATTTCCAATATGTGTGTCAAATTTGAAATATTTCTTGGCACAATCTTTTCTATTATGTGTATGTATGTATATATGTGTAGCTGTCAGATTGACAGATCCGAACCCAGAATAATATCAGTAATATGAGGCCCTGAGAACTTTATTATCTCACCAATATTATCAGAGAAAATAATGCACCCAGTAGTGACCCGAGGGCACCACGGGAGGCAACCTTGTTGTAAATTAATGTAACGCAAAGTTACGCACAAAGAAGCTTCAATTGAAGCATGTGCATATTCAATCAGTTAAAAGGAGCTAGCCAGATACAGTCCAAGTAAATTTTTGCCTACAGAGACTACACTGTAGTTACGTAGGACGTTAATAGTAAAGTGTGACATGAGTACAAAGGAGTTATTGAACAATATGCCTGAATCCGGCTGGAATGCACAAATAAAATCTAATCGAACACGAATATAGATGACTATGGGCAAACTAATACGAATTTTGAGTAATTGTTACCATGTACGCAAATCTCACACCTTGGTAAAGAGTTACGAATGTGCTGTTACAAACAAAATTGAGCAGCGGACATTGTAAATAGAAATAAAGGAACTTTAACAAAAGTGCAGTATTGTGCGGCAGAGACAGACAGTGACTGTTAAACCTGCAGCAATACGTCACGGAGTAGTTGTGTATAAGTAATAAAAAACTGTATCATCACCGTGTGTGCAAGTGGACAAGCAACTAGCACGACACGAACAATGAACCGATAACGGACGGTGGATCAACTTAGTGTCAAACTTTAACTCTTTGTGTGTCAAGGGACGCTAGGAAAGCGCATTGACTACAGAAATACATTTTGATTTTGTCCTAAGGTGAAAACTTGCGTGTGACTAATGACAAGTCATGACATGGTGAAGAATATTGTGTGCCCATAAAAGTGTTACTGAGACAACGATATATTGTGCAAACCAGACTAGTGAAGGCCTACTGAGTAATAACTACCACTAACTGTGTGCGTTCTTTCCCACAGCAGGAAAAATGCCTATAAGGATAGTACACTGTTTGTGAACTTGTTGCATGTTTCCTGGAGCACCGCGAGAAGACGTCGCACGGGCGAGCTGATATCCAACGCGCATCCAGCTACATCAGCTATGCAGCGGCCACAGCAGCCCGTAGCAGACCAGACAGCCACGCCCCTCCGCGCCGTAGCTGTCAACGCCGGGGGCGGTGACCTACACGGAGTCAGCGCGCCGCGTCGAGCGCCGCCCAACAATCACTCCGCACCGCTCACCAAATACAACATTATTGACTTTTTTGAAATGTTCACATAAACTGAATAACATGTTAATGACTTCATTTCGATAAACATTGAACATTTACTATGTATGTCCGTGAGTGATATATCCTAGGACAAGTGACTTTGTAGTGTATCACAAGAATAATAGTATCACACACAAAAAACCTTCCATTGAACTATATGTGACTGTGATATTGTGTAATTGTGTAACCCGTTTGTGACAAACTGCTAATTTAATTCAAATGAATAACTGTTAAAAAGACAATATTGACTATAAACCAACTGGGATGGCTGGGCTCCGGCACAGTTTTGCCCAGGTTTCCTGTTTGCCTACGCCCAAATGGGGGAGCCATGAACTTATATAACCCTGGGACTAAATAAAAGAGCCATTCCGTAAAACATACAGAAGTGTAAAGAACGTTACTGGCACCATTGTGTCAAAGTGTAAAAAACTCTTTGCCAAATGCTGCCAGGGGGCAATGTAACGTTCCCTGGCATTTTCACAGTTTATTTGTACCATATACGCCGCTCTGGGCAAGTTGTATATATCGTAATTATTGAACAAAAATATTACTTAATGTGGTATTAATTATTCTCCTTATATTTTTATTGTAATATTTCTCTGTATTTAGGATAGGAATTTTTCTGTATTTATTTTGTGAATGTAAAATGTGTCAGTATTTGCTGTATCAGAGATATCGCATTTTGCCAGAAATCAATTTACAAAGAAATGTTAATAGTCGGGAAATGCTATATAAGGACTAAACATTATGTATTCTTTGGTCTTGTCTGATGAGACGCGATAGAGGTAGGACGCTGTGAAGAAGCTTTTAACGAATGTGTAGAAGTCTTTTGTCTCCGTCTGGACTTAGCCGCCATTAGACGATGTGTTACGAATTAATGTGAATTGAATTGTTGTTTGAGCTAAATATATCAGTATTTATCAAAAGTGTGAATTATTTATGTAAATTAGCTTGCCCACGTCATCTATAAAATTTCTTTAAGAATTTTTCAGCATTTTTTAGTGGTGTTGCTGGGCTGTGCCGCGACCAACAATCGCAGATCTGAAGAGGCGGCACATTTAAAAAATTATCAAACCCGTAAATCGGGAACAGATGCATAAAAATCAATCGTGAATTAAGAAATTGTTCTTTCATTTCAGTGATCCTGTGGCTGATAAAATTTGAATTAATTATACGTTTGTGCATTCGTAGGCGGATAGTTAATGTTAGTTAACACTGAAATTTAAACAGTTTGGTTCTTTAAAATAACTCAAATGCATAGTGAAGTAGGTTTGATCAGTGATACATGTCGGCTTGGCAATAATTACAACATTTTCTGCTGATAGAGATAATCTTGTGTTCTATGGCTATTGCCGGGATAAAATTCAGTAAAAATATTTAACAAAAAACCCACTGCATCAGGAAAGTGTATGCCAAGGCCGAATGATCTAAAGGACTCAATTCTCAACTAAATATTATTATCCACTTAATATGAGTGCACGTAATATTTTTCTTTAAATGTACGTAATTCTTAAGAAAGTAAAATTTTTTATTACCACACGAAAATAAGAGAGTGGTTCTACAACAAAGTTCGCACGAAAGAAAATTAACTTAAAAAGCAAAAAGATAAAATTTATTATTCATCATTCTTTAACGAATTCGACATTACGGCGATTTCGTTAAAATTTCATCAATTTCTTGATCATCTGCAGAGCTAGTTGGCATATAAACTTGTACTACTGTAGTAGGCATGGGCTTTGTTTCTATCTTGGCCACAATAATGCGTTCACTATGCTGTTTGTAGTAGCTAACCCGCACTCCTATTTTTTTATTCATTATTAAACCTATTCCTGCATTACCCCTATTTCATTTTGTATTTATAACCCTGTAATCGCCTGACCAAAAGTCTTGTTCCTCCTGCCACCGAACTTCACTAATTCAAGTCACACCTACTGGTCAATAATCGATCACGACACTGAAAGTCTGAGGCTTTCTTGTAGAGCTTTTGCACAGAACCAGGTTGCACTGTCATGCTAGTTCTTTCCATGATGAGTCCCAGAGCACCATGTCAATTTTGCTGGCCCTGTTTTGGGCTGCATGTTCTTTGTTGGTGGTTCATGCATTGTAATGTTTCCTGTACATACCCAAGTTTTCCTCCAAGTTGATGACTGCCAAGTTGTGCACATGCTTACCTGGGTGATAACATGCTTGCCTCCCATGCACTGAGCCCAGGCTCGATTCCCAGCCAGGATGGAGAATCTCTCTGCTAGGGGACTGGGTGTTGTGTTTTCCTCATCATCAGTTCATCCTCATTATCAGCCGCAAGTAGCCCAATGTGATCCCTAGTGAAATAAGACTTGCACTTCGCAGCCCAACCCAAATGGACATCCCGGCCAAAAATGCCATCCGATCATTTCATTTTTGCCATTGAGGTATCTGACAACAATCGACAATCAGTGTTTTGGGAGTTTGAGGACTTTCGCATTTGCAGTTGTATCCAGGATCGGACTGCCACTCTGCTTCACCCAGCTTCTAATCTGGAAGTGGAGTGCTTCATGGGTACATTTGAGAGCCAAATGATGAAGTCCTTGTCTGTCACTTCCTGTGACAATGCATTATTGAGTTTAACACCTACATACTGGGCAACACCAGTCATTGGATGCAGTCCATGGGAACATTTACATGGGTGCCAGCAGCTGAGTCCCCTGGATTTGCTGCAACCTGAGTCACATGTCACATGCCACAGCTCAACATTGACTGGCCGGCCGAAGTGGCCGTGCGGTTAAAGGCGCTGCAGTCTGGAACCGCAAGACCGCTACGGTCGCAGGTTCGAATCCTGCCTTGGGCATGGATGTTTGTGATGTCCTTAGGTTAGTTAGGTTTAACTAGTTCTAAGTTCTAGGGGACTAATGACCTCAGCAGTTGAGTCCCATAGTGCTCAGAGCCATTTGAACCATTTGAAGCCAACATTGACTGCTGCAATTTCCTCCCAGGACTACAGTTTGGTCCCAGTCCATCAACTGGTGGCTGGGGTAGTTGCCAGGTGTTGTGGTGGGCCACAGATGTTGGCAATTGTTGTGGTTGTGGATGCTGGTAGAGAGTAGCTGACCCACCATACAAGTCAACTGTGCCCACACATTGTTGAGACATCACTGCCATGGTCTGCTGGGCTGTGGGGTGGAAGATTGGGTCACAACATTGTTTGGAGAGAGGGCTCCCATTTGCAGTGGTGTGCTCCCCCATTGTCACCGCCTCTGCACATTCTCTTTTCCTCCCATTGCCCACACCTGAAGCCTGCACCTGCACCTGCCAATGTGGAACTCATGCATTTTGATCCACCCTCCTCCTCTTCCTCCTCTGCCTCCTTTCCTCCTACTGATGGAGGTGACATCACCTCCATTGTCACCAGTGGATCCTCCTTGCCACAGCCTCCATGCCCTACTACAGCATTGGCGTTGCCTCCTTTGGTGGTTGGTCCACTGCCAGGTCCAGGTTCTCCAGGGCCACTCTGGTTCTGTGTTGGAGGTCACAGCCCAGGCATGTTCATTTTGGCCCTATGTGGCCTTTTCAGGGGGGGGGGGGGGGGAGAATTTAGTATTTCCACCAGTGGACATCTCAGTAGAAGTAGACAAGCTGAGATGGGCATTGCAGAGGGATGAAGCAGAAACCTGCCATGGGTATTGCAGTTGGATAATGCAGCAACCTGCCACGGAGCATGCATGTCACACACAGCATGGGCAAATGTGCTGGTGGAGGTGTTTACCTCCAGGCGGCAGTAGGCTGGTACTTACCCATAGTTTCACTACCATGGACATCACCTAGCATATCGTGCTGTGTGTCTTGCTGAGTGCTGAGCCATTAGCCATCCATACCAGCCATATGCTGAGCTCTTCCTGCACTTGTCTGTACATGGCTATTTTCTACTTCCCATAGATTGACTCACAAGGCAAGTTCAATTCTGTCTCATGGAGTTCTATTCCTGGCTGTTGTAGAGACGCTGTCAGCCTGTAAAGGATCCATGCTGACAACACAGTGAATCGTTATTGTCACACCTGTGTAGGTACTAAAGGTTTCCTCTAGAAGGCCCATAAACAGGTGTATAATACCTAAACACCTAGCTCCCAGTGTCAGACCTTTTTATTTTTTCTCATCATCAATTTGTATGAATATTTTCTTTTTCTCATTAGTAACAAGAAATTTGTACATTGCCACAGAAGACAGCAAAGATAGACTTTTAAAATTATCTTTGTATTAGAAGAGCAATGTCCGGAGAATATTCAATTTTTTTGTAACAACTTTTGTTTCATCTCAGTTGAGAGTACTTGTGTTTAATTAAAATTAATGATATCAGTGCAACCTGATAGTATACTTTTATTATATATATATATATATATATATATATATATATATATATATATATATATATATATATATATATATGTGTGTGTGTGTGTGTATTTGTGTGTGTGTGTAATAATTGAACAACTGACTTTTTGTCGAGCACCAAGCTTGCTGCAAAATCAGACATTCTAAAAAACCTCCATGGACAGAGTAAGAAAAATTATCCTATATACATTATTCATTTCTGTTACTTCAGTTTTTGTACATTGCCTTCTATTTTTCTTATGCTACAAGGAAGACAGTTCATGGTAACTATTTAGTCTGCACACGAATCCATGCTTTAATTCCTGTACTGCAAGTAGTAATTATCTCTCATTATGTAAATTTCATGCCGATTCGTACAGTACTCTTTGTGTTAGCTGTTGGGCTGCCTCCCAGCACGGTTATTCCTAAACCAACCAACAGACTAATACGACTGGCGACTGTGACAGGACAAAGTCATAGCTAAACATGAACAGACTTTTCCTAGCAAACGTTAAATGAACATACGCAAAAATTTTATCATTATTGTGTAAAAGAAAAACTAGCTTTTGTCTATTTTCTTATTGTATGAATACCAGTGCAACAAAAGCCATGTTATATGAAAACGAGGAGCATAATATAAAAAACGAGGAGCAGGTAACCAGTTTATCCACCAATGGGAGATGTAAGTGAGTTGCTTGACCATGCAGAGAAGGTAGAAAATTTGCACAATAGCTTGCATTATTATCTTGTCCTAGTTAGCTTTCTTTCATTTTTCCTCACTGTTTCCCTAATAGAAAATGTATTACTCAAAGGGACTCGAAAATCATTCCAAACTTTGACTTATCAGTATAGCGTAAATTATTACGTAAATTTCAATCATTTGTGTCATAATACTTTTCGACAAATTGACAGGAATTTATCGAAACGCGATTTCGTAGGAAATTGCAGGCTTCAGGTGCAAGATTTAGTTACATAAAAAATTTTCTACTGATTTTTATTAGTTTTTTTGGTAATTGCTAGCACGATCAAAGTGGCTGACCAAAAATTTATTATTGTTGATCATAATACACAAGGTGCAATTGGCCAAGATGACGGTTATTTGCACAAACAGATTAATGAAAACGATGCGCTAACCGCGCAGCTAGCAGAAAGACAATATAAATCAGAGATAGGTATCACAGATGTAACAAGTGACAGCACAGAGACACAGACAAACTATGACAGTGATCTCTTTACTGGTAGTATAGTAGTACTAGCCCAGATCAGGTAAGAAACAGATTGCCCGATCGCTTGGTCTAGCAGGCAACCCTTGTCAGGGAACAGCCACCAGGCGGCAACAGCATCACACCCTTACTTGTGGAATCAACCACTAGATGGCACTCCGTTCTGTGAAATATGTGGCAACATCGGCCGAACGCGTGCAGCTTTCCACTATTTGGCGTCTGTGAATTACAGCTGTTTTTGACATACCGGTGGTAGTGGATCGCGTCGTCATGCCGAGGACCTGCGAGTATATCAACTGTGGAAGGAGTAGACGAACAAATCCTAAACTAAAAATGTTCAGATTTCCCGTCAAAGATAAAGAAAGAAGAGGATTTTAAATCCAGGTAAATCAATGAGTTAGTTACGAGTAAGAATAAAGAGCCCTAAGCATTCGATCCTATCTAAATTTCGCCGACCTTATATTCTGATATAACGTGGCAGCCCTTCCTTTATTTTTTTCGAAGATATCGTTGTTAAGTGCGTACATGAAATTATATTCGTTTACAACTAACAGTAATCAAATGCAAAATGTGGTTATACTTAAGAACGCTTACAGAAATACTTAGAAAGGAAGCAAAATCTGTTTCTTAAACTTATTTACAGTCTCAATGTGAAAAATATATTGTCGTTATAACTCACCTAATCCCTATACATACTCCACGCAAAATAAATAATTATGTCGGTAATGTCAGGACGCGAAACCCACTGCTCACTGCAATATTTGTCAGTAAATTAACGGATTATATTTCAAAGACGTTGAGAAGATTTTGAAAATTTTCTAGTGTTAACCTGCACGTGGAGATCTTTTTTACCGCCATAATCCGTATCAGAAGGGCTGTATAACAAAGAGGAAATAGACGGCATGGAAGGCGAGTGTAAAATCTATGCGACTGCAATACAGTCTGCATTTAAACAGTAACTCACGAGAAATATTTGTGTGTTACTTTTCATTTATTTCATTTCGCATATGATTGTGAGAAGTATCACTACAGTAGAAATAAACTTGGTTTGTAGAATTACAGGAGTTAATCTACATTCTTCGATTGAAAACTCGGGAAAAACCATAGCCAATCATGGTCTACAGTCAGCTGTGTGACGAATGCATTTCGCGCGCAGCGCTCTAGCCGAACACAAATCAGCATCATTCACGTGACAGAAGATACGGCGTTGCCAATTCCGCGACATGGGCAGGTCAGTTAGCATTGTAGCGTCGCCTGCGACATCTCTTGACCGACGGGAAAACTATTTTTACGGTTGCCTGTTCCGCCTTAAGGACGGTCAATCTGGTTCTTACGTGATCTGGGGTACTAGTATAGAGATCACTGAACTATGACAATAACATGATGACTATCAGTGAGACCGTTTCATGCATCTTCTCAAGCGCTAAGTCGCTGCTGATCGAAACAACCTAGGACTGACACTGATTATCGGGAATCCGAATATTAACATGCAAAGTACAGCAGATAGCAATGATAATAGTATCATCAATGTGCTGGTACAGCAAATACTGACAACTGTGAATACTAAATTCCAATATGTGAACACGAAATTCAATGCAGTTACGCAACCGCTCAGTAAGATGAACACAAAATATAACACTTTGTCACAAAGTTTTCAGATTTCAAAATAGAACAAAAACAGGTGTTGGAAGATTTCCAAAACAGTGTCACACAAAAATTCAATGATCTGACAGAAAATCTAAACGCAGAGTTATCTGAAAATTTTAAGAAATGAAAAAATAAAACGGGAGGTCATTTCTGACATTAAGGAAAGTATTGATGTTTTGAACAAAAAGTTCAATTAGTGACAATCAAGAACACGTAGAAAGTGATTTAAAGAGAATAATGCACACAAGTAATACTATAAGAAAAAATCAAAACCAAATGTGTAATACTATAAAGAAAGCGACCACTGCTGCCAACAAGCTACAAAAGGGCTATGAAGGTTTACCATTGGCAGTAGAGGAGCTAACATTAAGAGTAGAAAGCTTGGAATTGGGGTCTGAATGTGCCAAAAGAGAAAGAACTCAGACAGGGAAAAATTAAGACGATACAACCAAAAGAACAGCAGGAAATACCTTAGATCAATTAGCACAGAAGATAGTATCTGAATGCAAAGTATATGTGGACGTCGTAGAAGAGGCCATGAAGGAAAGCAAAACGTAATCACCAAGTGAGGCAGGTCAGGTTGCTAATATTCAACTATCTGTACCCAAGGCAAATGGGTGTAATAGTTATCCACAACTTGTCACAAGACCAATAGCAAGTGCAAGTGAAGATTGCAAAATTCGTAATTTATAATTTACCTACAGCAGTATCTACAGCACATGCATAATTGCCACACAGTGCTCTACACACTTTTAACAACACACCAATGTCAGATAATGCCGCATGTTTAACATACAAGCTCCATTGATGAAGGGTTGCTTGAACGTAGGCAGTTTACCATGTGTTCGACACACGGAAAGCGGATGAACCCAGTAGGTTTATTGGTGCATTCTGCAACGTACTTTCACGTAACTGGACAAAGGCTCAAAAGATTTGTTGCTGGTTACACCCAAGTTGACGTGCTTTTGTGGGCCACTGAAATGGCAGAACATTGTCACAGTTATGAGCAGTTTGAATGTGCTTTCTTAGACGAGTATGGTCGGAAGCCATTCAAGAGAGTTTAAGACATGAAGTCTTTAACCCAGCTCCATTTAATGGCAAGCAGCAGAAAACCCAGTCCTACATCCTATTCCTTAAATTCTGCCGAAACCATGGAAAAATGACTCTGCCCTCCATTCCCAAAGCCTAACCATAAAAATTCCTTTCTCTCGATCCCACACCTCGTTACACAATGACATTCACCTTTCAGATTATATTAGTCTTGTCTCTCACAAACCTGGTACTGCAAAAACATTTTTCCGTGGCACAGGCATCCCAGGACCACCCCTGCTCCTGCTACCTCTGCAAGATACTACTACTGTGAAATCCCTACTACATACATCACATCTCTGAAATTAAATTCCTTGCATCCCAACATCTGGAAGAACATTCATCCCAGCACCTGGAAGAGCATTCCAGACACAACCTCCATAGGTTATCCAACCTGCTGACATCCTACTGCTGCCTTGGAGCACCACTACCCAACCTGTATCCTAACCACAGTGTTCCTCCACATCAGCTCCTCATAGCACCCAGTCTGCCTATATGACCTTTTCAGCTTCCCACATGCCCCAAAACTCTCTACTGATACTACACTAAATCTAGACTTGAAACTATCCCAGAATATTGTTGTTGACCTTTCTACCAAAATCTTGAGCTCCAAAGAAGTTTCAGTCTTATCCAAAGGCCTCATCTTCAGCCTTCCAACCAAATTTAATCATGCTGGATTTGAGAGAGATCTATTTTTCCTGATGCCTGCATTGGAAACATTTCTTTGCCAGCAATCCCTCCAACAAAGCCAATATAATCCCAACACTGAACCCTGCCTCTTTCACTTCTTATCACCATCCAACCATGATACTCCCCCCTGCCTCTCATCTAACCAGCCTTGGTCACCTCCCACGAATTCCTTCCCTCCAATGCATTCTCACAATCCTTCACCAAGTCCACTCCCAGTAACACCAACCTTTTAGTAGAAGAAAGGGCAGCCATATACTGCCTAACAGATCCTGATCTAATTATCCTACCTGCAGGCAAAGGTTCCACCACTGTCATTATAAATTGCAGTGGCTACATGGTGGAAGGGCTCTACCAATTGTCTGACTCCACCACTTATAAACTCTGCCAAAGTGATCCCATCCCAGAAGTCAAACATAACCTCCGCTCTTTGCTTACATACCTAGGCTCTTTCAAGAACCACTCCCCTGAATACATTTCCCACTGCACCACTAAGATACCCGATACACCCACCTTCTACATGCTCTCCCAAATCAACAAACCCAACAATCCTGGATGTCCCATTGTAGTTGGTTATTGTGTTCTTGCTGAAAGAATTTTGGCCCTCATTGACCAACACCTGCAACCAATTGCCCAAAATGTAGCCTCTCACATCAAAGATACTGATCACTTCTTTCACTGACTTTTGAGCATCCCCATCTCTTTCCCTCCTGCATCCCTACCCATCACTGTTGATGCCACTTCCCAATAAATCAACATCCCTAATGCCTGTGGTCTTGCCACTATTGAACGCTACTTCTTCCAACATCTTCTAGATTCGAAAGACACTACCTCATTCCTCATACACCTTACTAATTAAATCAGAGACACTGAGTCGTAGAAAGGCACTACAAAAAGACTGTTGGCAAGTTTGTTTTTGGCCTACAAGGCCTTTGTTAAAAATAGACAACATACACACATGCACACACTCGCGCACATGCAGCTTTCTCTCTCTCTCTCTCTCTCTCTCTCACACACACACACACACACACACACACACACACACACACACACACACACACACACATGCAAATTCAACTTTCACACACACATGTGTGTACCAGTTGGATTTGTGTGAGTGTATGTTGTCTACTTTTGACAAAAGCCTTGTTGGCATAAATCTAACTTTCTAACTTTTGTTGTGCCTTTCTGCAACTCATCATCTCCGCTATATGGTGAGTAGCAACCATTATTTTCATTATTTTCTTACAATTCGTCCTGGATTTTCCATTGTTTGATTTTACTAATTTTTTTTATATCCTAACATACAAGTACTACTACTTTGAAGGGAAGGTACAATCATGGGCACACACATGGCACCCTCCTATGCCAACCTGTTTATGGGCCACCTGGAAGAAACCTTCATAGTCTCCCAAGAGCCCAAATCCCTGGTCTGGTTCAAGTCCATTTATGATATCTTTATGATCTGGACTCAGAGGCAAGACACCATTTTCTCATTCCTTCACAATCTCAACACATTCTCTCTTTTCTGCTTTGCCTGGTCCTCCTTAACTGAGTGTACCACCTTCCTGGACATTGACTCCTCCTCTCTTGTAGCTCCATCCACACCTCTGTCCATATTAAAGCCAACAACCACCAACAGTAGCTGCATTTTGATAGCTCCGATCCCTTCCACACAAAAAATCCCTCCCATACAACCTGGCTGCCCGGGGATGCACTTCCTGGTCCTGTACATGGAAGGTCTCACGAAGGCCTTTGCAGAAGGCACCACCCTCAGACCTAACCTGCATACAAAATTTCCATGCTACAATGGAGTGCACCCTTTGTCACCCAGTATCATTCTGGACTGGAAAAACTGAATCATTTCCTTTGTCAGGGCTTTGATTGTCTATTGTCATGCCCTGAAACGAGGGACATCCAATCTAAGGGCCTTTCCACCCCTCCTAAAGTGGTGTTCCATCTCCACACAACCTCCACAACATCCTAGGCCACTCTATGCCGCTCCCAGCCCTAACACCTTGCTACAGGATCATATCCCTGTGGAAGATCCAGGTGCAAAGCTTG
This sequence comes from Schistocerca nitens, assembly GCF_023898315.1. Taxonomy (NCBI): domain Eukaryota; kingdom Metazoa; phylum Arthropoda; class Insecta; order Orthoptera; family Acrididae; genus Schistocerca; species Schistocerca nitens. Next base: position 435,640,148 of record NC_064617.1, read on the forward strand.
ACTAACAGTGCTTTTTGTGGTAAAGTCAACATGTCATTATTGCTGGTGCATCCAGTTACCGCTCTCACTACAGCTCATTTTATACGAAATTCTCATGTGGTGTCTCTGACATGTAGCTGCTCAGTGCCACCTGTTGGCCAGTTTTTGCAAAACGTCATGTCATCCCAAGCATGTGCTTCAAGTTTTACCTCTCTATTTACAATATTCTACAATCTCATGCATTTTCAAATTTTAATGGAGTTTTAGGTCACCCTGTATATATTTTCTTGTAGATAAACTGGGGTGAGTCCCCAATAGCTCATGTGTCACTCACCTTTACACAACTTCAGTTCACCAAAATGTTGATCACATGGTGAAATGTTAGAATAACAGTGCCTGTGCTGTAATTGAAACACCCAGAATTACTCTCAAACAGTGTTATCCTTTTCCTTGGCAACTTCCTAGCCTCTTCTCTTGTACATTTTGGAAATGGGGAGGAAACTGCTCAAGTTGAAAAACATTTAAATATTCACATTACAGCTAATATGTTTCTTTTATAATATATCATACCTGACATGTTTTCATTTAGCAGACTTGTTGAAAAAATAGCCATTATTCTTCAAAACAAAAAAAGTGTAACTTTTGTTAGTTCATATTTATGAGGATCTAAAGAGAGACACTCACAGCATATTTTGTAGGGAACTTGAATGGACATGAGATGAAACTGTGCCTCTGTAAGTATCAGAAAGTTTTAAATGAGTAGGTGACCGAGCACATTTTTTTCCAGCTTCCTAGCTGTCTAAGTATCCACAGAAATTAAAGATGAGTTAAGAAATTTTCATTAAGGCTTTTCAGTGACACATTCTTTCTATGATAATGGATAGTACAGATTCTAAAGCATTTATGGTATTAACAGTTTACTTCTTGCCATTCTTCATATCAAACATGCCTACTGACACACAAGCAAAAACTGAATCAAAGAAGAAGAGTAGATGGCCTTAAAACATTTTTTGCTTGTCTCCTGAATGATTAGTGCTTATTTCTGTCATTGTTTGGAGGGAGGAATCCTTCATATTCATTTTCCCTTAATTATTATTTTCCATATTGGTATAGGCTCCTGTATAAATAAGAGCAGTTGGCCATTCTCTGTTATACATATGAGAGAAATAATGCAGATTTCTATGTATTGGACAAGAGCCAATAGTGAAAACAGACAGAAGCTCTTGTTAGATGAAATAACATGGGTACAGACTTCACTCACACAGACTTCACTCACTGGGAAAGCAGAACCTCTGGGTTGTCAACCAGGAATTCAATTGCAGTGGGAATAGTGCATATCACAGTCACAATACTAGAAGGAAACATGATATCCACTATGAACAGCCAAATCTAAGTATGGTGCAGAAAGGAGTCCTTTTCAGTGGCTGTAAGATTTTTAATGCCCTCCCTTCAAAAATTAAGTGTTTGGTAGATGATGATCTCTTGTTTAAAAAAACCTTAAGGCAGTTCATATTGCAAGGATCATTTTATAATAGTAGAGTGTAGTAGTGTGTGATTCTAACTTGAGAAATAGTTATAGTTATGCTGTTAAAAAGGGAATTTGTAAGAATTGTAACACTAAAATTACAAAGCTAAAAGAACGAATTGCGAGCTTACAATTCATAGTCAGTTCCTTAAGAAGCGATATTGACTCGCTCAAGAAAGAAAACCGGGATCTACGATCGAAGCCAACACTAAGTGAAGTGATGCAAGACAAAAGTAATATATCGTCCGAGTGGGTAAAAGTGTCGCACAGAAATAGTGTTCCAACTACAAAAAGAACAACAAAGTCTGCTAAAACTGTCACATTTTCGGAAAAAAAAAACAAATATCATGTTTTGCAAACAAGTGACTGTGATAACGACTCTCCAAATGATCGTGAACTTGAAAAAGTCAGTGAACTGAAAATGAATAGCGTTTTTTTCAAATAATGTCAACAACAAACACAGATCATCAGGGAAAAAGAGTAATGTACTGTTACTAACAGACAGTCATGGCAGAAATCTATCCAGCATGCTCAATGAGAAAAATCGCGACATAGCTGTGACTAGTGTAGTGAAACCGGGAGCGGGATGTAAAAATGTTGTAGACATTAACTCTCAGACGAAATTAATGCAAGATAATGATTATCGTCTGTATAATGGGTTCAAACGATGTGGCAAAAAATGAAGCAGAGGTTTGTGTGAAAACGCTGCAGAATTTTTTACAAGCTTATAAATGCAGAAACACAGTAGTTTCCACACTTCCTCATAGGCATGATCTGATTTATAGTTCGTGTATAAACAAAGAAATTCGGAAGGCAAACATTAAAATAAGGAAACTGTGTTCTCAATACGGTAAGTGCGATGTACTGGACATAAGCAAGCTGCATCGAAATCTGCACACGAAGCATGGAATGCATTTGAACTATGAAGGGAAAAGGTTTGTTTGTGATCGTGTTAGTGAAATAATTAAAGACCGACTTGTTAGGGATAGAACAATCCATCAGCTTCCAGAACATCCAACAACAGCGAGGAAAACAAACAAGAAAGAAGAACGAAAATACAACACTGCTGACGTTCCTAATTTAATCTAGTGGTATGTGATGCTGTAAATATGATTCCCAATTACCAAAACGTGAATACGCTCGAACTAAAAATTTATCACCATAATGTGCAATCCCTGTGTAATAAGATCGATGAAATTAACGTACTATTAACACATGAACTTAATGATATCTCAGTGTTATGCATTTCTGAGCACTGGCTTAACCCAGAATACGAAAATAAACAAATTTGTCTTGGCTGCTTACTACTGCAGGAAAAACAGTAAGCAGAGTGGGGGAGCAATCTACACAAAGGATAATGTAGATTTTATTACACTACCTGACTTAACTAGGGCAAATGTCGAAAAGGATTATGAAATTGCAGCTATAAAAATTACCCAGTTCATCCTGGTTATTGCTAATGTTTACCGATCACAATCCGGGAATTTTGAACGTTTCTTAGACAAAATGGAGTCATTGTTAAATGAAGTAAATAAAATGGATTGTGAATTGATAATCTGTGGTGACTTCAATATTGACTTCCTCACGAATAGTGGAAATAGGGAGACCATTTTGAACCTTGCAATGTCCTACAACTTAAAAGCTGAAGTAAAAGCTGCTACCCGAGTATCAGAAACTTGCCAAACAGCTCTTGACCACTTTCTAGTCAAGAAGAGTTTACACAATACCTCACTAAAAATTTTCAATGCAGGTTTTAGTGATCATCTTGCTCAAATATTAAGCATAAAAGTACAAGGCAGTATTATTAACAACATGTCTTTCAGAACAGCATATCGAAGTTATAATCAGCATAATGTAAACTACTTCAACAACTTATTACAGAAAGAAAAATGGCTAGGAGTGTACAAAATGAACGATATAAATGAAAAATGCAACAGTTTCATTGATACATTAACCCATTTCTTTGAACTTGCATTCCCACTGAAAACATTAACCATACGGGGAAACTCTAGAACAAACAGCTGGATCACAAAGGGAATAAGGGTTTCATGCCAGAAGAAAAGACTACTTTATGAAATATGTAACTTGAAAAAGTCCTCACCTGCAGTACGCGCATACTATAAAAAATACTCCAAAATATTAAGAAAAGTAATAAAAGCAGCAAAAATAATGCATAATGATGAAATCATTTATAATTCACCTAATAAATCAAAGGCTATGTGGAGTGTTATAAAAAAAGAATGTGGAGAATACAGACAACCTCGCAAAAATATAACACTATCACATAAAAATAAAAAAGTAACAAACCCCTTAGAAGTAGCCAACACATTTAACAACTTTTTCACAGGTGTTGTTGATAATATGTTACAATCAAACTTTAAGAGCACCCAGGCAAATGAGTATAAAATAAGTGCATGTAGATGATCAATGTACATCAGTTCTGTTTCACAAGATGAAGTAGATAAAGCAATAAAAGGACTAAAAAATTCCAAATCGGCAGGTATTGATGGTATACCCGCAACAATGTTAAAGAAGAGCGCATCAAACCTAACTGAAGTACTAACACACTTATGTGACTGCTCACTTCAGGCAGGCACTTTCCCCGATGTGTTGAAAACATCAAAAGTTATTCCCGTATATAAAAAAGGGATAAAGACAATGTAAATAACTACAGACCCATCACAATTTCCTCCTGCATCTCTAAAGTACTGGAAAACGTTATGTATGAGAAACTTACGAAATTTATAAATAAAAACAGCATCCTATGTAATGAACAACATGGAATCAGAAACAAGAGGTCAACGACAACTGCTGTCTATGAGTGCATCAATTCCATCCTAAACCTGATGGACAAAAAACAGGAAACAATAGGAGTCTTTATTGACTTGTCAAAAGCTTTTGACATGGTGGACCATAAAATTCTGCTATCAAAGCTAGAAAGATATGGTATTCGAGGTCTGTCCAACAAGTGGATCAGTTCCTTCCTGACTAATCGTATGCAGGCAGTGTGTATCAAGCACACAAATATTGAACTAAAAACTGTATCTAATCACTTATCTGACTATAAACAAATTAAATGTGGTGTACCCCAAGGATCAGTATTGGAACCCCTTCTGTTTCTTCTGTTCATAAATGATCTAAGCTTAAATCTTGATGCACACAAAACAATCATATTTGCAGATGACACCACGATTCTACTAAAAGGAGACGACAATGAACAGTTACAGCAGACAGTAAACATGGTCACGAAACAACTTAGCAGCTGGGCACAGAGTAATCAGCTTGTAATAAATAGTAAGAAAACCATTGCGCTAAAATTCCACAATGTTCCTAACAAGGACATGTTTATCCCATCACTCTCTATCAATGACGAACCAGTTGGTAACAATACTGAAACCAAATTTTTAGGACTTTGGCTGCAGAGTAACATCAGATGGAATAAGCATATCGAATATCTCAATGCAGAACTGAGCAAAACATGTTACCTTCTTTGTTCATTAAAATCATGCTGTAGTGAGAAAACAGTATTGAATGCATATCATGAGTACTTTCATTCTCGTCTTAGATATGCGGTCACCTTCTGGGGAAACTCTAAAACAGCTAATAGCACTTTTAAACTACAAGAAAGGGCCATTAGAATCTTGTTTGGGCGGAAGCCTAGAGACTCTTGTAAACCCCTGTTTAAGAAATCTGGTATTCCTCCATTACCATGTGTATACATTATGGAAACCCTTTTGTTCTTTAAATTAAATGTAATAGGCAAGGACCGGAGACTGCAAAAAAACTGTGATATACATGAGCACTTTACCAGACAAAACAGAAACTTACATATGACTCAAATCAGCACAGCACTGTGCCAAAAAGGTACTTTTCACATGGGAGTTAAGCTTTCTAACAAACTTCCTGAAAACATAAAAGCTATCACTGAGGTCAATACATTTGGAAAATGTCATATTTACAGCATCACTGCTTTAATCCATTGAACAATATTTAAATTTATGAAATGTGTTATATAAATACTTATGTGTAAAGTGTATTATTGTAACCTTAAATATGTATGCCTTGTAATGACTTTCAGCCTGTATATTTATAACTTGACTTGTCCAATGTCTTATGCATAAGCTGCTATGTAGACAACAGGGCCAATAAAAAATACAATACAATACAATACAACTACAGTACACCGAGCGAGGTGGCGCAGTGGTTAGACACTGGACTCGCATTCGGGAGGACGACGGTTCAGTCCCGCGTCCGGCCATCCTGATTTAGGTTTTCCGTGATTTCCTTACATCATTCCAGGCAAATGCCGCGATGGTTCCTGTGAAAGGGCACGGCCGACTTCCTTCCCTAATCCGATGAGACCGATGACCACGCTGTCTGGTCTGCTTCCCCAAAAAAACAACCAACAACTACAGTGTTTAACATTTCTTGTATTGTAAATTGCAAATTTGTATTTGTAATACCAAATATTTTTATTGTAAACATATATTTTGCAATATTTATTTCTCTGTAACATTATTTTGTAATCTTTATCTATCTCTAAAATGTATTTTTTGTAGTGGGACATAAGTTACTGTTTACTGTTTTTGCTTTGTAATCTCTATCTATCTCTAAAATGTATTTTATGTGGTGGGACCTAAGTTACTGTTTACTGTTTTTGTTTTGTTTTATGTATTACCATAAATTCTGTCCAAAAGCTTGTAAAATTGACACTTTCCATATCCTGTGATAGTGTCACAATATGGATCACTGGAACAAGAGATAAATAAATAAAGTGGCAACAACTTCTCCATGATGCTTTCTTAGTGCTCCCTCCAGTAGTATAGGTAGGTGTTTCTGATGGATGCCAACCTCAGTGCCACCTGCAGTTGTCTGCAGCAGATGTCTGCAATGAAACTTTGGTCAGTATCGGAACAGAAGCCAACCTTTACTATACAGCCTTTATATTTGCAGTTTACGATGGTACTGAGAGAAGAGGAATATGTATACAGATCAGATACCTACAATAGCTTAGTGGACAGTCTTTGCTTGACTTTCTTTCTTTCTGCCTAGCGCCCTTTATCAAGCCAAAGCCAGGTTGGAACTGGTATGACAATACTTCAATTTTATGAAAAACCAGTCATATCCATGTGTAGGCTATGCACTCCCAACGGAGACTGCAGGCTGCTCCCTGTGGAGGAAACTGTGTACTCTTTGTGTCTGCGTCTAGTGCCACCGCGTGTGGAAATGTGACATGAGTTTTCAAAGTGTTTGCCAATCATGTATCTGAGATGTGATGTGGGAACCAGCCCAGTATTTACCAAGGTTGATGTGGAAACCACCTAAAAACCACATCCATGCTGTCTCCTATCATTACCCCATGAGGTGGATTCGATCTGGAACCAGTGTGCCTCTCTTTCCTGGAAGTGGCTGCTTCAGTGTACTCAGCTATCCTTGTGGGTCTTTTGAATTTATTGGAATGAATTATGTTAAAATCTGCTGGCCATTTACAAGACTGTTAATGTATATGTCAAACTGAATGTATCTATAAAAATTGCAATATATATATATAGTTATAATAGAGGGAAACATTCCACATAGGAAAAATATATCTAAAAACAAAGATGATGTGACTTACCAAATGAAAGTGCTGGCAGGTCGACAGACACACAAACAAACACAAACATACACACAAAATTCAAGCTTTCGCAACAAACTGTTGCCTCATCAGGAAAGAGGGAAGGAGAGGGAAAGACGAAAGGATGTGGGTTTTAAGGGAGAGGGTAAGGAGTCATTCCAATCCCGGGAGCGGAAAGACTTACCTTAGGGGGAAAAAAGGACGGGTATACACTCGCACACACACACATATCCATCCACACATAAACAGACACAAGCAGACATATTTAGAGACAAAGAGTTTGGGCAGAGATGTCAGTCGAGGCAGAAGTGCAGAGGCAAAGATGTTGTTGAATGATAGGTGAGGTGTGAGTGGCGGCAACTTGAAATTAGCGGAGATTGAGCCCTGGTGGGTAACGGGAAGAGAGGATATATTGAAGAGCAAGTTCCCATCTCCGGAGTTCGGATAGGTTGGTGTTAGTGGGAAGTATCCAGATAACCCGGTCGTTGTAACACTGTGCCAAGATGTGCTGGCCATGCACCAAGGCATGTTTAGCCACAGGGTGATCCTCATTACCAACAAACACTGTCTGCCTGTGTCCATTCATGCGAATGGACAGTTTGTTGCTGGTCATTCCCACATAGAATGCGTCACAGTGTAGGCAGGTCAGTTGGTAGATCACGTGGGTGCTTTCACATGTGGCTCTGCCTTTGATCGTGTACACCTTCCGGGTTACAGTACTGGAGTAGGTGGTGGTGGGAGGGTGCATGGGACAGGTTTTACACCGGGGGCAGTTACAAGGGTAGGAGCCAGAGGGTAGGGAAGGTGGTTTGGGGATTTCATAGGGATGAACTAAGAGGTTACGAAGGTTAGGTGGACGGCGGAAAGACACTCTTGGTGGAGTGGGGAGGATTTCATGAAGGATGGATCTCATTTCAGGGCAGGATTTGAGGAAGTCGTATCCCTGCTGGAGAGCCACATTCAGAATCTGATCCAGTCCCGGAAAGTATCCTGTCACAAGTGGGGCACTCTTGTGCTTCTCCTGTGGGAGATTCTGGGTTTGAGAGGATGAGGAAGTGGCTCTGGTTATTTGTTTCTCTACCAGGTCGGGAGGGTAGTTGCGGGATGCGAAAGCTGTGGTCAGGTTGTTGGTGTAATGCTTCAGGGATTCCGGACTGGAGCAGATTTGTTTGCCACGAAGACCTAGGCTGTAGGGAAGGGACCGTTTGATGTGGAATGGGTGGCAGCTGTCGTAATGGAGGTACTGTTGCTTGTTGGTGGGTTTGATGTGGACGGACGTGTTTGGAGTAGGACCAGGTGAATCTGCCTACATAGATCAACACCTTCAACCCATTACGTGCAGTCTCCCATCCTTCATCAAAGACACCAACCACTTTCTCGAACGCCTGGAATCCTACCCAATCCGTTACCCCCAGAAACCATCCTTGTAACCATTGATGCCACTTCCTTATACACAAATATCCCGCACGTCCAGGGCCTCGCTGCGATGGAGCACTTCCTTTCACACCGATCACCTGCCACCCTACCTAAAACCTCTTTCCTCATAACCTTAGCCAGCTTCATCCTGACCCACAACTTCTTCACTTTTGAAGGCCAGACATACCAACAATTAAAGGGAACAGCCATGGGTACCAGGATGGCCACTTCGTACGCCAACCTATTCATGGGTCGCTTAGAGGAAGCCTTGGTTACCCAGGCCTGCCAACCCAAAGTTTGGTACAGATTTATTGATGACATCTTCATGATCTGGACTCACAGTGAAGAAGAACTCCAGAATTTCCTCTCCAACCTCAACTCCTTTGGTTCCAGATTCACCTGGTCCTACTCCAAATCCCATGCCACTTTCCTTGATGTTGACCGCCACCTGTCCAATGGCCAGCTTCACACGTCCGTCCACATCAAACCCACCAACAAGCAACAGTACCTCCATTACGACAGCTGCCACCCATTCCACATCAAACGGTCCCTTCCCTACAGCCTAGGTCTTCGTGGCAAACGAATCTGCTCCAGTCCGGAATCCCTGAAGCATTACACCAACAACCTGACCACAGCTTTCGCATCCCGCAACTACCCTCCCGACCTGGTAGAGAAACAAATAACCAGAGCCACTTCCTCATCCTCTCAAACCCAGAACCTCCCACAGGAGAAGCACAAAAGTGCCCCACTTGTGACAGGATACTTTCCGGGACTGGATCAGATTCTGAATGTGGCTCTCCAGCAGGGATACGACTTCCTCAAATCCTGCCCTGAAATGAGATCCATCCTTCATGAAATCCTCCCCACTCCACCAAGAGTGTCTTTCCGCCATCCACCTAACCTTCGTAACCTCTTAGTTCATCCCTATGAAATCCCCAAACCACCTTCCCTACCCTCTGGCTCCTACCCTTGTAACCGCCCCCGGTGTAAAACCTGTCCCATGCACCCTCCCACCACCACCTACTCCAGTACTGTAACCCGGAAGGTGTACACGATCAAAGGCAGAGCCACATGTGAAAGCACCCACGTGATCTACCAACTGACCTGCCTACACTGTGACGCATTCTATGTGGGAATGACCAGCAACAAACTGTCCATTCGCATGAATGGACACAGGCAGACAGTGTTTGTTGGTAATGAGGATCACCCTGTGGCTAAACATGCCTTGGTGCACGGCCAGCACATCTTGGCACAGTGTTACAACGACCGGGTTATCTGGATACTTCCCACTAACACCAACCTATCCGAACTCCGGAGATGGGAACTTGCTCTTCAATATATCCTCTCTTCCCGTTACCCACCAGGGCTCAATCTCCGCTAATTTCAAGTTGCCGCCACTCACACCTCACCTATCATTCAACAACATCTTTGCCTCTGCACTTCTGCCTCGACTGACATCTCTGCCCAAACTCTTTGTCTCTAAATATGTCTGCTTGTGTCTGTATATGTGTGGATGGATATGTGTGTGTGTGCGAGTGTATACCCGTCCTTTTTTCCCCCTAAGGTAAGTCTTTCCGCTCCCGGGATTGGAATGACTCCTTACCCTCTCCCTTAAAACTCACATCCTTTCGTCTTTCCCTCTCCTTCCCTCTTTCCTGATGAGGCAACAGTTTGTTGCGAAAGCTTGAATTTTGTGTGTATGTTTGTGTTTGTTTGTGTGTCTGTCGACCTGCCAGCACTTTCATTTGGTAAGTCACATCATCTTTGTTTATACTTTTCAGCCCTGTCCATATTATCAGATGGCAATAGTAATTAAATGCTAATCAAGTGGCTCTTGATTTTATAATTCATGATTTTATAATTCAAAGTTCATGCATTTCCACCTCAGCCAGTACATTGATATCAGTTCTGTAATAGTGTGTCTCCAACTACTAAATGGTCTTCCAAGTTATGCATGGCCTAGCTTCCTTATTTTGTCATCTATGTTTACCAGTGTTCTAAAGTGATCTATGTGGCATTTCTTTTACAAGGAGAGATTTGGTACCAAACAAAAATCCCTCCTCCTCCAAGAAATTGCTTTGAAGTGTTGTGAATAATTATTTATACACTGCGTATTTACCAAAATTTATGAGGATATTCAATTTCTTCATAAACATTTTAACTTGGTCAATAAAAATAAGTTTTAAAATACTTATTGCCACATAGTTGTGGAAGCATAAATTGGCAGAACTACTTCTGAAAAGACTCTCTCTCATGCATGTCACAGAAACCAGAACTTTTGCAGAATTTATTTATACATTTTCGAACATTTGTGTGAAATTGATGTTGTCACAAGTGTTATAAAAAGAAAGCTTGTTGGACTGAAAGTTAACTAAATATCTTGTTTATGTTTGTCAATGCTAATCAAGCAATTTCAGAAGGAAACAAACATCCGTTATGAGCTGATGTGTGAATTGGTCTCCTGGTGAAATATCATAGCAGGTAGTTAGTTGGTTATTTGTATTTTTGCACAGGTCATAATTGTGATCTCTTTCTGTGTTGTGAAATGAGTCAGTTTTAGAAACGTGTTACACTTTCTCAGCATTAAATATGTCAAAATTGTGATCAGTCACATGATTTCTTCTTATGTTATGGATTCTTTTTACATAAAAAAAACAATTTATACTTAACTACAGTCAGATTCTCTCTCTCTCTCTCTCTCTCTCTCTCTCTCTCTCTCTCTCTCTCTCCCTCTCTCTCCCTCCCTCCCTCTCCCTCCCTCTCCCTCCCTCCACCTCCCTCACTCCACCCCTCTCTCACCCCTCTCCCTCTTTTAAACACATACATCCAGAAATTCTTCTTTACAATAGAAGAAATTGTCAAGCAGACTGATTTCAGTTTTTGGTTGGATTTAATAATATTGTCTATTAAATTCCTTCCATCACTAGTTAGGTGTCCAAATATTTTTATAGCTAAGTACTCAATTACTTTGCCTTCAACACTAAGACTGAGTGATGGACAGTGTAAATCATTTTTCCTTCTAGTATTATATTTGCAAATATCTTTCTGTTGTTTTCATAGTTTGATTGTTTGTTGATAACATACCTCATAAGTGAGTAAATACACTGTGAGGCTGTTGTCAGTTATCCAGGTGATCAAAGAGCTGTCTGTTTACATGGACATTACATACTATCCTAACTAGACACTTCTGCTCAATACATAGCCTTTACATCAGTGGTGAGTTACCACAGAATATGATGCCAAAAGACATTACTGAGTGAAAATAGGAAACTTAGTCCACTTTCTTATGTTTTTAGCTCCAAACTCTGATGATATCCATAATGCAAAAGCTGCAGAACTTATACATTTAAGACCTGCAACATATGACTTCCAGTTGAGGTTGTTATCAATATTGATACTTAACAATTAAAAGTAGCCCATTTTAGTTATTGATTCTCTCAAATGAATTATTTTTAATGGTGTGGTCAGGCCTTGTGCAGCACTGAATTTTATGTGCTGGTATTGTGTTTTATTTAAATTCAATGAATGCCCATTTGCAAAGAACCAGTTATTGATTCCCAATAAAATATAATTTACATTTTTAAGTTTTGAAGTTACACCTTTAAGCCAGATTATAATAATTGCAAAGAGAAATATTTCAGCTTCTTGGGCATATGATGGAAGATCATTAACATAAAACAAGAACTCGAGTGGACCTGCTATTGATCCCCATGATACACATGTAGTTATTATTCTCTATTCTAAAGATGCTGTTCCATTGTGTACATTTCTTGAGTTTCTTAATACAACTTTCTGCATCCATGAAGACAGAAATTATGTAAACCAGTTACCAGCAAGATTTTTGATTCTGTGATCTTTGAGTTTCTCCAGGAGACCAGTGGGTATTGCACAATAAAATGCTTTTGACAAGCCACAGAAAATACCAATTAAAAATCTCAGGAAAGTCTCTGAATGCTATACAAATATGAAAAGCAAGATATCAATTTGAAATCACATATAAAGTGATGTAGGCAATACTACAGGAAAGCTGTATTAATTGAAAAAAGGCAATAAATAATTGAGACATCAGAAAGGGGAGCAATAAAACAAAATCAATTTGGAAAGTTATTAATAAAGTTGTAGGTAAACATGATACAGCAAGTAATAAATTCACTGTAAAACACAGAAATAAAATTGTGGATTACCTGCTTCTAATGGCCAATATACACACGTCAAAAAACGTTTTGCATCACCCCGGTTTCCGGAACTCCTGAAGACAGATGTTGACTGTGGATATTGTATCACAGACACAGTCCCTTTCACTGTTCAGAGATGTCACTAAACCCATCCAAAGATGTAAACAGCCATGCATGAGCAGCAAGTAGTAGGGGGTCCGACAACCAATTAGTTCCAGTCATTCCACTAGGAAGGAGGTACACGGCTCGTGTTGTCTTTAGTTCAACCATGCCTAGATGGACAATACTGCACTTCAATTATGTCCACATTGTTACTTTGTGCCAGGAAGGGCTCTCAACAAAGGAAGTGTCCAGTTGTCTCGGAGTGAACCAAAGTGATGTTGTTCATACATGGAGGAGATACAGAGAGACAGGAACTGTCGATGACATGCCTCGCTCAGGCTGTCCTAGAGCTACTACTGTAGAGGATGACTGCTACCTATGGATTGTGGCTTGAAGGAACCCTGACAGCAATGCCACCATGTTGAATAATGCTTTTTGTGCAGCCACAGGACATCATGTTGTGACTCAAACTGTGCGCAATAGGCTGTGTAATGCGAAACTTCACTCTTGCTGTCCATGATGAGGTCCATATTTGCAACCATGACTCTATGCAGCTTGGTACAGATGGGCCCAACAACATGACGAATGGATTGCTCAGGACTGGCATCACATTCTCTTCATCGTAGAGTGTGGCATATGCCTTTAACCAGACAAATGTCAGAAGCATGTGAGGAGGCAACCTGGTCTGGCTGAATGACTTAGACACACTGCCCAGCGAGTGCAACTAGGCGGAGGTTCCCTGCTCTTTTGGGGCGGCATTATGTGGGGCTGATGTATGCCACTGGTGGTCATGGATGGTGCCGTGATGGCTGTACAATATGTGAATTCTATCCTCCAACCAATAATGCAACCATATTGGCAGCATATTGACGAGGCATCCATCTTCATGGATGACAATTTGCACCCCCATCGTGCGCATCTTATGAATGAGTTCCTTCAGGATAATGAATCACTCAACTAGAGTAGCCAGCATGTTCTCTAGACATAAATCCTATTGAAAATGCCTGGGATAGATTGAAAAGGGCTGTTTATGGATGACATGACCCACCAACCACTCTGAGGGATATACACCGAATCGTCATTGAGGGGTGGGACAATCTGGACCAACAGTGCCTTGATGAACTTGTGGATAGTATGCCACAAGTAATACGGGCATGCATCAATGCAAGAGGACGTGCTACCAGGTGTTAGTGGTAGTCGCTGTGTACAGCAGTCTGGACCATCACCTCGGAAGGACTCGCTGTATGGTGGTACAACATGCAATGTGTGGTTTTCATGAGCAATAAAAAGGGCAGAAATGATGCTTATGTTGATCTCTATTCCGATTTTCTGCACAGGTTCCGGAATTTTTGGAACCGAGGTGATGTAAAACTTTTTTTGATGTGTATATTTAATGGTCATTATTTTAATTTAGCTCAAAGGCTGATCATAAGCAAATGTGATCCAAGCACAAAGATAGAAATTCTAATAAGTGAAATAACAATGCATCTACATCAACTAACATCCAAAGAAGTACAAACGGCTATCAGTAATTTAAAGAATAAAATGACCAGTAAATCTAATGATATAGTGACTCCTCCATAGACATTCCATAGTACAATTGTGTAGGCTGAGTGAGAGTTTCATGGTTCCATGCCACAATGTGTTTATTCTTTCTCTTGATTGTATTGTTATTCCTTGTTTTGTCTTGTTGACACTGAATGTCAAGCAAACTGCTTATGTCTGTGTAATTAATTTATATGTAGAAATAAATCTTTTCACAAGTTAACCACATGTAATAGGTACTTTCAGATGTGATCACGCATTGCAGTACTTCCATGCCAGCGTCCATGAAACACACCACATCAAAATTACAACTGTTATTCCTGTGCCTGCCACATCAGTTTTCCATTCAGCACAAAGATGAATTCCTCACCAAAGCCTATCAAGCCAGCCACAAGTAATGGAGTTATCAGCAGGGTCGTGATCAGACCACTGCCTTCTTGGCACTATAACCCCTTGCTTTGGATTGCACAATTAGAGAGCCAAATCATCAGCACATATTATGGCAGATGAAATGAAATATAGTTAAGTGGTGGCTGCATTAATGGTAGACCTTGCCACAGAAGTCCAAGACATTCTGGCTATGCCTCCAGAAACAATGATATGCTTCCTTAAATAATGCATTAATTATGCAACTGTCCCAGTTTGAAGCTGGACAAGCTTTTACAAAGAAAGGAACTAGACAACACAACTCTGTCCCAACTGTTTCATTGCTTGCATACTCTTGCAAGTAATAGTATCAGTGATGATATATTGTGCAATATATAGCTATCCTGACTACCAGTGGATGCAGAGAAGATTTTAAGTATTTCTCAGGTGTTTGAATGCATTAGCACAAACAGCTGATCAGATCATGGGAATGTATCAGGTGACAAGTGTCATGATGTTGGCTACTGCATAAGATACCACAACCTCGGTGACTTTGTTGTCGCTAGAGTATCATCTCGCTGAGCTTACAATACAAGTGACCACACTATAAAAAGTGCACAAAAGGCAATGCACACATTGATGATCAAGTAGTTGAAATAATTTGCCAGTGACACACAACATATGTTGGTACTACAGAAAATTTGGTGAAGATGCACAGAAGTACATAACGTGTAAAGTGATTCATGATGCTGATACAGGAGCAGTTACAATGATGTATACCAGCAATTCACAATGTATGTTTATTACAGATCACTACACATAAGTGCAGTGCCTGATAGACACCAGAGCAGAAATATCAATGTACCCTGCAACCAGGTTATGACATCACAGCCACAATTATGCTTGCCTGTATGCTGTAAATGATACAAAGATTACAACATATGGACATGACACTTTACTACTCAACCAAAGACTGCATTGTACCTTTGAGTGGAAGTTTAGTGTGGCTGATGTATCGCATTCCATACTTGGAGCAAACTTCCTGGCATTCTACAGTCTGTATTGGACCTATGTTGGCAGTGATTAAGCAACACAACAACAAACAAGACTGCACAAGGTAAGGTGAACTGTACTATTACTACAACAATCAGAGTGATTGCTGGAGACACAAAATACACACAACTACTAAAAAATTTCCCAGAGATTACAAGGCAGTCAGTAACATTAGCACATGTCAAACATTTGATTGTTCATCATATCCTCACTACCCCAGGCCCGTCAACTTATGCACACCCTTGATGTTTAGCACCAGACTTTCACAACATGTTAGCTCAAGGTATTTGCTACTCTTCATGTGGTACCCTAAAAGAAGACAGTTGGCACCCCTCCAGTGATTACTGCCAACTAATGCGAGAACCATTCTGGACACATATCCCGTACCACATACAGAGGATTTCTCTGCTGGGGTACAAGGTAAAACCATATTTTCAACAATGGATTTGGTCAAAGTATACTATTAGGTTCTGGTTGCTCCTGAAGACATTCCCAAGACAGCTGTCAACGTGCTATTTGGCTCCTTTGAGTTCACAAGAAGGGCATTAGGGCTTTATAATGTATCACAGACTTTTCAGTGATTCGTGGATGAGATAATACATTATCTAGAATTTTATTGTGTCTATATAAATGATGTCCTCATTTTGTCTGCATCTGAAGATGAACATGTGCTGTATTTTATTAAGTGGTTTGAACACTTGCACACACAAGGACTAGTAGTGAACCCATCAAAATGTATTTTTGTCATCAAGGAAGTCCATTGTCTTGGCTACACAGTGAATGCATATGGCATCTGGCTACTGAAAGACAAGGTGGAAGCCATACATTTGTACTTACAGCCAGTTACAATCCAGAGAGTTGTGACATTATCTTGGTGTAATAAATTTCTACCAGAGCTTGTGTTGCATCATGCATCAATAATAGCACCATTGAATGGACTCTGGAAGGGTGCATGTAGACCAAATGATAAGACTTCAATGGACATGTGAGGCAGACTCCACTTTCAATGTTACTCAAACAGCAATAGTAGATGCAGCTCTACTAGCACACCCTGTAGGAAACACGCCGTTAACATTAGTGATCGATGCTTTTGCTAGCACAGTTGGAGCAGTGCTACAGCAGATAATAAACCAGAGTTGGCAACCACTTGCTTTCTTTAACCAAAAGCTGTCAGCTTTGCAAGAGAAGTGGGTGACGTGATTGTGAGCTGTACATAACCTATTCTGTAGTAAAAAAAATACAAGTGTTCTTTGGAAGGCCACAATTTCAGTATCTTTGCAGACCACAAGTCATTAATTTATGCCTTCAGAGTGAAGGCAAGTAAGGCATCAAGACAGCTAAGTCATATTAATTACATTGGTCAATTTGCAACCAACTTCATATATGTGCAAGGCAAACTTAATATAGGTGCTGACGCACTCTCTTGGATTGAGCATATATCACCACACATTAAGGCCCTAGATTTTGGCCATTGATTTTGGAGCCATGGCATGGACACAAGAAGATGATGGGGAGCTGCATATATTGCTTGCACAACAATCAGGTGTCCAACTACAAAGAGTGACAATATGGGGCACAAACATGGACTGTTTTACTAGTATTGTGAACAGCTTTCAAGTGTGACCTCCAAGCCACAGTGGCAGAGTTGGTGTACGGCCAGTCATTACATCTGCCTGGAGAGTTCATCCATGATATGGGAGATGAACCATCACAGCATCAGACTTTGCTTCCAAGTTGAAATCCCACATACATTAGTTTCGTTCAGCAGATCCTCAGGTACACACCAGATGCTGCACTTTTGTCTTTGCAGATTTAGCCAACTGTTCACATGTGCTATTGTGTAATGTTGTGGTAAGCAAACCACTGCAACCCACATATGAAGGTCCATATGCAGTAATTAGTTGAGGTGACAACAATTTCAAGATCAACAACCATGCCATACCTACCTTGAATGCACTTGAAGGTATCAAATGGGAATTTCAGTATTCACAGCCAGCAGATAAAGATATTGCATTGAGAAACATGAAGGAGGGAGAGGCAACAACTAAAGATTCCCTCACATGACAAACTACAGAGGAACCATGATGAACATTGGATGATGCCACACAGGAAACATCAGCAGGTGCTACCACCTGACAGCTAGAAGAACACACTGATCCCAAGGAGAAGTCACCGTGTTTCAAATAAGAAATTACGATGCGATCTGGACGGCATGTCAAATTTAATGAGATGTATTGCTGGCACTGGGAGGGGAAATTTTGTAGTGACTCCTACCATATACATTCTGCAGTACAGTAGTATAGAATGTACAAGAGTTCCATGGCTCCATGCTGCATTGTGTTTATTCTTTGTTTCTAATTATATAGTTGTCTCTTGTTTTGTCTGGTTGACTCTGAATGTCATCCAAACTGCATATGTCTGTGTAATTAATTTGTATGTGAAAATAAATCTTTTCATGAGTTAATCACAATGGTATCCCTGACAAAATTATTAAATATAATGCTGGTAATGTTGTCTCTGAACTTGTTGAGATAATCGTTGCATCATTTCCATTTGATTGTTTACAAGTAGACTTAAGCTGTGAACAGTAATAACAGCTTATAAAAGTGATGACAAGTTTGACATTAAAAACTTCATGCCACTGTCACTATTAATCGTATTTTGAAAAGTAATTGAAAGAATAATGTATGATAAATTGCTAGACTTCCTAAATAAAAACAAAGGTCTTTGAAGTGCACAAAATGGTTTCAGAAATGACAAATCAAAGCAAACAACTCTATTCAACTTCCTAAAAGTCATTTACAAAATTTTTCAGGATAATGAACTAATTTATAAATTTTTTGGAACATTTTTAGAACTTTTGACCTTATAAAACATGATCTACTACTGTTAAAACCATTTTGGCGTTTCCTATTATTTATCTGATAGGGAAGAAAGAGCATAAATTTTTCAGGAAGGTAAAGTGTACCATTCTGAATATAAAAAGTTGATTATGGGGTGCTCCAGGGTTCAGTATGGGCCCCATTGATGTTTTTATTGACAATCTACCACAACAGATTTCAACAGCAGATACTGTATTATTTGCTGATGATATAAGCTCCTTCATGAAAGGAAAGAATGATTATGAGTGTCAGCAGAAACTGACAAAACAGTAGAAGTAGTAGAAGAATGGTTTAAAGATAAGTGTTAATGAAAAGAAAACTGTATGGATGAACTTCAGCTACATCAGATATAAAAGTAAAACCAATGTAAATTTTACGTTGGAGAATAGCCACATGTAGCAAAAGAATCATACAAAATTTTCAGATTATGGATGTATGAATATCCAACATGGGAAAAACTTGTATAAATCCTTAACAAAAGGTTCTGCAAATTCTGGCACAAACTAAGAATGCTCAAAGATTGTTGCAATGCTGAAACAGTGTTCAGTGTTTATTAAGCCTATGTGTGTAGTCTAATGGTACACTATTCTGGGAAAATATGCCATTTTTGCACAGCAGTCTTTTGAACTCTAAATGAAAGCAGTAAGATTAGTAAAAAAATGTTGCTTGCAGAGGTCTATGTAGAAGTATTTTAAGAACTAAAAATCATGGCCCTGTCATTAATATTTATTTTTGAAAGTACCTGTTTCATTAAGACACAACAGTTTTCAACTCTGAACTGTTAGATAAATAAGCATTAAACAAGGATGACTTTCATAGGGATGTACACACAAAGTCAATATATCAGGGCTGTGGATTATAAAAAGCAAATGTTCTCTACAAAGCATTCCTAAGTAATACCTTAAGAATACCAATCTTAAATAATTTAAAAGAGAACTGAAAGATGTACTAATACTCAACAGCTTGTACAGCAGTAATGAATACTTAGAAGAAAGCATGGGTTACATTCAACTACAAGAAAAGCAGTAGAAATGATCCTCAGGACTACCATCTCATTTCAGTGACATCCACTTATCGTTGAGTCTTAGAACTTATTCTGAGCTCAAACATAATGTCATGCAGCAGCTGGACAGAAACGTGGAAATACCACAAGAAATGCATGCTTGAACTTAATGCAGATGCTATCCAAGCTTGCAGGTTTTGCTGTTGTTTTTGACCATGAACAATGTCCTCATCATGTTGCAAGTGTCAGTCATTGTCAGGTCAGTTTTCTGTGTAGTTGTAAGTGAATTACGCTAAAGCTAAGTGAATCTGAACATGGGCAAATTGTTGGTGCTTGTATGGTTAATGATTAGTAACCAAGAGAGCCAAAGTGTTTGGCATTTCAGGAGGCACTGTACTGAAGATTTATACTGCATACAGGAAAAGCACAGTAATGTCATCCACTAACTCACAATGTGGAAGACGGTGTGTGTTGAGTGACCATGACAGACAGTCATTCAAGAGGACTGATACCTAAAATAAGAAGACCATGGCTGCAAGAGTCGCTGCAGAACTGCATGTTACACTTGCAAATCCTGCCAGCACCAAATCAACAGAAAGGGAGCTCCATAAGCTGGGAATTGCAGGATTAGCAATCATTCCAAAACCACTCATCATTTATGCAAATACCATTAACAGGAAGAAGTGGTGTCAGAGCTATAAAACCTGGACAGTGGAGCAATGGAAGGGTGTCATTTGATTGGATGAGTCTTGTTTCATGCTGTTTTCAACTTCTTGTTGAATTTACATCACAAGAGTGAAACACAGCAGGGGTCTGGTGACAATTTGGGTACTCATATCATGGTGTTCCATGAACCCCGTGGTTACTCCGCAAGATCTCATTTCTGCCAAGGATTATGTGCCTAATTTAGCTGATCAGGTCCACTACCTGGTAAAATGTTTGTTCCTCAATGGTGCTGCTCTGTTCCAGGACAACAGGTCTCCTATTCACATGGCTGACAACATCCAGGACTGGTTTTTTAAGCATGATGATGAATTCTAACATCTATTTTGGCCACCACAGTCACCAGATCTCAAAATTATTAAACGTTTGTGGTCTACTTTTGAGAGAAGGGTGCATGACCACAATCCATCTTCATCATCATTACATAAATGAGCCACTATTATGCAGAAAGACAGGTATAAACCATACAGAACCTGTAATTACCCATACTAACAAGAGGAGACCACAACATAGGGATCACAGATTTACTTCTAACTTTGTACACCTTTAGTAGGCCATTAAAACAATATATGTGCAAGTAGTAAGGTGCACTAGTCTAGCAATTTCGAGAAAATTACAAGAGAAATTTTACATATCTATATCTACTACTTGCGCATAGGTGGTCAAGTGGTTAACCTTCGAGCTTTGTTAGACGAACATGTATGAGGCGATGGTTTGTCTCCTACTCAAATCTTCATTTTTGTAGTACAAGTGTAAGTTCTACAATATTCAAAAAATTTGCATCTGCACTATTTTTTATTGCAAATTTAATAACGTCTCACCACTACGCAGGTTTACTGCCAAATGGGGCCTGCCTCTGTGCCCACAGCTCAAAGCTTCAAGTTGCAAAGTAGTTCTGGGTACCTTACCAGATTGCAAGTATAAAGGATTTCACAAATCATGACAGGCATGCACTTTCAGGAAAACTCTATGTATTTCTTCCTTTGCTTGTCAATAGTTATAAATATGTTTCTTCTAATAATTAAAGTTAATTAAAATATTAAGTAGTCAAATAGCAAGAAATTAACTAAAACTTCATGCAAACACACTTTTCTTTATTAAATTACCTCTCAGATGTCTTATACATTAAGTAATATGACCAGTGATGAAAAAAAAATAGATTAAACATTAAGTTTTAGCATGAACTGAACCATCACCTGATATACACTCATCTTATGAACACTAACCACTTGACCACCATCAACTCTAGCGTCAAGCACCTGCGCTCAGATACATCACATACTTAACAGATGTGTAAAACTTCTCTTGCAATTTTCTCTGAATTGCCATAGTAGTGCACCTTACTACTCGCAAGTTATGATTTTTTAATGGCCCACTAAAGGGGTACAAAATTTGAAGTAAATGTGATCAAAACATCATGGCCTCCCCTTGTAAGACAACTGGAGGCTCTTTAGAATGCCAACAGTTTTCCTACTGTATAATAGGTATGGTAAGGTGGCCACGGTGGTCTCGCGGTTCTAGGCGCTCAGTCAGGAACCGCGCGACTGCTACGGTCACAGGTTCAAATCCTGCCTTGGGCATGGATGTGTGTGGTGTCCTTAGGTTAGTTAGGTTTAAGTAGTTCTAAGTTCTAGGGGACTGATGACCATAGATGTTAAGTCCCATAGTGCTCAGAGCCATTTTACGTATGGTAATGTGTAATTTTTTTCGTGTTTCCATATTTTTGTCCACCCACTGTATCTCAAACAGTGTGACATCATCAAGACCTACCAATATGGATTCCAAACCATTAATAATCTGAAACAAAATTTATGCTTTCCTTACATGACATCCTGAAAGCTGTAGATCAGGGCAGCTAGGTAAACGCTTTATTCCTTGATTTCTAAAAAGCTTTTGACACAGTCCTGCTCCAGCGCCTGTTAATGAAGTATGAACATACAGGATATCAAACAATATTTCTGTCAGGATGGAGAATACTGGTAGGAAGAATACCCCTTTTTATCTTTGTTGGAGACTCAATGACAGATCTAGAAGTAATTTAAATCATGCCCCAGGGAAGTCTGTTGGGGCCCTTGTTGTTAATATTGTATATTAATGGCCCGGCAGACAGTATTAATAGTGAACTCAGACTTTCTGCAGATGATGCAGTTAGGTATAATGAAGTACTGTCAGAATGCAGCTGTACAAGTATTCAATTAGATCTTGATAAGATTTGAGAGTGATTTTAAGACTGGAAACTTATTTTAAACATTCAGATACAAAAAACTGCAAACACAAAAACACAAGTTTTCTATGACTGCAGTATTAATGAGTTGGAGATGGAACCAGTCATCTCATACAAATATCTGTTTGTAACAGTCTGTACAGATGTGAACTGGAATACCCACATAGGGATATCAGGTGGTACACCTTGGTTCAGTGGGAGAATACTGGGAAAATGCAAGAGTTTACAAAGGAAGTTACTTACAAACATTCATGTGACTCTTTTTAGAAAGTTAGTCAAACGTATGGGACCCTTACCAAATAGAACTAAAAGTAGATATTGAATCTGTATGCAGAATGGCAGCACTAATGGGCTCAGGTTTCTTTGAGGTATGGCAGAATGTTACTGAGATGCTGTAAGACCTGAACTGAGAGGCACTTCAAAGTAGATGCCAACTATCTCATGAAAGCCTACTTACAAAGTTTCAAGAAGAGTGGGCTATTAAGCGAGGATTTTAGAAACATATTACAGCTTCCTACCTATCTCTCCCATTGTATTTGATGAATTACATAGCACACAGCGACATTTAAGCAGTCATTCTACTCACACTACATATGCAAATGGAATCAGAAAAATATAAGGGGACATACTCTACACCATGCACTTCACATTGACCTCTAGAGTACAGATATTGATATAGATATGGACAAGTACTCCCAGTCATTCAGCTGCTCCATTGTTAAGTTGGACCTAGATTATTTATGTGAGGAACAGAACTTTGAAGCCACTGGTATAGTTATGGACAGTCTTAAGTTAGTAATAGTATCCCTTTACAGGTCACCTAAGGGTATCATCAATGTATTTCTAGAAAAATTGGACATGCTGTTAGATGTACTAAGAGGGACCAGATGGTTGCATTATGACATAGAAACTGGTGGAGATCTGAACGCAGATTTTGATATAACAACACATAAACATACTGTGACTTTTAAGACAGTGCAATTTGCACTCAATCAATAACAGGCCCACAAGAGATAAAGCATGTCTTGACAATATTTTTGTCAACTTTAAAACTACAGAAGAATCATGTGCTGTTACAGCATTTCCATTTTCAGATCATGACTCTGTATCTTTAAACTATACAAGTAGGTTCTGTATTGATAATACACTCCTGGAAATGGAAAAAAGAACACATTGACACCGGTGTGTCAGACCCACCATACTTGCTCCGGACACTGCGAGAGGGCTGTACAAGCAATGATCACACACACGGCACAGCGGACACACCAGGAACCGCGGTGTTGGCTGTCGAATGGCGCTAGCTGCGCAGCATTTGTGCACCGCCGCCGTCAGTGTCAGCCAGTTTGCCGTGGCATACGGAGCTCCATCGCAGTCTTTAACACTGGTAGCATGCCGCGACAGCGTGGACGTGAACCGTATGTGCAGCTGACAGACTTTGAGCGAGGGCGTATAGTGGGCATGCGGGAGGCCGGGTGGACGTACCGCCGAATTGCTCAACACGTGGGGCGTGAGGTCTCCACAGTACATCGATGTTGTCGCCAGTGGTCGGCGGAAGGTGCACGTGCCCGTCGACCTGGGACCGGACCGCAACGACGCACGGATGCACGCCAAGACCGTAGGATCCTACGCAGTGCCGTAGGGGACTGCACCGCCACTTCCCAGCAAATTAGGGACACTGTTGCTCCTGGGGTATCGGCGAGGACCATTCGCAACCGTCTCCATGAAGCTGGGCTACGGTCCCGCACACCGTTAGGCCGTCTTCCGCTCACGCCCCAACATCGTGCAGCCCGCCTCCAGTGGTGTCGCGACAGGCGTGAATGGAGGGACGAATGGAGACGTGTCGTCTTCAGCGATGAGAGTCGCTTCTGCCTTGGTGCCAATGATGGTCGTATGCGTGTTTGGCGCTGTGCAGGTGAGCGCCACAATCAGGACTGCATACGACCGAGGCACACAGGGCCAACACCCGGCATCATGGTGTGGGGAGCGATCTCCTACACTGGCCGTACACCACTGGTGATCGTCGAGGGGACACTGAATAGTGCACGGTACATCCAAACCGTCATCGAACCCATCGTTCTACCATTCCTAGACCGGCAAGGGAACTTGCTGTTCCAACAGGACAATGCACGTCCGCATGTATCCCGTGCCACCCAACGTGCTCTAGAAGGTGTAAGTCAACTACCCTGGCCAGCAAGATCTCCGGATCTGTCCCCCATTGAGCATGTTTGGGACTGGGTGAAGCGTCATCTCACGCGGTCTGCACGTCCAGCACGAACGCTGGTCCAACTGAGGCGCCAGGTGGAAATGGCATGGCAAGCCGTTCCACAGGACTACATCCAGCATCTCTACGATCGTCTCCATGGGAGAATAGCAGCCTGCATTGCTGCGAAAGGTGGATATACACTGTAGTAGTGCCGACATTGTGCATGCTCTGTTGCCTGTGTCTATGTGCCTGTGGTTCTGTCAGTGTGATCATGTGATGTATCTGACCCCAGGAATGTGTCAATAAAGTTTCCCCTTCCTGGGACAATGAATTCACGGTGTTCTTATTTCAATTTCCAGGAGTGTAGTAATATTCCTAAAACTGTCCCAAAAGTTATAATCACCAGGCCTGTCACAGATGACAAAATTGTTAAGCTCTGTAAGTCCCTTGCTGAGAGAGACTGGTTCAACCAATGTCATGGTGACATAAGTTATAGTCTTAGTGCTGATTTGTCAGGGAAACTATTATTTGAGAGATTTTTTAAAACATTTCTGACACAATTTAATGACAGTATCCCCATAAAGAAATGCAAATTAACTGACAAAGGCTTTACAAACAGGGCTACAAACAGACAAAATTCATGGTTCACTAAACAATTATCAAGTATGAAAAACCAAGTTATGGTGTTGCACAATATATGTAGCAATCAGAAAACAGAACATGCCAGATTAGCCTATATTAAATGCAGGAATGAGTATAAAAAAGCCATCGTGGAAGCCAAAAAAGCACATAATTTCAATACCATTGATAATTCCACAAATAAGTGCAAAGCTGCATGGAAATTAATAAATGGTGTTGCTAAAGATGTAAGAAGCAAAAAAATTAATATAAGTCCCCAAAAATTCAATGATTTCTTTATTAAATCTGTTGAAAATGTAGGAAATACTATAATCAAACCTGATATCAATTCATCAGAGTTACTTTCTAAAAATGTTTGCAGAACACCAACAGACACAGGTACGTTTATGTTCTCCGAGGTCTCACCTAGTCATGTCCTAAGCATTGTAAAACGGATGAAATCTTCAGACAGTGTAGATATATACGACATATCCTGTAATTTACTAAAGAAAGTAATAGACTATATTGTGTACCCCTTAACATTCTGTATAAATAAATGCATATCTGAAGGATATTTTCCCGAAGAACTCAAAGTGGCTAGGGTAATTCCAATATATAAAAAGGGAGATATGGACTCACCTTGCAGTTACAGACCAATCTCCATAGTCCCAGCTTTTTCTAAAATACTGGAATGTGTAATTTACCAACAGCTATATGTCTATTTTGAAAAATTAGGAATAATTAGTGAATCTCAGTATGGTTTTAGGAAAAAGTTGTCTACTGTGGATGCTATAGACTTTGTAGTCAAATACTTACATCAAGTGTTTGAGGATAAGGGCTATGCTCAACTCACATTTTGTGATCTAAGCAAAGCTTTTGACCGTGTAAAGCATAAGCCACTCCTAGAAAAATTGGAATTCTATGGCATTAGACACAACAGCCTTAAATTAATAAAATCATATCTTCAGAATCGTAAGCAAGTTGTTTGTTTAGGGAGAGAAATGTCGAGTATAGAGCAAGTCAAGGTAGGTGTTCCGCAGGGATCTGTGCTGGGCCCCTTTTTGTTCCTGATAATGATAAATGATCTGCCGTCATTTATCAAGTCCACCACTGTGTTGTATGCAGATGATACAATATTTCTTCATGCTAGTGAGGATTTCAATAGCCTTAAAACTTGTGCAGCAAAGACAATTGACCAAGCATCCTATTGGTTCAAGGCAAATGGATTCCTGCTGAATGAAAACAAAACACAGCAGATGGTCTGTAGTCTTAGAGACAAGCTTCTGTCAGATGATCCAAGTTATGTCAAATTTTGGGGGGTATACATTGATGATAAATTATCTTGGGGTCAACATGTACAATATATTAGTGGTAAATTGTCTAGAGTTATTTACCTGTTAAGGCGACTTATGGATTGTGTTCCTGAAAAATATGTTAGAACATCCTATTTTTCATTCTTTCAGAGTATAATAACATATGGAATTATTTTGTGGGGGAACTCTAGCTGTGTACATTTTCACGTCACTACTCTCTCGAATTGTTTTAAATTGTTGCTCTTTGGTTTATTTATTTATTTTTTGATTATTGGCGTAACAACGCATATATGGAAAGAGTTACGTGAAATACTTTTAACAATGCTGTGCTTTGGATTTCTTTATCATCGTTACCTTTTTGCAAAATAAAATGTATCTATGGAAGTCTTATTGTTCTGTATCTGGCCTACAATTTAAAGAACGATTTTTCTTAACTGCAACTCATGCTAAGGATCAATATAACTTCCCTACTTCATAGTTATTAAAAGTTGAAATTACTTTTAATGAACACTGATGTTACAGTTCGTATGATCGTTCAAAAACACAAGTTCGCAGTGGATTTTATTTCTTGGTGAAATACTATTTCATACCACGACTAGCCCAAGAACATGAGACTCTCATAAAAAAAATTACGTTATCACTATAAAATTTGCCAGATCAGAACGGAGCACAGCAAGATTACTATCAGATTTTGAAGGTACATTAAATTATTTGCACTGTAAATTATATCCTATCAGCAGCCCGCGTCAACCTGCAACACATCATAAAATCTGCTGATCTTCACTGCCAGCCTGGGAGCTAAAAGAAATAATATTATTTTACTATTATTTTACCGCTTCCTTGCGGTATGCTCGACTATATTGTAAGTCGTTTAAATACGCCGCGGCAGCGGCTCTTCGTTCTCCACGCAGCTCAGCACCACAGATAATATTTATATAACTGAAAAATGTCTCAACAGGATGGGATAATAGGCAAGCAAGCTTTAACAATTAATAATACAAGTTTTCATTTAAACAACTCTATTAAAACATTTAAATATCTCATTGATTACAGACCTGTGTGAATTCACACGTAATGGCGTACATTTCCCAGTCTCGACAAAAGAATGCTACATTCGCGTTCTCCACGACAACAACAGGAGATCTTACTCTCACAACTTCCAGATTAAGAAGACAAAGAATTTAATTTACATCACGCATTATATACTAGTTCCTTTTGTAATCTCTGTTCAACATTTATCTTCTGTGGCGGTTTTATTACTCGCCGACGCAGACGTTCTCAAAAATAAATAATAAAAAAAAATACATAATTTTACACAATGACACAATATGATACATCTAATTTTCTAATTACTACATAATATGTTGTTTTTGTTTCTTACTAGACGTTACAATGCCCCCTGGCAGCAATTGACTAACGTTGAAAATGTTCGGCAATATGCTGCCACTAACGTCTGTTTGGTTATTGTCTGTTACCTTGGTTGGAACATTCACTTTACACTTCTTAGTTCTTTCACACTGTAGGTTTAATTACACTTTTTATACTGTTCTTACACTTTGCGAGGTGACCGTCAACCTAGTCCCAGGGTCATTACATTTATTTGGCTCCCCCATTCGGGCTACGTGCGATCAGAAAACCTGGGAAAACTGCGCTGGAGCCATGGTCATCTCACAAAAAGTTCAGACTCTATTCAATGTTCACATATAACAAAGGCTATTTGTGATAGTATGTTAAACTTTTAGTCTCTTTGTTATCAATATAATATTTGTGTTCTGGATTGTAATGAAAGTCACTTATTACACATTTTTACAATAGTATAATGAATCGTCCTTGCACTTACTCGCGACAGTTGGTTTAAAATGTCTAGCATTCGTGCGAGTATCCTTCATTAACATGACGAAAACATATTAGATCGTTACATCACTAAACCCATGAATACTTTGAATTTGTGTTGGATAACTAAAAAAAAAAATGTTTGTCACATCATTTCGTGTCCACTAAACCCTATTCATGTTAGTGCATTAGATACATAGTTGATAGTTCATTTGAATGACAACAATGTTGTACGGAGCTGGCGGCGCGAAGCAATTGTTGAGTAGCGTCGTCTGGAACGCCGCGTACCGACGGCCGCTGGGTTCGACGACCGGCTCTCAGTGACAGCGACGTCGTGCTGACGTGGCGCCCAAGCAGTCGCGAACCGCGGCGAACCATTCGCCGATGTCGGCGAGTGGCAGTGGTTTACCGCGACCGGCTGGCTGGCGGCACGGCACTCGTCTCTGCTTCTCCGCGTGGCTCCCCGTCGTAGCGCATGAAACAAACATTCCACAACGGTGTACTGTCTTTAAGGACACAGATTACTAGCTGTGGAAGAAGATGCAACTTGTTAAAAGCGTTTATTGTTCAGTAGCCGTCGCTTCACTGGTATGGACTGGTATGTTTTGGCATGATAACAGGTTTCTTGTGGCATTGTGACACTGGTATTCAGGGTTCGTCACACGCACATTGTACTACACATTTTCACTCACTCCCACGGTTGATACACTGCCAGAGCGTCTTTCAACACGCGAAAATGTTTCGTTACACACATACTAAATGTCTCCGTCGAGCAATGTTTGTTTGAATCAACTTCGAACGGATCAATAACTACTGTTTTTATACACTGTCTATTGTTCGTTGAGCACTGCACTAGGACAGTCTATCACTCAACACTAGACTTATCGACGTATATATTGGTGCAGATACAACAGTCATTTTCTGTCCCTACTACACACAATATTCCGTCCTTTCCTCAATTGTTTATGCACACAGTTTATTTTTTTAATACCTTTTAACTGTTCTTTGCATAATCACTCTCATCTACATGGCGTCTATTTGTTTTTACTTTATCACAACACACTTTTCATATTGTTACTAGGCGTATATGGCCCTTTTGTAAAAATTTTTTAAAGGTGTGTGAATTTTTTGTACATAGTTTTCCTTTCCTCCTTTCAGTGTAGCTTGCCTGGTTATCACCCATCTAGCAAACAGATTTTACCATGTGCATGACAGCTTGACTTGGGCATATTGCTCAATAAATACTTCATTTAGCACTAGCATTATTTTTAATGAATTTTCCTATATGACTACAGTGTAGGTTCCGCATTGGTTGACTTAATTCGCGTATCGCGTAATGAATATTCAAGGGCGTGTACCAAGTACACAGGCTTCAATTGAAGCATTGCTACATACAGAGCGGAGTTTCCACGGAACGGGCTTGTTTTTAATTAGCTTCTGCTCCAGTGTCGTTCTCAAATCACTACTGGCAGCAAACATCACATCACATAATTGTTGCATATTACAAAGTCAATGTTTGGCTAGTAAGGACTCTCTCTCTCAGGGTTCCTTATTCTAATACAATTACAGCAATTACCTTACTATATAAGATTGCATCATTAATTGCACTTACACACTACACATAGAAAATGGTTCAAGAAATTAATCCTTTATAAAATGATTCAAGAAATTAATCCTCACTTTATCAACAAGAAGATTGTTCGTTGCTTAATGAGCATATAATATTTTAATGACTAATTGTCTGTAAACAAAATCTTTCCTGTGTAAGCTATTGCTCACTTTCTGATTCCACTTCCTCCAAGTTTAATTACACACAAATTTCTTTCTTAATACTAACATACTTATATTCTAAAACACAATTAAAATCTTCTTACAACTATTACTCTTTATATGTGATATGTCACTGAATAAATAACTTCACATCTTTACGTGGATATAATCCTTTGATCTTCCCCGTATGGGGATGTGCTAACAAATAGCTACATTCGTGTGGCACGCTTATTACTTCAAAGGGCCCTGAATATAGCAATTGCCACTTACTATTTTGTTTTAAGGTGGCTGAAGATTTAGGGTGGTTACGAATAAGTACTAGGTCTCCTACATTATATTTCTGTTCGTTAGTTACACCTCGGTCGTACTTCCTTTTCCTCTTTGCCGCACAGCTGGTTAGTTTGTTCCATATCCTTTTCATCTTTTCCTCCCTTGTTTCTGCCTTGGCTGGTAACCTCGGCAAGGGCGTGAGCCATTCATTCGGCGTCTCATTAAATCCATTCAATATCTCTACCGGTGGATAGCCTGTACTTGAATGGGGTGTTAAATTGTGTATTTCTACAAATTTCGGTACTAGCCCTGGCCATTTTGTATGTCGGTTCCCTATGTAGATTCTAAGGAACTTATTCAATTCTCTGAATATTCTTTCCACTAGACTTGCTTCTGGATGGAATCGGGATACCAGAATATGCTGTATATTTTGTTCCCGTAGGTAATTTTTCCAAGTTCGACCCGTGAAATAAGAGGCATTATCAGTCGTTATGGCTTCGGGTTTTCCCACTTGAGGCAAGTATTCTTGATTGATCCGCCTGACCATGGTTTTGGCAGTAGCTGATTTTATGCAATAAATTGCCAAGTATTTGGAAAAAATATCGTACATGGCCAGTATATATTTCATACCTCCTCTGGCCATGGGATAGGGACCTGCTACATCCACAGATACTATTTGAAGCGGCCTGAGTGGAACTATGGGATGTAGTTCAAACTTAGTGGATCTATTATAATGTTTTGCTTTTTGACATATCACGCAAGTTCTAATTGTTGCCTGAATCTGGTGTTTCATACGGGGAAAATAGCAGTATCTCGCCATGATCTCTGCACACTTTCCAATCCCTGCATGGCCCCATGCCAAGTGCGTGTGCCATATCATAACTTTTACCGACTGGTTGGGTATACATACTGCCCAGCAGTCTTCTTTCGTGCTAAGTTTATGATACAAAATATGGTTCACTATTTTAAAACCTTGCTCATCTCTATTGTTAACACCCTCTTCAATATTATTAATGATTTTTTTCCACATCGGATCTGATCTTTGTAATTCGAACATGTTTTTACATATATATAAAAAATCCTTCATGTAAGTATTGTCACGCACTAACAGCACTTTATACTCCGCGGATTGCTCTAACATTTCTGCTAACTCCGGTAATCCTACTGGCAGTCGCGACAGAGCATCCGCTATTACGTTATCTTGGCCTTTTATGTACATAATCTTTATCCTGTATTCTTGTAAGACAAGCATCCATCTCCTCAGTCTGGTATGGAATAGTTTGCATGACATTAAAAAACTTAACGCCTGGTGGTCACTATACACTCTAATCTCCTTCCCTTGTAAATAATAATTAAACTTTTTTACAGCCCAGACTACTGCAAGTGCTTCCAGTTCGGTTGCCGAGTAGGCTCTCTCGCAGCTAGTTAAAGTCCTACTGGCGAAGCCGATAATCTTTATTGTTGTTGGGTCGTTTCCTTCCTCCCACTGAAACAAGCACGCTCCCAAGCCATAGGAACTCGAATCCGTCGCAAGACAAAAATCTTTTGACAGATCTGGGTGCTGCAAAATATTTGCATTCAGTAGGGCGGTTTTAATCGCTTCGAAAGCTTGTTGACATTTGTCAGTCCAAACCCACTGCACATTTTTTCGTAGTAGATTTAGTAGTGACGCGTCATTTAACAACTGATTGGGCACGAACCTTCTGAAAAAAGACGTCAGCCCAAGGAACGCTTTCAATTGTCTCTTAGTGCGGGGGCTTGGAAATTCTCGGATCGCCTCTAGTTTTTTGTTGTCTGGACTGATACCAAGTGGTGTAATAAGATGGCCTAAAAATTTAATTTTATTTCGTCCAAATTTTTACTTTTCGAGGTTTGCTGTCACCCCTGCTTGCCTAAATCTCTCTAGTACTCTATGCAACAATTCCATATGTTCGTCCCAAGTAGCAGTAGCGATTACCAAATCATCAACATATACAGTGATTTTTTCTAATAAGTCTGGACCCAGTACCGTGTCTAGTGCAGTAATAAACACTCCAGCACTCACATTCAATCCGAAGGGAAGTACCTTGAATTGGTAACTTCGCCCTCCGAATATGAAAGCTGTGTACTTCCTGGATTCCGGTGTAAGGGGGATTTGCCAATATGAACTTTTAAGATCGACCGAGGTCAAGTACTGCACTCCATGAAATTTTTGTATCTGCTCATCTAAATTCTCTGGACGAGTCCGGACAGGTATAATAATTTTGTTAATGTCCCTCGCATCTAACACTAGCCTGATTTTTCCGTTGGCTTTCGCCACTGCTACAAGAGGACTACTGTATGGAGAGAAGGAGGGCTCAATGATATCCCACTCTAACATCTTCCGAATCTCTTTAGCTACTAATTCCCTCCTCGACCAAGGGATGGAGTAAGTTGCGCGACAGTATGTTTTATGGGGCATCACCTCTATGTGATAGTGGTACCCTTTGACTATTCCTGGTCGGTCGGTAAATACCATAGTATATTCCGATAGCAGCTGCGTCAACTGTTGCTTTTGTGTATCACTTAAACCTTCAGATTCGTGCACTTTGGTTTGAAATGCCTCAACATTTGTTTCAAAATTTCGCTCCTCTAAATTCGGGTAATAGAGGTCTGCTGCATGTGAAAAATCATCGAGGTGTAGTACCCAAGGGTTCCTACCTTTGATATTGATTCGATTACAACACGGCACAAGTACCTCCTTCGATTTCATCATAGATAACTCAATCCTCCTACCCCTATTAATTATGCTTAATTTCCCCAAGGAGAGGTCGATCAATGCGTCCCTCTCACGGAGAAAATCTACTCCCAGAATGCAGGCCACCTTTAATCCTTTAACAACGAGGAACGAGCTCACTATGGCTTCGCCCTCCTTACAAATCTCCACCTGCACCTGGTACTTAACTGATTGGCTCTGTGCACTAATGGCTCCAGACACCTTACAATTATTAACCGGGAAAGTCGGAATGCTATGTCCTTTTCCCAGTGCTTTAAATAACTCCATACTCATTACACTTACTGAGGCACCTGTGTCGATGATTATATTCACTGCAACATCATTGATTTTCGCTTCGATAATAGCTTGCACATTTTCGTTATTATCTTTCTTACATTCGTGCGGTTCGTTCAGTAGATCTTTATCCATACTGACACCGTCGTTGTATCGCAGCATACGTATCCCAGGTATATTATTATCACTCGTGTTGCTCTCACTCCATCCCTCGGCCATCGATGGAGAGCATATCGAGGCCGATTCTAGTTTGTTGGATTGCTTACTTGTGAGGTACTTGGACGGCTATTGTCCGCGACCTCCACTATATGTACATTCTGATTTGTAGGCCGCCACGGCTGCGCAATAGGCGCGTTTTGCGGTGGTGGTCTATTGTTGTCATACCGGTCATTACCCTGTCGCTCTGGGCTTCTTCGCTGATTCTGTTGCCAATTTCGATTACTATCACTATAATTGCTCTGCCACTGACCTCGCGCATTTTTCCAGCGGTTGGTCCCTGACATTCCGGATTCGTACCGGTCGTCAAATCGACGCTTTTTGTTATAAGTTGGTTGTCCATACCCGTTCTGGCTTCTACCATTACTACCATTTTGCGAATGTTCTTGTCGCTTGTTACCACCCCCACCATTTCCATGGTTGTGGTTTTGTGCACTACTATTTCTGTCATGTTTACATCCTGACCCATTATTCCGCGAGTGATCGCACGCTGATTTTGCGTCTTCCTGTATCAAGTCTATTGAATCTAGAACAGACAGGAAGTTTTCCATGTCGCTTTCTGGTACGTGTATTAATTTCTCTTTGATATGAATGGGTAAATGTGATTTTAGCAGTCTTATTATGTCTCTTGGTGATATAGGCTCGTCCCAGTAGCGCGTTTTGTTTATATATTTTTCAAAATACCGCCTCAAATTCCCAAGACGGGGTGAGTACGGTTCGGGATTATATACTTCTTTTCTTAGCCGCTCTTGTATACAAGGCGACCAATATTTCGACAGAAATGCCCTTTCGAACTGTTCGTATGTCCTGCAGCTGTCTGCTACTTCTGTAGCCCACAACGCTGCGTCACCTTGAATGTACGACATTACGTATTGAATTTTCTGTGTTTCGTTCCATACACTGGGCAAGATATTTTTAAAGCTTTTTATGAATACTACTGGGTGTACTGATTTCCGTTCAGTAGTAAACGTTTGAAATTGCCTATTTTTGATTAAACTTTCTTCAACTAATATTTTTGAACTACATGGGTTTGCTCCTGGGACATATGCTGTGTGCTCCGAACCGGAGCTACAGCTCTTCGCATTATCGACTACAGATTCCCCATTGTTGTATCGCGTATAAGTTTGTGCGTTGCCAAAACCATGGGCTGTTGGCGACATAGGTTCCTGTTCCAGATGTTTTCTGCTTTGTGCTAAACCCTTCTCCAGGTCGGATATCCGTTTGTTCATATTCACTTGCCACTGCGGAATATCCTCACTGAGTATTTGTTTGATGGTTTGCACGTCGTTCTGTACCTGACTATTTACTGCGGTACTGAACGATTCGGAATCTCTATTTGCTATGGCTGCTTGTACTTTAGAATTAATATTTTTGTCAATCTCACTCTCCTTCACTTCTAGCCATGAGTTGAATTCTGTTTCAATTTTAGTTGCTTGTTCGTTCCACTTCTGCTCTACAAGCTGTGTGGAATCTATTTCTAGCTTTTCTACCCGGTTGGCTAATACACCTATTTCGTCTACCCTGTTAGCGTTTGCTACTTGCAGGTTGTTGACCTGTTCAGTCAGCTCCTGCACGGCCTTAGGTATCGACTCATAATTCTGTTTCATATCTGCAATCTCTTTTTTCATATTTTCTAACGACTGCACAAGTTGCTGGTCACGCTCAGCTTGCTGGCGATCTCGCTCGGCTTGCTGGGCAAGTAAATTTTCTGTTAATTGGCGATCTCGCTCAGCTTGCTGGCGATCTCGCTCGGCTTGCTGGGCAATAAAGATTTCAATTTTTTCGTCCTTTTCAGCTTGTTGTTGCGCAAATTTTGCCTGGTAATCTAACACACGCTCTAAGATAGCCTGAAGTGAATACCCACCAGGCAGATTACCACTCTCTGGTTCCTGCTTTTCTGGTGGTGGTACAATTTCTTTATCGACATCTCCTTGAGCACTAGTGGGCGGTGGCACCACCTCCTGTGCCCCTGCCCCCACATTTTCGCATGTTATATCCTCAAAGAGAGTACTTGAACTGCTTAAAGTACCCGGTTCTACATTTCCTGCACTAACTAATTGTTGTTCCTCAGTATCCATATTGCTCGGACGCTGACTACGCAACTTAACCATATTCCTAAATTGCTTACTAAAACACAAAATCTGACAGTTTTGCCCCTTGCACACAAAACACGTTAATTTAGCTACACTACACTACACACTAAAAATTACTATCTACCATCAACTTTGTCCTGTCACAAACACTAACATCAAACTACGCACAATATGCACACCACTAGCGAAATGAGATCACTTCACTGGAGCTCAACTTCTACAAACAGGACAACTACACTGTAGTCTTACCTTTAGTTTATCTGATCTCGGGGTTCTGCTGCCCCCGGATTACGTAGTCGTTACAGTTTCTCAGTACTATCAGGATTGTCTTCTCAGACTCACTTGCAGTAGTACGTTTTGTCATGAAAGAGTGTTTGCACATTCATTAATACATAGCATTGATCATGATATACATACATACATTTATCACTAAATACATATATATACACATACATAACAATCAACACTGAAAGAAAAATACATAAAATTTTATATTTGTGGCCACTGCAAATTCGGGCCCCGCGTTTTAGGGCGACAGTTTCACGTCACTACTCTCTCGAATTGTTTTAAATTGTTGCTCTTTGGTTTATTTATTTATTTTTTGATTATTGGCGTAACAACGCATATATGGAGAGTTACGTGAAATACTTTTAACAATGCTGTGCTTTGGATTTCTTTATCATCGTTACCTTTTTGCAAAATAAAATGTATCTATGGAAGTCTTATTGTTCTGTATCTGGCCTACAATTTAAAGAACGATTTTTCTTAACTGCAACTCATGCTAAGGATCAATATAACTTCCCTACTTCATAGTTATTAAAAGTTGAAATTACTTTTAATGAACACTGATGTTACAGTTCGTATGATCGTTCAAAAACACAAGTTCGCAGTGGATTTTATTTCTTGGTGAAATACTATTTCATACCACGACTAGCCCAAGAACATGAGACTCTCATAAAAAAAATTACGTTATCACTATAAAATTTGCCAGATCAGAACGGAGCACAGCAAGATTACTATCAGATTTTGAAGGTACATTAAATTATTTGCACTGTAAATTATATCCTATCAGCAGCCCGCGTCAACCTGCAACACATCATAAAATCTGCTGATCTTCACTGCCAGCCTGGGAGCTAAAAGAAATAATATTATTTTACTATTATTTTACCGCTTCCTTGCGGTATGCTCGACTATATTGTAAGTCGTTTAAATACGCCGCGGCAGCGGCTCTTCGTTCTCCACGCAGCTCAGCACCACAGATAATATTTATATAACTGAAAAATGTCTCAACAGGATGGGATAATAGGCAAGCAAGCTTTAACAATTAATAATACAAGTTTTCATTTAAACAACTCTATTAAAACATTTAAATATCTCATTGATTACAGACCTGTGTGAATTCACACGTAATGGCGTACATTTCCCAGTCTCGACAAAAGAATGCTACATTCGCGTTCTCCACGACAACAACAGGAGATCTTACTCTCACAACTTCCAGATTAAGAAGACAAAGAATTTAATTTACATCACGCATTATATACTAGTTCCTTTTGTAATCTCTGTTCAACATTTATCTTCTGTGGCGGTTTTATTACTCGCCGACGCAGACGTTCTCAAAAATAAATAATAAAAAAAAATACATAATTTTACACAATGACACAATATGATACATCTAATTTTCTAATTACTACATAATATGTTGTTTTTGTTTCTTACTAGACGTTACAACATGACATATTAATACTGCAAAAAAAAAGCTATTAGGATAATTACTGGTTCTGCATATAAGGCACACTGTAAACCATTGTTCTGTGAACAGAAAATCATGACTGTTATAAACTTGTACATATACTATGTTCTAATTTATACGAAGAAGAAATTACTAGAAACAAAAACCAGAGAAAATGTACACAGCCACAATACAAGAAGGAATAGGTGCCTCTATATTCCTTACCACAGGTTGTCAAAGTCACTCAACAGCTACGAAATCATGGGGTACAAATTATTTAATAAACTTCCTCAATCTGTTCAAGAATTACCTGAACAATTATTCAAACAAACAATTCATGACTGGCTAGTCCTCCACCCATTCTATGACATAAGAGAATTTATCAACTGTAATATAATACTATAATGTTAACAAGAAACCTGTTGTTTCTTTCAAACTATTAATTGTATTTTAGTATGTATATGACGTTGTCTATTGCTGTAATGGCCGAATGACAATAAAATTATTATTATTATTATTAATAGGACATCCACAGCACATTTCTCAGAATCAGTAGTGCAGTTTCTCAGTGAAACCTATCCTGGTAGTTTCATCATCCATAACAATCCAGAATGGATTTTCGCTCTGCAACAGAGTGTGTGCTGATTTGAATCTTCCTCTCCACCACTGGAGCAGGTTAAACAACAGTTTAGAAACAAGGGAAGAGTAGCTTACACTGTTGAAATGGGCATGCTTGCAGTAAAGATAAAAACTGAGTCTCAGTTAGCAAAACAACATCTGCCTGCATAAACTGCAAATCCTACGGAATGAAGTTATTATGGATTTTTTTGAACATTACTAGTTAAAGAATTTGATGATAAAACATGACAAGTGACTGTCTAATAATTTACTGATTTAGGCAGAAATTGTTCTTGACAGTTTTAAAGAAGTTATCTCAGGAACCACTGAAAATAGAGCATGTCTTTACATGAAGTTGTCCATATGGAATGATTCATGATTTAGTCACTTTCCTCTCAAAACATTCATTATTTCTTGGCAACTTGTGTCTAGCTAGACTATTAACATTTGTGATATTTTGTTGTACTGTTCCCTATCAGGATTTGTCTGGGCCAGAGGAATTAATCTTGAGATTTGTGGCAAGAAGGAAAAGTCGTTTGAAGGCAAGTTAAAGACCACGTGTTCCATTCAGGGCCACTATCAAGGATTATTTAAGTATTTAACAGTCAGAATATAGTTTAAAAAATGTGTTGCTCATTTATCACTCTTCAGATTGAAACAGAAATAATATTCCTTCTAGTGACCAGCATACCAAGTGAGAGAATATAACAATTTAAAGGTTTAACAATTTCTATTTGTAAACTTTTTGTTGACTGCACATTGAAAGGAGCGCAGAAAGTAAAGAAGTAAGCCCTACCACAGCTTATAGACTGCTACAGGAAGAGAAGTAGTGTGGAGGGAGCAGGCTACACTGCATCTCCTGGACACCGAGTAGCCTCTGTCCTGCACTTCCTGTTTGGTGCCAAGAATTCATCTTCATTGTGGATAGTGAGCTTCCTTTTGCACAAAGTTGTGGTAGGTAGTACACACAAAAGACCACAAATTGCTTCATCACTTACTCTAGGACATGGAGCCTGAACACGGCACAATGAGATGAAATATGGTATTCATCAACAACAGCTACAACAATGCTTTTGCACATGTTATTGTTTCATTTCTAAAATTAGTAGTGACACAGCTTAATAGCAGCCTAAAGTTCTCATCTTATAGATTCTTACTCATGCAGAACAAGCAAGCCAACAAATACTGGGAGATTTCAACAGTTAAGAAAAGGCTAACATATTGTAAAGCATGTGAAAGCAATTCTAATAAAAACATTGCTACATCTGTCCCATGGAAACCAGAGCCAAAAGCTACAATTGCAATGTAAAATATGAAAGTTCAGGTAATGAATAAGATTTGGTGGTGTTGGTATTAGATTCATCTATTCTGTTAGCATACATAATCTTTAGACTGCAGAATGAGAAAACACATTCAGCAATTGGAAATGAAGCAATGAACACAACAGTAGAGAATAGCAACTATTATTAACTGTGTATGTATGATATATTATTATCTAATAACAAACAATCCTTAATAACAGTCTGTTTACGTAACATAAATCAGGTGGATAGATTACTACTCACCTTATAGAAGAGACAGTGAGTCACAGACAGGCACATTGAAAAGACTGCTATGCACTCATGATTTTGGCCAAAAGATCTTCTTCCAAAGTGGAAAACGTACTCATGTTCATGCAAGCACATCTCACACACACATGACCGCTGCCTCTGACTACTGTTGCCAGAATGTGGGCTGCCACTGCATCCTATTGGAGCAGCAGTCTGGTGTGTGTGGTGGGGAGGGGTGGGGGTGGGGGTATAGCAGGGCAGGAGTGGAGGAGAGCTGCTTGTGGGAGCGTGCAGGAACGTGGTGCGGACAGGGAAGGAATGCTAGGTGCAGTTGGGAGGTTCGGGGGGAGGAGGGGGGATGCTTTGGTAGAATAAACAACTGTGTAGTGCTGAGTAAGAGGAGGGAAGGGGATGGTAGGTGGAGGACAGGGACTAGAGAAGGTTGAGGCTGGGGGGGGGGGGAGGGGGGGTTACAGGAACATAGGATATATTGTAGGGAGAGTTACCAAATGTGCAGTTCAGAAAAGCTGATGGTGGTGGGAAGGATCCAGATGGCACAGGTTCTGAAGCTGTCATTGAAGTAAAGCACAGTGTGTTCAGCAGCATGTTCAGCAAGTGGGTGGTCCAGCTGGTTTTTGGCCACAGTTTATCAGTGGTCATTCATGTGGACAGACAGCATCTTAGTTCTCATGCCCATACAGAAAGCAGCACAGTAATTACAGCTCAGTTTGTAGATCACATGACTGCTTTTGCAGATAGCTCTGCCCTTAGTGAGTTAG
The DNA here is from genome assembly GCF_023898315.1 of Schistocerca nitens. Lineage (NCBI taxonomy): Eukaryota > Metazoa > Arthropoda > Insecta > Orthoptera > Acrididae > Schistocerca > Schistocerca nitens. The sequence continues at coordinate 435,680,778 of NC_064617.1, forward strand.
GAGATGCCTGTTACTGGACTGGAATAAATGGTGGTGAGAGGATACATGGGACCGGTCTTGCAGCTATGTCTATTTCAGGGATATGATCCATAAGGCATGGGGTTGGGAGCAGGTGTGGAATAGGGACTGACAAGGAAATTGTATAGGTTTCTAGCCAGATGGTGGGTACGTGGGAGGCAGTCGATGACTGGAGGGACAAAACATGGGACATCTGTTTCTGTACAAGGTAGGGAGAGTGGTGTTCGTCTGTGAAAGGCTCAGTGAACCCTTGTTTATGCAGTAATACCACGATATATGCTACACTGTTTTACAAAAATTACATATTTGAGCATCTCTAGTTCCCCACTCTGCCCACACAATGATTGGCTCATGTCAAGTATAGACATTTAGCCATGGAGCTGGCTTGGTTGATAGATTCTAAATATGTCATCCAAATGAAACATAACTGATTCATTTGTATGAAACAGGAGAAGAAAATCATTACCTTCAGAACATAGACTTATAATTATCAAAAACTTCAACTTAAGAACAAAAATTAAAAGTCATAAATCAGCAAACAAGTTTGTTCTAATGGAATTAACAGTCAGAACAGGTATAAAAGGTAAGGACAGAATTCTGGAAACTGAGAAAATACTCATGCTTTGAATTCAGTATAATTTGTTAACATCATGATATTATCGCTTAGATGCAAACAATGTTAAAACTATGGTATGATAATTAAATAAGAGTGAAAAATTATCCTATTGATCAAAACATAGTGTGCTCTCAAGCTAATCTGATTTTTGAGGGACTGAAAGAAGAAAATGGGGAGGCAGCCAAAGATGAAGTGTATAAAGTTAACAATGGTAGATTTAGCCAATTCAGAGGTCATTGTAATTGGCATCCCAGATTGTGCAGAAGTAGCAAGTGGTCTATTTAGAGAAACTCAAGGCAATGAAGGAAGAAGGTGGCAATATCAACCAAACCATGGTCAATGTAGATGAAGCTGGTCTGATCTGGTAGAAGATGTCTAAAATAACTTTTGTGGTGCTTGAAGAGAAAACCTTTCCAGGTTTTAAAGTGGCTGAAGATCAACTGACAGTGTTGGTTGGTGCAAATGCATCAGATAATTGTAAATTAAAACTTCTCTTAGTTTCTTACTCAGAAAATCCAAGAGTTTTAAAAATATATTTGCAGCTGGGTTGCCTGTGATCTGGAAGTTGAAATCCAAAGCTTAGATAATAGTTTTCCTTTTTGAGGACTGGTTTGATCATTGCTTCATTCCTGAAGTTGAACATTATTGTCAATTAATACAAATCCCATTTAAAGTAATGCTATTAATTGAGGACACACTGTGTCATCCACCTGTTACTCCAATTATTTTCAACCCATGTGTGAAAGTCATAGTTTTGCCACTCAATACAATAATACAATCAGCCTTCTTTAACCAATGAACTAGGGAGTCATTAAAACATTTAAAGCTTACTACACAAGAGGGCCATAATCACATCCTCATGAAATTAAGAGACAAAACAGTGAGCACTCTGTAAAAGACTTTCAGAAGCAATTCAATGTTTTAGATCTCTTGAGGACTATTGTGCAATCATGCAATGAAATTTCACAAACAAACTGTGTCCATTTTTTTGCCACTGAATCCCAGGGGGAATCAGCACAGACTTGATTAGGTTGATAATGTGGTTGAAGAAGTATTTGATCTTGCCAAATAATTAAATTTTATAGGAGGATGGGGATGACATTCAAGACCTGTTGGATGGACATAATTGGGAGCTGACAATTGATGAGTTTACAAAAATGCAAGAGCAAAACATTGAGCAACCCATTTCTTTAGACCCAGTTCAGTCAGAAGATGAGAGATGGTTGCAAACTTGACACAAGGTCTCAGTTCAATTGAAAAAGGTCTAGATGTTTTAGAGAAAATCGACTCCAATGAAATGTAGATTTCTGCTAAAAAATGGGGAGCAAAAGATTTATTAGCATCCTTTAAGGAAATGTTACATGAGAACAAAAAATTTATTTGTCAGATGACATTGTTACATTTTATGAAGCCTTCTACTTCACAATAACTTCAGTTTACATTATTGCAGGGCATAATTCTGTACTGAAATGTAATTTGTTTTTGCGGACCATTTTATTAAACTTTTTTCCTCTAAATTACACTTTTTTCTTTAGTCTATGGTCACAATTGAACATAATTTGTATGTATTTATATGTAAGATTGGGCCCCAACTTACGCAAATTAGACTTACATAGTTATTGTTCTGTCCCATCTATTATGTAAATCCGGGGTACTACTGTATTTATAGAGGGAGCGCCTGCCACTGCACAACCATGGGTGGCTATTCTCTGGAATGGATTTCTTGGTATGGAATGTGAGGCAGATGTTGAAGTGGAAGTATTGCTGGTGGCTGGTATATTCAATATGGAGGGAGGTACTGATGTACTCATCCTTGAGAATGGGAGGTCAAGATTGAGGAAGGTAGCATGTTGGGTTAAGAAGGACAAATTGAAGTGTTTTTGTGGGAATATATATGGGGTGTTCTTATCCTTGGTCCAGATCAGTCTGGCCACAGAAGACAGAGACAGTGGTCATGTTTGATGTATGTGTGTGTGTGTGTGTGTGTGTGTGTGTGTGTGTTTGTGTGTGTGTGTGTGTGTTTTGTGCCTCTGTAAATATGTATGAGTTTTCTATTTCAGAGGAAGGCCTTTTGTTTGGAAGCTTAAATGTATTGCAGTCTTTTTGTTGTGCCTGTCTGCGACTCACCATCTCCTTTATATAGTGAGTAGCAATTTGACATTTTCATAATATTGTTGTTATTCCAAACTGGACTTTCCATTCCTTGACACATCAAATGGACTTGCATTATTGTAACTATACTTAAAATATCTGTGGATAAACATGGATCACTATGTTCAGAGTAAGTTGAAATTCAGAACAGGGCTTCAGTTATTGAATTATACAATTTGTTTTTATTTTACTTGCCTCAGAGAAGGGGACTAAGAGTATTTTCTATAATTTAATTAAAACAGCCCAAAAACTTCTGAACTATTGGAAAAAATTGTATGGAAAAGCTTATGGCAGTGGAATAAAAAGTCATAATGTGACACAATTCATTACAGAAAACTGAATTAATTTCAAATGAAAATGAATCTTCTAGAGTTTTTAGGTAATGAAGTCATCATCTCATAAAGTATTGGCGAAGGGTATGCAATGAAAATGTTATTAAGCCTCTGAGACTGTCCTTAGTTGAAGTTGTTAGAGCAGAGGTCATGATACCAGCAAATTACTTGTGATTTTCTGCTTGAAGTAGGTAGTTAATAAACATAATATATCATAATCCCTAATATTAAATGTGATAATCACGCAAAATGCAATGAATTAGTCATTAGAATTAACATTGAATCAACTGTAGGTTCCTGGTGAAACATTATAAATTAATTAAATTAGTAATGTACTTGAAAATGGGCTTGTAACTAAAAACCTAGGTTGTGAAGTAACCATAATAAAATTTGTAAAACAGGTCAAAAAACGGTATTTCTTTAGTTATTCATTAGCCTTTGTTATATTGATTAAGTAATTCTTTCAGTAATGAATTACTGTTGACTAACTTTGGCATACATATCATGTTATACAAATAAAATGAATTCTGTCTTTCCTGAAACAAATTCAGTTTCTGGAGTGAGTGAGATTACTTTTATGATTTGTACTACTAAATCCACTGTGATTCCCTTGAAAATACAATGCAGTGGGGAAGGATATAAACATGTGGCGTAGAGCGCCATAAATATCGATATTCGTTCAGTGCATAAGTGGGCTATCTTTGAGGAGAGGGCTTTGGGCATGATGTTGGACGCTAACAGCAGTTAGCCTCTGGACTAGTATCTGTGTAGAAGCTAAATGTGAATAAATCTGTATCTGAGAGAATTCTAGTTGTTTACCTACAACTATTCCATATTCCCTCACTGGTGACCCCATTTTTTGTGTAATACGCGTCCGAGTTACCGCCTGAAGGTTATTTACGCACCTACCGCGTCGGGTTCCTCCGCGAACGCGAGGGCCTTTGTTCAGCTCCAGACAATGGCCTTTCCGCACTCACCGCCGCCCGCATTTCAGCAACATCTCTCCAGCACTCCTGCCATCGTAGTGGACGTGCCGCAAGAATCTTCGGAATCCTTCAGCCAGAACATGCAGCGGAATTCATCAAGTGCCGCCAGTTTCTTCCAACCGCCAACGGTCATGGACTCTGGCTTTGTTAGCCTAGACCTTCCCACGTGTTCTCCACAGAGTGTTGGTCAGAACATTCCTACTCCTGTGTCGAACGCACAATTCAATACAGTTTGTGGCATCGAGCGAGGTTTTGCTACTTTGGAAAATCCAGTAGTAAATTCAAACTCGAATCAGTTCCCGCCACGTGTGTATCCTTTCGCGCCGGCTAGTCAACAGGTGTTCAATGCTCGCCAAACAGCAAATATCACACCGAGTGTGCATCCTAGTGGACGTGTGTGGGATCCTTGTGTTGCTTCTAATCAAATCAACAATTCTGTGCTGGACAGTAATTACTCCGACATCTACAACCAGCCCCACAAATCACAGTCGAATGAATACTGTGTGCATAACGGACATTCACCGGCGTACATAAGTACTTGTGGCTTCTCTCCGAGCTACCACGTCAATGAGAACACACATTTTGACTATGATCCTCACACCGTTCGAGCGTCCGTCGCTTCTCAGCCGCCCCCCCCCCCCGGCGTCAAGTGAATTTCGCGATTCCCGCATTACGGGACGCCAATAATTCGGACTCGCTATCTTCTGCATGCTCTACTTCCGTCCGAAGTAATAGGCGCACCTCCGCAGTGATTGCAGTGCCGAAACTACCAGACTTCAAACCTGCTCACCCGGAGTTCTGGTTTAACCTGGTTGAGCAAACATTCAATGTCTGTGTTTTGGACGACGACGCACGCTTCGCCTGCCTCATGAACCATCTTCACGACCACGTCGATTTAATTTACGATCTGGTCAAAGCACCCCCTAGCAGGGAAGTATGCTGGACGATACTGGAGCGCATCTCTAAAACCAGGAGAGAAAATGTGCGACAGCTCATCTATGAAGAGCGTCTCGGCGACAGGTCTCTGCCCCAGCTGTGGTGGTGCATCCGTCTTCTCATCGATGAGCAAGTTATGCCTGATGACACGCTTGCAGAAATCTGGACTGAAAAGCTGCCTTTGCTTGTCCAGACTGCAATCTCTGCGTATGAAGATAGGCCAGTAAATGAACGTTTACGGGCCGCCGACAGAGCATACTCCGCCAGGCAATGTGAGCTCTGCGCACTGCATTCTGGACGTTACCGCACTAAGACGCTTTCTGATGCCACGCCCTTGTCTGGTGCTGCTAATAACAAGTTTGTTAAACTAGCCGCCCTGCCTGCACCTTCAACTCCCCGCAACGACAGTGCATCGGCCTCTGTGGAAGCCTCTGGGGCACATACTCCGTCACCTAGCAACTACCCACAGGAGCACAGGCCCACCCAACCTTACTGTTTCTTCCATGCGAGATTCGGGGAGCAAGCTCGCAAATGCCAGTCACCGTGTTCTTACCCAAACTGCAACCGCAGGTAGGCTACGGTGCCACCTCCTGCGATGTAAACAACGGGCACCATCCCACGTTGCACTCCGTTTCGGACAACAACAGTAAGTGTGGTCGAGTCTATGTTCGCGATTTACGATCAGGTGTATGTTTTATGGTAGACACTGGCGCAGACGTCTCTTTGCTGCCGGTTCGCCTAGCAACCAATAAAGTGCAACCACACAAAACAGTACTTCGTGCAGTGAACTTGTCTACCCTACAGTGTTCGGGTTCCACTTTGTATACAGTGAAACTTTCGCCCGAGTGCAAGCTGGAGTGGACGTTTCTAGCGTCAACAATTGAAGAACCTATTCTCGGAATTGATTTCCTCAGGCACTATCAGTTGTCACTAGGTTTTGAGCAAAATACTGTATTTTACCCCCCCACCCCCCCTTAACAAACATATTCCTTTCGCTCCACCGAGTGACAGTTCGGCTAACACCAAACATGTGTGCTGTGCTAAGAAGTGTGTAAACCTATCCTTGGAGCTGCAATCTTGGACAAACAAGTGGCTAGTGGAGTGCGCCAAGTCTTCGAAGTTGCGGATGGAACTTACGGAAATGCTGCTGCATCTCCGCAACATACACCATGAGTTGGCCTCCACACAACAACGCCTCACGGCACTACAAGCAGACGACTCGTTGGCTACAGACAAGGTCAGTTCGTGCCAATCTGGTGTTCCCATGCCCGCGCACGTTAACGACAATGTTGTGAACTCTGTAAACTGTGTCAGCACCCGCTTTTGTAATGATAGTGTATGCCCGAGTGCTCATGCTCCTTGCGTTCTGAATGTACAATTAACTTGCCAAGCTCGTGGCAATGAACTACGGCCATCTGCTGTTCGGCCACGCCCACTCGTGCCTACAGCGCTCATGGCGGCACGGCCCGCTACCAAGAACCAGTGTACCAACCTCGCCCATGTTAACACGCGTGCGGCCTTTACGCAGCCTACGAGCGGTTGGCACACCTGTACTTCCGTGCCCTCAGCGCCACAGCTTTGTCCGTCTGCCACTGCCTGCTCCGCTTCACAGACATCTGACTGTCGTGCCGCGCCATGTATTGCAGTGGTCACTAATGGTACAGTTCATCGGTTACGTCTAACCGATGGGCCGCCCATATCGCAACGCCCACACCGCCTCAAGCCGGAATTTATGAAAATTGCAAAAGAACAATTGGATGATCTATTACAAAAGGGAATAATTGACCCTTCTTCCCGTTGCTGGTCTAGTCCTATCCTGTTTGTCCAAAAGAAAGACGGTACTTGGCGTATGGTCGGAGACTATAGGCGTTTAAATGCCCGCACCATCATTGATAAATATCCAGTCCCACACATTGCAGACTTCAATCATGCGCTCGCAGGTGCAAAGTACTTCTCTGTTTTGGACTGTAAGCACGCATTTCATCAGATTCCTATGGCTCTGGAAGATATTGAAAAGACTGCCATAACGACTCCCTTCGGGCTGTTCCAACACAAATTTAAGCCGTTTGAGTTGAAAAACGCCCCCCAAACGTGGCAGCGTTTCATCAATCAAACTTTATCCCATCTAGACTTTTGACATGGACGACATATTGGTTTTTGCTTCAACTCTGGAACAGAGTGAGGAGCGTGTTCAAGTCGTGACAGATATTTTAGCAGCCGCTGGTATTGAACTGAACAATAAAAAGACTCAATTGCACCAGTCATCCGTCACATTCCTAAGTTATGTTGCGTCATCAGACAGTCTGACAACACCGCAGGACAAGATCAAGCCTGTTCTCGAGATGCTACGCCCTCAGACCTATAGGGAATTACGCAGGTTCATCGGAACAGTTAATTATTACCGAAAACATTTGCCAGCCGGTTCTGCGGTGCAGGCTCCTCTCACAGATGCTCTCGCTGGCCCACAAACTTCTGGCACCCGCCAGGTACCATGGACACCAGACATGGACAAGGCATTTAACGAACTCAAACAGCTGTTGGCCTCCGCTGTCACTATTGCTCACCCACGTGCAGACGCCACAATGTTTATCACTACTGATGCTAGTGACAATGCTATCGGCGCAGTACTGAGTCAGGCATACAACGATGTTACGACCCCCCTGCAGTTTTTTTTCAAAAAAACTAAACAATGGGCAGAAGAAATACTCAGCATTCGACAGAGAATTACTTGCAGTTTATGAGGCCATAAGACACTTCAGAACTGATGTTGAAGGACGAGATTTCTATGTGCTCACTGATCACAAGCCGTTGGTTCCTGCCATAAAAAATCCTGCGGCTGATCCGCCCCCATGACGCTTTCGTCACATCGATTACATCTTGCAATTTACAAATGACATTCGCTACATCTGAGGAGCGGACAATGTGGTTGCTGATTTTCTCTCGCGTGTTGGTGCTGTCACAACCTTAATTGACTTAACGGACCTACCTCGGTTGCAATCGGCAGACCCCGATACCATGCAGTTAATTTCGGACCACAGCTCCTCTCTCCAACCGGTACGCTCTACTTTCCCTGGCATATCTGACTTAGTGTGGTGTGATGAATCGACTGGTACGATGCGGCCATTCATTCCTAAGCCCCTTCAACGCCAGGTCTTTGACAAACTACACACATTAGCACACCCCGGTGTCAAAGCTTCCACCCGTATGGTAGCTGAACGGTTTGTCTGGAGAGACATGCGCCGCGACTGTCAGTCTTGGGCAAGGGCATGCATGTTGTGTCAACAGAACAAAGTTTCCAGGCACACTTCCCCACCCCTTGGCTGTTTTGCCCAACCGCCAGGCCGGTTTCACCATGTTCATGTCGACCTCGTAGGCCCTTTGACCCCCTCCGAGGGTTTCCGTTACTTGTTTACAGCTATTGACAGGATGACTCGGTGGGCTGAGGCTGTGCCTGTTCCGAACATTACCTCTGAGACAGTAAGTCGAGCATTCTTAGATTCGTGGACCTCTAGATTTGGCTCACCTGTTTACCTCACCACTGACCAGGGGAGACAATTCGAGTCTTCAGTTTTCTCTGACTTATGTAAAATGTGTGGTATTGTCAAAATTCATACTTCTGCATACCACCCTCAAAGCAATGGGCCTGTCAAGCGATGGCATCGCACCTTAAAGTCTTCCCTGCGCTGCCATCACTCACTATGGACAGAGGCACTGCCCTTCGTGCTTCTTGGCCTTCGTGCGACTTTCAAGGAACACCTCAAGGTTTCCATAGCCGAGTTTATGTATGGCCAACCTCTGGTTTTGCCTGGAGAATTAGTCACTCCCACCCCACTTCCATGGCCCTCTGAACTCCCTTCACTTCTCGAGCGGGTGTGCTTGCACTGCAGCAAAATTCAGCCGCCACCTCTGGCTGCTCATACACCTCCGCGCATGTACGTACCGCGCACGCTAGACTCTTGTGAGTACGTGTTTCTCAGAGATGACTCAGTCAAAGCCCCGCTTCAGTCGCCCTACACAGGTCCTTACAAGGTCGTCAAACGCTCTGAGAATAACATGGATCTCCTCATAAAAGACTCTGTAACCACGGTCTCACTCAACCGAGTGAAACCAGCTTTCATTGTGCCTCAGGTGAACCTCCCTGATTCTGCCCCTATTTCTCCCACTAATGCTTCGAGCGGCCATCCATCTTCCCATACCATGCATTTGGGTATTGATTCTCCACAGCGTGCTTCTCTGCCGAGCACTGCTCCTTCTCCGCGTTCATCTAATTCGAGTGGCCAATCTTTTCGGGGCTTCACTCCTCACAGCCCTCGCAGTCGAACTGCCAACCACTCGGATTCTACCATTGTGTTACCATCTTCGTGTGACAGCTCTTTGTCATGCCGTTCAATCCACGCTGGCTCCTTGTTGCCTTCGGTCACACTCCCTCGTCTGTCAGCTGATCGCCCAAGATTGTCTCCTGCGCAGTCCAGTGAACCTGCCACCCCCCTCTTAGCAGATGCTTCTCCCTGCCATGGCTTTCCCACACCTCCCTGCCTCCCTACCATTGCTCGTACAGGTGCCACCCAAGAATTCACAACACATGTACACCCTGATGACATACATAAATTATCTGTTGTTGTAGATGGCGATACGGTGTGTGTGGTACTCGCGTGTGACAATGTTGAGGAAGGAAGTGCAGAATCTCGTGTGGTGCGCCGCTTGAAATTGAGCAGAAGTGCTGCGTGTGGCAATTTGCGTGCCTTTGTTAGGCCTTCTGGCAAGGTGATTCTCCACCTGCCGGCGTACGAAGTGCTACACCTCCACTCCAGGACGGGATGTCGTCTTCAGCCGCCGGCGTCGCTTGCTGACTTCGCCGTCAACGTACCGGGTTTCACCCCCCGGTCTCCTACCAGTCGACCGCTTCCACCTGACACAGAAGAACTGTACGTTACCTTCCTAACTTCTCACCCCCCCCTCATTCACAGGGACGTACTCCATACTGTGCCGTGGGGGGGGGGGGGAGAGCTATGTGGCGTAGAGCCGCATAAATATTGATATTCGTTCAGTGCGTAAGTGGGCTATCTTTGAGGAGAGGGCTTTGGGCAGGATGTTGGATGCTGATGGCAGTTAGCCTCCGGACTAGTATCTGTGTAGAAGCTGAGTATGAATAAATCTGTATCTGAGAGAATTCTAGTTGTTTACCTATAACTATTCCATATTCCCTCAAACACAACAAGTTTGTGTTCTTTTGGACATCAAGTTTCTGAGAAATGTCGCACTTGATCTGTTTGATAAGAATGAGAGAGGGAACTGACTCTTACTGTGGTCATGTAATCATTTTGACATTTGCCTGAAAAAGTTTAGGGAAATCATGCAAAACTTAAGATGGCTGGAGGTAGATTTTGAACTTCAAAATACTGGTATCAAGCATCAAATTGCATCAATTAAAGGTGGTAAGATTGCTATTTCGAGCTTAGAAGTTCCATGTATTTCACTGTATAGATTTCAAGACTTAATGCTAGCTGATTTAGCATATTATTGGTGTCTGCTGTTGTTTGGATGTTTTCTGCCACAATGGCACAAATGTAAAAAGAAAGAAGTACTCATTCAAGTAAAGTGAGCATTAAAATATTGTTCAAAGAAGTTAACTGCACTTCTTGCCGAGGCCTCTTCAAAGATTTGGAATTCTTAGTCTCACTTTTCAGTGCATTTACTTTCTGGTGGTACTTGTTGCTGGTAATAAATATCAACTGCAAATGAGATGCAGTTAAGGTAACCACAACACAAAACACAGAATCAGTTTGTGTCTATACTTTTCTTTTCTAAATTCCAAGTGAAGTTCTATATTTTGTTGGGAAGGTGTTCCATGAACTTACATCAGACATTAACAAAAACCTCTGAATAAATTACATGATGATCAAGATAAGATCAAAGATCTCTATCACTTGGATGAGCTTGGCTTTCTCACCTGATAGCTGCATGACTAGATTGGCATGAGACTGTGATTGCAATTTCATTCATCTCAGAGATGACACTGGTGTTTTGTTCCTGACGCAACAAGAAGCTGTATTCCTCATCACTACCTTGGCCTATGCCTTCACAGTGCGCAAGACTTTTGATATCTGGGTGAACCCTAAAAAAAACAACAAAGTCATTCATAACAGATGGACACAAGTGAGTCACTATATTAGTACATTAGTAGCTTACTCATTCACTAATACATATAAAAACAGAAATGAAAAAATTGACTGACAAAGCTCATGAGATCATTAGCTGTGGGAAAACACCATACTGGTCTAGAATGAGGATGGAAATTAGGAGTTATAAAATGCAGCTTCCAGCAAGCATTCCATGTGCGGCTCCATTTTATATCTACTATCAGCCGAATTCCAAATCAACATCTAGCACATCTTACTTGTTTCGACAAAAACAAAATAAAAACAAATTTCATAAACAAAAATAAATAACAACATCAATAAAAATAAATTTCAACCACATATAAAAATAATAAAAAATCAAACAAATTATAAATTTTAACTGAATACAAAAATAAATGAAAGTCAGTAAATTAAATATTTTAAAGTGAATCAAAAAGCCTGTGCATGAAAAACAATTAAAATTTCTTGAGAATAAATTTTAATTTTTTTCATTTTTATTTTTTGATTTTTAATTTTTTATAATTTCTAATAAATGTTTATCTAATAAATTATAACAAATAAAACATGACTAATATGTGGGTCAAATTTAAATGTGGCAAAAATATTTTTAATAACCCAAAAGAGAAAAATTTTAATGTAATATTTGTATTGTAAACTATCTTTAACTATAGAATATTTGATAAGTAAAAAACAAAAGGATGGTATTGATAATATGAAAGAATTCGGTTATGAATTTATTTTTACTTACAAATAAAATATTATAGACATTTAGGAAGAAATAGAAAAGTCAAATTCTCTCTTTTTCCTGATTATAAAAACATTTTTGTATTATCATGATTTTCTATTATTACAACTTTATTGTGATGATTATGATTTACCCAAAACATGTAGAGTTTATTGTAGTTTGCCAAATATAATAAAACATTATATAGATGTTTATATATTATTTGTAGAAGTTCTTCGAAAAATAAATATAAAAATTAAACATAATTTTTAAAAAAATTTAAATTCTATTATCTTTAACATTTAACACCCATGTTTTTAAATGTATACCCTTTGTTTAAATTTCATTTGACTTTCTTTTGACTTTTTGTTAACCTTCCTTTGATCTTCGTTAATCTTTGTTTGTCTCCAAGATGCCCTTTCATGAAATGTATGATTGGCTGTAAATAATAGAATGTTAAAAGATTCCTGTCTTTCCTATGTTTATTTTTCTATGGTAGTGTTAGAAATATTTAATTTAATCCCTCTGGTAGAATTTCTAAAACATTGACACAAAAATATAAAGATTTAACTATTATTTCTACTTTAGGTTCTAGTGCTGGAGATGTTATTCTTAGATGGCCTGATAAAAATAATGCTGGAGTCGAAATAAAATATACAGCACCAATTGAAGCGTAAAATGTTATTGAAAATGTGGAAATTACAGTGCCTATTGTTAAATGTGATCCTGATTATGAACTAGAATGAGCACATCAAAGATTTAAATGTATATATTATTTTTAGAAGTTTCTCAAAAAATAAACATAAAAATTAAAGAAGATTTTTTAAAAATTTCCATTTATATTCTGCATTGAATGTCATAAGTTACACTCTTTTTTCCATAAAAAATTATACAAACTAAGGTATCACTAGGGATTTTATCATAAAAATAGCTCATAATTTCATAGTCTTTTGTATTATGGCGAAGTTGTTTGTTAACTCTTAGACTTGTTATTTGGCAAGCAAATTTATTGTAGATTTCAACTCTAGAATTAGAATTCATCTTTCTTAAGCAGTCTCTTCCAGTGTTGTCATTGTTAACTATTAATAACTTCTTCTGTATATGGTCCTTGCATACAAAAATTATAATTATTTATTAGTCACACATTTCCCCTTTAGTAAAAATGCGTGAAAAATCTTGTGTTATGTCAAAATCTTTTTCACATATCTAATAAAATTTTTCTCATCTAAATGGAAGCTGAAAACGAAATGTGCTAAAAATTTTATGTGTAATACAAGTAAAAAATATTCGGTAAGAGAGCTTCTTGGAAATAAAACAAATCACCAAACAGAAAATTTAAATAATAATAATTATATTACAAATATAATAAGAAGCTCTCTTACCAAATATTTTTTAGTTGTAGTACACATAATATTTTTAGCACATTTCGTTTCCATTTAGATTAGAAAAATTTTATTAGATATGTGAAAAAGATTTAGACATAACACAAGATTTTTCACGTATTTTTACTAAATGGGAAATGTGTGACTAACAAATAATTACAATTTTTGTATGCAAGGACCCGATAAAGAAGAAGTTATTAATAGTTAACAGACATGAACAATTACAGAGGAATTTCCCTGCTCCCAGTCGCTTACAAAATCCTTTCCAAAGCGCTTTTAAACAGGATAGAATCCCAAGCAGATACACTAATTGGTGAATACCAGGCCGGATTCAGAAAAGGACGCTCAGGTGCAGAACAGATCTGGTGCTTAAAGACAATATTACAAATGAGGAAATGCAGAAACACAGTAGTTACATTCATCGACTTCAGGAAAGCATATGATTCAGTGGACCGTGGAACCCTGTTTAAAATCATGGAAGAATTTGGGATCGACCGAAAGACACGAAAAATCATAGAACAGACACTTACAGGAGCAACGGCCAAAGTGAAATTCATGGGCGAAGTATCAGAACCCTTTGAAGTCAAATCTGGAGTCAAACAGGGGGACGGACTATCCCCAATCCTTTTCAATATTGTTCTAGAAAAGATAATCAGGGAATGGGAACCTCACGTAAAGGGTATCTAAATTGGTATCAAGAAAGAGAACTGAATTAAAGTCAAGTGCCTTGCTTTCGCTGACGATATTGCAATTATCACCAATAACAGAACAGAAGCGATTCACGCAGTGGAAAAACTACATGAAATTTCACAAAAAACCGGACTACAGATATCTTATGAAAAAACCCAATATATGGAAAGGCTGCCAGAAAATAAATCCCCTTTAATAACAAAATATGGTAAAATTGCGAAATTCTGCCATTTTAAATACCTCGGTGAAACTATACACTCCTCAGGATTAAACCGAATTGCCAATGAACGAAGAATCACCAAGCTCCAGAAGGCTTACAAGCTAACATGGACGCATTACAACAAGAAGTGCATTTCGACAGACGCAAAATTAAGGCACTATACAACAGTGATTCTTCCAGAAGCAATCTATGCAGCTGAAACAATGGTGATTGATGGCCATTCAAACATTAAGGAAATAGAAAAGCAGGAAAGAAAAATTCTCAGGAAGATTTACCGTCCAATCAACAAAAATGGCATTTGGATGAAGAGACCACAAAACCAACTCTATAGAAAGATCAACATAGTAACAGATGAAATCAGAAAGCGCCGAGCCAAATTTTATACACACATATACAGGATGGAAGACTCCAGCACAGCAAAGAAATTATTTAATATTATAACAAGGAGTAAATGTGGCACGGAATGGCTGAAAGAAGTCCAGAGCGATCTACAGCAGATCAACATAAAAAATCTCGAAGATCGCACCAAGTGCCGGCATAAAATCACAAGTGTGAAGTTTGGGGAAAGAATATCGCGTCAGCCTGGTAAAAAATGAACAGAGGAACGGAAGAAGGAGCATTCTGAGAGGAAGGGGAGGTTTTGGGAAGCAAAGAAGAAAAACATTCGAAGATGAAATTATGAATTCAAGTTCAATCGCTCTCCTAAAGGGGAACAATCGTTATAATAATAATAAATATTACAAATTTAGCAGATATCATCTACACAAAAGGAAAAAATATAATGGAAGAAATTAAACCAGTTACAGAACCATTTTGCGACTCTACTATGATTTAAAAATAACAAACTTTTTTAGACCCTAAAGGAGAAGTGAAAATGGAAATATCTTGTAAACAAAGAAACTTGTGAAACTTTATTTGGTTTATTAATTTTAATTAGTTTATTAAGATCTAGATTTTCTAAATATCATTTGTATAGTCATGGAGTTAAAATATAAATTCCATATTTGTTAGATTCCTATTTAGCAAATTTAGAAGCAAATGTTACCTTTAAGCTTTTGTCTGGACAATTTAAAAGAGCTACCTATTACTATATTTGGCAAATTACAATAATCACAATAGGTTTTGAGTAAATCATAATTATCACAATAAAGAAGTATTAATAAATTATCATTATTTTATGATAATTCACATTTTTTTTCCACTCAAAGAAAGAGAGAATTTGATTTTTCTACTTGTTCCTGAGTATCTATAATATTTTCTTTATAAGTAAAAATAAATTCATAACCATATTCTTTCATGTATCAGTACCCTCAATATGATTTTTACATCTCAAATATTCTATAATTAAAGATGGTTTAAAGTAACGTTTATTATATTACTTTTAATTTTTCTCTTTTGGTTGATTAAAGATGTTTTCATCAACTTTAAATCTGTCACACACAACAGTCTTGTTCTTATTTGTTATAATTTATGAGATAAAACATTCATGAAAAAGTAAAATAATAAACCGAAAAAAGAAAAATAACAAATAATAAAAAAATATCAGAAAAATAAAAACGTTAAAATTTATTCTCACAAGTTATTGATTAACTGATTTTCTTTTATTTTCATATTTAGTTAAAATTTATCATTTTTTATTTACATTTGGATAAAAATATACTTTTATTGTTGTTTTTATTTATTTTTATTTCTGAAATTCAGTTTTTATTTTATTATTATCGAAATGAATATGAGGTGCTAGATGCTGATTTGGAATTCATCTGATGTCAGATATAAAATGGGGTTGCATGCAAAATGTGTGTTTCCAGAATGTGTGTTGGTTGCTACATTTTATATCTAGTGAAATTGATGATGTGCTTTCCCAATCAGCTCTCCTTGTTTCCACCTTAAGCAGATTAGAGGAACTGTGTAAAATTTGGATTTTAATGACACGACAGTCTTTTAAACCATGTTGTTCTTGAACATGAGTGAGTGTGCTAACTACTAAGCCAAGTTTCTGAGTCTGAAAAGAATCTGTGGAGAAGAGGATATGCTGCTTTCATCATTTGTGATTCTGAGGTGGCAGTTATGTCACTTATTCTACTACTAACAGAGCTGCATATTGTAGCATTCCTATGACTTGATCAATTAAATTGTAATATATCTTCTAAGCCTGTAGTGCTGGAGTTTCATAGTACTAAGCAACTAATCTGAATTTTTTATGTAAATTAACTGCAATGTAGGGGAATGCTGAGGCACTTCCTGTCAGTATGTGGATGAATATGGTGCTGTAACTCCCCCATATAATTCACCAGTTCACAGTTCCTTGTATGTTACACTCTCGATCATGACATCTACAATTTACATCTAGATTTACACTCCACAAGTCACTGTACAGTGTGTAGTGGGGGGTATTTTGTGTACCACTGTCACCTTCCCCTTTCCTGTCCCAGCTGCTACTGGTGCATGGGAAGAACGACTATTGGTGACATTTCATGTGTGCTTGAATCTCTTAGGTTTTACCTTTGTGATCATTCTGTGAAATTTATGTTGGTGGGGTTTTCTAGAAGCATACTACATTCTTGGAATTTAATAGAAAATCAAATGATCACGTACAACTGTCTTGTAGCGTCTTCCACTGAAGTTGGATAAACATATCTGTGAGACCTAGATACTTACTAAATGAACCTGTAATGAAACACATTCCTTTTCTTTCACTCTGCTGTAGGGCTGTTCTCTCTACTACTCCTACTTTATAACAGTCCCATACTCAAGTGGAGCCTACTGGTTGCATGGGATTTTCCTGAGCTATCCCATTCATGAGTTGACTAGACTTCCTAAGCGATCTTCTAATGAATGTCATTCTGTCATCTGGTTTTCCTATGCTAGTTTTATGTGCTCAGTTCACTCTGTACATAAACACCCAGATGTGTAGGTGTTTCAACTGTTTCCAGTAATTGTTTGGCAGTCATGTAATCTTTTAGCCTATTTGTCGGAATGTATTGCATTTGTTGTGTGTTGACAGTCAGCAGCAAATCCTTGCAGCAAAGCACTGAAGTTCTATAGACATTCCTGCATTTCGCTACAATTTTCTGGCGTTGCAGTTTCTCTATGCATCATCATCAGCAGCAGCACCAAGCAGCCTCATACAGCTTCTGATGTAATCCAATTCCAATAAGTCGTTTAGGTACACTGTGAGCAGTAATGGCCTTAGGACACTCCCATGGGGTATGGTGGAAGATCTATTAAGAATGATATACAGTGTTCTCTGTACTGGAAACTCTTTGGCACAGTCACAAAGCAATTGTGATATTCTGTGTGGTAGTATTTTGTTCACTAGATGACACTCTGGAATTGTACTGAATGCCTTCCATAAGTCCAGGAACATGGCACCAATCTAGGCGCCAGTAGGGGGACATATCTTCTGCCTTATAGGACTCATGGATGGCTAGGGTGAACTAGGTTTTAGATGAGAATTGTTTGCGAGATCCTTGTTGATTATTACAGAGGAGATTTTTAGTCCCCAGGAATGTCATAATAGGTGAGTATGAAACATTGTCCAAAATTCTAGGTGAATAACGTCAGCAATATAAGCCTATAGATGCGTACATCTGTTCGCCGACAATTATTGTAAACAGGAATGACCTGCACATTTTTCCAGCCACATGCATAGTTCATTCCTCCAGCCACTTAACAATAAAACTGCCGCTAGATGAGGGACAGATTCTTTTGCGTACTCTATATAATTGTTCCATCAGATCCAGTCACCTTCTCCTGTTGATCGATTTAAATTGATTTGCCATCCCACTGTCACCATCTCTGTGTCTCTAATATTGGTGTTCATGTGGCCTAATTCAAGGAAAGAACTACAGAACAATGTTCCTTAGTGAAACAGTTTTAGAAAACAGAATTTAGTATTTCATTAGTACTTCTGTCATCGTCTGTTTCGGTGCCACTATGGTCTCTAAGTGATTGGACAGTTGGCTTTGATGCATCGTCAACTCAACATAAGATTAAAATGTTTCAGGTTTTTCTGTGAGATCTGTTGATAGAATTTTACTTTAGAACTCGTTGGATGCTCCATGCATCACCCTCGTTATGTACATTTTGACATTGCTTAGTTATGGTTTCTCTATAGGGCAGGGCCGGTCAGGGAACATTCTTCCACACAAACAACATATCATTATATCATTCACACATCCCCATCCCCCCCCCGCCCCCACCTCCCCCTTTTCCCTCACACACTTTCACCTGCATCAATTTTCTCTACACCCCAGCTACGAGGGTGGTTTGATAAGCTGGTAAAAACAGCAAGAAAAAAATGTTTGTTTCATAACAACTCACCTTACTTCTCAACATAGTCTCCTTTGAGGGATATGCACTTAGTCCAGCAATCCTCAAGCTTTTTCTCACATCAGAAAAATAGTTCCTATCAAACTCTGCAAAATACTCGTTGACTACAACTTTCACTTCATCATTTGATGAAAATTTCTATCCAGCAAACCAAACTTTTAAGCTAGGGCACAGGGAGAGGTCACATAGGGCTAATTCTGGTGAACAGGGTGGATAAGGAACAAATCAAAAGCCCAATTCATGCATTTTCGCTGTTGTTATCGTTGATGTGTGGGATGGTGAAAGAACATTCTTATGTGTGCCAACTTGCTCTTTTTTCAGCCAACGAAAGTTTCAGACAATTCAACCACGAAGAATAATAGTGTCCAGATACGGTTCTGCGTTTTCCAAGTAATGTATGAGGATATTTGTTTGGAAATCCTAAAAAACAGTGGTATTCAATCACCTTACCAGCCATCAAAATGGCATTTGGCTTCATCGCTGCAGTTTCACCATTCTTTGTTCGTTGTTTTGACTGCCGGCTTGTCTCTGGTGTGTAATGATGGATCCAGGTTGCATCGACAGTCACAAATTGGAGCAAGAAACCTTGTGGGTTGAAATTAAATGTCGCCAGACGTTATGTTGAATTGTTTTACTGGATGTGCTTCTACTCGACTGTGAGCAATTGCAGTGACCACCTCCCACACAGCTTCTTCATAGCCAATTCTCTGCACAAGTAGCTATGTACTCACTTAGTTGAGATGCATACCGTCTCAGCAATCTCACGAATTTGTATTCGGTGGTCTTGCATTACCATACTGTGGATTTTGTCAGTGGTTTCGTTTTAGACCTTCAAATCCTACATGTATAGAATATACACAAGGATATTGGACATGGTTAGGTATTTACAAGATAAAATACAGTTTGTATTGCAATCCTAAGGACAAAATATTGAAGTAATTTAGCAAAGATTCATACATACAACAAACATTACAGGCAACATACAAAATAGTATATTAATAATGCATCTTTATTTTTGTTGTTTGGCTTTTATATATTCTGTCAGACTGTAAAAGCAATGATCAATTAAATATGCCTTTACTTCAGCCTTAAAACTACAGAGTTTACCTGCTGATTTAATATGGTTAGATAGATTATTGAAAATCTTTATCCCAGTATGTAGTGTGCCTTTTTGGCACAATAATGTTCTCACCTGTTTCATATGAAGGTCAGATTTTTGCCTTGTATTGTGTGCATGTATATCTTCATTTTTTAATAAGATATCTGGGTGTCTATCAATATATTGTTTGATGAAAACTGATGTTTCGTAGATAAAAATGTAAGGAAGAGGAAGAACTGACAGTTTTTAGAATATGGGTCTGCATGATTTCGTATTGTTTACCCCTTCAATAATTCTTAATATTCTGTTTTGCATCCTGAAAAGTTTAATATTTTTTGTTGCATTGCCCCAGAAGATTATGCCATATTTAATTGCAGAATGCACATAGTAGTAGTATACATTTAACAGGCTGGCTTTGCTGCAACAAGTTTTTAAGATCCGTATCATGTAACAGGTTTTGCTTAGTTTTCTTTGCAAATAATCAATGTGTACCTCCCATTTTGTGTTGTTCTTGAGTCAGAGTCCCAGAAATTTAGTGCTGTCAACACTTTCAAGAACTCTGTCCCTAATTTCTATTTCTGTGTTTGGGTGGTGTCTTCCTTTTAGATTATAGAAGTTCAGTGCTACTGTCTTTTCTTTGTTTATAATTAGCTTGTTATAGCTGAACCTCTGTTCTACACTGTTCATTGTTTGGATAGCGCAGTCTTTTACTTTTTCTTCTGTTTTACCACTAATAAGGAAGGTTGTACTGTCTGCAAATTGGAGGGTAGTTTGGCAATACTTGTTGTACATAACATCATTGACATAGAGGAGAAACAGAATGGGTCCTAATACTGATCTTTGAGGGACGCTATATTTCACATTTTCATGTCCTGAATAGTAGTAGCTGATTTTGTTATGGTCAGTATAATGCACTTCAACCACCCGTTTGTGATAACATAGGTATGTCTTGAGCCACTCACTGGATATACCTCTAATTCCTAATTGGTCAAGCTTATGCAGTAGGGCATTATGGTCAGTGACGTCAAAAGCTTTAGATAAATCAAGACATATGCCTGTCACAAACTCACTTGCATCCAGTTTAGTATAGATTTCATTAAGAAATTCAAATATTGCACTTTCAGTTGAATAGCCTTTCCTGAAGCCATGCTGTGAAGGAGAGAGCATTTTATTTTTATTTAGGAAATCAGACAATCTCTTATAAAAAAAATGTTCTATAATTTTTGAAAATACAGGCAGTAGGGCTATTGGTCTATAATTTGAAACACATTCTGGATTTCCTTTTTCGAACAGTGGTTCCAGTTTTGCTGTTTTTAAGCATGAAGGGAAGGTTCCTGATGCCAGTGAGATGTTGCGCAAGTGTGTCAAGGGTTCAGCTATGGCAAGACAGCATTTTTTAATAATTGTATCTGGTATTCCATCAATTCCACATGAGTACCCTGTTATCAAGGTTTTTATAACTGATAAAATTTCTTCAGTATTTGTGGGTGAAAGGAACAAAGATGTAGACACATTTCTCACACTATTGCATGATGCATGTGATATTTTGTTGTGTTCTTGCAGTCCACTCACCAACTGTTCACTTACGTTTGCAAAATATTTGTTGAAGGTCCATGCAATTTCTGTTGGACAAGAAATCATTTGTCCTTCATAATATAAGTTCATATTTTTATATTGTTTAGTTTCACTTGTTTTTTTGATTATTTATAACTTCGCATATAGCTTTAGATTTGTTTTTTGAATTTTCAATGTATTTGTCATTTGCCATTGTTTTAGCTTTCCTTACAACTTTTTTGAGGATCCTCTTGTAAGTTTTCCGGTACAAATGAAATTCATGAGGCATGTTCTGTGTCTTTGCTATATCGTGTAATCTTCTTTTCTCTGCACAAGAGATTCTAATACCTGTTGTGATCCATTTGTTCTTTTTGAAGTTAGGTTGACATTTTTGTTTTTTTAATAGAAACGCAGCTTCAAAGTATGCCACGAAGATTTCCATGAATTTTTCAAACTTTTTGTTAGTATTTTCACAAGTCACTTCATACCAAGTTTCTTCACTTAGTTTCTGTACAAAAAGGTTTATTTGTTTGTTAGTGAATTTCCTTGCTTCTTTTACTAGTTCCTCTTTCTCAGTTATTTCACTTGGGGTGTGCAAAGCAATAAACTGTGCATAGTGATCACTGAAGCCAGTATTAAGATTTCCGGCACAGAAATTGTGATTTACATTTGTGTTTATTAATATCTGATCAATTGTTGAGCTATTTGTTGGTGTAACTCTTGTAGGAGAGTCTATGGTGGCTTTTATGCTATATGTTTCCAGTAGGGTCATCAAGATTTCTTGAAAATCAATATTAAAATCTCCACATATGATCACTGTTTCATCTTCAATGCTTCCCTGACCAGGTTTAAATTCATTAATCCAAAAGTCTTCAATAATGGTACAGAATCCACGTGAACTTAATTCATTACTGATATGTGTGGCAGTCCAACCCTTCAAGTGAAAATATTTAATAGCAGCACTAAACTCAACTTTCTCCATTTTCAATCACAGTCGACACACTGACCAGTTCAGATGGCTACCAACAATGAACTGCATGGTGTACCTCGTTGAAATAGTTTATATGATCCTTGGAATAATCAACCTTACCAACTGTGAAGGCGCAACAAATATGTTCAGTTCTTTCAGGGAAATTTACCAGACTTATGAAATCACCTAGTATAAACAAATTTTGGAGTTAGATCCGCTCGTGTCCCTCTCAGCTTGGTACCCAAATGTCGCTACTCGTTGTAATACGTACTGTAAAGGAACGACGTTTTGTATAGAAATCTTACGGCTGTGACATCTCTGGCGCTCCCCTCAGCCTGGCGCCCCAAGAGGAGGCTTGTGTTGCTTGGGCCTTAAACTGTCCCTGCTGTAAGGTTTTAGCTACTTTTAAATCTATGCAGAAGCCCTTTTTGTTTTCGGAGCAGCCCTCTAGCGCTGCTACGTTGCAGGTCTTTCGCATCCCTTTCAACTTTTCTCGGCACATACCTGTATAAGGCGTATTGAACAATACATGCGAACTTCATACATTTATACTTAACGTTATCAGTCTCAGATAAGGATGTCTTACGTTGACTTCTCAAAGAACTTGGAATCTGTTTCTAGTCGCACTTATTAAGTAGAGATATTTTCCTGCCCTTCTGTTCATACCTGTAGTTAAATATTGAGAACAGCTTAGTGATTACTGATTACCTGTTCTATGTTAACCGAGTCGAAAAATCGTATGTCTTTGTAACGAGGGAACCTAGCATGCTACCGTCGGCATTAGATCATTTGATTATCCGTTCAAGGTAATTTGCAGATGAGGCATTTAGAACAATGTCACACGATTCCCTGATTAACTTGAATGTCTCTCTACAACTGTAACATGACCAGGATTTTCTCTAAAACGCAGTCACAGGATGTGTAAAAGCACTCGATGATCACGTTTGATCCTCCTTTAACTCTAATCTTCACCAAAATTATATCGCATTCAGTGTCTGTATTAACATCACTACATACTACCGCATTATTTGCAGCTATAAACAGGCCTCTGCCGCTGTTGTCCAGACTATCCTTGGAATATTCTTTCCAACCAGAATTTAAAATTTCGTTCCTATTCACTTCCGATCACCATTCATAAGTGAGTTTAGTTCTGGGACATTTCCGATCCTACATTAACTTTTTTTCTAATCTGTCATGATGAATGCTATCCTCTATGATTAACGAGACTGATATTTGTCTCTCTGCGAAATAGGAACATAATTTATCAGACATGGGTCTCTCTACCCTAATATGCCCACATGTGCATGCCACATGTACTCCTCTACCCTTGTAGCAATTTCCAACGACTGAGCATGGCCCTGTGGTTAGCACACTGGACTCGTATTTGGGAGGACGATGGTTCAAACCCACGTCTGGCCATCCTGGTTTAGGTTTCCCGATTCCCCCAAATCACTTCAGGCAAATGCCGGGGTGATTCCTTTGAAAGAGCACAGCTGACTTCCTTCCCCATGGGATCATCGTCCTAGAGAATTCCACGGAATATCCGCTGGAAACTAGCGCTGCTCCTACCGTCTTTTGCTCTTCCAGTCATGTATGCAAGTCGTTTCTTGTAGAAACATTTTGATATTCATTCGAAGAATAAAGCATGAAGCGCAACTTAGAGGAGAATCTTACTCGTTGCCAGTCAGAAGTCATCAAGTATCAATGCCGTCGAGCAAATTCAAGTTTCTTTCGTCGATGTATCATCTTCATTAGTGAAGCTGCAGGCAACATTTATTTCTTTCGAAGCCTACTACCCATGAAGGTTCGCTGAACTGTTCTGTAACACATGTGTAATTAATTCTTTAGTTTTTCGCGGCGAATAAATTATTCGAAAATCACTCATATACGATCGCAAAGTTGTTGCCGTTAATCCGAGAATTGTTGTACTCAGTAGTCCGACTGAGTCTTGCTTTACGTAGAGGACGCAATGTTCCACTATATTTGTAACATTTTCGTTGGCCTCACTCCATGTATTCAACGTTCAAAACAGGATTTGGAAGTAACCTATTAACGTGACAGCTGAACGCAACGGCCTCCACAAGTGGCTTTGAGCACAGAGAGGGGTACCAGAAACTTCATCGTTCCCAAGGTAGGATGGTGACGAGAAAATTTCTCTCCCTGGCAGTGTATAAATGGGTTTAGACAAAAAAATGCACTTATATTTCGAGATAGTACAAGGGCCAGCGTCCACTGTTCTTCTAGTGAAAAGATTCTAGCTTCTAAGCGCAGTTCTGGAAAGTGTGCGAAATACACATCTAACCCCTATACTCGATAAGAACTTTTTTCATCGCCAAATTTCCTTAAATGTAGGTGCTGGTGTAAGTTGGAGGCAGCCAAATCTTGTTAACAGAGGAGACACTACAAAAATACACACTACAGATCCATCTTGATTTTTCTTTTTGCTTCCTTTATCACCACATCAGAATTGCCTCTCTGGCGTCCTTACCAATCCTAAAGCGAAAATGATCGTCATCTGACAGCGCCTCGATTTTCTTTTCCATTCTTCAGTATATTCTTCTTGTCAGCTACTTTGATGCATGAAACGCTAAGCTACCTGTGCGACACTTCTCGCAATTATCTGCCCTTTCTACCTTCAGGATTGTGTGGATGCTATTTTTTCGGAAGTCTGATAGTACGTTTCCATTCTAATATATTCTAAACACCAAATTGAATAGCCATTTGATTTCATCTTCCCCAATGATTTTCGAAATTCCGATGGAATCATATCTTTGCCCTTCTACCTTATGCGACTGCAAGTCTTCCAAAGGTCTAAGCTCTAACTCTAATATTGAATACCCTATGTCTTCCATATCGAATCCCGTTTCTTATTCACTGCGTTATCAGACAAGACCTCTCCGTTGTAGAAGCCTTCAATGTACTATTTCCACCTATCCAGTCTCTCATCTGCGTTTAACAGTGGAATGCCTATTGCACTCTTAATGTTGACGTCCTTGCTTTTTATTTTACGGAAGGTTACTTTCTCTTTTCTGTATGCTGAGTCTGTCCTTCCCATGACCGTTTCGTTTTCGATTTCTTCACATTTTTCCTGTAGCCATTTTGACTTCCTATTTATTTCATTCCTAACTGGCTTATATTGCTATGTTCCTGCCTTTTCCTGAACATATTTATGCTCCCTTCTTTCTTGATCAGTTGAAGAATTTCCCCTTTTACCAAGGTTTCTCGCCCTTACCTTCCTTGAACCTATATTTGTTTGTCCAGCTCCCCCCTTTAAGAAGTCCATTCCTGTTCTGCTGAGCTGCCTACAGTACTCGTATTATTCACTATCGCCGTGTCTATAGCCTTAAAGAGCTTCAAATGGATCTAATAATTCTTCTATCCTTTAGTATCCCACTTCTTTCTTCAATGTACTCTTCAACTTGCTAAACTGGTTAACAGCTGGTTTGAACAAAATTAAACAAAATAAAGGAAAATCATTGCTATTGCTCATATTTCTTCTTTGGGCATTAGGCTCCGGTCCAAGGCATAATTCTCTGCCTAATGGCCATGTAACGAATATCATCATTAATGGAAACACGGCCATTAAAGCCTGCATTCTATGAATTTCCCCTCTTCCCTGTGTGTGCTAGGATGTGACAGAATACCGAGTTATGGCAATACATTACTGAAGTTAGTTACTGAAACTAAAGTCCTAGGAATATTGCTGAAAGAGCTGTGTAAAATAGGGCTGTCATGTGAAAACTGCTACATTATATCTTTCAAAAAGTTCGTACACTCCTCGTGGATACAGCAATTGGAAAAAATATGGAAACACCGCAAGAAATGCATACTTGAACGTAAATGCAGATACTAGCCAAGCCTGCAGGCTGCAATGTTGTCTTTGACCATGAACGGCAACAAACTGCAAGTTTCAGTCATGGGCAGAACAGTGTGCTGTGTGGTTGTGAAGTGGGTCGGAGCTATTGGGTGAGGGGGGGGGGGGGGGGGCAAAGGGGGCAGCTGCCAAGTGCGGCAGAATTTGGGGGCAGCAAATTTTAGGAGGTTTTTTTTGTTTTCTTAGGAAGAAATTTTTAGGAAGCTCCTTAATGTTGCATTCATACTATTGTGGCTATCTAGCAAACAGTTTTTTCGAATGAAATGTTCGGATTAAGATACCTTTTTGAGTTTTGTTACAAGATTACGCTATTACCATGCCAATTTGTTGAAAAAGCGTCCGATAATCAAATCCTGACTGCGCCAATGAAGTGCGATAGTTATTCGAGAAACCACTGTTGTTGCGCTGCAACCTTATTGCACCAGATGTCACGCAGTTGGCAACAATAATCAGAGTACTGACTCAAACAGTGTACTAAGCTATCTGTTCTAAAGGTCCACTCAAAATATTAATACCATTATTAACTTATTGGGACTTCTTGCTTGAACGTAAATATTTTAATAACAATGTGCATCAAGTAAGTTAAATTAAATTATTTAATTGTATTTGCAGCAAGACAAGAAAACTGCCAGAATTTCGCTGTTGACTAACAAAAACATTTTCCGGCTTTGTATTCCTTAAGTCGGCGAGCATCAGCCGAAAATCGGCTAAGGTGTCAACACCGGCTGACAGGAAATAGCTTCACACTAAAGCTCTCAGACATGAAGTGCGCGCAGCCTACGCTCTCCCGTCGCCATTTATTGTTGCGGCGCGACGACATTACATGGCATATCATTGCTTTCTATTGTTTTGATCTCTATTGTTTCTCTGTTGCGTATTTAAATTTGTTTAATAACTTGTATAGTATTGGAAGGTCGAAAACGGAGTAGTGGGGCGACGTATAGAAAAATAGCGGAAGAGGAGAAGAAAAAAATAAGTGTGGTATTATCTCAGACACGAAAACTGGATTCCTTTTTCACAAAGCCTGCTGTCAGTAAAGAAAAAAAAATAAGGTAAGATTATGTAATATAAACTGAATTTAGGATATTTTGTGTAATGGACAATGTTGTAAATGACACTTTTCTAAAAACAAGCAAAGTTGTAACTTTATCCCAATCAGAGATCTTCAAATTATCGCTAACGTCTCCAAACTGGAAAATCGTCTTGCACTTACAAATAAAAATGGCCGCCATTCAGTAATGGCGCAAGGTAATTCTTTTAAAGCTGTTTTGAACTTCTCAATTACAGGATAATCACACAAAAAAATCAAAATATTTAAAAATGGTCAAGCAATCCTCACTGGACCACTTTATACGGATTGACTCAGGGATCAGTTACTTACAGTTACTGTAACACTACCACAACAGAGAAGGACGTTAACAAATTTCTCAAAGACAGTAAATCTCTCAAGTTCAGTATGGATTATATATTTTTTTGTTTCAGGTGAAACCGAAGATGGCCCCAGTACGAAGCTAATAGACGACGCTCTGAAGGAATGTGAAACACTACTTCCTGGAATATCAGCTAGTGTTCAACAAAAGAATGAAACTTCTGAGTTTTAGTCTGGTTTTAACGATCCTGGTACATGGCCGAAGAGGTTTTTGACTCTGAAATATGTAACATTATAAAAATGAGAGCAGAAAACGAACGTGACCCTGACATGAGTAACAGCTATAGTGAAGGCTGCAATTTAAGTAAGGATTGGTTTCTAAAGCACTTAAAAATGGGACAAAAGTTAAAAGATCATGACTAGGTTATAGTGAGCGCAAAAACGCTTTATATTGTATTCCCTGCAGATTATCTTGTCACTTAGGCTCAGATTCTGATTCAAAATCATTCTTAGCTAAAGAGCATGGGATTGTTAATTGGAAAAAGTTTAGTGAAAAATTGCCTGCCCATGAAAATTCACCAAACCATAAATTTTGTTTTTGCTCTTGGAAAGCTCTAGAATATTCTCTCAGAAGCAGAAGCATTGATAGAGAGCTGTAAAATGAGATAAAAAAAAGAGAAATCTCACTGGTGAGCATTGTTGCACTGTATTATTGATGCTGTCGTTTTTCTAGCAAAGCAAGCAAGTCCGTTTAGAGGAACGAATGAAGTTGGTGATTTTGGTGATACACAGAGTGGAAAATTTCTAAATACCATTGACCTTATATCACACTATAAGTGTCCCCCTTCGTCTGCATACTGAATGCCACAAGTAAGTGCAGGCTAGCTTTTTTTCCAAACATATACAAGATGAGTTCCTTGACTTGATTGCTGACAAAATAAGGCAATACATAATTAAAGATATTTTGGGTGCTACACACTTTTCATTGATGTTTGACTGCACTCCAGATATATGCCACAATGAGCAGATGACCCAAATAATTCGCTATGTCAAGACAAATGACAAAGGTTGTTGAAAGTTTTGTTGACTTTTTTGTAGTTATAGACAAAACAGGGGAAGCTCTTAATCAAGAAATACTGAAAAAAATACAACAAGATGGGTTGAACATTAAATACTGCAGAGGTCAGTCTTATGACAATGGGACAAACATGGTTGGAAAGTACAAAGGGGTCCAGTCAAGAATACTTAAGAATAACCTGGTATATTTCGTAACATGTGCTGCTCACTCTTTAAATTTAGTAGGAGCATATGCAAGGACACATCTGCTAAAAACCAAACGTATTTTTGGATGTAACTATTCTTTGTGGATTCCACATCAAGATGGTAAATCTTACAAAAACCTGTACCCATAACATTAAAACCCCAAAGCAAGACTAGGTGGTCTGCAAGAGTAGAGGCAGTTGAAGCAGGTTATAAGCATTTTCATAAAGTTGTAAAGGCTCTGGAAGAAATTGAAACTTATAAATTCTCAACACCAGAAACAAAAACAGAGGCAAGGTCTATTTCAAAAAATATGAGAAAACGCAAATTTATTGCCTTAACTTGTTTCTGTTATGCAATGTTGAAAAAAAATAGATCACGTTAACCAGTTTCTGCAAAGAGAAGACCTCACAATTGATAAAGTTGTTCGAAACATTCAAGGCCTTTTGAGCTTTCTGAAAACTTCCAGAGACGCTTGTACTTCTGAAGCTATTTCTGAGGCCAAAGTGCTAGCAGAAGATAATGAGCTATCAACGGTACTCTCAGAAAAACATAAGAAGAATTTAAAAAATGGTCAACGAGTTTTGTGAACATGAAGTGTCCAGACATTCACAGGAAGATCTGTTCAGGATGTCCCTGTTAGAAATAACTAGCAGAGTGACAATGGAGCCGAATACCCAGTTCACTACACTGGAGAACATTAGTGCAAAATTTAGTTTTCTGTGTGGTGTCCAAATTCAAGAAATGGAAGTGGAGGACTTGAAGGGGAAAGCAGCAGCACTGTCTGATACCTATGCAGAAGATCTAAACAAAGAAGAATTTATTTCTGAAACTGAAAGTTTCAAACACCATGCCCTGGTAATAGAGAGAGAATTGCAAAATGCCACTGCATCACCCACATTAAGTTTGATTTATAAAATAAATTGATAGAGAGATATCCCAACATTACTACAGCCTTAAGAATATTCCTTACCAAACCAGTTTCTGTTTCCTCTGGAGAAAGAACCTTCAACAACCTGAAACTAATTAAAAATCATTTGAGAAGCGTGACTGCTCAACAAAGATTAACAAATCTCAGTATAGTCTCGATAGAGCACAAACAAGCTGCTTGCATAAACTATGATGATATCATAAATGTTTTTGCAGCCAAAGAAGCTCGGAAAGCGAAGTTTTAAATTGATTATTGTATGAGATTTATGGTAAATTCTTGTATATTTTTAAATTGTTTATGTTAATTTTCTTTGACCTTAATTCATTTAATGAAATAAGTTAATGTTGTTAGATAGTGACATTTATTTCGAAATGTATTACCGAAATTACTCTCAAAAATTTTTGGTTTTTATGAGTGGGAGTGAAAGAAGGGGAGGCAAATTTAAGCTTGCCCCCCTTCATAAAACTCCTAGATCCGGTCCTGGTTGTGAATGCATTATGTCGGAGCTAAACGAATTCGAAAGTGGGCAAATTGTTGGTGCTCGTATCGTGGGTGCTTCCCAAACCAATGTGGCCGAAATGTATGTTGTTTCATGAGGCACTGTGTAGAAGATTTATACCACACACAGGGAAAGCAGAAAAATATTCATTCAGTCACAATGTGGACGAAAGTGTGTGTCGAGTGATCGTGTCAAACAGTCTTTGAAGAGGATTGTGACGAAAAATAAGAGGACGATAGTTGCAAACGTCACTGGAGAAATGGATGATACACTCGCGAATCCTGATACACTCGCGAATCCTGCCAGCTCCAAAACAACATGTTGGTAGCTTCATAAGCCGGGAACTGGAGGGTGAGATGGAATTCCAAAACCAGTATCAGTGATGCAAATACCTGTAACAGGAAAATGCGGTGCCGAAATTATGAAACGTGTGCTATGGAGCAGTGGAATGTGTCATTTGCCCGGATGAGTTTTGTTGCACGCTGTTTTCAATCTGTGGCCGATTTTACATCCCAAGAATGAAATACATATGTCAAAGGTTTGGTGATGGCGTTGGCAGCCATGTCGTTTTATTCCATCGACCCCATGACTACTCTGCAAGTTCACATTACGGCCAAGGATAGTAATCATTCTGGCTGATCGAGTCCATCCCATGGTACAATGTGTGTTCTCCAATGGTGACGCTGAGTTCCAAGACAACAGGGCCCCTCTTCACACAGTTCGCATCGTTTAGGACTGGTTTTGTGAGCACGATGCTGAACTGTCATATCTACCGTGGCCACCAAAGTCAGCATATTTCGATATTATTAGGGCCTCTGTCATCTAATATTTTGCAGGAAGTTTCCTGTACGTTGAAAAACGTACAGGAAACGACTGACAACTGTTTTGAATGCCAACGATTTTCTACACCGTATTAGGCATGCTAATGTGTTTTCTGATGTGTCACATTTGTCCATCTGCCATATGATGCATTCTTCCATTCTTTTCATCGGTATGTACTAAATTATGGGGGATACGCATGCCCAACAAACCAGAAATATATTTTGGATGCAGGTAAAGCTGTCAGAACTGTTTGTACCTAGAAGAAACTTGAATCAAATACATTGCATTTCATTTCAGATGAAAATGAGTGCGCCCACCCTCTATGTTTGGGGCCCATGCTGTTTTCAAATCAGAACTGGGTAACTACGACAAAATAAATCATCAGTAGTCGTAACACGAAAAGCACCTGCAATATCCACATGTCTCAGTCTAAAACAGTATTGTATCAGAAATGTGTTCCACATAAAAGAGTCAAATCATTTAATAACCCGAATATTCAATTAAAACAACAGTGAAATAAAACTACCCTGGAAGATAAGGCTAAATCAGATCTAATGGAACATTGATTATGCTCAGTAAAATTATTATTGGACAATTGTAAGAGACTGATGTTCAAATCATTACTAATTTTGTATTAATTGTGTTGTTTATTATTTGTTGGTTGTAATGGTAATTTGTAAATTGAAAATGTTATTGGCTGTGTTTTATCTCTCTGTCCCTTCCGTATTTGACTTGTTCTACTAGGGTATGCTGAAAAATAAGAACTCCGGATTTTTTATTCTGTCCTCACTATTGGTTGAGATATTACGACTCATTCGTATTACTCGGTCAACATTCCCACTTCGCTGATGCAAGTTGCAACCCTCGCCTCTAGAGGGCATGTAATATTTGTGGTGTCCAACGTAACTCTTGTCAGTGCGTGAGAAACCCTCAGAAAACAGAAAGCACGAATGCAAAGAGTTTGTCCACACATTGAACACCCTCTCCTTCAACATAACAATTCCAAATCACACACGAGCGCTGCGACACCTGTAACAATCCCAGGCCTTGTGTTCACTGTCATCGGTCATCCTGCACACAGTACAGACTTGGACCCATCCGATTTCCACATGTTTACAAAATTTAAAGAACACCTCCGAGGACTTCAATTTGTTAGTGATGAAGCGTCGAAAGCAGAGTTGGGGTTGTGGCTATGTCAACAAAGTCAAATATTCTATGGTGACGGTATCAAGAAATTGATCACTTGTTGGAAAACTGTGTTTGTCACCATAGTGAGTGTATTGAGAAATAACTACATAGAGGTGAAGAATAGAGATGTAGAATGGTAATAAAGTTTCTTGTCAGTTGGGTCTGCAGCATGAACTAAATCGAAATACAGTTTACAAGAAGTCAATTCCAGTAGCTGCAATGTAATATTTATTTGTTTTTATGTAAATATTTGTGCACAAAAAGCTTGCCTGTTTCAGCTTTCAGTGCCATTTTCAAGTCCTTAGAAGAAATGAGTGTATACAGTCACGCGAAACATTTTCCAACGACTTACTCGGTGAAAAAACTTAAACAAACTTACCTGAAACACAAGCTCTACTTAGAAAATTTTATTGAAATTTTCGACAACGAGAAAGGATAAACATATGAAATTACAGATATCCACCTAGACGCAAGTAGAACTGTAATCTACAAAAATGCGTCCTTGATCATAAGTACGATGCAAATAAGATTTATTCTTACCAAAACCCACTTGTGTATTTGAAGAGGTAAGCCGAACCAGGCAAGCTTGTTGAGCGGAAATATCGAGCTACAAGCAAATAAATATTACATTGCAGGTACTGGACTTGACTTCTTGTTAATAAAGTTTCCTTTATTTGAATAGTTTGAAGAGTTTTCACAAAAAAAATCGAGACATTACTTTTCAGCAGGTCCACGTATATCGAGTGTATTAAAGTATGTATGGGATTAAAATGAACCAATAAATAATAACGGCGCTGACAACAGCGAACGAAGTGTGCAAATCCCCTCATACGCTGCTGGCAATTAAAACCGCAACACCAGGAAGGATGGCAAATTAGGAAATATTTCTTATTTTGCATATGTATTATAATAGAAATAATACGTGATTAAATTTGTGAGTGCCAGCAACAATTTCTTTAACTCGACTGGGCACCGAGTCGCACTGAGCTTGGATGACAGATACAGGAATGTCATTCTATGCTGCTTCAACTCTCAGAGGTCATCAGTCATAGTGCTTGACGAGTTGTGGTGTGGCAGAGCCTCGGTAACCCATGACAAGAAGTTTTCAACTGTCGAACACCCCCTGTATCGAGGTAGGTCAGGACAACAAGGGCAACATGCGCTCTTGCCTTATCTTGTTGAATGGTAACGTCACACAGGTCTCAAAAATAGGTGACAGCCAGAGACGTAATGTAAGAAATGTAAAGGCTGCTGTCCAAATTACTGGCTGTGTGTTACGCACCCATTGGCATCCAAAACCATCACGCCAGTTGCTGGTTCAAATCAAATGGCTCTGAGCACTATGGGACTTAACTTCTGAGGTCATCAGTCCCCTAGAACTTAGAACTACTTAAACTAACTAACCTAAGGACATCACACACATCCATGCTCGAGGCAGGATTCGAACCTGCGACCGTAGCGGTCGTGCGGTTCCAGACTGTAGCGGCTAGAACAGCTCGGCCACCCCGGCCGGCCCAGTTGCTGGGCTTATATGGCAATGACAGATGCAATCTGCCAACGTCTGTTTTCTTCAGAGCTTCCAGTTTGATATACGTCCTTTGTGATGGAGTGTGTAGAAAAGGCACTCGTCCATAAAGACGACGTTGTGTGATTTCTGTATCTCGTAATATCGTTGGGTGCACCACTGTTGGATTTAATAATTGTAATTAATAAAATATTCTGGGCCATTGTACTGTGATCGAATGGGTGTCATATTACACCCCAACGTTTCGTTCCTTTCTGCGGATGACATTTTCAATGGGGATCATAGTTTCTTTGCTTGTCAGAATCATACCCTGGCTCGCTACTCTGACTGCAGCAAAATTCTGTTAACGCGTGCTCCAGCGAACTGGCGTGACGTCACATACTTTGAATGGGGGCCCACGAGAAATACAGGCCCCCCAATGAGCTTGTGATATCTCACCAGCCACACTGCCTGCCATACTGAGGTGACAAACATCGTCGGACAGCGATATGCACATACACAGATGAAGGTAGTATCGCGTACACAACGTATAAAAGGGCAGTGCATTGGCGGAGCTGTCATTTGTACTCAGGTGATTCATGTGAGAAGGTTTCCGACGTGGTTATGGCCGCACGATAGGAATTAACAGACTCTGGACGCGGAATGGATTTGGAGCTAGACACATAGGACATTCAGTTTCGGAAACCGTTAGCGAATTCAGTATTCCGTGATCCACAGTGTCAGGAGTGTGCTGAGAGTACCATTTTTCAGGCATCACCTCTCACCACGAACAATGCAGTGACCGACGGCCTTCACTTAAGCCTCAGGCATGGATGTGTGTGATGTCCTTAGGTTAGTTAGGTTTAAGTAGTTATCAGTTCTAGGGAACTGATGACCTCAGATGTTAAGTCCAATAGTGCTCAGAACCATTTGAACCTTCACTTAACGACCGAGAGCCGCGGCGTTTGAGTAGAGTTGTCAGTGCTAACAGACACGCAACACCGCTTGAAATAACCGCAGACATCAATGCAGGACGTGCTATGAACGTATCCGTCAGGACAGTGCGGCGAAATGGTCTGTGGCAATGGACGAATGATGCGAGTGCCTTTGTTAACAGCCCGACATCGCCTGCAGGGCCTCTCCTGGGCTCTTGACTATATTGGTTAGACCGTAGACCACTGGAAAACCGCGGCTGGTCAGATGAGTCCCGATTTCAGTTGGCAGCTCCTGCTCATAGGGTTCGAGTGTGGCGCAGACCCCACGAAATCATGGACACAAGTTGTCAACAAGACACTGCACAAGCTGTTGGTGGCTCCATTATAGTGTGGGCTGTGATTACCTGGAATTGACTGGGTTCTCTGGATGTTCAGCTTCTTGGAGAACATTTGCAGCTACTCGTGGACGTCCTGTTTTCAAACAACGGTGGAATTTTTATGGATGAAAATGCACCATGTCACCAGGCCAAGATTGTTCGCGACTTGTTTGAAGTGGACAATTCGAGCGAATGTCTAGAAGCTACACTATGGCGGGCAGTAGGATTTCCGACACGACATTAGGAGGTATCCCATGACTTTTGCCACCTCACTGTACATTGCGAATGCTCAGCTCCATGCAGTGCCCATGGGAAATCAATATGCCAATGAAAATGTACCCATTAAAGATCTTAACTTTGTCGTATGTTATCGAGAGCTTGCATGTATTTAAGCATGCATTTAAAATGGCTCTGAACACTACGGAACTTAACATCTGAGGTCATCAGTCCCCTAGAACTTAGAACTGCTTAAATCTAACCAACCTAAGGACATCACACACATCCATGCCCGAAGCAGGATTCGAACCTGCGACCGTAGCGGTCGCGCGGTTCCAGACTGAAGTGCCTAGAACCGCTCGGCCAAACTGGCCGGCAAACATGCATTTAAGAATATTATTAAACTCGTTTGAAATAGTAACTCGCTCCCCACCAGAGACAACTGCTGGAACACATAAGACATGTGGTGTCACGTGGTGTGATTCCTGGCGCAGGGCCCGGATATCTCATTGGCTCCGCTTTGAATAACCGAGAGCAGTTGGCCGTTGTCGGTTGCCGCCATCAGCTGTTGATGCCACCTGAAGGTGAAAGACTATTACACATCTTACTCTCCACCAGGATCTGGATCTCATTAGTTTCACGCCCTTCTCGTTCCTACCGAAATGTCTGGGGTATTTAACAATCTCTATGGCCTGTCTGTGTAACCTTTCACGTAAAAAAAAGAATTTTGCTGTAGTCAGTAGCGAGCCAGGGTGTGAATCGGACATTCACAGAAGCTACGATTCCTCTGGAAATTGTCCTCCGCAGACGGGGACAAAACGTTGGTTTTGAATGTGAAATCCATTCGACCACGGCCTAATAGCCCGGAATATTGTATTAACCGTGACATTTTCGGTCGTCAAACTTTACGTTTTACAATTAGCACTAATGTTGGCACTCATCTCTCTTCTACCGCGTCAGTGGAAGCTGCGCTAATGGTCGTCATGCTGACCCTCAAGACATCGAAGTCTTATCAACGAGGATACTTGTCCTGTTGCAAACAAGCCCATTTCTTGACTCGAGGTGTGTGACATGCTGTAAGATCCTGCACGTCTGAACGAACAATATGTTTGACCTCTCAAGCGCTATTCAGATCCTGAACCCATCGATCTCAAACTGCTGAGATCTCGACGAACGTGAGCAAAAATATAACGAAACTATAAACAGCAGATATGATAGGTCTCAGTCGGTTTATGATGTGTACGGTATTGCAGTGCCTGCATTATTTTGAATTACGATACAATGTTCTTTCTGAGATATATGCGTGTCAGAATAACACAGGCGCTGCAATATCGTATTTATCCGCCGACACTGGGGGAGCGACTTTTGAGTAGAACGTTTCGCCGGGACGTAAATATACATAATGTACACGTTTTAGGAACATGGTTGACGACATATGGAAGTTTGGGTCTGGCCGTGACTCGTGCTCGAATAGCAAAATGGTAAGGTGACAGCTCGTGATAAGCGGTAAATCCAGGTTCATGTCCCGGTCTGTCACAAATTTTCATTGTCGCCACTCCATAGACTGCAAGCATGAACATTGTTTGTAAATCTACAATTTAATAAGAAGTCAATGCCCAGAAACCCCCTTAATACAAGACTATTCACTATTAAAACAAGACATGCATAAACAAGAATGA
Organism: Schistocerca nitens; assembly: GCF_023898315.1. Lineage (NCBI taxonomy): Eukaryota > Metazoa > Arthropoda > Insecta > Orthoptera > Acrididae > Schistocerca > Schistocerca nitens. The sequence goes on from NC_064617.1 coordinate 435,717,582, forward strand.
ATTGGGCATAATAAACATTTTTGTAAAAGTTCCTGCTGCCAAAATGCCAAATAAAAAACATTAATCTGCATTATTAGTGCTTTGCATTTTTAAATACTGCACTTTCCTTACGTTCAATACATTCACGAACACTCGAAATTCTCGTCATATTGGAAAATATGAATGTACAGAGGTGCTGCCTCCACTGAACTCGCGATGGTGTCGAACTTCAGATCCATTGTGCAGCAGCGCTGGCCCATTGCAGCGACCCTGTGATATGGCAGGTTGCTTAGTGAGTGCCCCCGCTTTGGTAACTTGCGGACATTTCCACGAGGGAGTGCACTACAGATCATACAGTGGAGAGGGTGCAGTCTGTTTCTGTTGTTGCGTGTAGTGAGCTGCCGTTCAGTATTTTCATTTTCTCAGAAAATAAAAGACAGGGCGTTGTCCTTCGACAAAAATGTGTTTGGTTTGGTAGTGCCAAGCATCATGATGTGGCTGTCTGCTGCTGTCTCCTATTAAATCCCTACTGCACCTTCGTACACGCCTGATATCATGACGCCCCTCCACTGGGCTCTGTGAAACCATCATAGCACTGGCAGTTTCGGGCATGCCGCTTCACAGTCCCTACCAGTGAGGAGCTCCATCGCCATGGCTGTGCATGCATCACAGACCCCTCATTGGTGCCGCTCGCGTTTCCTCCTCATCGAATAGTTTAAGACACTCGAAACAAAAGGTTTCGTGAAATTTTGGCATATGTACGCTCAGCATTTAACTAATCTACTTTCACTGGCCATTCTAGCACAGTTTAAATAAAATATTCTACTTCAGTGTCACTTCAGCACAGTCTAATCACTGTTCCTAATTTACACTGGCACAATATAGATCAGCCAAGAACACTTCCGACCGCTCTTACTGTCGCAAAAGCATACTGATTTTAAAACTGGCTCTGCCAGGGCATCGCTGCTACCTCCGACACTAACATTTAATATTTCACAGTTCATGTCTCACAACTGCCTCTTGTGCATGATAAAAAAAACAGCAAATTAGATCAGATCATAGTTTTCTTCCTTGCGCCAGCTGTTCAAAGCTAATAATGCGGTGTCGTCTTTCTTATTTACTCATACCTTGCTTCCCATACCTTGCCGTAGTTTTCTCATCTTTTTTCTTCCTTCTTGAGAGTATCACACGTACCCATATCATTCTTTAGTAACCGCATTTTCATTTGTATTGATTCTTCTTTCGGTGTAGTGCCTTTCGAAGTTTTCTTTGTTTCATCATTCTTCAAATTCATTGTGCTATACCGCTCCACCTGTTGTCGTGAGGTAGTGCCTTTGATTAGCGATCAACACATCCTCTGTCCTGGGTTCAAACCCGCAACTGCTTAAATATTGAACAAAAATCATCAGCGTCGGCAGCCGAGGACTTGCAGCATAAGAAGTCACCCTTGTTCTTATCAAAGAGGGTAAAGCAGCGGACAGAAGTTCAGGGCACTCTCTTGCCCTTAGCGTGGGAAACTGCCCCTAAAGACAGAGGAATCAGCAATTATCAACGGCATGACGATGCAGAAAGTAATGGAAATCACTGCATTTAAGACACATAATGTGTATCCACAGGACATGTGGCCCGTAACTGAAAAAGAAGTGTCATGATGAGCTCTCCATGGGCAAAAGATACTGGACTAGTCCCCCACTTGGATCTCTGAGAGGATACTTCCAAGGGGGAAGTGACCATGACAAAAGGATTGCATAACTGACGAAAGGATAACGTTCTACGAGTTGAGGCATAGAATGTAGGGAGTTTGAATCTGGTAGAGAAGCTAGAAAACCTGAAAAAGAAAATGAACAGCTGAATCTAGATACAGCAGGGTTCAGTGAAGTGAAATGGAAAGAAGGCAAGAATTTATGGTCAGATGAGTATAAGGTGATATCAACAGCAGAAAAAATGTTATAATGGAAGTGGGATTTATTATGAATAGGAAAGTAGGACAGAGAGGGAATTACTGTGAACACTTCAGTGATAAGGTTGTTCTCATCATAATCGATGGAAAACGAACAGACAACTATAGTTCAGGTATGCATCCTGACATCACAAGCAGAAGATGAAGAGGCAGAGAAAGTATATGAGGATATTTATCGAGGAATTCAGTATGTAAAGGGAGAAGAAAATCTAATAGCCATGGTGAACTGGAATGTGGCTGTAGGGGAAGGAATAGAAGGAATGGTTAAGGGAGAATAAAGGCTTGGTAATAGGAATGAGAGAGGAGAAACACTAATTCAGTTCTGCAATAAGTTTCAGTTAGTAATAGCGAATACTCTGTTCAAGAATCACAAAAGTAGGAGGTATACATATAAACGACTGGGAGTTATGGGAAGATTTCAGTTAGATTATGTCATTATCAAGTAGAGATTCCGAAATCAGATACTGGACTGTAAGGCATACGAAGGAGCAGATATAGAATCAGATCAGAATTTAGTAATGATGAAGATTGGCTGAAGTTTAAGAGACTAGTCAGGAGAATCAATGAGCAAAGAAGGTAAGTGTGAAGAAACAGTAACAGAAGAAATACTTCAGTTGATTGATGAAAGAAGGAAGTGTAAAAATGTTCGGAGAAATTCAGGAATACAGAAATTCAAGTCACTTAGGAATGAAATAAATAGGAAATGCAAGAAAGCTAATGCGAAATAGCTGCATGAAAAATGTCAAGAAATCGAAAAAGAAACGACTGTCAGAAGGACTGACAGAGCATGCAGAAAAGTCAAAACAAACTTCTGTGAAATTAAAAGGAGTGGTGGTTACATTAAGAGTTCAATAGGAATTCCACTGTTAAATGCAGAGGAGAGAACGGAGAGCTGGAAAAATTACATTGATAGAAAAAGAAACAGGATTCGAGAGGGAAGAGGTAGGGGATCAAGTACATGAATCAGAATTTAAAATAGTTTTGGAAAATTTTAGATCGAATAAGGCAGAAGGGATGGATAAGATTTCGTCAGAATTTCTAAGATCATCGAGGGGAAGTGACAACAAAATACTGGCACGTTGTTATGTAGAATGTTTAAATCTGGTGATCTACCACGTGACTTTTGGAAAAACATCGTCCACACAATTCCGAAGATTGCAAGAGCCGACAAGTGCGAGAGTTATAGCACATTCAGCTTAAGCCGTTGATAATGGAAGTCAGACTAAAGAAAAATCAAGACACATTCATAGTATTTGTCGACCTGGAAAAAACGTTCGACAACGTGAAATGGTGTAAGATGTTTGAAATTATGACAAAAATAGAAGTAAACTATAGAAGAAGATGATAATATACATTTGTACAAGAGCCAAGGGGGGACAACGAGAGTGGAACACCAAGAACACTGTGTTCGGATTAGAAAGGGCGAGAGATAGGGATTTAGTCATTCGTCTCTAAAGTTTAATCACTACATCGAACAAGGTCTGTGTCAGACTGTAAACTGGCATTAACACGTTCAATCCTTTGGCTCTCACACATACTACAGTATAAATCATGTTTCTGCTGCTCCCCCAAAACACACACACACTGGATGATTGAAATAAAGGGCAGTCACAACATGAGGAAACTGGAAAAGTTTTGCAACATTGTGGAGCGTTTCCAGCCTGCTGCCTGAAGGTGATTAACAACCTCTACATTTAAACTCATCTTTTACAGTGACGGGATAGCTGATGGCTAAGTGTTCCATTTCGATTGATTCCTCATATTGCGGTAACATAGGCGATCAAATGGTTCAAATGGCTCTGAGCACTATGGAACTTAACATCTGTGGTCATCGGTCCCCTAGAACTTAGAACTACTTAAACCTAACTGACCTAAGGACATCACACACATCCATGCCCAAGGCAGGATTCGAACCTGCGACCGTAGCAGTCGCGCGGTTCCGGACTGAGCGCCTAGAACCGCTAGACCACCGCGGCCGGCATAGGCGATCACTCTTGCGGTGCTAGCCATCCCTGGAAGGTGTTGACCTTGCATCTAGACTCTTTTTCTACCTCAAAAAAGCAATGTCAGTCAATCAAAACCGTACCAGTGGATGGATGGGATGGAAACACACCACTGATCTACTGAAATAAGCATCACAGTTGATAGCGCGATCAGTTTTAGCATTTTTACCAGTTTTTTACAACGCCAACCAGTGACACGGCATCATGCTTCCCAATTTCTGTATCATTGCTAAACTGACCTTCCTCTACTTTTCGAATACCTTTGTGAATGTAGATAGATGTCGGTCAGTATGTCCATGCATTTTCAGTTCTCAAACACATACACCAAAGTATACCAGGCAGTGATCTGCATATTTCTAGCACTTCTGTCATGGCGTAATTCACGATTACGACTGCCTACCTTTCCCTATGTGGATGGTTGTCACAGAGCATCCTCGTATTCTTAGGATAAAGTTAGAGATTAAAAAATCTCCTCACATTGTATTTCATCAACGCTCCCTGCAACACTGTCACCGATTTAATCTGCAGCTGACCAGAAGTAGACCGGTACATTCCACGTTTCGTGAGCGAAGAGAGTGAACCGAGTCTGTAACTGCTATCCTACATCCATCCAATAGCACAAGATATATCCAGATGGGCGCATGTCGAGGAGGTTAGCATCCGTTATCAGCGTATAGTAGATATGAAAGTGTTATGATGATATAATAGACGGATAAGAACAATAAACGGGTGGTTTTTATGCATTATAGAGCTCCAGACAGACAGAGTCAGAATCATTTTACGTAAATCGATTGCGCTATCAATTCTAACGTATTGTTCTAGTGTCTGGGGTCAGTACTAAGAAGGTATTAGTAAGAGAGAACTTAAGCACATGCACTCCTAAGGCTTCACGGTTCTGCACTAAAACAAGCTATGATGTTAGATCGTTGCGGTTTCCGACCTATTAGCTGTGTGGAATGCAACTCTGCCCCTATCCCAGTGTAAGAAATATACAGTACTGGCCATTAAAATTGCTACACCACGAAGATGACGTGCTACAGACGCGAAATTTTACCGATAGGATGACGATGCTGTGATATGCAAATGATTAGCTTTTCAGAGCATTCACACAAGGTTGACGCCGGTGGCGACACCTACAACGTGCTGACATAAGGAAAGTTTCCAACCGATTTCTCATACAAAAACAGCAGTTGACCGGCGTTGCCTGGTGAAACGTTGTTGTGATGCCTCGTGTAACGAGGAGAAATGCGTACCATCACTTTTCCGACTTTGATAAAGGTCCGATTGTAGCCTAGCGCGAATGCGGTTCGTCATATCGCGACATTGCTGCTCGCGTTGGTCGAGATCCAATGACTGTTAGCAGAATATGGAATCGGTGGGTTCAGGAGGGTAATACGGAACGCCGTGCATGATCCCAACGGCCTCGTATCACTGGCAGTCGAGATGACAGGCATCTTATCCGCATGGCTGTAACGGATCGTGCAGCCACGTCTCGATCCCTGAGTCAACAGATGGGGACTTTTGAAAGACAACAACCATCTGCGCGAACAGTTCGACAACATTTGCAGCAGCATGGACTATCAGCTCGGAGACCATGGCTGCGGTTACCCTTGAAGCTGCATCACAGACAGGAGCGAATGCGATGGTGTACTCAACGACGAAGCTGGATGCACGAATGGCAAAACGTTATTTTTTCGGATGAATCCAGGTTCTGTCTACAGCTTTATGATGGTCGCATGCGTGTTTGGCGACATCGCGGTGAAAGCACATTGGAAGCTTGTATTCGTCATCGCTATACTGGTGTATCACCCGGCGTGATGGTATGGGGTGTCATTGGTTACACGTCTCGGTCACCTCTTGTTCGCATTGACGGCACTTTGAACAGTGGACGTTACATTTCAGATGTGTTACGACCCGTGTCTCTACCCTTCATTCGATCCCTGCGAAACCCTACATTTCAGCAGGATAATGCACGACCGCATGTTGCAGGTGCTGTACGGGCATTTCTGGATACAGAAAATGCTCGACTGCTGCCCTGGCCAGCACATTCTCCAGATCTCTCACCAATTGAAAACGTCTGGTCAATGGTGGCCGAGCAACTGGCTCGTCACAATACGCCAGTCACTACTCTTGATGAGCTGTGGTATCGTGTTGAAGCTGCAAGGGTAGCTGCACCTGTACACGCCATCCAAGCTCTGTTTGACTCAATGCCCAGGCGTATCAAGGCCGTTATTGCGGCCAGAGGTGGTGATTTCTCAGGATCTATGCACCCAAATTGCGTGAAAATGTAATCACATGTCAGTTCTAGTATAATATATTTGTCCAATGAATACCCGTTTATCATCTGCATTTTTTATTGGTATAGCAATTTTAATGGCCAGTAGTGTATTTCCAGCGCGTGACATACATTGTCCTTGCAGGTTTCTATACGATAAATTATGGTGAAAAAGCATAAAGTGACAAACTACTTCCTTAAAACATAGATTCCTTGTGATAAATGCGCAATACGTCTTTCCAGAGGTGTATAGTGCCCACTGTTAATATTCAGTCACAGTTCAGGAATTATTCTATGGTTGCATTGGCCCTATATAATGTACCGATCTACTTCTGGTCAACTGCAGATTAAATCGGTCACAGTGCTGCAGGGAGCGTTGGTAAAAGATCTTTCATAACTTTATCCTAAGAATGCGAGAATGCTCTGTGACTCCCATCCACATAAGGGAAGGTAGGCAGTGGTAATCGTTAATTACGCACTATGACAGAAGTGCTAAAAATATGGTATACTTTGGTGTATATGTTCAAGAATTAACAATGAATAGATGTACTGCACAGTCATCTATCTACATTCGCAAAGGTACTCGCAAAGCAGAGGAGGGGCGGTATAGCGGTGTTACAGGATGCTGCCGTGTCGCAGGCCGGTGCTGCAAAACTGTTACAAATGCTACAATTGATCACACTATCAACTGTGATGATTATTTCAGTAGATAAATGGTGTGTTTTCCATCCAATCTGTCCACTGGTACGCTGTTGATTGCCTCATAATGATTGACTGACATCGCTTGACTGAGATGGAGAAAGAGTCTTAATGCAAGGGCAACGCCTTCTGGGGATGGCTAGCACCAAAACATTGATCGTATACATTGCCGCAATACGACGAATCAATCGAAATGGAACACTGAACCTCAGCTATCCCCCCACTGTGAAAAATGACTTTAAGTATAGAGGTCGCCAATCACCTTTGGACAGCAGTTTGGAAACGTTCCAGAATGCCACAAAACTCTTCCAGTTTCCTTATGTTGTGACTGCCTTTTACTTCAATCATTCAGTGTGTGTGTGTGTTGGGGGAGCAGCAGCAACATGATTTACACTGTGTGATGTGTGATAGCCAAAGTATCGAAACGTGTTAATGTCAGTTTAGAACCTACCACAGACCTCAAAGTCGTGGTGGAAAAAACAAAATGAATGGTGGTGAACAAAGCATGTTACAGCAGAAAAAAACATTGTACCAGGCAACAAAACAGGGGCCATCTCTTGTGACTGATAGTCTGTGCGATATGGTCCTTCTACAGACTTTACACTGGTCTGTGCAAGCGATTTCGATCACTGGCTGCCTACTCCAATATATCAATATGTGTATATTTAATAGGATCGCCATATATGCTTGATGCTGGCACTCAGCTGGTACTTGTTTTCGATATATCGGAAGAGAAAGGTGCGGTAAAAACCTTATCGAGTTCTCTGTCGGATGAAGTTAACGGAGCATTTATAGTTCGTAGTTTTTCTCTGTTGGACGGTACAGAATAACGATGATAGAATGTTTGGGTGACAGATGTGAATAAACCTGAGAGACGCAGATCTCCATTGGACTGTAGTACATGTATGAAGTGTGGAAGTGCATCTCGGTGCAGTAACAAAATTCTCCTCCTTCTTCCAGTCTCTGTATGATGTGGAGGCTTCTTGTATAAATGCTCTCTGCGATTTTGAATAAAGTCTCTCGATTCAGCCACATAATTGCTTTGGATCCGTGGAGACGTCGTAACTGTTTGTACTATCCTTTATACTACCTCGTGTTGCAGGAAAAAGCTTTGTTATGGCGCTGACGTTACACATCGTACACCATTGGAGGAGCTACGATAATATCTTCTCATTTCCACTGAGGGGTCAAAACACGTTCCTGTTGCATTAATTCAGCTCAGTCAGTTTCTACACTGGTTCACAAGGTGGATGTAGCCCTCTCCGATTCCATTCAGTTCCGACTTAAATTGGGACGATCACATGGACGAAGCTGTAGGGAGACCAGGGCAGAGACTGTAAAACAGTTACAGGTTGCATGGGGACTGTCTAAACGACGTTGGAGTTTTACTGTAGCAGATAGGTTCGAAAAGAGTGACTTGTTTCGAGATATGAGAGTGGTATGAATATTATTCATCAGTGGCTGTAATCATAAAAGATGTCTCCGTAGTATCCTACGCAAGTATATGGTTGGATGGACAAACTTGATTCCAAATCGCGGATAGCATTTCTACAAGAAAGCGTTACACTATCAGCGACTCTTGTGTGTGCCTGTAGAAGCAAGACCGCTTTTTAATTAGGATGACCGTAACATAGTCGTTTGATCGTATTTTTAATAGCGCGGTCCTTACGCGTAAAATATGTTGCCGGCAGTGGAAACCTTCTGTGGTCAGCTACAGATGTTGGTTCTCAATAGTCTTCATCGAAAAGAACATTCTTCCCTCCAGGGATTCCCATTTGAGCTACCTGGTGAGTGAAATCCAACTACTGGAAAAGAAAAATTACTCGCCATGCAAAGTGGCTCTCATGATCAACTTAATTAATTAGACTATCAATCTGATATCAGTGACAGCCCGCATGGCGGCTGTAAGCGATGGCTAGGGCCCCACGGATATGAATCTTCAAAAATGGCTCTGAGCACTATGGGACTTAACTTCTGAGGTCATTAGTCCCCTAGAACTTAGAACTAGTTAAACCTAACTAACCTAAGGACAGCACAAACATCCATGCCCGAGGCAGGATTCGAACCTGCGACCGTAGCGGTCTCGCGGTTCCAGACTGCAGCGCCTAGAACCGCACGGCCACTTCGGCCGGCGGATATGAATCTTCACGTGACTTTTTTTTTTCGTTGCGGCGATATCTTCTAACGATATTTCAATCGTCCACCTATACAGGGACAGACAACCATCGTAATAAAATCAGATCATTTTCGAATTTGTAAACTGATACGTAGCATAAAACTTATATTTACAACTTCTCTGTGTTGTTACCTTAACAGAGTTTGTATGCGGCGAGACATTTGGTTACCTTGAGAGAGAGTTCGAAAGTGAGGAGGCGTCCTGTGAGAGTGGTAGACCTTAGCACTCTATGCTGAGCCAAAAATGAGTTTAATATTCTAGTCCTGTGATGCATGATGTGACAGATAAGGAAAGATATTTTCTGCCCGATGAAAGAATACTTAGAGAGAATATAGCCTATGCCACAGTCTGGTACAGGACTTTTACAAGTAACGATGCTTTAGCCACGTGAAAACGCGTGTGTTGTTCGATTTCTTCTATCTTCGAAAATAATTAGTATAAACGGGAGTAATCTACATTTCGCGTGAGATATTCGAGGTGTATGGTCAACAACATCGTTCTTTCGGCTTGAGTAAAATAGATGTTTTAAACTTGTGGGTCTATGTCGGCGTTGAATTGTTTAGGATTACTGTATACATCCAAGCTGCAGCTGCTTATTTCGGAGTGTACCGTAGCTACCTGCAAGGGCAGTCACGAGGAGTTGGCAACCGGAAGTAACGGATTAGCTCAGCCTTTGACGTGTACAAAGAATACACCTATCTGCTTGATCCTGCCCGCGGCTAAGTGACCAGTGTGCTGGGTGAGCGCGACAGAAGCGGACATGTGTGTGTGTTGCGCAAGAGAAGATTCAAAATGATGGACGTTTGTGCTGGATGTATTGATCACATCCGAATTCCTACCATTCCAATCATGCCCGGATGCTCAGCCTATGGCTGGGGGCGGTACACTCTGGCGTACACGCGCGTTCAGGACTGCGACTGCGGCCGCGGCGGAAATTTTCACTGTCGTTTTTAAGTCAGCGCTGGCGTCGGCTCTGGCGGTGTACGCTGCGGACGGGCGCGTTGCATGTGGACGTCTTGGAGGTGAGTGCGCGGAATGCGTGCTTTCAGCTGTCTCCGACATCTAGCCATGACAGCTTATTACTACGGACTGGATCGTGGTTGAAGTGAGTCGTGTTAATGTTTGGCAATACATATTTCTTGCAGTGGTATTTGCTGTATTATTCTTTATTTTATATGAAATGTTTTAATATATGGCCATCTGCCCTTTGAAATTGAAACTCTTCTTTCTAGGGCTTAAGCCATTAAATTATTTGTTGATGAGTGGCCTTCAGCCGAATTTTAATATCTCTTAAATTAATCTTCTTCTCTTGCCCTTAAGGCATAAGATTGTTACGCTTTTGAATGGTGCCTTCAGCTCAATTTGCATGAAATGTTTTAAGATAGGGCCTTCTGCCTTCTGATTGAAACTACTCACACTGCTTAATATGCGACGTCCAGTCTAGTTCCATTAAAAATAAATTGCTGAGGCCTTCAGCCGATTAGATTGAAGATCTAGAAAATATTCTAAGGTGAAACTCCAGAAGAACCCGCCGATCTAAAGTTAATCAAAGGAGGTCGATTAAAGTTTTGAGTGTTTTGCATCCTTGTTGTAATATTGTGTGTTGATGAATAAAGTTTGTATGTTGAGTGCAACTGACAGGAACTCATTTTGACCCCTTTCCACAACCTAATCCACTCTGTCCTGCTAGCCCAAGCATTTAATTGGTTTTGGATAAAGCACAGTTTAAACAGAGGTTGGAAGATTTTTTGATATGCAACTCCTTCTATTCTATAGATGAATATCTTAAAAGGGACTGTTAGACCAGCTTAAATAATATTATCTGCTTTTATAGCACTCAGTCACAACAGTCGAGATTAGGTACTTTGTGTATGATAAATTTGTTAAAAGTGCATAACATTGTTTCACTCTGACATGGTATTATTTCTGTAAAAAATTGCTGTTCCAGTTTAATATATTCACATATTTTGACAATCTCCTGACAAAGGATCAGAGTAGTGAGTATTATATTCAGATGTTTTGTTTGTTTATTTTCTGACTTCTTCTACACTGTTGGGAATCATCCCATTTTTGGGTCTATAAAACAAAAACTGAATCTAATACAATATAATGTCACCATCTGATATCTTCTGTGATCTGTCCAAAGCATTCAACTGTGTAGATTACAAAATTCTATTTATGAAGGCTGAGCACTATGGATTAAATGGTAAAGCAAGGTTGTGGCTGAGTCATACCTAGATGACGTAAGGCAGAATGCAGTATTGAACAGTTCTGCAAAGGCACCTGCCTCCTCTTACTGGGGCACAGAAAATGTGGAGTGTCACAGGGTTCAGTGCTTGGTCCCTTATTTTTCTTCACCTTTATCAATGATCTCCTATGCTATATGACACAAAAAGAACACACTTAATCCTGTTTGCTGATGACACAACCATTATGATTGACAAAACACCTAACTGCAGTCTAGAGAACACTGTGACCACTGTATTCAAAGAAGCACTACAAATGGTCTGTTACTTAATGTTGACACTACTGGATTCATTCAGTTTCAAATACCAAATAAAAAACAGGAATATACTGAAATAAAACGTGGTGACAAAAATTTTGAGAGTCAAGTCTTGCAAATTCCTGAGATTACACATAAACAGCAATCTAAACTGGTCAGTTCACATCAATGACCTATGTAAAAGTTGAATTCAGTAGCATTTGCCATTCTCTCGATTTCATCTGTTTGTGATTAGGAAACAATTAAAGCTGCATACCTACAGTATTCCCATTCACTTATGACATACGGCATCATATTTTGGGTTAACCAGTCATGAGTAAACAAAGTCTTTATTGCACAGAAAAGAGTCATCAGCATTGTGGCTAGAGTGCACCTCAGATGCTCTTGCAGAAACGTATTCAAACAGCTTAGGATCCTCAGCATACCATCTCAGTACATTTTTTCACTAATGGGCTTTGTGAACAATAATCGTACAACTTACAAAACAAACAGTGAATATCATGATCATGATACAAGAAGTAAACATAATCTTGTGAAAGATATAAAAAAACCTCAGCATGGCAGAGAAAGGAGTACATTATTCAAGCATAAAAATATACAATAAACTTCCATTTCATGTTAAATCAGTCATTGGGGATGTGACTAAATTCAAGGAACTGCTGAAACTTTATGTTTCCAATAGTTCTTACTATTCTTTACAGAAATTTTTTGACAGTGTGTAATAATTAGTACAACATGTTTAATTGTAGCATTCTTATAAGAACTGACTATGTAGCAATGGCATATTAATCGATGGCAGAATGCTTTTTATGTACATTAGAAAGTAAGACTTATAATTTTTTTTGTGTAATCATCATTACTAGTATAACCTGTGTTACCATTTAAACACTTAAACCTCATGTTACTGTTTACATGTGATTTAATTTGTAAGACTCATGAACATTTAGATATGGTTATTACTGTAATAATCAAACACAATCTACAGCCTAGCGATACACTCACGCCATGGATCTATGGAACACGAAAATAAATAAATAAAATAATCCTACTGTAATGTTAAGAGGACATTTTAATTTAAATGTTAAGGACAAATCTATTACACAGTTATACACAAAACCATTGTCATATCATATAAACTAACTCTCCATCATACACTTTATAATAAGAATTACAGTAATCAGCAGTGCTGCTACTGACAATATCTCTATAGACACACTGAGTAAATTGTGTAAATACTTCCAATTAAATTACAAGACTAATCAATACAAATGGAACTGAGGACCTATAAAAGTAAAGCGAATTTTTTGCCCCTCTGGAAAGAGGTACACAACCCCTTTGGTGTCAGAGAAAAACGTAATATATTCTGTAAATCAACCTACAATTCCCAAGAAAAGTGTTTCAAAAGAAGTTTACTTAACTACAATTCTCATTTATTTTAAATTTATGTTTTGCAAGTATGTGTGGGGATATGGAAATCAACTGCAACTGTTGCTAAACATAGCAGTTTACCTTTCATAGCAGAAATTCCCGACACAGTGACATTCATAATGCTCTGGCTTAAACTGCCCGCCAAATCGTATGTGTGTAGGCAGTGAGGCCAACCTCTGAAGCGCAGAAGTCAAAACCGGGTACTCAAAATGTCCCTTTTTCGTGTAGTGTCCGACAGTAAAGAGAAATATTTGATGCCTAGAGAAAAAAAGGGAGAATGAGAGAGAGTAGGTATAACAAAAGAAATAATGCAGGATGATAAAATAGTAGTAGAGTTTACAGTATACAACTACAATATTTACTAGCGCTCTTGCAATACTATATAATATAATGTAAAATCCTAAATTACCTTATTGAAATGTTTGCTTCTCCTTTCAGTAGATACAGCTTTCGTTAGGTGGAACTATTGATTCCCAAATGCATACTCCTCCCTCTTTTAGTCTCTATCGCACTCAGTACAAGTTTTTCTTATTGTGAAAATTGAGATATTTTTGTTCCACTTCATAAGTTGTACAGTCTGTTTCATTTGCTTGAAATGAAGATCTCACAATACTCACAATAACTATTCTTTGTGGATTCCACATCAAGATGGTAAATCTTACAAAAACCTGTACCCATAACATTAAAACCCCAAAGCAAGACTATGTGGTCTGCAAGAGTAGAGGCAGTTGAAGCAGGTTATAAGCATTTTCATAAAGTTGTAAAGGCTCTGGAAGAAATTGAAACTTATAAATTCTCAACACCAGAAACAAAAACAGAGGCAAGGTCTATTTCAAAAAATATGAGAAAACGCAAATTTATTGCCTTAACTTGTTTCTGTTATGCAATGTTGAAAAAAAATAGATCACGTTAACCAGTTTCTGCAAAGAGAAGACCTCACAATTGATAAAGTTGTTCGAAACATTCAAGGCCTTTTGAGCTTTCTGAAAACTTCCAGAGACGCTTGTACTTCTGAAGCTATTTCTGAGGCCAAAGTGCTAGCAGAAGATAATGAGCTATCAACGGTACTCTCAGAAAAACATAAGAAGAATTTAAAAAATGGTCAACGAGTTTTGTGAACATGAAGTGTCCAGACATTCACAGGAAGATCTGTTCAGGATGTCCCTGTTAGAAATAACTAGCAGAGTGACAATGGAGCCGAATACCCAGTTCACTACACTGGAGAACATTAGTGCAAAATTTAGTTTTCTGTGTGGTGTCCAAATTCAAGAAATGGAAGTGGAGGACTTGAAGGGGAAAGCAGCAGCACTGTCTGATACCTATGCAGAAGATCTAAACAAAGAAGAATTTATTTCTGAAACTGAAAGTTTCAAACACCATGCCCTGGTAATAGAGAGAGAATTGCAAAATGCCACTGCATCACCCACATTAAGTTTGATTTATAAAATAAATTGATAGAGAGATATCCCAACATTACTACAGCCTTAAGAATATTCCTTACCAAACCAGTTTCTGTTTCCTCTGGAGAAAGAACCTTCAACAACCTGAAACTAATTAAAAATCATTTGAGAAGCGTGACTGCTCAACAAAGATTAACAAATCTCAGTATAGTCTCGATAGAGCACAAACAAGCTGCTTGCATAAACTATGATGATATCATAAATGTTTTTGCAGCCAAAGAAGCTCGGAAAGCGAAGTTTTAAATTGATTATTGTATGAGATTTATGGTAAATTCTTGTATATTTTTAAATTGTTTATGTTAATTTTCTTTGACCTTAATTCATTTAATGAAATAAGTTAATGTTGTTAGATAGTGACATTTATTTCGAAATGTATTACCGAAATTACTCTCAAAAATTTTTGGTTTTTATGAGTGGGAGTGAAAGAAGGGGAGGCAAATTTAAGCTTGCCCCCCTTCATAAAACTCCTAGATCCGGTCCTGGTTGTGAATGCATTATGTCGGAGCTAAACGAATTCGAAAGTGGGCAAATTGTTGGTGCTCGTATCGTGGGTGCTTCCCAAACCAATGTGGCCGAAATGTATGTTGTTTCATGAGGCACTGTGTAGAAGATTTATACCACACACAGGGAAAGCAGAAAAATATTCATTCAGTCACAATGTGGACGAAAGTGTGTGTCGAGTGATCGTGTCAAACAGTCTTTGAAGAGGATTGTGACGAAAAATAAGAGGACGATAGTTGCAAACGTCACTGGAGAAATGGATGATACACTCGCGAATCCTGATACACTCGCGAATCCTGCCAGCTCCAAAACAACATGTTGGTAGCTTCATAAGCCGGGAACTGGAGGGTGAGATGGAATTCCAAAACCAGTATCAGTGATGCAAATACCTGTAACAGGAAAATGCGGTGCCGAAATTATGAAACGTGTGCTATGGAGCAGTGGAATGTGTCATTTGCCCGGATGAGTTTTGTTGCACGCTGTTTTCAATCTGTGGCCGATTTTACATCCCAAGAATGAAATACATATGTCAAAGGTTTGGTGATGGCGTTGGCAGCCATGTCGTTTTATTCCATCGACCCCATGACTACTCTGCAAGTTCACATTACGGCCAAGGATAGTAATCATTCTGGCTGATCGAGTCCATCCCATGGTACAATGTGTGTTCTCCAATGGTGACGCTGAGTTCCAAGACAACAGGGCCCCTCTTCACACAGTTCGCATCGTTTAGGACTGGTTTTGTGAGCACGATGCTGAACTGTCATATCTACCGTGGCCACCAAAGTCAGCATATTTCGATATTATTAGGGCCTCTGTCATCTAATATTTTGCAGGAAGTTTCCTGTACGTTGAAAAACGTACAGGAAACGACTGACAACTGTTTTGAATGCCAACGATTTTCTACACCGTATTAGGCATGCTAATGTGTTTTCTGATGTGTCACATTTGTCCATCTGCCATATGATGCATTCTTCCATTCTTTTCATCGGTATGTACTAAATTATGGGGGATACGCATGCCCAACAAACCAGAAATATATTTTGGATGCAGGTAAAGCTGTCAGAACTGTTTGTACCTAGAAGAAACTTGAATCAAATACATTGCATTTCATTTCAGATGAAAATGAGTGCGCCCACCCTCTATGTTTGGGGCCCATGCTGTTTTCAAATCAGAACTGGGTAACTACGACAAAATAAATCATCAGTAGTCGTAACACGAAAAGCACCTGCAATATCCACATGTCTCAGTCTAAAACAGTATTGTATCAGAAATGTGTTCCACATAAAAGAGTCAAATCATTTAATAACCCGAATATTCAATTAAAACAACAGTGAAATAAAACTACCCTGGAAGATAAGGCTAAATCAGATCTAATGGAACATTGATTATGCTCAGTAAAATTATTATTGGACAATTGTAAGAGACTGATGTTCAAATCATTACTAATTTTGTATTAATTGTGTTGTTTATTATTTGTTGGTTGTAATGGTAATTTGTAAATTGAAAATGTTATTGGCTGTGTTTTATCTCTCTGTCCCTTCCGTATTTGACTTGTTCTACTAGGGTATGCTGAAAAATAAGAACTCCGGATTTTTTATTCTGTCCTCACTATTGGTTGAGATATTACGACTCATTCGTATTACTCGGTCAACATTCCCACTTCGCTGATGCAAGTTGCAACCCTCGCCTCTAGAGGGCATGTAATATTTGTGGTGTCCAACGTAACTCTTGTCAGTGCGTGAGAAACCCTCAGAAAACAGAAAGCACGAATGCAAAGAGTTTGTCCACACATTGAACACCCTCTCCTTCAACATAACAATTCCAAATCACACACGAGCGCTGCGACACCTGTAACAATCCCAGGCCTTGTGTTCACTGTCATCGGTCATCCTGCACACAGTACAGACTTGGACCCATCCGATTTCCACATGTTTACAAAATTTAAAGAACACCTCCGAGGACTTCAATTTGTTAGTGATGAAGCGTCGAAAGCAGAGTTGGGGTTGTGGCTATGTCAACAAAGTCAAATATTCTATGGTGACGGTATCAAGAAATTGATCACTTGTTGGAAAACTGTGTTTGTCACCATAGTGAGTGTATTGAGAAATAACTACATAGAGGTGAAGAATAGAGATGTAGAATGGTAATAAAGTTTCTTGTCAGTTGGGTCTGCAGCATGAACTAAATCGAAATACAGTTTACAAGAAGTCAATTCCAGTAGCTGCAATGTAATATTTATTTGTTTTTATGTAAATATTTGTGCACAAAAAGCTTGCCTGTTTCAGCTTTCAGTGCCATTTTCAAGTCCTTAGAAGAAATGAGTGTATACAGTCACGCGAAACATTTTCCAACGACTTACTCGGTGAAAAAACTTAAACAAACTTACCTGAAACACAAGCTCTACTTAGAAAATTTTATTGAAATTTTCGACAACGAGAAAGGATAAACATATGAAATTACAGATATCCACCTAGACGCAAGTAGAACTGTAATCTACAAAAATGCGTCCTTGATCATAAGTACGATGCAAATAAGATTTATTCTTACCAAAACCCACTTGTGTATTTGAAGAGGTAAGCCGAACCAGGCAAGCTTGTTGAGCGGAAATATCGAGCTACAAGCAAATAAATATTACATTGCAGGTACTGGACTTGACTTCTTGTTAATAAAGTTTCCTTTATTTGAATAGTTTGAAGAGTTTTCACAAAAAAAATCGAGACATTACTTTTCAGCAGGTCCACGTATATCGAGTGTATTAAAGTATGTATGGGATTAAAATGAACCAATAAATAATAACGGCGCTGACAACAGCGAACGAAGTGTGCAAATCCCCTCATACGCTGCTGGCAATTAAAACCGCAACACCAGGAAGGATGGCAAATTAGGAAATATTTCTTATTTTGCATATGTATTATAATAGAAATAATACGTGATTAAATTTGTGAGTGCCAGCAACAATTCCTTTAACTCGACTGGGCACCGAGTCGCACTGAGCTTGGATGACAGATACAGGAATGTCATTCTATGCTGCTTCAACTCTCAGAGGTCATCAGTCATAGTGCTTGACGAGTTGTGGTGTGGCAGAGCCTCGGTAACCCATGACAAGAAGTTTTCAACTGTCGAACACCCCCTGTATCGAGGTAGGTCAGGACAACAAGGGCAACATGCGCTCTTGCCTTATCTTGTTGAATGGTAACGTCACACAGGTCTCAAAAATAGGTGACAGCCAGAGACGTAATGTAAGAAATGTAAAGGCTGCTGTCCAAATTACTGGCTGTGTGTTACGCACCCATTGGCATCCAAAACCATCACGCCAGTTGCTGGTTCAAATCAAATGGCTCTGAGCACTATGGGACTTAACTTCTGAGGTCATCAGTCCCCTAGAACTTAGAACTACTTAAACTAACTAACCTAAGGACATCACACACATCCATGCTCGAGGCAGGATTCGAACCTGCGACCGTAGCGGTCGTGCGGTTCCAGACTGTAGCGGCTAGAACAGCTCGGCCACCCCGGCCGGCCCAGTTGCTGGGCTTATATGGCAATGACAGATGCAATCTGCCAACGTCTGTTTTCTTCAGAGCTTCCAGTTTGATATACGTCCTTTGTGATGGAGTGTGTAGAAAAGGCACTCGTCCATAAAGACGACGTTGTGTGATTTCTGTATCTCGTAATATCGTTGGGTGCACCACTGTTGGATTTAATAATTGTAATTAATAAAATATTCTGGGCCATTGTACTGTGATCGAATGGGTGTCATATTACACCCCAACGTTTCGTTCCTTTCTGCGGATGACATTTTCAATGGGGATCATAGTTTCTTTGCTTGTCAGAATCATACCCTGGCTCGCTACTCTGACTGCAGCAAAATTCTGTTAACGCGTGCTCCAGCGAACTGGCGTGACGTCACATACTTTGAATGGGGGCCCACGAGAAATACAGGCCCCCCAATGAGCTTGTGATATCTCACCAGCCACACTGCCTGCCATACTGAGGTGACAAACATCGTCGGACAGCGATATGCACATACACAGATGAAGGTAGTATCGCGTACACAACGTATAAAAGGGCAGTGCATTGGCGGAGCTGTCATTTGTACTCAGGTGATTCATGTGAGAAGGTTTCCGACGTGGTTATGGCCGCACGATAGGAATTAACAGACTCTGGACGCGGAATGGATTTGGAGCTAGACACATAGGACATTCAGTTTCGGAAACCGTTAGCGAATTCAGTATTCCGTGATCCACAGTGTCAGGAGTGTGCTGAGAGTACCATTTTTCAGGCATCACCTCTCACCACGAACAATGCAGTGACCGACGGCCTTCACTTAAGCCTCAGGCATGGATGTGTGTGATGTCCTTAGGTTAGTTAGGTTTAAGTAGTTATCAGTTCTAGGGAACTGATGACCTCAGATGTTAAGTCCAATAGTGCTCAGAACCATTTGAACCTTCACTTAACGACCGAGAGCCGCGGCGTTTGAGTAGAGTTGTCAGTGCTAACAGACACGCAACACCGCTTGAAATAACCGCAGACATCAATGCAGGACGTGCTATGAACGTATCCGTCAGGACAGTGCGGCGAAATGGTCTGTGGCAATGGACGAATGATGCGAGTGCCTTTGTTAACAGCCCGACATCGCCTGCAGGGCCTCTCCTGGGCTCTTGACTATATTGGTTAGACCGTAGACCACTGGAAAACCGCGGCTGGTCAGATGAGTCCCGATTTCAGTTGGCAGCTCCTGCTCATAGGGTTCGAGTGTGGCGCAGACCCCACGAAATCATGGACACAAGTTGTCAACAAGACACTGCACAAGCTGTTGGTGGCTCCATTATAGTGTGGGCTGTGATTACCTGGAATTGACTGGGTTCTCTGGATGTTCAGCTTCTTGGAGAACATTTGCAGCTACTCGTGGACGTCCTGTTTTCAAACAACGGTGGAATTTTTATGGATGAAAATGCACCATGTCACCAGGCCAAGATTGTTCGCGACTTGTTTGAAGTGGACAATTCGAGCGAATGTCTAGAAGCTACACTATGGCGGGCAGTAGGATTTCCGACACGACATTAGGAGGTATCCCATGACTTTTGCCACCTCACTGTACATTGCGAATGCTCAGCTCCATGCAGTGCCCATGGGAAATCAATATGCCAATGAAAATGTACCCATTAAAGATCTTAACTTTGTCGTATGTTATCGAGAGCTTGCATGTATTTAAGCATGCATTTAAAATGGCTCTGAACACTACGGAACTTAACATCTGAGGTCATCAGTCCCCTAGAACTTAGAACTGCTTAAATCTAACCAACCTAAGGACATCACACACATCCATGCCCGAAGCAGGATTCGAACCTGCGACCGTAGCGGTCGCGCGGTTCCAGACTGAAGTGCCTAGAACCGCTCGGCCAAACTGGCCGGCAAACATGCATTTAAGAATATTATTAAACTCGTTTGAAATAGTAACTCGCTCCCCACCAGAGACAACTGCTGGAACACATAAGACATGTGGTGTCACGTGGTGTGATTCCTGGCGCAGGGCCCGGATATCTCATTGGCTCCGCTTTGAATAACCGAGAGCAGTTGGCCGTTGTCGGTTGCCGCCATCAGCTGTTGATGCCACCTGAAGGTGAAAGACTATTACACATCTTACTCTCCACCAGGATCTGGATCTCATTAGTTTCACGCCCTTCTCGTTCCTACCGAAATGTCTGGGGTATTTAACAATCTCTATGGCCTGTCTGTGTAACCTTTCACGTAAAAAAAAGAATTTTGCTGTAGTCAGTAGCGAGCCAGGGTGTGAATCGGACATTCACAGAAGCTACGATTCCTCTGGAAATTGTCCTCCGCAGACGGGGACAAAACGTTGGTTTTGAATGTGAAATCCATTCGACCACGGCCTAATAGCCCGGAATATTGTATTAACCGTGACATTTTCGGTCGTCAAACTTTACGTTTTACAATTAGCACTAATGTTGGCACTCATCTCTCTTCTACCGCGTCAGTGGAAGCTGCGCTAATGGTCGTCATGCTGACCCTCAAGACATCGAAGTCTTATCAACGAGGATACTTGTCCTGTTGCAAACAAGCCCATTTCTTGACTCGAGGTGTGTGACATGCTGTAAGATCCTGCACGTCTGAACGAACAATATGTTTGACCTCTCAAGCGCTATTCAGATCCTGAACCCATCGATCTCAAACTGCTGAGATCTCGACGAACGTGAGCAAAAATATAACGAAACTATAAACAGCAGATATGATAGGTCTCAGTCGGTTTATGATGTGTACGGTATTGCAGTGCCTGCATTATTTTGAATTACGATACAATGTTCTTTCTGAGATATATGCGTGTCAGAATAACACAGGCGCTGCAATATCGTATTTATCCGCCGACACTGGGGGAGCGACTTTTGAGTAGAACGTTTCGCCGGGACGTAAATATACATAATGTACACGTTTTAGGAACATGGTTGACGACATATGGAAGTTTGGGTCTGGCCGTGACTCGTGCTCGAATAGCAAAATGGTAAGGTGACAGCTCGTGATAAGCGGTAAATCCAGGTTCATGTCCCGGTCTGTCACAAATTTTCATTGTCGCCACTCCATAGACTGCAAGCATGAACATTGTTTGTAAATCTACAATTTAATAAGAAGTCAATGCCCAGAAACCCCCTTAATACAAGACTATTCACTATTAAAACAAGACATGCATAAACAAGAATGAATTGGGCATAATAAACATTTTTGTAAAAGTTCCTGCTGCCAAAATGCCAAATAAAAAACATTAATCTGCATTATTAGTGCTTTGCATTTTTAAATACTGCACTTTCCTTACGTTCAATACATTCACGAACACTCGAAATTCTCGTCATATTGGAAAATATGAATGTACAGAGGTGCTGCCTCCACTGAACTCGCGATGGTGTCGAACTTCAGATCCATTGTGCAGCAGCGCTGGCCCATTGCAGCGACCCTGTGATATGGCAGGTTGCTTAGTGAGTGCCCCCGCTTTGGTAACTTGCGGACATTTCCACGAGGGAGTGCACTACAGATCATACAGTGGAGAGGGTGCAGTCTGTTTCTGTTGTTGCGTGTAGTGAGCTGCCGTTCAGTATTTTCATTTTCTCAGAAAATAAAAGACAGGGCGTTGTCCTTCGACAAAAATGTGTTTGGTTTGGTAGTGCCAAGCATCATGATGTGGCTGTCTGCTGCTGTCTCCTATTAAATCCCTACTGCACCTTCGTACACGCCTGATATCATGACGCCCCTCCACTGGGCTCTGTGAAACCATCATAGCACTGGCAGTTTCGGGCATGCCGCTTCACAGTCCCTACCAGTGAGGAGCTCCATCGCCATGGCTGTGCATGCATCACAGACCCCTCATTGGTGCCGCTCGCGTTTCCTCCTCATCGAATAGTTTAAGACACTCGAAACAAAAGGTTTCGTGAAATTTTGGCATATGTACGCTCAGCATTTAACTAATCTACTTTCACTGGCCATTCTAGCACAGTTTAAATAAAATATTCTACTTCAGTGTCACTTCAGCACAGTCTAATCACTGTTCCTAATTTACACTGGCACAATATAGATCAGCCAAGAACACTTCCGACCGCTCTTACTGTCGCAAAAGCATACTGATTTTAAAACTGGCTCTGCCAGGGCATCGCTGCTACCTCCGACACTAACATTTAATATTTCACAGTTCATGTCTCACAACTGCCTCTTGTGCATGATAAAAAAAACAGCAAATTAGATCAGATCATAGTTTTCTTCCTTGCGCCAGCTGTTCAAAGCTAATAATGCGGTGTCGTCTTTCTTATTTACTCATACCTTGCTTCCCATACCTTGCCGTAGTTTTCTCATCTTTTTTCTTCCTTCTTGAGAGTATCACACGTACCCATATCATTCTTTAGTAACCGCATTTTCATTTGTATTGATTCTTCTTTCGGTGTAGTGCCTTTCGAAGTTTTCTTTGTTTCATCATTCTTCAAATTCATTGTGCTATACCGCTCCACCTGTTGTCGTGAGGTAGTGCCTTTGATTAGCGATCAACACATCCTCTGTCCTGGGTTCAAACCCGCAACTGCTTAAATATTGAACAAAAATCATCAGCGTCGGCAGCCGAGGACTTGCAGCATAAGAAGTCACCCTTGTTCTTATCAAAGAGGGTAAAGCAGCGGACAGAAGTTCAGGGCACTCTCTTGCCCTTAGCGTGGGAAACTGCCCCTAAAGACAGAGGAATCAGCAATTATCAACGGCATGACGATGCAGAAAGTAATGGAAATCACTGCATTTAAGACACATAATGTGTATCCACAGGACATGTGGCCCGTAACTGAAAAAGAAGTGTCATGATGAGCTCTCCATGGGCAAAAGATACTGGACTAGTCCCCCACTTGGATCTCTGAGAGGATACTTCCAAGGGGGAAGTGACCATGACAAAAGGATTGCATAACTGACGAAAGGATAACGTTCTACGAGTTGAGGCATAGAATGTAGGGAGTTTGAATCTGGTAGAGAAGCTAGAAAACCTGAAAAAGAAAATGAACAGCTGAATCTAGATACAGCAGGGTTCAGTGAAGTGAAATGGAAAGAAGGCAAGAATTTATGGTCAGATGAGTATAAGGTGATATCAACAGCAGAAAAAATGTTATAATGGAAGTGGGATTTATTATGAATAGGAAAGTAGGACAGAGAGGGAATTACTGTGAACACTTCAGTGATAAGGTTGTTCTCATCATAATCGATGGAAAACGAACAGACAACTATAGTTCAGGTATGCATCCTGACATCACAAGCAGAAGATGAAGAGGCAGAGAAAGTATATGAGGATATTTATCGAGGAATTCAGTATGTAAAGGGAGAAGAAAATCTAATAGCCATGGTGAACTGGAATGTGGCTGTAGGGGAAGGAATAGAAGGAATGGTTAAGGGAGAATAAAGGCTTGGTAATAGGAATGAGAGAGGAGAAACACTAATTCAGTTCTGCAATAAGTTTCAGTTAGTAATAGCGAATACTCTGTTCAAGAATCACAAAAGTAGGAGGTATACATATAAACGACTGGGAGTTATGGGAAGATTTCAGTTAGATTATGTCATTATCAAGTAGAGATTCCGAAATCAGATACTGGACTGTAAGGCATACGAAGGAGCAGATATAGAATCAGATCAGAATTTAGTAATGATGAAGATTGGCTGAAGTTTAAGAGACTAGTCAGGAGAATCAATGAGCAAAGAAGGTAAGTGTGAAGAAACAGTAACAGAAGAAATACTTCAGTTGATTGATGAAAGAAGGAAGTGTAAAAATGTTCGGAGAAATTCAGGAATACAGAAATTCAAGTCACTTAGGAATGAAATAAATAGGAAATGCAAGAAAGCTAATGCGAAATAGCTGCATGAAAAATGTCAAGAAATCGAAAAAGAAACGACTGTCAGAAGGACTGACAGAGCATGCAGAAAAGTCAAAACAAACTTCTGTGAAATTAAAAGGAGTGGTGGTTACATTAAGAGTTCAATAGGAATTCCACTGTTAAATGCAGAGGAGAGAACGGAGAGCTGGAAAAATTACATTGATAGAAAAAGAAACAGGATTCGAGAGGGAAGAGGTAGGGGATCAAGTACATGAATCAGAATTTAAAATAGTTTTGGAAAATTTTAGATCGAATAAGGCAGAAGGGATGGATAAGATTTCGTCAGAATTTCTAAGATCATCGAGGGGAAGTGACAACAAAATACTGGCACGTTGTTATGTAGAATGTTTAAATCTGGTGATCTACCACGTGACTTTTGGAAAAACATCGTCCACACAATTCCGAAGATTGCAAGAGCCGACAAGTGCGAGAGTTATAGCACATTCAGCTTAAGCCGTTGATAATGGAAGTCAGACTAAAGAAAAATCAAGACACATTCATAGTATTTGTCGACCTGGAAAAAACGTTCGACAACGTGAAATGGTGTAAGATGTTTGAAATTATGACAAAAATAGAAGTAAACTATAGAAGAAGATGATAATATACATTTGTACAAGAGCCAAGGGGGGAGAACGAGAGTGGAACACCAAGAACACTGTGTTCGGATTAGAAAGGGCGAGAGATAGGGATTTAGTCATTCGTCTCTAAAGTTTAATCACTACATCGAACAAGGTCTGTGTCAGACTGTAAACTGGCATTAACACGTTCAATCCTTTGGCTCTCACACATACTACAGTATAAATCATGTTTCTGCTGCTCCCCCAAAACACACACACACTGGATGATTGAAATAAAGGGCAGTCACAACATGAGGAAACTGGAAAAGTTTTGCAACATTGTGGAGCGTTTCCAGCCTGCTGCCTGAAGGTGATTAACAACCTCTACATTTAAACTCATCTTTTACAGTGACGGGATAGCTGATGGCTAAGTGTTCCATTTCGATTGATTCCTCATATTGCGGTAACATAGGCGATCAAATGGTTCAAATGGCTCTGAGCACTATGGAACTTAACATCTGTGGTCATCGGTCCCCTAGAACTTAGAACTACTTAAACCTAACTGACCTAAGGACATCACACACATCCATGCCCAAGGCAGGATTCGAACCTGCGACCGTAGCAGTCGCGCGGTTCCGGACTGAGCGCCTAGAACCGCTAGACCACCGCGGCCGGCATAGGCGATCACTCTTGCGGTGCTAGCCATCCCTGGAAGGTGTTGACCTTGCATCTAGACTCTTTTTCTACCTCAAAAAAGCAATGTCAGTCAATCAAAACCGTACCAGTGGATGGATGGGATGGAAACACACCACTGATCTACTGAAATAAGCATCACAGTTGATAGCGCGATCAGTTTTAGCATTTTTACCAGTTTTTTACAACGCCAACCAGTGACACGGCATCATGCTTCCCAATTTCTGTATCATTGCTAAACTGACCTTCCTCTACTTTTCGAATACCTTTGTGAATGTAGATAGATGTCGGTCAGTATGTCCATGCATTTTCAGTTCTCAAACACATACACCAAAGTATACCAGGCAGTGATCTGCATATTTCTAGCACTTCTGTCATGGCGTAATTCACGATTACGACTGCCTACCTTTCCCTATGTGGATGGTTGTCACAGAGCATCCTCGTATTCTTAGGATAAAGTTAGAGATTAAAAAATCTCCTCACATTGTATTTCATCAACGCTCCCTGCAACACTGTCACCGATTTAATCTGCAGCTGACCAGAAGTAGACCGGTACATTCCACGTTTCGTGAGCGAAGAGAGTGAACCGAGTCTGTAACTGCTATCCTACATCCATCAAATAGCACAAGATATATCCAGATGGGCGCATGTCGAGGAGGTTAGCATCCGTTATCAGCGTATAGTAGATATGAAAGTGTTGTGATGATATAATAGACGGTTAAGAACAATAAACGGGTGGTTTTTATGCATTATAGAGCTCCAGACAGACAGAGTCAGAATCATTTTACGTAAATCGATTGCGCTATCAATTCTAACGTATTGTTCTAGTGTCTGGGGTCAGTACTAAGAAGGTATTAGTAAGAGAGAACTTAAGCACATGCACTCCTAAGGCTTCACGGTTCTGCACTAAAACAAGCTATGATGTTAGATCGTTGCGGTTTCCGACCTATTAGCTGTGTGGAATGCAACTCTGCCCCTATCCCAGTGTAAGAAATATACAGTACTGGCCATTAAAATTGCTACACCACGAAGATGACGTGCTACAGACGCGAAATTTTACCGATAGGATGACGATGCTGTGATATGCAAATGATTAGCTTTTCAGAGCATTCACACAAGGTTGACGCCGGTGGCGACACCTACAACGTGCTGACATAAGGAAAGTTTCCAACCGATTTCTCATACAAAAACAGCAGTTGACCGGCGTTGCCTGGTGAAACGTTGTTGTGATGCCTCGTGTAACGAGGAGAAATGCGTACCATCACTTTTCCGACTTTGATAAAGGTCCGATTGTAGCCTAGCGCGAATGCGGTTCGTCATATCGCGACATTGCTGCTCGCGTTGGTCGAGATCCAATGACTGTTAGCAGAATATGGAATCGGTGGGTTCAGGAGGGTAATACGGAACGCCGTGCATGATCCCAACGGCCTCGTATCACTGGCAGTCGAGATGACAGGCATCTTATCCGCATGGCTGTAACGGATCGTGCAGCCACGTCTCGATCCCTGAGTCAACAGATGGGGACTTTTGAAAGACAACAACCATCTGCGCGAACAGTTCGACAACATTTGCAGCAGCATGGACTATCAGCTCGGAGACCATGGCTGCGGTTACCCTTGAAGCTGCATCACAGACAGGAGCGAATGCGATGGTGTACTCAACGACGAAGCTGGATGCACGAATGGCAAAACGTTATTTTTTCGGATGAATCCAGGTTCTGTCTACAGCTTTATGATGGTCGCATGCGTGTTTGGCGACATCGCGGTGAAAGCACATTGGAAGCTTGTATTCGTCATCGCTATACTGGTGTATCACCCGGCGTGATGGTATGGGGTGTCATTGGTTACACGTCTCGGTCACCTCTTGTTCGCATTGACGGCACTTTGAACAGTGGACGTTACATTTCAGATGTGTTACGACCCGTGTCTCTACCCTTCATTCGATCCCTGCGAAACCCTACATTTCAGCAGGATAATGCACGACCGCATGTTGCAGGTGCTGTACGGGCATTTCTGGATACAGAAAATGCTCGACTGCTGCCCTGGCCAGCACATTCTCCAGATCTCTCACCAATTGAAAACGTCTGGTCAATGGTGGCCGAGCAACTGGCTCGTCACAATACGCCAGTCACTACTCTTGATGAGCTGTGGTATCGTGTTGAAGCTGCAAGGGTAGCTGCACCTGTACACGCCATCCAAGCTCTGTTTGACTCAATGCCCAGGCGTATCAAGGCCGTTATTGCGGCCAGAGGTGGTGATTTCTCAGGATCTATGCACCCAAATTGCGTGAAAATGTAATCACATGTCAGTTCTAGTATAATATATTTGTCCAATGAATACCCGTTTATCATCTGCATTTTTTATTGGTATAGCAATTTTAATGGCCAGTAGTGTATTTCCAGCGCGTGACATACATTGTCCTTGCAGGTTTCTATACGATAAATTATGGTGAAAAAGCATAAAGTGACAAACTACTTCCTTAAAACATAGATTCCTTGTGATAAATGCGCAATACGTCTTTCCAGAGGTGTATAGTGCCCACTGTTAATATTCAGTCACAGTTCAGGAATTATTCTATGGTTGCATTGGCCCTATATAATGTACCGATCTACTTCTGGTCAACTGCAGATTAAATCGGTCACAGTGCTGCAGGGAGCGTTGGTAAAAGATCTTTCATAACTTTATCCTAAGAATGCGAGAATGCTCTGTGACTCCCATCCACATAAGGGAAGGTAGGCAGTGGTAATCGTTAATTACGCACTATGACAGAAGTGCTAAAAATATGGTATACTTTGGTGTATATGTTCAAGAATTAACAATGAATAGATGTACTGCACAGTCATCTATCTACATTCGCAAAGGTACTCGCAAAGCAGAGGAGGGGCGGTATAGCGGTGTTACAGGATGCTGGCGTGTCGCAGGCCGGTGCTGCAAAACTGTTACAAATGCTACAATTGATCACACTATCAACTGTGATGATTATTTCAGTAGATAAATGGTGTGTTTTCCATCCAATCTGTCCACTGGTACGCTGTTGATTGCCTCATAATGATTGACTGACATCGCTTGACTGAGATGGAGAAAGAGTCTTAATGCAAGGGCAACGCCTTCTGGGGATGGCTAGCACCAAAACATTGATCGTATACATTGCCGCAATACGACGAATCAATCGAAATGGAACACTGAGCCTCAGCTATCCCCCCACTGTGAAAAATGACTTTAAATATAGAGGTCGCCAATCACCTTTGGACAGCAGTTTGGAAACGTTCCAGAATGCCACAAAACTCTTCCAGTTTCCTTATGTTGTGACTGCCTTTTACTTCAATCATTCAGTGTGTGTGTGTGTTGGGGGAGCAGCAGCAACATGATTTACACTGTGTGATGTGTGATAGCCAAAGTATCGAAACGTGTTAATGTCAGTTTAGAACCTACCACAGACCTCAAAGTCGTGGTGGAAAAAACAAAATGAATGGTGGTGAACAAAGCATGTTACAGCAGAAAAAAACATTGTACCAGGCAACAAAACAGGGGCCATCTCTTGTGACTGATAGTCTGTGCGATATGGTCCTTCTACAGACTTTACACTGGTCTGTGCAAGCGATTTCGATCACTGGCTGCCTACTCCAATATATCAATATGTGTATATTTAATAGGATCGCCATATATGCTTGATGCTGGCACTCAGCTGGTACTTGTTTTCGATATATCGGAAGAGAAAGGTGCGGTAAAAACCTTATCGAGTTCTCTGTCGGATGAAGTTAACGGAGCATTTATAGTTCGTAGTTTTTCTCTGTTGGACGGTACAGAATAACGATGATAGAATGTTTGGGTGACAGATGTGAATAAACCTGAGAGACGCAGATCTCCATTGGACTGTAGTACATGTATGAAGTGTGGAAGTGCATCTCGGTGCAGTAACAAAATTCTCCTCCTTCTTCCAGTCTCTGTATGATGTGGAGGCTTCTTGTATAAATGCTCTCTGCGATTTTGAATAAAGTCTCTCGATTCAGCCACATAATTGCTTTGGATCCGTGGAGACGTCGTAACTGTTTGTACTATCCTTTATACTACCTCGTGTTGCAGGAAAAAGCTTTGTTATGGCGCTGACGTTACACATCGTACACCATTGGAGGAGCTACGATAATATCTTCTCATTTCCACTGAGGGGTCAAAACACGTTCCTGTTGCATTAATTCAGCTCAGTCAGTTTCTACACTGGTTCACAAGGTGGATGTAGCCCTCTCCGATTCCATTCAGTTCCGACTTAAATTGGGACGATCACATGGACGAAGCTGTAGGGAGACCAGGGCAGAGACTGTAAAACAGTTACAGGTTGCATGGGGACTGTCTAAACGACGTTGGAGTTTTACTGTAGCAGATAGGTTCGAAAAGAGTGACTTGTTTCGAGATATGAGAGTGGTATGAATATTATTCATCAGTGGCTGTAATCATAAAAGATGTCTCCGTAGTATCCTACGCAAGTATATGGTTGGATGGACAAACTTGATTCCAAATCGCGGATAGCATTTCTACAAGAAAGCGTTACACTATCAGCGACTCTTGTGTGTGCCTGTAGAAGCAAGACCGCTTTTTAATTAGGATGACCGTAACATAGTCGTTTGATCGTATTTTTAATAGCGCGGTCCTTACGCGTAAAATATGTTGCCGGCAGTGGAAACCTTCTGTGGTCAGCTACAGATGTTGGTTCTCAATAGTCTTCATCGAAAAGAACATTCTTCCCTCCAGGGATTCCCATTTGAGCTACCTGGTGAGTGAAATCCAACTACTGGAAAAGAAAAATTACTCGCCATGCAAAGTGGCTCTCATGATCAACTTAATTAATTAGACTATCAATCTGATATCAGTGACAGCCCGCATGGCGGCTGTAAGCGATGGCTAGGGCCCCACGGATATGAATCTTCAAAAATGGCTCTGAGCACTATGGGACTTAACTTCTGAGGTCATTAGTCCCCTAGAACTTAGAACTAGTTAAACCTAACTAACCTAAGGACAGCACAAACATCCATGCCCGAGGCAGGATTCGAACCTGCGACCGTAGCGGTCTCGCGGTTCCAGACTGCAGCGCCTAGAACCGCACGGCCACTTCGGCCGGCGGATATGAATCTTCACGTGACTTTTTTTTTTCGTTGCGGCGATATCTTCTAACGATATTTCAATCGTCCACCTATACAGGGACAGACAACCATCGTAATAAAATCAGATCATTTTCGAATTTGTAAACTGATACGTAGCATAAAACTTATATTTACAACTTCTCTGTGTTGTTACCTTAACAGAGTTTGTATGCGGCGAGACATTTGGTTACCTTGAGAGAGAGTTCGAAAGTGAGGAGGCGTCCTGTGAGAGTGGTAGACCTTAGCACTCTATGCTGAGCCAAAAATGAGTTTAATATTCTAGTCCTGTGATGCATGATGTGACAGATAAGGAAAGATATTTTCTGCCCGATGAAAGAATACTTAGAGAGAATATAGCCTATGCCACAGTCTGGTACAGGACTTTTACAAGTAACGATGCTTTAGCCACGTGAAAACGCGTGTGTTGTTCGATTTCTTCTATCTTCGAAAATAATTAGTATAAACGGGAGTAATCTACATTTCGCGTGAGATATTCGAGGTGTATGGTCAACAACATCGTTCTTTCGGCTTGAGTAAAATAGATGTTTTAAACTTGTGGGTCTATGTCGGCGTTGAATTGTTTAGGATTACTGTATACATCCAAGCTGCAGCTGCTTATTTCGGAGTGTACCGTAGCTACCTGCAAGGGCAGTCACGAGGAGTTGGCAACCGGAAGTAACGGATTAGCTCAGCCTTTGACGTGTACAAAGAATACACCTATCTGCTTGATCCTGCCCGCGGCTAAGTGACCAGTGTGCTGGGTGAGCGCGACAGAAGCGGACATGTGTGTGTGTTGCGCAAGAGAAGATTCAAAATGATGGACGTTTGTGCTGGATGTATTGATCACATCCGAATTCCTACCATTCCAATCATGCCCGGATGCTCAGCCTATGGCTGGGGGCGGTACACTCTGGCGTACACGCGCGTTCAGGACTGCGACTGCGGCCGCGGCGGAAATTTTCACTGTCGTTTTTAAGTCAGCGCTGGCGTCGGCTCTGGCGGTGTACGCTGCGGACGGGCGCGTTGCATGTGGACGTCTTGGAGGTGAGTGCGCGGAATGCGTGCTTTCAGCTGTCTCCGACATCTAGCCATGACAGCTTATTACTACGGACTGGATCGTGGTTGAAGTGAGTCGTGTTAATGTTTGGCAATACATATTTCTTGCAGTGGTATTTGCTGTATTATTCTTTATTTTATATGAAATGTTTTAATATACGGCCATCTGCCCTTTGAAATTGAAACTCTTCTTTCTAGGGCTTAAGCCATTAAATTATTTGTTGATGAGTGGCCTTCAGCCGAATTTTAATATCTCTTAAATTAATCTTCTTCTCTTGCCCTTAAGGCATAAGATTGTTACGCTTTTGAATGGTGCCTTCAGCTCAATTTGCATGAAATGTTTTAAGATAGGGCCTTCTGCCTTCTGATTGAAACTACTCACACTGCTTAATATGCGACGTCCAGTCTAGTTCCATTAAAAATAAATTGCTGAGGCCTTCAGCCGATTAGATTGAAGATCTAGAAAATATTCTAAGGTGAAACTCCAGAAGAACCCGCCGATCTAAAGTTAATCAAAGGAGGTCGATTAAAGTTTTGAGTGTTTTGCATCCTTGTTGTAATATTGTGTGTTGATGAATAAAGTTTGTATGTTGAGTGCAACTGACAGGAACTCATTTTGACCCCTTTCCACAACCTAATCCACTCTGTCCTGCTAGCCCAAGCATTTAATTGGTTTTGGATAAAGCACAGTTTAAACAGAGGTTGGAAGATTTTTTGATATGCAACTCCTTCTATTCTATAGATGAATATCTTAAAAGGGACTGTTAGACCAGCTTAAATAATATTATCTGCTTTTATAGCACTCAGTCACAACAGTCGAGATTAGGTACTTTGTGTATGATAAATTTGTTAAAAGTGCATAACATTGTTTCACTCTGACATGGTATTATTTCTGTAAAAAATTGCTGTTCCAGTTTAATATATTCACATATTTTGACAATCTCCTGACAAAGGATCAGAGTAGTGAGTATTATATTCAGATGTTTTGTTTGTTTATTTTCTGACTTCTTCTACACTGTTGGGAATCATCCCATTTTTGGGTCTATAAAACAAAAACTGAATCTAATACAATATAATGTCACCATCTGATATCTTCTGTGATCTGTCCAAAGCATTCAACTGTGTAGATTACAAAATTCTATTTATGAAGGCTGAGCACTATGGATTAAATGGTAAAGCAAGGTTGTGGCTGAGTCATACCTAGATGACGTAAGGCAGAATGCAGTATTGAACAGTTCTGCAAAGGCACCTGCCTCCTCTTACTGGGGCACAGAAAATGTGGAGTGTCACAGGGTTCAGTGCTTGGTCCCTTATTTTTCTTCACCTTTATCAATGATCTCCTATGCTATATGACACAAAAAGAACACACTTAATCCTGTTTGCTGATGACACAACCATTATGATTGACAAAACACCTAACTGCAGTCTAGAGAACACTGTGACCACTGTATTCAAAGAAGCACTACAAATGGTCTGTTACTTAATGTTGACACTACTGGATTCATTCAGTTTCAAATACCAAATAAAAAACAGGAATATACTGAAATAAAACGTGGTGACAAAAATTTTGAGAGTCAAGTCTTGCAAATTCCTGAGATTACACATAAACAGCAATCTAAACTGGTCAGTTCACATCAATGACCTATGTAAAAGTTGAATTCAGTAGCATTTGCCATTCTCTCGATTTCATCTGTTTGTGATTAGGAAACAATTAAAGCTGCATACCTACAGTATTCCCATTCACTTATGACATACGGCATCATATTTTGGGTTAACCAGTCATGAGTAAACAAAGTCTTTATTGCACAGAAAAGAGTCATCAGCATTGTGGCTAGAGTGCACCTCAGATGCTCTTGCAGAAACGTATTCAAACAGCTTAGGATCCTCAGCATACCATCTCAGTACATTTTTTCACTAATGGGCTTTGTGAACAATAATCGTACAACTTACAAAACAAACAGTGAATATCATGATCATGATACAAGAAGTAAACATAATCTTGTGAAAGATATAAAAAAACCTCAGCATGGCAGAGAAAGGAGTACATTATTCAAGCATAAAAATATACAATAAACTTCCATTTCATGTTAAATCAGTCATTGGGGATGTGACTAAATTCAAGGAACTGCTGAAACTTTATGTTTCCAATAGTTCTTACTATTCTTTACAGAAATTTTTTGACAGTGTGTAATAATTAGTACAACATGTTTAATTGTAGCATTCTTATAAGAACTGACTATGTAGCAATGGCATATTAATCGATGGCAGAATGCTTTTTATGTACATTAGAAAGTAAGACTTATAATTTTTTTTGTGTAATCATCATTACTAGTATAACCTGTGTTACCATTTAAACACTTAAACCTCATGTTACTGTTTACATGTGATTTAATTTGTAAGACTCATGAACATTTAGATATGGTTATTATTGTAATAATCAAACACAATCTACAGCCTAGCGATACACTCACGCCATGGATCTATGGAACACGAAAATAAATAAATAAAATAATCCTACTGTAATGTTAAGAGGACATTTTAATTTAAATGTTAAGGACA
Organism: Schistocerca nitens; assembly: GCF_023898315.1. NCBI lineage: Eukaryota > Metazoa > Arthropoda > Insecta > Orthoptera > Acrididae > Schistocerca > Schistocerca nitens. The sequence goes on from NC_064617.1 coordinate 435,751,969, forward strand.
AATCTATTACACAGTTATACACAAAACCATTGTCATATCATATAAACTAACTCTCCATCATACACTTTATAATAAGAATTACAGTAATCAGCAGTGCTGCTACTGACAATATCTCTATAGACACACTGAGTAAATTGTGTAAATACTTCCAATTAAATTACAAGACTAATCAATACAAATGGAACTGAGGACCTATAAAAGTAAAGCGAATTTTTTGCCCCTCTGGAAAGAGGTACACAACCCCTTTGGTGTCAGAGAAAAACGTAATATATTCTGTAAATCAACCTACAATTCCCAAGAAAAGTGTTTCAAAAGAAGTTTACTTAACTACAATTCTCATTTATTTTAAATTTATGTTTTGCAAGTATGTGTGGGGATATGGAAATCAACTGCAACTGTTGCTAAACATAGCAGTTTACCTTTCATAGCAGAAATTCCCGACACAGTGACATTCATAATGCTCTGGCTTAAACTGCCCGCCAGATCGTATGTGTGTAGGCAGTGAGGCCAACCTCTGAAGCGCAGAAGTCAAAACCGGGTACTCAAAATGTCCCTTTTTCGTGTAGTGTCCGACAGTAAAGAGAAATATTTGATGCCTAGAGAAAAAAAGGGAGAATGAGAGAGAGTAGGTATAACAAAAGAAATAATGCAGGATGATAAAATAGTAGTAGAGTTTACAGTATACAACTACAATATTTACTAGCGCTCTTGCAATACTATATAATATAATGTAAAATCCTAAATTACCTTATTGAAATGTTTGCTTCTCCTTTCAGTAGATACAGCTTTCGTTAGGTGGAACTATTGATTCCCAAATGCATACTCCTCCCTCTTTTAGTCTCTATCGCACTCAGTACAAGTTTTTCTTATTGTGAAAATTGAGATATTTTTGTTCCACTTCATAAGTTGTACAGTCTGTTTCATTTGCTTGAAATGAAGATCTCACAATACATACGGACTTTAAATTCTCATGTCCAATTCCGTTTTTTTTCGTTTGTTTTTAGATCACTTACAATACAAAATGTTATTTCAGCTTCAGCATTAGAATGTGGAAGTGAAGGAACCAGCTTAGCAAGTTTACTAATTTTTGAAAACGTACCTGATTCTGGAAGTCTTTCAATTTTGAGATTTCACTCAATATACAATCGAAGTCCGTTTCTAAAAGTTCCTTCTTCATACACTCAGGCACAAGTGGAAAACTTCTCCATTCAACTGCTAAGCTGTTAAAATCAAATCCTCCACACTTTGATGCAACACATGATCACCCTTTATCTGGGACCTACCATCACATGTTAGTGCAATATTTGTCTCTATGAATTTTGAGTTTCCAAAAAACTCATTGTGTGTAGGTAGACGATTCTTCATTTTTTTTGGTTGCTGCAATATAGAAATCAAGGCATTTAAGTCTTAGCTAATGAATTCTCTTTTCACATTCTCTAGGGAAAGTTTGTAATAACCATTAACATTTGGGGCCATTATAAATCAATTCTAATGGGGGATAATGGCGTGCCTGAAATGTATTAATCTTGTGCCTTTCAGTGAGGACACCAGGGCTTAGGAAGTTCTGACCAATGTTTTGAAACAGATGTAAAGAATCTTCTGAAGGCTTGTGAATCAATAATTTCCTCGACTGGAAAAGGGTGTTAAAACTGTTGAAGTTAACCAAAACATACTTTAGAAACAACATGTAAACTTGTAACCTCCCCACAGATAAATAATATAAATAATATTCACATTTACTGTAACCTCCCAATAAATAAATTGCATAATCTATCAATAGTAAAATGTGACTAATCTCTCAATAAAAAATTGTGACTCTCTTATTACCTTTGTATAACTGACTGTGAATTTAAACTAATAAATTTTGGACATCAGCAGTGCTGCGTCATGGCCCTGAAACATCAATTTGAGTAAATTGAAAATTATTACCTCAATAAGCTCGCCGGATAACGCATATATATCTGCTCCTATAAGAAATTTTTCTGGCACAGGCTTGTGCAATGCTGGACGATACATTCGTCATGTATAAAAAGAAATAACTGATTTTGCTTTACAATAATTGAGATGACCATGGATTGGAGAAATAAGTAAATTCTTGAAATTGAGGTGAATGATTGTCAGAAGTTAATTTTTATAAGAAAGATTATTATTAAGAGATTTTTTAAAACATTTACATGGGACTTGATATAACAATAATACATATGCGCAACGCTGCTTTTACCTTATACTACAACACCCAGGCACCGCCATCGCTCCCCACGACCGTCCCAGCCAACTCCACACACACAACTGCTACCAACTACTTACTTCTACTGCTACACAGTTCCTACTGCACACAACACTGCTCTCTGGTCTGAGATTCCCTTATAGCTTACATATCGCAGGCAGCACGTGAGCAATCCATTGAAATTACATCTGCTCGAGTGCGCTAGCAACAAATTCCTTAATGATGGACCTCTTACATAACCCTCCACTGGGGGGGGGGGGGCAAAAATTTGGCAGCAATGGTGAGTCAATTGGACTTGCCATGACCAAAAAAATGTTCTATAATCTATTTAGTTTACTAAGTCTATGGTCACAAAGTATATACATACATATAACATTATTGATAAATAATGTAAGTACAGAATATATTAAGAAATGAAATAGGGTGCACACGCACTGAGTACAGAACATATTAAGAAATGACAAAATGTATACGCAATGAGTACAAAATATATTAACAAATGACATAAAGTGCACACGCAAGAACTTAAACATATTGAGAAATGAAATAAAGTCCACATACACTAAATAAGTCTTTACCATTTGACAAGAATTTAAATATATTGAGAATTGAAATAACGTGCACACGCACTGTATAAGTCTTTAGAATATTTAGGAGAACTGATCATATTAACAAATGGCAGCGATGGTGAGTCAATTGGACTTGCCATGAGCAACAAATTTTTCTATAATCTATATAGTTACTAAGTCTACAGTTACAGAGTATATACATCATTGATAAGTGCAGAACATATTAAGAAATGAAATAGAGTGCACACACACTGAGTAGAGAACATATTAAGAAATGACAAAATGTGTAAGCAATGAGTACAGAACATATTTAGAAATGAAATAGTGTATACGCAATGAATAAAAAATATATTAACAAATGACATAAAGTGCACACGCACTGTATAAGTCTTTATCATATTTAGGAGAACTGATCATATTAACAAATGAAATGAAGTGCACACGCGCTGAATAAGTCTTTTGCATTTTTTTACAATAACTGAATACATTAAGAAATGAAATAAAGTGCACACACACTGTATAAGTCTCTAACATTTTACAAGAACTAGGAAAGGATTGGAAAGGATAGCAGCATGGTTGTAGCACACTGGGTTGCACGTAGCTGCACTGAAAGTCCATATCTTTCTACAGAAGCATAACACTAAGTGAGACAATCTGAAGTTTTCTTACTGAAGTATTTATCAGTGTAGCCAAGACACTGAAATGTTGCATTAATATTGTATGCTATCATTTTGGTAGTACATTAGGTGCACCAAATAGTAGGACCATAATAACATCTCCATCATTCAAGGTGGTGGACATATTGATATGTCAACACCACATTCTTGCAGAATCCATACTCTTACATCAACGTAGAATTAGTTCAAAAACCAAATATAGTGCTCTATGATCATGAGGATGGACAGGACATATGGATATTTGCAGTAATTGCTGGTAATTAGGTCAGAAGGTGAAGGACATTAAATCTTATGCTAGTCATCATTCAGAATTACACTAGTGTATCAACCGATTTGAATAATTATTGACACTCATTGGCTAGTTACAAAACATGAAGTAGATATTGTGTATTGCAAAAGACTATTATTAAGTCATCTTATTACAGTAATTATTGGCACAGTATTTATAGAGTATAGCAGAATATTATTTACAGAAATTATTGGCATAGCATTTATGCATAAGTCATCTCATTATAATAATCGTTGGCCTACCATTTATGCAGTATTACAAAACATCATTCATAACTCATCTCATTACAGTAATTATTGGCATCATGTCATCTCATTACAGTAATGATTGGCATTCAGTTATGCATAAGTCATCTCATTACAGTGGTCATTGGTATAGCATTTATACAGTATCACAAAACATCATTCAGTATTATTCAGAAGTCATCATTCAAAACAAGAGTTATTGCGTGTAGCAACAAGCTGCTAGTGACTATATATGATATCATGTAAGTGCCATAAGACATACTTAAAATGTAAGACAATGTAACTATTAGTCAAGGTCTGTAGTCCACTAATACATAATGGAATCAATATATATGAAAAATTTGGGTTATATTGAGGACTAGAAATATATCTTAAACTAGTAGCATTATTTAGTTGTATACTGGTAATAGTTGGGACTGGTAATATTTTTTTTGTGCTAGCAATGCGTTACGTTGGGTTCAACAGTTAATTGCTGGGGCATGAAAATATTTGCTTTTGACTTATTTATGGAAATAAGGATTAATAATGTCATTCGTCATGAGTCAGCTGCAGCAAGGTTATGAAACAAGTAGAGTATATGTGAGCACATTCATAAATGATAGACACAACTGGGTAAAAAAATGCAAGTACTAGAACAGATTTAATAACTAACTGCTTATAGTATATTAATATCATGAAAAGCTTCTCCTGGGAAAATTACAAAAGGGTCTATTGAGCTGAAAGAAAGAAATGTATATTATGCTGAAAAGTAGTAAACCTCGAACTAACAGATAATGAAACGTGGACTTAATATGTATGTACTCTAGCTGTCTTTCCCAAAACATTCAGCCATTATACTATGCGACATAAAACATACTGTCAAAAGGAACTGCAACACATACTTAAATAACTACATAGCATATCTTAACTAACAGAAAATATATAAACTCCATCATTATCATCATCTGTAAAGAAAAACTTCATTATTCATATTACCATTCTCCTCATACAACTATTCATAGTATAGAGTTTCTTACTTCTAGCATATTTCATCACTAAAATTAACATGTGTAGTTCTGTCTGACAGCCTGCAATAATCGCCTCGTATTCTGAAAGAAAAATAATTAATCAAGACTGCAATCGTACGATGTGTATAGTATATTCTTGTTAATGCTTGTTAATTCTGATCCATTTACTCTTCATGGCAAGTTATTGCATTTTCTTTCGTTCATTCGGAAGGTGAAATTCCCATTTCATAGTAAACCACTGTGGTTTGTTTAATTTATGTCTTTTACAACGTATTGCTTTCTGAAAACGATGAATATTGGTTAATATCTTGCATTTAAATCACGTACTCATTAAATAAAAACTTGTTTCTAGTGATATGCTGTATGCTTAGCATGCAGCATAGCATGACAGAAAACGTATTAGGTCAAAACCATAGACAATTTTTGAGTGCGAAAATGTACACACAATATCTTAATGTAGTAGCAGAAAATGCAGTATAGTCAGGACACTGAGATATCATAAGAAAAAATGTCAAAGTCAACTGGTGTTTGTTATATCTTAAAGATTTCATAGTTCATACAGACAATATTCTACTTTCGATAGAAATCAATCGTACATACACAAAAAATGGAAAATGTGCACGGTCTGATATATAATGACAAGAAAAGCGACCTGCTAACCTTACCTTGCTGGGCACTTGCCAAGAAAAATATGGTCATCATCAGTAAGTAGTCACATAGATATAATTGCATAAGTGGTCATATAAATATCAGGAAATGGTGTTACAGTGTGATAAATCATAAAGTATGTTCATTCAACGAAGGGTTTAATATTGGAAATATGGTGATTCCCTTTGCTTTTTCTGGTCCTCAAAGTTTCGACATGTACTACATTGGGGTGAGGATTGCAGCGAATTCTGTATGGACCTGCGTATAGAGGCTCAAATTTACTGCATCTACTCTTTCCTCTGTTGGATAAATAGTGTGTACGTACCAATATCTTCTGTCCTATGTGAAAGTCACAGCGTGTACAAATCTGTTTTTGCTGTCTTCTCCGGCGCTCTGCGGCACGTTTGATGTTGTTAAGTGCAATGTCAATTATTTCATGGTGGCGTAGTCGACGAGATGTAGGAAAGGATACTAATTCCTTAATTTTGTTAGCTGGTTCAACATTTTTCAATATAACAGTCGGAGATAGCATAGTAGATTCATTTGGTATGGAGTTAATTACATCCTGGAATGAGAGTATGTGTGTATCCCAATCAATATGTTTTTTATGGCAGTATATTCTACATAGTTTACCAATTTCTTTCATTAGTCGTTCAGAAGGGTTCGAAGAAGCGTGATACCTGGATATATAGATTGGAGAAATGTTTCTAGCTCGTAACATACGTGTCCATACTGCAGATCGAAATTGTGGTCCATTGTCGGAAATTACTTTCAATACATGACCTACATTAAATAAAAAATGTTTTACAAAGGCATTCGAAATAGATTTAGCAGTAGCTTTGCGTAACGAAGTGAAGGTAACAAATTTCGAAGTAAGTTCAACAGTGACAAAGATGTAACAAAAACCTCTATTAGATCTGGGAATCGGTCCAAAAATATCTACAGCGGTCATATGTCTCAATTTAATCGGTACAATGGGATGTAACGGAGGAATATGTGAAGTAGTGTCTGATTTAGCTTTCTGGCAGATTTTACATGACGCTAAAACTCGTCGAATACGTTTCTCCATGTTGGCAAAATAACAGTTCGGTCTCAGTATAAGAAAACATTTTCTGGCTCCGTAATGTGCGTAACTTAAATGAGTATACCAGATTAATTTGTTAACAAGTTCGACAGGAATGCATAATAACCAATTGTTGCTGTCAGGGTGAGAGCGGCGAAACAGAATGTTTTTGCGTACAGTGTAATGGTTTCTGATGGTAACATTATTCCTATCTTGCCAAAGGTGTTGTCATGTGTAAATTTAGCGGAAAGTAAAAACTGTATAGCTCTATGATCTGTGTAAACGGTGGTATGTCTTCCTTAAAGAAAATGCCTAAATCTGGTAAATGCCCATACAACACATAATGTTTCAAGTTCTGTAACAGAATAATTGCGTTCAACAGGTGACAGAATTCGACTTGCAAAAGCGATGTTTTTAATTACTATAGTACCGTCTTTTTCAATTTCCTGAAAAATGTGTACGCCTAAAGCGGTGTTAGAACTGTCGGTGGCAAAGGAAAAATTTCTGGTAGGATCTGGGTGTGATAAAAGTGGTGCATTTAACAAGGCATGTTTCAGATTAACAAATTCAGACTGTGCTTGGCTATCCCAGGCCAAAATAGTGTTTTACCCGTCAACTGGCATAATCTAGGGGTGCCTAAAGCAGCGTAATGAATAAAATTACGGAAAAAGTTAATTAAACCCAGAAAGCTGTGTAGTCGTTTCTTTATCGTTGGAACAGTAATGTCACGTAAAGCTTGAAGTTTTTCCGGGTCAGGCACAATGCCTTCTGCTGAAATTACATGTCCAAGAAATTTTATGGAAGTTTTGTCAAAGAGCGATTTGCTAAGATTAACTGTCAGTCCTTGTGCACGAAAAGTTTGCAACAGTTGTTCCAGAATCAAATTGTGTTCAGACCAGTTAGCTTCTGCAATAACGATGTCGTCTACATATGTTGTGAATCTGTTTTAAGTTCTGCCGGAAGTATACTATTCAAACCGCGAATAAATGCTGCTGAAGAAATTGTTAAACCGAACGGTAATTTGCAAAACTGGTAACAGTCACCAAAACGGAGAAATGCTGTGTACTTCCTGCAGTTCGGATTGAGCTGAATTTGCCAAAATCCCGATTTCAAATCTAATGTGGAATAAATAGCAGTATCAAGAAATTTCTGTAGAAGTTCTTCTAGTGTCTGTGGGCGATCTGTTTCATTAATAATAATGTCATTGATGTGACGCGAATCAAGTACGAGGCGAAGTGATCCATCCTTTTTCTTAACAATATGGAGCGGGTTTATGTACGGACTAACTGCCGTTTCAATAATACCTTGGTCAAGCATAGCTTCTGTTGTTGTGAATGATTCTGCTGCTGGTAAGACCGGCTGTTACGCTGAAAACTGTGCTCATTACTTTTACGTCTGTCATAATAACCATTGCTATACGGCGCGTTGCGATACGAGTTGAAATGATGTGTCTTCTGTACTTAGTGATTTCCCTGTTGCTGTGCGTTACTATTTGGTGTGGCCGACGCTTATACGTGTAGGCGGCGAAACATTAAAGCTTGGTTGACCTTGCAAACCACATTGTTGGTTAGGTATGCTAACCGGCTGGTTTTGTTGCTGTTGCGGGGAAAAGCCTCTATTGTTACCAAAATGCGTTTGCTGTTGCTGATAATGATGACGATACTGATGATTAAAATTTTGTCACTTATTAAAATTATACTGGTAGTTCGGGAGTGTCTAATGAAAATTGTCGCTTTAAGGTAAAACTTGTCATATCAGGTTTCCTTTACTTATTTTTAATCCTAGATGGATCGATAGTTGAAGAGCTGTTTTGATAGATATAAAGGATAGTAAAAGAGAAGTCAGCAGTGCAGAAAACTAGAGATGAAATAGCACTACTACGGCTCGGTGCCCTGTGCACGCTACGGCACATATTCATCGAAGTGTAATGAATCCCCTGAGGTCTTTTACGCGCTGAAAATAAGTTTTAGTTTCTGCGTTTCAGACAATGCCGGTGAAAATTCAAAAGCAAATTGTTGTACCCAGTCCAAAGCGTGAATCTGTTTTCTGTCATTCTTAAATTTCCTAACGGATAGAAAGTACTTGTAATCATAATTATCGCCTCTGAATGTCTGAGCAGGTTCAGGATTGTATGATAATCTGTTTGTCGGTGACCTTTCGGAATCTAAGTCACGTACACTCTTTAAATTACCTAAATTACACTGGCTGTGTGAATGTGACAAATGTTCACTATGTGGCGTATGCTGTGACGTGTTAGAGGCTGAAACACTTTTCATTTCTGTCACTTCTTGCTGTAAAGACGACACTTTTCTACGCAATGTATTATTGGACGAACTTATCTCACTGATTGTCTGCTTTAAATTTGGGAATTCGGGTGTTTGATTGAAAGAAATTGGTGACGTATCGTCTGATTTGGTGTCATTGTTATTTTCGATAACGTCAATACGACTGGCCAATTCATCAAATTTTTCAGTCAGTGCATTTACCTGATAGTCATTTTTAGTGTCACAAACATTTGTTTTTGGATTTTACGGGTGGTTTTGTTCAATTTCTTAACGTCTGCTTTAATGGTATCGGGATCCTGTATTAATTCCAATTGTTCAAGTCTGCTGGTCACTGTCTGAAAGTGTGTGTCTGTTTTTGTTTTAAGATCAGAGATTTCATCATGCAGTTCGGTGTTCAACTGTTTGATAGTATTGATTTCGTTGATACTGTAGCAATGTTGTTGTCTACGTATGTTTTTGCTTTCGTAAACAATTTACGCTTATCTTCCTGTCTCTGTGCAGTAATTGTTTCCATGACTTGTGTCTTTACTTTCTTCTATTCCTGTATAAATTTACGGTAATGCGTTTCACTGTTTTGTACGTGGTGATTAAAACGTTCGTCAATTTGGCTGTTTTGTTGTTCAAATTTCGTATCTACTTTCGTATCCAGTGTGCATGAAAGTTCTGATGACATTAATTTAAATTCGTCGCGTAACTGTGTTGCGTTTTCAGAACATTGTTTAGCGACTGCACTAATTTCATCTCTAAGTAATTTCGTTGTATTACTTAATTCTTGTGCAACAGATCTAATTTCTTCACTACTGTTCCTAGCACAAGCCTTAATTTCCTCACGCAATTGTTCATTAGTATCGTGACGTTGCACGGCAACGGCTGTAATCTGTTCACTAACTTGTTTGTTCTGTTCATTAAGGTTGTCGTGTTTTTCATTCATCTGTTTAAGATTTTCATTAAGTTGTTTGAAGTTGTTGTCTTGTTTTTCATTCGACTGTTTGAGGTTTTCATTAAGTTGTTGTTTGAGATTTTCATTAAGTTGTTGTTTGAGATTTTCATTAAGTTGTAGCAATAATGCCATAACTCGATCCATGCCAAAATTAGCTGCTGTATTCTCTGTGCTGTGTGATGCTGTACCGACATGTGTCACTTTTTGTGTAACCATTTGGCCATTGATTCACAAAAAGGTTTGCCAGTCGGATGTGCACTGTTGGTCACTACATCCGAATCAAATAAATCTGACGTATTTTGAGTACATTGTTCACCTCCGCTAGAAACAATTATCTGTTCGCTACGTAAATTTTGAAAATCAGGTGTGTCAAACTGGGCAGAGTTCATTGTAACGGAACATGCTGTGTCATCAATTGTCGTTAAATTTAGTGTGAACATAATTGAATTAGTTAGTCCATCATTAGTACTAAAATCATTACTAGTGGTCGGTACGCACTGATTATCTGTAATTAGAGGATTACCACTATTACACTGAGTGTCGCTAATATTATCGGTCAAATTATTCGAGTCGGCTTTTTCACTCATTGCACATTGCGATGTACTGTTAACAGTTTTTCGCGGCACTTTCACAAATCAAAGTTAAGCACAAAAATCAAACAAAGACAAAGCAAAAATGGAACAAATACAATTACAACAAAGAGCAATAAATTGCCGACGATCATCCGCAGCTCGTGGTCGTGCGGTAGCGTTCTCGCTCCCCACGCCCGGGTTCGATTCCCGGCGGGGTCAGGGATTTTCTCTGCCTCGTGATGACTGGGTGCTGTGTGCTGTCCTTAGGTTAGTTAGGTTTAAGTAGTTCTAAGTTCTAGGGGACTGATGACCATAGACGTTAAGTCCCATAGTGCTCAGAGCCATTTGAACCATTTTGCCGATGATCTGTGAAAGAAAGAGTGACAAGTTAGTAAATGCGTTGTGCCAGATGCAAACTCCATTTAACATTAAGTAAATAAGAGCAGATATATAACTGACTACTTCTCAGAAATTCACAAAAATACGATCCTGGCCGATTGTCGACAAGTGTAACCTCCCCACAGATAAATAATATTCACATTTAGTGTAACCTCCCAACAGAAAAGTTCGAAACATCCCAACAGTAAAAAACATAACTATAACATTTACATTTAGCGTAACCTCCCAATAAATAAATTGCGTAATCTATCAATAATAAAATGTGACTAATCTCTCAATAAAAAATTGTGACTCACTTATAACCTTTCAATAACTGACTGTGAATTTAAACTGGTAAATTTTGGACGTCAGCAGTGCTGCGTCATGGCCCTGAAAGATCATTCTGAGTAAATTGAAAATTCTTACCTCAATAAGCTCGCTGGATAACGCATATATACAGGGTGTTTCAAAAATGACCGGTATATTTGAAACGGCAATAAAAACTAAACGAGCAGCGATAGAAATACACCGTTTGTTGCAATATGCTTGGGACAACAGTACATTTTCAGGCGGACAAACTTTCGAAATTACAGTAGTTACAATTTTCAACAACAGATGGCGCTGCAAGTGATGTGAACGATATAGAAGACAACGCAGTCTGTGGGTGCGCCATTCTGTACGTCGTCTTTCTGCTGTAAGCGTGTGCTGTTCACAACGTGCAAGTGTGCTGTAGACAACATGGTTTATTCCTTAGAACAGAGGATTTTTCTGGTGTTGGAATTCCACCGCCTAGAACACAGTGTTGTTGCAACAAGACGAAGTTTTCAACGGAGGTTTAATGTAATCAAAGGACCGAAAAGCGATACAATAAAGGATCTGTTTGAAAAATTTCAACGGACTGGGAATGTGATGGATGAACGTGCTGGAAAGGTAGGGCGACCGCGTACGGCAATCACAGAGGGCAACGTGCAGCTAGTGCAGCAGGTGATAAAACAGCGGACTCGGGTTTCCGTTCGCCGTGTTGCAGCTGCGGTCCAAATGACGCCAACGTCCACGTATCGTCTCATGCACCAGAGTTTACACCTCTATCCATACAAAATTCAAACGCGGCAACCCCTCAGCGCCGCTACCATTGCTGCACGAGAGACATTCGCTAACGATATAGTGCACAGGATTGATGACGGCGATATGCATGTGGGCAGCATTTGGTTTACTGACGAAGCTTATTTTTACCTGGACGACTTCGTCAATAAACAGAACTGGCGCATATGGGGAACCGAAAAGCCCCATGTTGCAGTCCCATCGTCCCTGCATCCTCAAAAAGTACTGGTCTGGGCCGCCATTTCTTCCAAAGGAATCATTGGCCCATTTTTCAGATCCGAAACGATTACTGCATCACGCTATCTGGACATTCTTCATGAATTTGTGGCGGTACAAACTGCCTTAGACGACACTGCGAACATCTCGTGGTTTATGCAAGATGGTGCCCGGCCACATCGCACGGCCGACGTCTTTAATTTCCTGAATGAATATTTCGATGATCGTGTGATTGCTTTGGGCTATCCGAAACATACAGGAGGCGGCGTGGATTGGCCTCCCTATTCGCCAGACATGAACCCCTGTGACTTCTTTCTGTGGGGACACTTGAAAGACCAGGTGTACCGCCAGAATCCAGAAACAATTGAACAGCTGAAGCAGTACATCTCATCTGCATGTGAAGCCATTCCGCCAGACACGTTGTCAAAAGTTTTAGGTAATTTCATTCAGAGACTACGCCATATTATTGCTACGCATGGTGGATATGTGGAAAATATCGTACTATAGAGTTTCCCAGACCGCAGCGCCATCTGTTGTTGAAAATTGTAACTACTGTAATTTCAAAAGTTTGTCTGCCTGAAAATGTACTGTTGTCCCAAGCATATTGCAACAAACGGTGTATTTCTATCGCTGCTCGTTTAGTTTTTATTGCCATTTCAAATATACCGGTCATTTTTGAAACACCCTGTATCTGCTCCTATAAGAAATTTTTCTGGCACAGGCTTGTGCAATGCTGGACGATACATTCGTCATGTATAAAAAGAAATAACTGATTTTGCTTTACAATAATTGAGATGACCATGGATTGGAGAAATAAGTAAATTCTTGAAATTGAGGTGAATGATTGTCAGAAGTTAATTTTTATAAGAAAGATTATTATTAAGAGATTTTTTAAAACATTTACATGGGACTTGATATAACAATAATACATATGCGCAACGCTGCTTTTACCTTATACTACAACACCCAGGCACCGCCATCGCTCCCCACGACCGGCCCAGCCAACTCCATACACACGACTGCTAGCAACTACTTACTTCTACTGCTACACAGTTCCTACTGCATACAACACTGCTCTCTGGTCTGAGATTCTCTTATAGCTTACATATCGCAGGCAGCGCGTGAGCAATCCATCGAAATTACATCTGCTTCAGTGCGCTAGCAACAAATTCCTTGATCATGGACCTCTTACAAGCTTTAGTATGCGAATTTTTTAATTGACAAAGAATCATATCTGGAGACTTTAATTTATTTTCAACATCTGACAACTGGAAATAGTGAAAAAATACATCCCAGTTTTTCAGAAGATGAACAATACGAGCATGTGAAACAAGCCATCATGTACATCATAATTTAAGCACCTTTTTACGTTCGACCCCAAAAAATTCTTGAAATTTTTGTAAAACATCGCAGCACTTTGCACTGCCACGTATGTGGCTTGCCACAACCCTTATTAACTCTTCACAGGCTCTAGGAATCTTCTCACATGTCTTGCTTGCAACAGATGAAGGGCATATACATTTGAGAACAATAAGATTTAGAACAATATTGGTAAGTCTTGCTATGACAGTATTACAGCTTCCCACCATTAGAGATGCATTGTCACAAGCCATGCCAATTATATTTGTAATTGGAATATTCTTCTCTTTCAACAAAATCTCCAGAGCTTTGAATAGGTTTTCTGATGAGCTGCCTTTGGCATGCAAAGGATCAATTCCAGAATTTGTGTTTTCACATTCCTGTCAACTGGCGACACATATTTCACTAAAACGCATATACTTTTGCTATCTGATATGTCTGTACTCTCTCCCGCCAGAGCAGAAAATTTCATGTCCTTTAGTAACTGAACCATTTTATCAATTTCCACCTCTTCAATAACATTTTTCATTATATAGGTACACTCTATACGACCTAAAGTCATCTCTGAAGCAATTTTGGAGTCAGCAAAAACGTCTTTTAACACAGGAATAACATGATCCACTGTTGAAAGCACAACATTATGCTCCACGATAAAAAGTGCTTATCTTATTTAAGTTGTCTTCACTTTTTCCAAATGTTTGCTTTCATCGCACATTTTTGAAAAATAATCAACAACAATTCTGTTACTTTGCATAGTTTTAACATTTTTAATGTGTTGAACTCGAGAAGCATGTTTTCCGTAAATAACAATCACGCTACACCCTTTCAACCAGGCCTTCTGTTGTTACCTTCAACAGCCTCCAACCACCCTTTAAATCTGTCAATTTGAAGCCAAGGGTCTTGGAAATTTTAGTATTATTTTCCAGTTGTAATTCACTGCACCTGGATTGCGATTTCCTTGTTCTTGAAGGACCACAGTCTGGAATTCTTAAATGTGTAAAAAACAAACCACTCAGAAACAATTATTGTGTATGAACATCAAGATTCGCACACAAGACTCCAAGTCCAAGCGACGACCAACAGGTAATAAATTCCAGTGACACTGAAATGAGTAAATTAAACTACTTCAAACAATACCATACAACAAAGTGCTATGTTACAGCTTAACACGCCTCTGGACTTGGCCTCCCATCTAACTTGCATTCTGAGATGAATTATTTATTCTGAAATTTAACAATATTTCACAAGTGTCACTCATTCATAAATAATGGTGTATTTAAGTCGTGCATACAAAAGGAATTTGGACTAACAATAGCTACTACTATGAGAATGCTAACTGCTGGTTGAACAAATGACAGCCTGCGGGTGTTGTATAATTACTTACCTTATTTTTGCGGTATGTGACTATCATACCTATGTCAGTGAACATACCGAGCGAGGTGGCGCAGTGGTTAGCACACTGGACTCGCATTCGGGAGGACGACGGTTCAATCCCGTCTCCGGCCATCCTGATTTAGGTTTTCCGTGATTTCCCTAAATCACTTCAGGCAAATGCCGGGATGGTTCCTTTGAAAGGGCACGGCCGATTTCCTTCCCCATCCTTCCCTCACCCGAGCTTGCGCTCCGTCTCTAATGACCTCGTTGTCGACGGGACGTTAAACACTAATATCCTCCTCCTCCTCAGTGAACATACGTTACTGTTGCATGAGCAGTCTTATTGTACCCATAGTGAGAATCTGACTGTTGGTTGTACACAGGACAGTTGGCAGGTGTCATATATCTGACTTCTGTGAAATGTTCATCTTAGGTGATGTATGTGTCATAAACATTATTACATTATGTTAGAGGTAGGAACTAAATGCCCCTTATTCATCTTAATTTTCGCGAAAAAATCCCTCTGTCCCTTCCTGAAAAATATTTGTCAAAATGTCCCATAATATGGGACAAATCCATTACCATAACATGAGTGAGCATTGGTTAACTTCCGATGTTACGGACTGCGCTACCATTAAAACTTTCTTCGTGTGAAACCTTGACGTGGAATGAAGTGACAAACCGTTGACGGCCTGTGTTAAGCGGGAAATGGGTTATTTTCACTGTTTTAAATCCATTGTGCAATGAGCCATCCTTTACCGCTGCGCCCATGCTTTAAGTTCAGGGTGCAGGCCCAGGCAGCGGCAGTTTATCAAACGTATGATAATGTAACATAACCGTTGTTGTCGAAGTTACAAACACTAAGAAACTTGCAAAAGTATTGTCTGGAACTGTTTACACATTGCCGTCGCGTGATTGCGGTAAGTAGCCCAACCACTTATCTCGGAAGGTGTACACTCTTCAGTGAAGGAGTGCATAGTATGATCTCACAGTCATAGTGCCCAGCTGAAAGCGCAGATGATCCCATGTCTCACAGGGCGCTGTTTTGTCCATGCACATTCTTCAGTGATGGAGCACATAGTATCATCTCCCAGTCATAGTGAGACGAATGACGTGTGCCCAGCTGAAAGGACAAATGTACCCTTGTCTCACAGGGCGCTGTTTAATTCGTGTACACGATTCAGTGATGGAGCGCATAGTATGATCTCACAGCCATAGCGAGACAAAGGACGTGTGCCCAGCTGAAAGCACAAATGATCCCTTGTCTCGCAGGACACTGTTTAATTCGCCAACAGGATGGAGCGAATGATCAGTGCCCATTTAGATTTACAAATGCGTTGGTGGGGAGTTCACGTTGTACACAACCGCCATGGCCTGCAGCTGACGAAATCTCCAAATGGAATAAACATCCACATGTCATGGAGGTCTAGCTTGCACTGGCGTTTACTTTGTCTCTTACATGGTTGTGGTCGCTGCAAAATCTGTGCTCATGGGCAAGTACTGGTGCACCATCATCCACGCAATTCTGTGGTATGGCTGCCACTCACATCACCACTTGGGGACCAGAGCTCTGTAGCCATGAGAAGTGCCTCACCCACTTTGTACTGAAGTCAGTGAAAGTACAATGGTGGAGGGCCAATCAGCGGTGACTTGATGGCAGTGCATGACGTCACACTCGGCTGGCTGGGCGCACGGGGGGTGTGTCCTCATGTGACACTCTAGCGACAACGGTGACAGCAGCAGTGTCCGGGGGCTGTCTGGGGCTGTGTGGCAGAAACGTTCAATCTAGAGATGTCACCTCTGAGGACACTGGGACACAAAAAAATTTTGGTTAAACACGAATAAAACACATGAAACAAACTGTACACGCAGCTGTGCTATTCATAATATATTGAGTTCTTGACACACCCAACATGGGAAACGTTGCATGTTCGATGCTGATTTGACACATGTGGCAGTGGGGCACAGAGACTATGGAGAGTCTGTTGTCAGGACTTGAATGCGGGAACACACTGCAGAGACTGGTGCGATAGTTGATTCAGCCTCAACACCCGACATGCTAGAGGCAGGAAGATGCAATAGTGGGTCCAGGGGCTGCATGGACAAACAGCAGATGAGACAGGAAATGATGTCCTGAGTTCGATTGGAGAAGAGATCACAGCTGATGAGGCGTCTCCCCAGAGACAGTGTCTCAATGGCAGGCAGCACGTTTGGAGTGTGATGGTTGCGTCATGAGGTGTGGCATTGTTATGAAGCAGCACAGATGTTTGAAGTGGACATGGCAGCCACCTCATGTAATGTAATCTGCTAGTTGCTGAGGCAGAAGTGGACAGTGCACCTGTGTGGGGTGGGATCTGAGCAGCAGCCTGAGCAGGGTGGTGCTAGGCTGAGGTGCATATGACCACACAGTGACAGCTGGCGGTGTCTGCATGTCATCGATAGCTGCAGGAGGGGGCTCTGCCTGACTGGTTGCCTGGGGAGCGTTGTCCATTGACATGTCTTCTGCTGGGTTAAAGAAATGAATGGCAGCTAGAGTGGGCCAGCTTGACTCAGTCAATGGGGATTTTATTTGGCTTGCCATTGCATTTGATCTGCAGAGTCTTCTCATCATGCTTGATCACATGGTGCAGTGCTGAGTAGGGTGGCCTTAGCGGTGACTGCATTGCATCTATGTGCACCATAACAGTGCAGTGCAGGAAGTTGGTCATGCCGTGCCGTGTCAGCATGTGTGGTTGGAGGCTGGCCTTGTGATTGTGCAGATGTTCTGCCATTAGTAGGGCCAAGGCATCATGCGGTGGGGGTATGTCCTCCATGAATTCACTGAGGATGGCAAGCGATTGATAGTAGATGAGGGCTGCAGGTGAAATGTCGATCTCATCTTTCGGAGTTACTCACAGGCCAGGAAGTACAAATGGAAGTGCCTCTGTCCAGGCAACTCTTAGACACTGGGTGGCAGGTGGTAGTTTGATGTAGCGGCATGCCACACAATTGGGCTACTTGGGTAAACAGTGTGCTGTCGAACTGGCGTCTGCAGTCTATCATTACATGATTGGCCCAGCCGAAGTATGCCACCCAGGTGTCGAGAAAGGCAGTTTCGACGTTCTTGGTGGTATGTCCACTAACGGTGTTGTCACTGGCCAACATGCAAAACGGTCCACCTTTGACAGTAGATAGCACTTGCCTTAGGACAGACGAACTTGGCCCACAATGTCCACGTGGATGTGTGCAAAGTGGCTGTCTCATCAGGGAAGGCGCCGATGGATGCATAGGTATATCTCTCGACTTTGGCACACTGCCATGTGGCGGAAGTGCATCCCCCTTATGGGCAGTCTTTGTAGAATCCCAGTGAGACAAAACGCATGGCCCTGAGCGTCTCAATGGTGTCTGCACTGGGGTGTGGTAGCCCGTGGATGCAGTCAAATGTGCTGTGCCTGAATTTCTTTGGGAGAAATGGGCGATGTCTGCCTGTCAAAACGTTGCACCAAATCTTGCAGGAGCAACTGGAAATGGATACTAGTTCCAGCCATGGGCTGCTGGAGGTGTCATGGCGAAAGCTATCCAATTGCTCGTCACTTTATTGTTATTGTGCGACGTCCTCAACGTTCACAGGGGAGGAGATAGCAGCACAATCACAAGAAAAGCAGTCGGCGATGACGTTGTCATCCTGAAAAACAGGTCGAATGTCGGTGGTGAGCTGAGGTATATACTCCAGGTGTTGTGGTTGGTGTGGCGAAAGGTTGATGCTGTTGCTCTGAAATGTGTAAGTCATCAGCTCGTTTTCAGTGAAAATGATGAAAGGGTGGGCTTCTACCTACAGGCGGAAGTATTTCACTGCCTGGTACACTGGAAGTAAGTTGCAGTCTTACATGCTCCATGAGCATCGCGACGCCGATAACTTGTGCAAAAAGAAAACTGGTCGCCAGCTGCTGCCACTGCATTATCGGAAAGCTGCACCCATAGTAGTGTGGCTGGTGTCAACAACTGTGGCTAATTCCATGTCCTGTATCAGGTGGACGAGCAGCATCGCTTAATCAAGGCTCCATTTGGACTTGGCAAGGCTTTGTTCCATTTCTTCTGTCTATCTAATGAGGGCCCTTCCTCTAGCAGTGGGGTTGCGTAGCGCCGCAGTCAGGGGTCCCAGTACCACGTAAGTGTTATGTAGATGGCACTGGTAAAAGTTGATCATACTGAGGTATCGGCAGAGGCCTTTGTGGGTATGTGAGAGTGGCATGTGCAAGATGACCTTTACCCCGTCAAGTAGAGGCTTGGATCTGGTAGGGGTGATTAGAAGCACTGAAAATTCCTTCTCTGTTACGCAGATACGCATTTTTATGGGTTGGTAACGACGCCAGCCTCGCTGAGGCGGCAAAAGCAGCTCATTAGGTGGCAATTGTGGAGCTTGGACGACTTCGATAACACGAGGATATCATCGAGGTATGCCAAACAGCCTGTCAAGCCTCGCAAAACGCCGTCCAGGAAATGCTGCCAAATCTGTGCAGCATTCTTAAAACTGAACATCATGCACATGCCCTCAAAGAGCCCAAAGGGAGAGACGACCGCCGTTTTAGAATGTCTGCCAGCGCCATATGAATTTGCATGTATGCCTTCATGTTTTCGATCTTGCTGAATATAGTCGAGCCTGCCAAGGTGTAGCTAAAATACTGCAGTTGAGGCACTGGATGTCTATCTGGCATCATCCTTGAATTCAGTGGGTAGTAGTCCCTACAAGGGCGCGACGAATTGTCCTTTTACGGCACTAAAAGGTGGAAGACCGTGTTGCAGCATGGCCTCAAACTTAGCCCTTGCTACTGTGAGGCTATCAGGTGAGAGGTGATGTGGGTGGAACGAGATGGGAGGGCTGGGTGTGGTAATAATGTGGTGGAGTGTCACATGTTTGACTTTCCTAAGTGTGCCAGATGGGTGAGTAAGCTCCAGGTATTTCTCCAGGATGACTGTATAGGGTCCATAGTACCCCACAGGTTTTATGCTGAAGAACACTACCTGCTGTCACTGTCTTGCTATCTTCAAACTCTTTGTGGAGTCCATCTGTTGGGCGTTTGCGATGTCAGCAAGCAGCTTGTAGTGGATGAGGAAATCCATGCCCTGGATAGGTTCGTTGATGTCAGCCACAGTGAATTTCCACATGAATGTGCAGCACAGTCTGAGGTCTACATTCCGGTGATGAGTACCATATGTTTTTATGGCCGAATTGTTTGCCACTGTGAGTCACAGAGTTTCAGCCTTCCTATAGTCTCTTAACATCATCCGAGGAAAAATGGACAAATCCAAACGAGGGTCTTCCAGGTACCTCTCATCCATGTGTTACCAATTCTGCTACTAACAGATACTTTGAAGCTGCACTGCAGCTGTGTGCGTCTAGGCCCAATCACAGATGGCATTTGGGTGCGAGCGTGGTGAACGACACTTGGGCGCTTCATTGCCGAAATGGGCTTGGTACCAACAGTAAATGCTTGGAGGTGCTTCAGCTGTAAGTGGGCGAACATTGGAACGGCTGTTGCTGCGTCGCCAATTGCACAAGCTGGATCGCCTGTATCCAGATCTGCTGTTGCTGCTATGCCTGCTCCCCCCTGACCGAGAGCGTGCCAACCGATTGACAGAGTCTGAGGCGGTGGATGTGGGAGGTGTGTGCCTCTGCAGAAGTGGGGGTGCAGTGTCGTAAATTGTCTTGGCCATGGTAGCAGGCACCGTTGCCAGCGCTTCATGTACCCAATTAACCAAGTTTATGGTGGAATCTAGCTGCATATCTGTCTGCGTGGCTATTACTGGCTACACCTGTGTAGAAAAGTTGCACACCCAGATAGTGTGCAACAGCGAGTTTGGGACCATGTCCGACCACATGAGGCTTCACAGGCAGTGCAGGAACTGAGAAGGTTTTCAGTCTTTGCATTCTTCTTGGTGCAGAAATTGGTGGACGTGTTGTTCTTCGGACAATGAAATCCATTGGATTAATGCCTCTTACAGCTGTTTAAGTGAGGACTACTTCTGTGTGGTGGTGGTTTTATCCTACACTTCAGCCACATAGCTCTGTTCGAACTAGCTCACTATAAGTCAAATTTGGCGAGCTTGCAAGTAACGTTTTTACTTAGGAAAACTGTCTCCACTTGGTTAAACCACTTGAAAGGGCCATGGCGCCAGAAGGATGGGAGTAACCTAATCAACATGCGTCCTGTACTAGACGTGGCCCCAGTGGTAGCAGGTGATGTCGGTGCGACGCTGTTTTGCGTGTGCAAATTCTCGTGAGATGGTTCTAGGTGAGCCATGTCAGTGCATGTGGGTCGTGTCTGTAGCTCACTCTCTAGGAGCCGATTGTGTGTCAACAGATTTTCTGTTGTCTTTTGGAGTTCCTCCATAGTCGTAATAATGCAATAACCAAGTTCTTATAGACAGGAGAGAACACACATGAAGAAAACATACAAACTAAAAGAACAAATGATCAATGTCCAACATACTTACTCATGCAGCTACGGACTGACACAGAAATATTTGTCCATGTTCTGCATCACTTCCGCAGATCAAGTCCGTCACCAAGTATTTGCCTACAGATTACGTCAGTGTCACCAATGAAACGGGAAGTGGGTTATTTTCACCACTTTCAAGTCTGTCGTGTGGTAAGCTGGCCTCTACTGCCACACCCTCACACTAAGTTTGAGGGGTAGGTTCAGGCAACGGTAATTTCTCTAACATGTGATTACGTAATAATAGAATTTATTGGCAAATGTACACACACTAACGAACTTGCTAAGGTCGCGTGACTGCGGTAAATATCCCGATCACTGATCCCAGAGCGTGCACACTCCTCAGTGATCGAGCGTGTAGTATTATCTCGCAGTCAGGGACGACAAAGGACGCGTGTGCGTCCGAAAGTGCAAATTATCTCTCATCTCGGGGGGCACCGTTTAATTCGCAGACGTAACGGGACGGAGCGAACGATCGGCGCCTGTTCAGATTCGCGAACGCGTTGGTGAGGAGTGCACGTTCTACTCGACCCAAGTGGTTCACAGCTGACGGAATCTCTGATCGGCATAAGCGTCCACACGGCACTGAGTTCTAATTCGCACTGGCTATCGCTTTATCTCTTCCGAGCCCATGGGCGCTGCACTGTTACCAGAGGTTGACCTAACGGTAAAAATCTGCACTCGCGGGTGAATACTGGCGCGCCGCTGTCCATGTGATTCTGTGGTATGGCTGCCACACCATCATTTGAAATGTAATGTGAAATGTTTTGACGTGACATGACAACCAGTGTGGATTGGCCTTTATTAACTACAAACCAATGGATGACAAGGTTCAGTTGCCTGAAGGAATTAGAAATAAAAGTTGTTGACTGATTTTTGTTTGGTCCCATTTGATTACACTGTGTGCATAATGTGTACTTGTAATATTGTATTTGAAGCGTAAAGGTAAATTTACACTGGCTCTCACGTTAAGTGACGTCACTTTACTACATTCCACAATGCGTTTCAAACGGCAACGTTCAACAGGCTGTCAACAGATCGTCACGCCAAATCACGTCAAGGTTTCTCGGGTTAACAGAAAGTTTCATACAGTAGTATATTATTGATTATCATACTACACTGTTCTGTAGATATATGTAAGTGTTAATTTATATCTTCATCACATTGCATTATCCCTGACTGCTACGAAGCAGATTTTATTAAATATAGTAACAGATATTTTATCGATTATGGCCGTTAATTTGTATATTTATATCTTACGTTAAACGTATTTATTTAATTTATTTTCCTTGGCTTAATATAATCCACGAGTGCTTCGCCTACAGCACTGCAGATTCAGGAGCTATCTGTGATATAGCAGTTGTTAGAATGTGAAATAAATACTTAATACTGGCGTAACTATCTCTAGCTGCTAAAAACCGTAGCGTTCGTGCAAGCTTCACTTCGACTGAAATTGTTCGCCTTAAGATCGTGTGCTGCTTTGCAATTTTTCCCTCAGTTGTAGTAGGCAACCACCAAAATCGTCCACTGAAGTAGGCGTAAAATTTTTAAATAGGCTTAATGACGTCAGGTCCTGTAATACATTGGCTAGTGCACTTCTACCATGTATTTGACGCTTTTGCAAAAATTCAGACACCCATCTTTTTCTTTTCCTTGCTGCTTTGCTTTTTGCATCACCAACAGAGCAGCTACCCTACACAACAATTCTGTCTGGATATCACTGTTTTTCTTCACAACTATTACTGCAGTGTAGTATCAGACTGTGCTATTACACTACGGTAGCATTCTATTGGATGACTTCTATGTATGTGAGTTTAGCACCAAATGAACGAAACTGCAGAGTTCGCTTGTGTTTGCACCAAGGAGTTTTATTCTGTACGTTCATGGTCCGCACATTCATTGCTCCTTCGGCAGTGTTGTCTTTGGCTTATTTAATGTAAACGCTGGTTCCTAAGTACAAGTGAATAGTAGTGACTACTGACTAGTGAACAAAGAACACTGGCGAATTGTTCTCCGATATGTTCGTTCGCATGTGGTTACAGCGAATTGACGTGACGTGACGTGACGTGACGTGACGGACAGTGTGAATTGGCCGTTGCAAAAGCGCGGATGGTAATATCATTCTACAGTAGAAGTTTTGCCTAATGCCGACAGATACGTCACCATTAAAGGAACTTCCATTTCTAAGATATTTTTTATTTATTCAAAGTAATTTTTATTCCTTTCTTGCTGTCAAATACTGCACCACTGATTGGCCGAAACCACAAACCGCATGATACGAAGCAAGCAAACACTCAATTAGTGGGAGGCTAGGAGAGTCGTTGAAGACTGTATCGGTCATCGGAGATATTCTGTCATGACTGGAATCGTGGATTTACTTGCATGCAACATTATAGGTATTTATTTATTTGCGATTAAGTATATACAGGCTGATGTCGGGGAAAAAGGGAAATAGATCATAAAGGGATTGGTTGCTGTAATAATTCTACTTAGCTTTTTTGTCTTCCTGCAGAGCGAGATAGTAACGGTGATGTATTGTGGACATGGACATACCCGTCCCTCACGGACGCGCATCAGCAACAGCTGATGATAAGAAAATGTGGCCTGGACGGCGATCACGTATCGCCGCAGCCGTTTGTATTCGGTCGTTACGGGAAGAACTGGTATTATATCAACTGCACCGAAGTGTTCGAATCTGACAATCTACCAAGGGTCTGTTTTTTCATTGACGTTTGTAGTTCTGGTACAAAATCCGAAAGAAACATGCTTCATGATTATATGTAGTTCAGCAGAGAGGCGTGGATCAACGTACGCATTTCTTTATTTCCAGTAGCTGAAGCAGTTTGCCTTAATCTTATGGGCTAAGGACTTGAATCCAGAGAAATACGAGACATTATGTAGAATACTGAGTAAAACCTACTGCAAGACTGGAAATCCAGCTGTCATGTTACAGCTATATTTGTCTGTAATCACGAGAGGTTCCTGCACCACGGAAGAAAATGGAACTTTTCTGGCAAAGGATTTTGAATCTAGGAAAAACATCCCACACACCATGCTGAAAGGTTGGTAGCTGTTTAGTCTTAGATGTCAAGAAAAATAGTATCTAAGTTGAATGGAACTGCGTTGTTTCCATTATCGTTAGGCCTAACTTTGTTTTTATTAAATGTCTTAAAGGGAATTCTATGTGGCCACAAGAACAATTTTCAGTGTCTCATACTGATCAAGGTTTTGCAGTATTATGGTACTGCACTGGGGACTGTGATTTGAAACCCTGCCTAGCCATCAAGATTCGTGTTTTGTAGTGTTTCTTTAAATCAGGGAAAGCAAATTTTAGTTCTTATGAAAAGGACAAGGTAAATTTTCTTCTCCAGTGCAAGTAGTAGCTCAGTTTCTAATGATATTGCTGTTGGTGTGCTGTTAGGCTCTAATGATCCTTCCCTTCAAAGACTTGTCGATTTCAGTAAACATTCACTGTCTGTAAAATAAGATGTAACAACGAGTGCTGTAAATGTAGTCGATATTTAGTGGACACAGTAAACAATTACCTACATAACAATGTGATAAACATAATTGCAAAAATATCCAAATACTGTTGCACAGTCACAGCAGATATGATTGCCAGAAGTACAGAAAATATCAGTGGTGTTACATTCTTCTTATCATTTTGGTTCAGGCAAAGTAACAATTATTGATGTATGTTTGGGAGGACTGATATTAAAAGGACAGTTTTTGCAATGTGGTAAGTATGTATATGTGTCAAAGAGTAAAACAATAAGTATATAGGCCTACATTGGTTTTTTTTTTTTTTTTTCTTCTTCAGTGTAACAGTTTGAGAAGTATTGTACAAATCTGTTCTTCACAACATACAAGAGCAATCTCCATATAAGGGAAGGAAAACAAAGAAACTACACGCACACATTAAATCTTGTCATGAGCACACTGGTGCATATGTGATAAAGATTTTCAATTAGTTCACAATAGATTCAGCCAATATATAGTGTCTCAGCTGGCTTCTTCCTCTTGTTAATGATTGTATCTTGAAGACAGTTTCATTTGGTTGCCTTAGGGTAGCTTTCGTGTGCACGATTAGTTCCTTTTGGTTGTCTGCCCTTCCAAGGTTGCCAATGGGGGGGGGGGGGGGGGGGGGGGAAGTTCCACATTTTGCTGCCACGTGCAAATCTGGATCTTTGAATGCAAGAGAGACATATACTTATAAATGTTTCCAAACATAATGGATTAGGGACAGGATGTGGACAGAAAAGGTAAAATAAGTGCTGCATCCATAAAACAATGTGATCAGCAGTTGCTTGCAGGAGTTCCAGTTGAATCTAAGCAACATGTTCCTGTGTATATTGGCTTTCAGACCAGGTGGTGATTGAATGTGCTGTGGGTAAATGCATTCTTTTAGATATCCCCAGAGCCAGAAATCACATGGCGTCAGATGAGGTGATCTTGCAGTGCATGCATCTGGGAAACCTTTGGAGACAAAACGTTCACGGAAGGTTTGCATTAAGTAGATCTTTCATTAGGCAAGGGACACAGTGTTGCGTGCCCCATCTTGCATGAAAACTGTGGTTTCCACAGTTTTGCTCTACAAAGCAGGAATCACATTCTGTACAAATAGGTCTCAGTGACATGCAGATGTCACTGTACACCTGACAGGTCCCCCTGGGTGTATTCTTTTCAAAGAAGAATAGACCGTTCTCATGAATCCCCACCACGTAGTCACATACAGTGAGTGTAATGGCTCTTCATACGCAACATGCGATTTAACAGTACCACAAATTCGGCAGTTCTGTGTACTCCCCGCACCTTGTAGTGTAAAGGGTGCCCCATCCCTCGACAGGATACTGACTGGCCACATCATCAATTTTGATCCGTGCCAGAAACTAAGAGAAAATTTAGAATGTTGCTGCAGATCATGGGGTTTCAGTTGCTGCAGCTTCTGGATTTTGTACAGGTTAAATAGACCACAAAACTTTCCGTACTGTTGATCAGTGGATGAACAGTCCTCATGACACTGCACAAGCACTAGCACATCAGGGTACGTGTTGTATGGTCAGTTACAGCAATAGCAACCTAGTCAACTTCCACCGCGATAGCACACCTCCCTGTTCCAGATGCCACACCAAACTCAGCCATGTTTTTGAATTTCATTATTATCTTTAAATCATTTAATGACATCTGGTGTCTCCTTGGACATTTCAGTTGGTGATACTCTCACTGCAGCATTGTAATTGCTGCCATTCACATAAAACAGTTTCACACCACACGGTCTCTCTTCTCAAAAGTCATACCGTTCACTCATGTTATGGCTTGTCAAATGACAATGTGGATATCATACCTTTATACAGTGTACAGCACCAGATTTGCATCTGGTGGCAAACATTGAAACAAATTTTTTTCCAGTGTAGGTTCTGTATAAAATGCATTAAC
The DNA here is from genome assembly GCF_023898315.1 of Schistocerca nitens. Classification (NCBI taxonomy): domain Eukaryota; kingdom Metazoa; phylum Arthropoda; class Insecta; order Orthoptera; family Acrididae; genus Schistocerca; species Schistocerca nitens. The sequence continues at coordinate 435,778,831 of NC_064617.1, forward strand.
ATATCTACCAAGTTTTGCTGCCTTACAATAAATAAAGCCCCAACTGGACCTCCATAAGTAGCTACACTTTAATTATAAGTACCCTGTTCATCTGGTTGGTAGGTTCAGTTGGTTCGGAGTTATACATGCAGATGACATTTGCTTCATAGCTTGAGATAGGGTGTAGAGTAGTACTGTGGATTATAAGTAGAATGTCAGAAGGTCACAGTATGACTAAAGTTATGTATAAAGAAAGACAGTGTTAAACATAATTATTTTCTTCTTTTAGATTGACAGTGCATCAGTTAAGGCGTGTTGGAAACAAAACAACTGACTACTTGTTTTCGGTACTGAATGTCAAAGCTTTCAGTGTTGCTAGTAGTTTGTTTCTTATTGTGCACCATTTCTTTCAGTATATTACACAACCTGAGATAGTGGTTACTTGAAGTTGTGGGAGCAAAGTTTAAATTGCACAGCTAGCAAAGAACTACAAAACACACTTGCATCTTGAGTTATTTGTGAGGCTTGAACATGAGAGATTTACTTAAATTTTTACCACCAATGCTATTGTGTTTTACAGTTCTGCAGCAGCTGTCACATATTGCTGACCATTTTGTTTCCAGATGCATTATGGTTGGGATACATGAGATTAGCTAAATTTATCATAAGAAACATTATATCTGATATTCTCATACTGGGTACTTAAAACCAGCTGATGAGACACCTTCTGTTCCCATTCCATCTTGCACGACGTGCTTCCAACATTTCCTGAGCTCTGGTTCACACTGAGGTGATACAGTATGTGATTCATTACGTAATGCGACTTATGATACAACACAGAAGCAACCCATGTTGGCAGAGTGCCTAGGGATACACTTAAGTGACTTAACTGGTGCACATCAGGATGACAGCGATATGATATAGCCACGTACCTCTATCGTGTCACCCTGTGCAATATGCAATGCTGGTTCCTCCACACCAAGTCGTCGTACAGTACACAAGAAAAATTTCATCTCATTCAGTGTGCTTAAAAAAAAAAATTGTTTTGTGTAGTGAAGCAGAGGTACTTCTGTCTCTGTAGTTAATTTCTCATGAAAACTTTTCCTTTTTGAGTAAAAAATTAGTAATCATTGTTCTGGGATTTATGCATGTTCTCCATTATGCAATCTTTCTCATAATCTGATATCACAGCTTGATAATTAACTGATTTCTTATGGTTATTATACATAGTTATCACGAGCCTTCACAAAGTAGTAAACCACTGGTCATATTTTGAAAAGTCTGCAGTGAAAATGCAGTTGCAGGCTAGTTTGTTTGGTGAGTTTTAGGTAATAGGATGCTACGTACAAAATTAACTAACCTAACGAAACTGTAAATCAAACACTTACGAAAATGCACCAGGAGTCATCAGCTGATGATGGTCCCCATTTATTTATTTATTTATTTTCTTCCTGAGCTCAGGTAACCTTGTGACAGTTGTAAGAGAGAACAGACAGCCAAGTTCCTGGCTTCTATTTTTTCACATACTTTGTCTACTCCTCACTGCTACATTGTCAAGGTTGACTGCTCTCTCTTCAAATCCGGCAATGTTTCTCCTTAATACTCCTCAACCTGAATTATATACTACTTTGTGAAACTGAACATTTATAAAAATACTGATCTAGTTTTACTAATTTGTTGTCATTGTCATATATGCACCACATTGAATGAAGTACCATAATAGATTGTCTTACAAAAGTTTAACTTTTCATATGGCATTTTTAACATCATTCACACTTCTGCCAACTTAGCTTATTGCTGTGAATACCCCTCAGCAGGAGAAATAGCAAATTGAAAATTTGTGTCTTGCTTTCAGAGTAACTGATACTAGTTGTTCCAAAAAGCTGGAAAGTCTGGACCCATTCTGTAGAATTTGTGGAATTATTCATGTTGAGAGACTCCGCAAGAAAGCACAGCCGAACAATGTTTTAATATTTATAGCACTGTACTAGTGCACCCAGTATGTCCTTTATTTTTACAGTTTTGAGATCTGAATAATAAGTAACAATAATGTCCTCTGAAGAAGAGCTCATGATTGCAATTGTAGCTGAAATAGAAATGTGATTCATACTATCGTGTTGCTTATGGTATGGTGAGTCGCATTGTCATATCGTATCTTTCCAGTGAGAAAATGAGTCACAATCATAAGTGTTGCATTGTACGACCTTTATTGCAATGTGTCATATCTAATATTGTATCATCTCGATGTGATCTGTGTCTTACAAAATACAGTAGTAACAACTTGGCGACTATTCTTAACTTCTATCAAGAGTTCCCCAAGGCACTTTCTTTATACATTCATAAAATACTGCTCCACACTATTAATTAATCCTGTCATATTTAGCAATTAGAGATGCATTTATTAGTGGAAACTCTTGTGAACTGGACCAATTTAAGGCCCAAGAGACACAGGTGAGCACTTTGAGCCCGAGCAAATGGGGGTGCCAGAGGCATCTGTGGAACAAAACTTATATATAAGGTGTATCGTAATTTGTCGCACAGACAACCCATTTCCACACTTTCAAAATTTGAATTTATTTTTGACAACCGTACTAATAGCCCAAGAGATGGCAACTAATGAGGAAGGAAGGAAAGAAGGGAAGCACCAAATGATATGTCGCTTGTGGAGAAAAATGGATGGGGGGTTACCAACTGATATGTCACATGTGTGGAAAAAGGTTTTCGAACCAGCCCTGCTTATACACTCCTGGAAATTGAAATAAGAACACCGTGAATTCATTGTCCCAGGAAGCGGAAACTTTATTGACACATTCCTGGGGTCAGATACATCACATGATCACACTGACAGAACCACAGGCACATAGACACAGGCAACAGAGCATGCACAATGTCGGCACTAGTACAGTGTATATCCACCTTTCGCAGCAATGCAGGCTGCTATTCTCCCATGGAGACGATCGTAGAGATGCTGGATGTAGTCCTGTGGAACGGCTTGCCATGCCATTTCCACCTGGCGCCTCAGTTGGACCAGCGTTCGTGCTGGACGTGCAGACCGCGTGAGACGACGCTTCATCCAGTCGCAAACATGCTCAATGGGGGACAGATCCGGAGATCTTGCTGGCCAGGGTAGTTGACTTACACCTTCTAGAGCACGTTGGGTGGCACGGGATACATGCGGACGTGCATTGTCCTGTTGGAACAGCAAGTTCCCTTGCCGGTCTAGGAATGGTAGAACGATGGGTTCGATGACGGTTTGGATGTACCGTGCACTATTCAGTGTCCCCTCGACGATCACCAGTGGTGTACGGCCAGTGTAGGAGATCGCTCCCCACACCATGATGCTGGGTGTTGGCCCTGTGTGCCTCGGTCGTATGCAGTCCTGATTGTGGCGCTCACCTGCACGGCGCCAAACACGCATACGACCATCATTGGCACCAAGGCAGAAGCGACTCTCATCGCTGAAGACGACACGTCTCCATTCGTCCCTCCATTCACGCCTGTCGTGACACCACTGGAGGCGGGCTGCACGATGTTGGGGCGTGAGCGGAAGACGGCCTAACGGTGTGCGGGACCGTAGCCCAGCTTCATGGAGACGGTTGCGAATGGTCCTCGCCGATACCCCAGGAGCAACAGTGTCCCTAATTTGCTGGGAAGTGGCGGTGCGGTCCCCTACGGCACTGCGTAGGATCCTACGGTCTTGGCGTGCATCCGTGCGTCGCTGCGGTCCGGTCCCAGGTCGACGGGCACGTGCACCTTCCGCCGACCACTGGCGACAACATCGATGTACTGTGGAGACCTCACGCCCTACGTGTTGAGCAATTCTGCGGTACGTCCACCCGGCCTCCCGCATGCCCACTATACGCCCTCGCTCAAAGTCCGTCAACTGCACATACGGTTCACGTCCACGCTGTCGCGGCATGCTACCAGTGTTAAAGACTGCGATGGAGCTCCGTATGCCACAGCAAACTTGCTGACACTGACGGCGGCGGTGCACAAATGCTGCGCAGCTAGCGCCATTCGACGGCCAACACCGCGGTTCCTGGTGTGTCCGCTGTGCCGTGCGTGTGATCATTGCTTGTACAGCCCTCTCGCAGTGTCCGGAGCAAGTATGGTGGGTCTGACACACCGGTGTCAATGTGTTCTTTTTTCCATTTCCAGGAGTGTATATTTATATCTTGTAGAAATCTTGGTTAATGTACTTACGTTATCCCGAAGCATTGTTTTCATTCTGGTGTTGGAAAGAGATAATACGTATACACAGGAAACGTAGTGCCAGTATTTCAGATAGTTAACTGTTGGTCATTCTGCATTTAGCCCTATCAGATATGTCTCACTATGAATAAGCTGGACGAAGTGTTACTGGAAACTAGTGTTTTATTTTCTATTTTTGAAAATTGCTGTTGTAGCTATTGGGCATGTGTGAGCAGACCGAAAAAGTCTCATTTCAAATGTAATTATGTTGTTATTCAGGGTCAACCAGAGCTCCATTGACCATCTTTCAGAGGTTATTCAGGTCTACCTTCTGAGTATTTTATTGTAAGACTTCTACAGTCTCCGTTGGCTCTTTACACAGTAATAATGTACGTGATTATTCAGGATGTTACCACAATCACCCTGATTTCTGTGGAGCAACGTTAAGGACAGTGAAGAAGCCTGTGATATGCAATATCCAAAAAGTACAACACAGGGCACTGCAACAATCCTCATACGAAGCATATACACTTTTATTACAGTGCGTACAATCTAGTCTGTTAGTTTACTCTACGGCAGGTAACAAATGCATAACTGTTCCCTTACGAGAGTGTATTGTTAAAAATGTCATTCACCATGATCACAGCAGTGTACAGTGACACACTATTTACTGTATTATGTGCTCAAGAATTCCAGGAGTTTGGCGTACTACGTCTGTGGTTGCAAATAATCCTAACAACCAGATCTGTGATAGTATCGACCAGATTCTCATAAACATGCCCCAGAAGTAGTCCATTGGCATCATGTCAGGTGACCAAGCCGACCTTCACACAGGACCACCACAACAAATTCATTGTCATCCAAAATGTACTTCAGTGTGGTTCATAACATTGAGCGCAAAGTGTGCTGGTGCTCTATCATGTTGAAATCACGTGAGCTGATGAATTCTGAGCGGTGCACCTAGGAATTGAGGGCGAACATGTTGAAGAAATGTTTGGTACATAACTCTCTTCATTGTGTCGGGAAGTAGTTAAGGTCCAGTCACAAAATTGTTGACAGTAAAGGCCTATATCATAAAAGTTATATAATGGACTCCCCCCCCCCCTTTTGCGTTTTTCTTAGTTTATATAAGATATATGTACACAATAGGCATCAAAATACTCATCCGAGAGTTGCCCATTATTTGGTACACAATTCCTGAATTTTCCATGCATTTTAGTTTTTTTAACAGAAACTGCATTAAATATGGCAAATTAATTTCAATACTGTGTGAAAAATAAACATTTGGATGTGCTACAGGTCAACCTGTTAACACAACGAAGGTATCACCTCTCAACCTAACATAGACCTTGGGCTGTGTTACAGATCTGTGTGTCATTGCGAGCAAGATTTCTGGGGGTTCCAATACAACACTTTAGCCAGCTCATACATTCATAGCAAACATCTTTTGATAGCATTGAAACACCAATGCTTGTGGATTTTAGTCGTCCCATACATGGCTATTCATACTATGAGACATACCCTCTCTTGTAAACATGGCCTCGTTTGTGAATAACATGGAAGCAGGGAAATTGGGGTTTTCTGTGCATTCCAGTAAGAACCAATTTGCAAACGCCACCCAAAATGGGAAGTTCACTGGCTGCAAGGATGGGATCTTCTCTGGTTTGTAGCAAAGTGGAAGGTCTAAACCAGAGGCTCAGGTGACTCTGTGATGGTATCAGATGCAAATTTCTTGACCTCTGCTCTTGGACAGTAAATAGAAGGCTTTCCCTTAATAGGTCAGGCATGCACTACACACAGGAAGTATCTTCTAGGGTAGCTGACTTCTTGTGGCAAGCATGTGGGCATTTTTTAGGTTAGAGGGACCCTTCTTGGAATCAGCGATGAGTTGTCTGCCAAAATCGAAGAGACATCAGCCACATAGTTCTCGGAAAATGCCCGTCCTTGCGGATCAGGTATAGGAAAGTTTAATATGATAGTAAACTGCAGGAGTGTCAAAGGACAGGTCAGTGGGTTAGTATCGTGTATTGAAGGTTATAATGCCCAGACAGCATTAGGAACAGAAAGTTAATTTAAAATGGAAGTGAATAGCAATGAAATCCTAAGTTCAGATTGGAATATTTGTCATAAGGATAGGTTAGTCATCAGTGATAACAGCGTAATTATTGCATTAACGAATTTGATAATATTTAGTGAGGCTATCGTGGATTCCAAATGTGAATTAATCTGGATGAAGTTAACTGTCAAAGGTTGGTCAAAAATGGTAATCAGATGCTTTTATAGACCTCCTGGGTCAGGATCTGTAGTGGTAGAGCTCTTCATAGGGAATATGCAGAATATTAATAACTTTTCTGATCATGCCATTGTAATAGCAGGTGACTTCAACTTCAGGTATAGATTGGAAGAGTCATGCTTTCAAAACTGGTGCCAGGGACAGGTTTTTGGGTGATATTATTTTGAATGTCCTTCTCGAAAATTACTTCACGCAAATACTTGGAGAACCAACTCGTGAAGGTACTGTCTTGGACCTCCTAGCAACTGACAGACCTGAACTTATCAAGTCAGTTAACATAGAGGAAGGAATCAGGGATCATCTGTGATAGCAACTTTAAGCGTTTTACAAGGAATGTTAAGAAAGGTAGGAAGATGTGATGTTTTTGTTTAGCGGGAGTGGCAGGACAAAAATTTCAGAGATTCTGAGTAGTCGGCATAAAATATTCAACACTGAGGACATGTAGAGCACAAATGTAATAAAATTGAAAAGCATCATTCAGTACGCCTTAGACAGGTATGGTTCAAGCAAGATCTTAGGGTTTGGGTCCGAGCAAGGTCTTAGGGTTTGGGGAAGGCCCACCATGGTTTAATAGACATGTTAGAAAACTGCTGTATGAAGAAAGAGGACTTGATCACAGATTCAAGAGAAGTCAAAACCTAGCTGATGAACAAAAGCTGGGTGAAGTGAAAATGAGCAGGAGGAGAGCAGTGAGAGAAGTAATCAATGACTTTGAAAGTACAATTTTCAACTGATACAATTAAAAACCCTAAGAGGTTTCGGTCTTACATAAAATCTGTAAGTGGTTCGAAATCCTCTGTTCATTCACTCAGTGACGAAACTGGTACAGAAATGGAAGATTACAGGAGAAGGCCGAACTGCTGAATTCAGTCTTCCACTGCAGATCATCATGATATTGTCCTGCCTTATAATCATCATACGAAAGTCAAAATGGTAGATACTGAGAACTGTTTTCACAGTGGAAAAGCAACTACAATCAGTAGTGGAAAGGCATTAGGTCCACACATGATAACTATAAGTTTCTACAAAGATTACGCAAAATAACTTGCTCTCCTTACAGCAGCAGTTTATTGTAGATCACTGGATATGTACGTAGCAACTGGAAAAAAAAGTACAGGTCATTTACATCTCAAAGAGGGGTTGTAGGACGGATGGACACAATTATACACCTTTATCATCGAAATCTATATGTTGTAGAGTTATGGAACAAATCTTATGCTCAAGAATTAAGACTTTTTTTTTTTTTTTGAAAACTAAGATCTCTTCTATAAAAATGAGCATGGATTCTGCAAACAGAGATCTTACTAAAGTCAGCTTGCTTTGTTCCTTCGTGATATTTGTAGCACTGTAGACAATGGTGCTGAGGTTGATGCCGTGTTCCTAGACTTCAGGAAGGCACTTGATACCATCCCACACAATCATTTAGTATTGGACCAGAGTCGTGACTTGTTTCATGATTTCCTTGCAAATAGAACTCAATATGTCACTCTTACTGGAATGGAATAGGCAGATGTAAAGGTAATTTCAGGAGTATACTGAGGAGGTGTGATAGAACCATTACTGTTTGTAATGTATTTAAATGATCTAGTAGAAATGTTGGAATTCCTTAAGACTGCTCACAGATGATGCAGTAGTCTATAAGAAAGTAGAAACACCAGAAGACAATATCAGTTTGCAAAATGACCTACAAAGGATTAATGAATGGTGCAGTCTTGGCAGTTGACCCTGAACGTAAATAAATATAACATATATACACACATATGTAGGAAAAGAAATCCACTACTGCACAACAATGCTATTGCAGACAAATTGTTGGAAACAGCATCTGCCCTAAAACCTCATGGAGTAACTATCCAGAATGACCTGAAGTCGAATGACCACATAAAACAAATAGTAGGAAAAGCAGGTGTGAAGCTGATATTCATAGGAAGAATCTTAAGGAAATATAACTCATTCTTGAAGGAAGTGGCTTATGAGGTCTTGTTCAATCAATTCTTGAGTACTTTCCATCCGTCTGGGATCCGTACTGAGTAGGACTAATATGGGGGAGACGGGGAGGGGGTGTGGGTGGGGGGGGGGGGGAGACAGACAGAGAAGAGAAAAGATGCAATAAAAAGTGGCACGTTTAATCACACGATTGTTTACTCATTGCGAGAACATTACAGAGATGGTCAGCAAACTCCAGTAGCAGACATTACAAGAGAGGTGTTATGCATCACGGAGAGATTTACTATTGAAATGTCTAGAGAACGCATTTTGGGAAGGGTCAGATCGGAGCATTCTATACTAGTCCTGTCGAGAGTCTTCACGAGAGTCTTCATCAAGCCGATGAATTGCCACTAACCTACCGGTGCAATATACTGCTTTGTCGGTATGCCTGTCGGCTATTATCAATGCCCGACCACCCGTCTTATCATTCCTTTTGTGACGACTCTCTCTCGACCGTCAATACGGGTTGTATGTATCTGCCCTGCTACCCCCTGGAGTTCACTTTCGTCGCCTCCTTCAGCAACTTGATTTTCCGCTCCCTGTAACCTTTAGAGTGGGCGAGAGCCAAACGCCACCTTGGCTCCAGGCTGAGGTTCGTGTTCACCTTGACCTCAGCTCGCTACCAAAGGAGGTTACCCCAGCTTCGGTATACCGCTCGCGGTTTGTCAAACTTCGTTCGCAGTTCATTAATACGATCTTCATTTATACAGATGGCTCTAAGACCAATGACTGTGTCGGGTGTTCTTTTATTGTCGGGGCACACAGTTTCAAATACTGGCTCCATGGCCATTGTTCGGTCTTCACAGCTGAGCTATTGGCCCTCTATCAGGCTGTTCTTTACATCCGCCGCCACCGACATTCTGCTTAAGTCATCTGCTCTGATTCCCTGAGCACTATCCAGAGCCTCAGTGATCCGTATCCAGTTGACTCTTTCGTACACCGGATCCAACGCTCTCTTCAGCAGCTGGTGGACGACAGTTCTCTGGTTACCTTTCTGTGGGTTCCTGGCCATGTTGGTATCCCTGCAGATGCCGCGGCCAAGGCTGCGGTCCTCCAGCCTCGGACACCTTCTTGTTTTGTGCCTTCATCTGATTTTAGCAGGGTCATTTGTCAGCGCATTTTATCGCTGTGGCATGCCGATTGGTCTACACTTACTGAAAACAAGCTTCGGGCCTTGAAACCTCTCCCCATGGCTTGGACGACCTCTTCACGCCCTTCTCGGTGGGAGGAGGTCGCTTCGGCCCGGTTACGGAATGGACACTGCCGGTTCAGCCACCGCCCCATCTGCTGACGGCTGCGCCGGTGCCATTCTATCCATGTGGGCAATTGCTGACGGTACGCCACATTTTAACGTCCTGTCCAAATTTTAATACACTGCGTATTGATCTTGGCCTGCCATGTACTCTGGATGAAATTTTAGCGGATGATCAGCCTGCTCACGTTCTTCGTTTTATCCACTTGACAAACCTGTCCAAGGACATTTGATTATGCTGTTTTCTTTTAATCCCTTGCCTGTTAATGTGCCATTTATAGTGTTATCCTTTTTAGTTTCTGTTTTAACATTGTGCCTTGCAGTGCATTCATAATTTAGTCCGGGCGCTAATGACCACTGTAGTTGTGTGCCCTAAAACCACAAAAAAAAAAAGAAGGGTCAGACAACATATTACTTCCTCCCACACATATCTCGTGAAATGGCCATGACAAGAAAATTCAATAAATTAGAGCTAATACAGAGTCTTGCTAACAGTCATTCTTCCCACATGCCATTTGTGAGTGGAACAAGGAAGGGGGGATCAGTTTGTGGTACTAGAAATACCGTCTGCCACACACTGTTAGACTGTATGATGTATATGTGGATGATACAGATGCAGACTTTCAATACAGTTTATCGGCTTTTATTCAGAGCTCGTGCAACATGCTGGCTACTAGAGGCAGGAGTCACACCAGTTGCGTGTAACACATTCTCTTCTATGTTAGGTGTTGTGTTCTAGCTTACCTCACATAGCCAGCAACTTACATTCTAAAGTGGAAAGTTCCAGTTTCTCATAGGCACCTACATACATATGCAAAAGTAGTGTGATGTGGTTGCTGTCAATGCAGGGATAGTTCAGTGTATTGTTGGTGTGCTGCTTTTCCATTGTTTACAGTGAACCCATGCAAGAGCTGCATTTCGGACAACTCTTCATCAGTAAGCCTGTCCATAATATTGCTCTGTATAACTGTTAATGCACAACTAACACCACCAGAAGACAAAATCCCCAACAGAACTGAGCAGTAATGGATGCAAACTTGTGGTCAAATAGAAGCACTACATCAGGTACAGTGAGTGAATGTAAACTTGACACATAGTGCATACCGTCGGCATTTGCAATGTTATGCGCTGTTTTCAGTGCAATACAGGTTCAAAGCTAACTGGAGCAAGAAGCCAAACAAAATGTAATAACTATGTAAGAGACCACCAGTCACCATTTGTTCCTTATACCAAAACACTTAGTAGATGACCCTGAATAAGCTCTGAAAGTTTGTCAGTGGGGTTCTGGTACATTCTGTATGTACACTTAGTGACCTGCAATGAGAGTAAAATAATTTTCACAGTGTGCTCACTAAATTGTAATTACCTCTCTCAATTGCAGAGCTGATACAGACATTTGGTTTAGAATCAATATTAATATATACTGGCCTGCTGCTGAAGAAGAGGATCATTATTTACCATCACAGCTTGGAAGCACTGTTAAAGGTAAGTCAAAATCAGCGGGTGTTCTGTGAGGTTAAAGTCCACTTACAGTGTCAGCAGCTCTTGCATTGCATGCTACTGTTGGTAATTTGTTTCCGTTGGTCATAGCGAACCAGGTGATACTATGGAGTAGACCAGGAATCTCTGAATCTAATGACTTATTTAGATAGAAGATATGAACTGATTACTTTTGAAACTATCATATAATATAATTGGATATAAAAAATCTACTCACCAAGCCATGATTACTTTTGTTTTTGACATGTGTTGCATGAGACTGTCGATTTTTGATGTGGCTATTATGGTTATAGAGTTGATAACTGGTTTTCACATGTATTGCGTGTTCCTCGGGATATTATTTCATATTCCAATGTTATTGCTTGGTTCTGGGTTGGCAATGCCGGCAAATGTGACCGGAGGAAAAGTGGCTGTGGAAATGGACTGTAGCATAGCCCAATGAGGTTTCAGAAAATATTGTGGAGGTTCTTTTGAAATGTCCAAACTTCCAAGATTGTGGTTATGCATGAACTAAGAGTGCAGTTCAAATTTTATGGAATATTCTATTTTATATGACAACCTTCTGCAAAGTATATTCCATTATGCTGCCATGTTATTTCATACTCTGCCCATTATGATGATGATGATCTTTGTTCAACACTACTTTCTCATTGGTTCATCCGTCTTGTCTAATTGTTCATCTCATAATTCATTGTGTTTACTTCCTATCATTCACCACATAAACAGTTGCCAACAGCAGCATATAATGTGAAAATTGCCAACACTATTAGTGCATTTCTACCTTATGTGAAGTAGTTAATCTGGAAGTCAATAGTAAGGAGTAAATTTCTAACATAAACAGTAGCAACTTATTTTAAGCAATTGTTTCACAGCCCCCCCCCCCCTCAAAAAAAAAACCACACTCTTGGAATCACTTTGAAACTCAACCTGTTAACCTGTGAAGTTCTGAAATGGATGATTTGATATTTGATTAAAAATAGGGAGAGAATTTCTTTCATTAAAGACTCCTTAGACTCGTGCAGTTGGCTTATGCTCATTGCAAGTGTCATTATATCATCTTAGATTTTCCATTCTTTAATTTATAATTTATAAACACACTGTATTGCCACAGCTATTTTACGATGCACATGTTCCCACTGAGATGCCATATACTAAATGGTTTCAGCATTATGGGGGCCCCTCACATTACAGGCATGATGTGAGTCCCCATCTGAACGCAATTTACTGCCAACATTGGATTGGGCAGGGTGGTCTGGTGCATTGGCCAGTGAGATTGCCAGACCTCACTTGGACTTGACTAATTTGTCTGGGGATATGTCAAGACCCTGGTGTACAAAACCCCTATTAACAGTGCCAAGGAACTTGTTGCTCACACCGTGGCAGCTGCTAGGTGAGTCTGGGACATGCCCGGTATTTTCTAGAACATCAGATCTTCCACCCACTGGTGATGTGAGGCCTACATAAAGATCTGTACTTGTAACTTTGAATACCTTCTTCGATGGCAACCACAGTTTGTTTTGGTTCTTATTGCTTGGTCTCTACTGTACTAAGCATAATAAATAAGTTTTCTCACCCTGTCAATGTCCTTCCTTTCTTGTGTTTTGTGTGGTCAGTTCCACACCAGGAAAGTGTTTCTGACCATGCATTGCTATGTGATTTTTCCCATCATCCAAGTGTGCTCTCTCTCTCTCTCTCTCTCTCTCTCTCTCTCTCTCTCTCTCTCTCTCTGCGTGTACGTGTGTGCGTGTGCTTAACTGCTGTGTGCTGTGCAGAAACACCTTGTGTATATGATTTTTCTTTTTGTGCTGCAGTGGATCCGTACTTTCCCTGCTATGATGTGGCATCGAAAATCAAATGATATACTCCATCCATGGGTTGATAACACCCCTGAAGAAATTCTTGATCTGAAGGTAAATGCTTTAACTACTGTGATCACTTATGGAAACTGAATTTTAATAGTAAAACTTTTCTAGAACAGGAGTTATACTAAATCTCTTGAAGTGAACAGAACTTAGTATTTGTTTGATACGATAATGGAAAATCTTGGGTCTGAACAATAGTTTTAAATATAAGTGATAGTTAAGACAACCACTACCAATAAAAATAAGATAGATTACCAATGGTTTGCGTTGTGTTTATGTTTCTATAGTGTTTGTATATTACATTACAACCTACAGCTGATATTGCAACATATTTGCAGTTTGGAAATCCATTTTGTAGAAGGTAGACCCTACAAGCTGGGGGCAGAGGGAGTGTAATATCCGATTGAGTTTCAGGGGTAGATGTACAGATTTTTTATGTTTCAATGTTTCACTGTGTTTATGTATCACACATATTTGAATCATTTAAAGGTAGCGTTGCGGACAAAAATTTTCCTGGCTCAAAATACACAATGAATGAACTGGTTGACTGGGAGGAGGTGCAGTGGTTTGCAACAGTGGGCTGAATATTGCACGTGGGATGAAATTTGCAATGCATTGGTGGCAAGTGGTGCAGGGCCCACCACTACATATGGCTGCAGGGTTTAGTTATGCAACAGTGGTTTGGTGACTGGTGGTGTATGTCCTGATGGTATAACCCCATGGGAGGTCTCTCTAACTGCAACACTCTGTCCAGTACTTATTAGTGGGAGCCCAGGAGAAATGTTCACATAGTAAAAGAGAGGTTTAATAATGTTTTATTTTGACTATAACCATAAGTTATGGGGATTTAAATTAGTTCTACCCCTTGCCACTGCAAGTGGTGACACTATGGCTAAAGGTCATTTAGGCTTGAGCTATCCCTTACCATTTGTATTTGGAACTACTCCTTATTCACTAGGAACAAAATTACTCATATAAAACCTAACAGATCCATTAAGGAAAGTTCACTTTGATTCAAACATTGACGAGTATACTGGTTCGTACAATTGTATTTTCTTGAAGTAATTGCTTCTCTAGATTGAAAATCGCTAATACACTCACCTTCACTTTACATTCATCATTCGTAGTTGAAAGTCATAGGAATAATGTTATAACTGTGTATAAAGATCTGGGGGGAGGGGCACATGCTCATTGATTGCTGTTTACTGTAGTTGCCTTTTGGCCGACACTCGGGTAAAATTTGTTGAGGCAGTTTACAAAGGCACCTTTGCAAGGGATATCTGGAAATGGAGGTTACAGTTGCTGTAGCTGTACCAAGGAATATAATTTTTTGCAGTCAGTACCGCTGTATGGGGAAGAGGTTATGTCGTGGCAACATGTGACAAAATTAATACAGAATTTCACTTCCGGAAATACAGAAATTCATGATGGAGAGAAGGGGACGCCTGTCGGCGGTCTGTCAGTCAACAGATGAGGTCAACCTGTATGCTTTTGTGCTGTGTGTGTCCCTTCACGTTTCCACTTCACTATCACATTGGAAACAGTGGACTTAGGGATGTTTAGCAGTGTGGAAATCTTGCGTACAGACGCATGACAAGTGACACCCAGTCACCTGACTGCGTTCGAAGTCCATGAGTTCCGTGGAGCACCCCATTCTGCTCTCTCATGATGTCTAACATCTACTGGGTTGCTGATATGGAGTACCTGGCAGTAGGTGGTAGCACAATGCACCTAATATGAAAAATGTACGTTTTTGGGGTGTGTCTGGACACTTTTTATTGCATAATTTATGTTCAGGGTGTATTGTGCAAAAAAGGTATGTTTGTGGATGATCTGTGGTCACACTCTTGGGGGTCTGCTTTTATCAAAGACATTATGCCAAGGTACAGATTTCAGGAGCTTCTCAGATTTCTTTGTTTTGATGAAAAATCAACCTGGGCTGAGTGTCTGGCAGCAAACAAATTCGCTCTTGTATCTGAAATTTGGGGAAAAGTTCATTGAAAACAGTACTCACACTTACCGCCCTGGAGAAAATATAACCATTGACAAGCAACTGTTACCAAGCAAAGCAAGACTCAGTTCATGTCCAACAAACCAGACAAATATGGTTTCAAATTCTGGTTGGCTGTTGATGTAACGACAAAGTATATATTTAATGCTTTCCCATACCTTGGCAAAGAGGACATGCATAGAGAGAAACAACTAGAGTATGTTGTTCTGCGTCTCATGGATCCATTTTTAAATCAAGGAAGAAATCTGACCACAGACAACTTCTTTACATCTCTTCAATGTGCTAAAAAAAAAACACAAAGAAAAGAAAACTTCATTAGTTGGTACAATGAACAAGATCCGCCGTGAAATCCCCGATGAAGTAAGGAAGCCGAGTGCTGAAATACACTCGAGCACAATACCACACCGATACATAATGTCATTCTTTTTAGTACGCTGTAAACTGAAGTAGCAATAAGCAAGGAAGGAAAGAAAAAACCTGAAACCGTAATGTTCTACAATGCAACAAAGTACAGGGTGGATGTGGTTGATCAAATGACCCGTAAATATACTACGAAGGTTGCATATAGGAGATGGCTAAGGCATGTCTTCTACAACATACCGGACATGCCAGCAATAAATGCATTCGTCATCTAGAACATAATAACAAACAAGAAAATGTAAAGGAAGAAGTTCATATTTCAACTGGAAAATGAACTCAAGGGAATGAAAGAGCAAGACCATCAGGCAAAGGAAGAGGATATGGGACTCAAATCACCTAGAAAGCGGAGGAAATGCCAAATCAGCTTCTGCAGAGGCAACAAGACCATCGAAAACTGTGCAAAGTGCCACAAAGCCTTGTGCAGAAAGCCTTGAGTGGAAAGTAATACAGAGCTGTCTGTAAAACATGAGAGAGTAAAATGGACCAAATATGCTAAATGTCTCTAGAAGGTTGTATGAATAGTTGATAAAATAAAATCTATAATTAAGAAACTTGTTAGCAGTAGCAACAATAAATTTGTGAGATACATTGTTGTTCAGAAAAATTTGTAATTATTATTTATTATTGTAAATAATTGTTGTGATTACTAGAAATAAAGTATGGATTAACAAACACTAAATAAAGTACTTGTTTAAGTCAGATACGAAAACATTTTATGTGGGGTCAAAATGATCCCATTCCACTGTTTTAGGAATGTCAGAAATTCTGCCGTTCTAGTGTTAAGGGGCAGCCAAGACTTGTCTTCTGATCTTTATAGCAGGCAATGTTTTTGGTTTGGGTGGTAATGTACGTATGTAGAGATCAAGATGGCCTCACCAAGCTCCTTGGACGGAATAATAAAATTGTTTGTTAGATAGGGCAGCTCCACTTCATCTATTGTTATCTCCACATGAATGACCTGCTACAAACTACAAGGGCTATCCACAAAGTACATTACGTTTTGGAATTAAAAATAAATAAAGTATTGGAATTTTTTTTATTATATACAGATGAAAGCCACACCTAAATACTACTTTTCTACATAGTTGCCATTTAAATTAAGGCACTTATCGTAGCGATGGACGAGCTTGGAAATTCCTTCGTCGTAAAATTTGGCCGCCTGCGCCTTCAACCACGTGGTTACCTCTTCTTGAAACTGTGCGTCGTCATCAAAACGCTGCATAGCCAACCACTTCTTCATTGCTGGGAACAAGTGGAAGTCGCTCGGTGCCAGGTCGGGACTGTACGGCGGATGAGGAAACAACTCGTACTTAAAAGATTCAAGAACTTCATGAGTGGCATTTGCCATGTGGGCCCGGGCATTGTTGTGAATCAGCAAGATCTTTGAGCCCAACTTTCCCCTGCGCTTGTTTTGTGTTGCTCTTCTGAGGTTGTGCAGAGTTTGGCAATACCTTTGAGAGTTTATTGTAGTGCCACTTTCCAGGAAATCCACAAAAATCACACCTTTTCAGTCCCAAAAGACAGTCATTACGTGGTTGAAGGCGCAAGCGGCCGACTTTTACGACGAAGGGATTTCCAAGCTCGTCCATCGCTACGATAAGTGCCTTAATTTAAATGGCAACTATGTAGAAAAGTAGTATTTAAGTGTGGCTTTCATCTGTATATAATAAAAAAAATTTCCAATGCTTTATTTATTTTTAATTCCAAAACATAATGTACTTTGTGGATAGCCCTCGTAGAATTACCGCATGGAAAGGGTAGAACATAAGGATGGGTTATTTTCAGTTCCAGCCCACCAAAAGCAAGGATTGTCAATACTATCCACTGCACTGTAAATAAGGTACTTGGCTGGTGGCAGCAGAGAGTTTACAGCTGTCAGGCACATGGACCATATCTCCACGTGCAGGTGCAAGTGGTGGGTGGCAGCTGTCATAGGAGGGGCTGGGAGGTAAGTAGAGATATCCCCACCTCTTTTGCAATGGTGGGTAGTGCATTGCAGAACGGGACACATTTGTGTTCGTAACAATGCCTTCTGCTTGTATTAATTGAGACAGGAAAATAATTTTGGTTGTGGAGAACATCAATAAAATTCAGTGGTATGACCCACAAGCAATCCACAGGTTGTACTGGGTCAAAGCACATATTATGTAAAAGTAGCACCAGCTGTTATCCACAGCCTCGTACCTTTTGTAGTACTTAAAGTTTCATCGTGAGACAGTCTAGCAGTTAAATGTGGGTAATCACACTTAGTATCTAGTTGAAAGGTTAATTACAGGGGAGAAGCTATCATTGGACTTGTTTCGTGTGTAGATGTGTTCAGGTGTGAGGTCAATGTGTCGTAAAGCTAAGGATTGTTGAAACAGTTTAGAGGTTTAGTACAAAAAGTAAGGACATAAGAACAGCTAGGTAGGTGACATAACATTTAGGATTGCAATTGCAGTTCAAGGAGAATTCACAAATAACAGCAACACAACGGTATCCTTAGTAAGGTATAATCAGTTCTAGACTGGCGGTATATATACATGGGTTTGAATTATTGCCCTTCTAAGGATTGAACAGGAAGCACCACAGCAAAGTTTCTGAGTGTTCGTTGCGTATATAATATTATCATTGAGCTGACTCCAGTATTATCAGTAACGCTTCACACAAGGAATACCCTGCTCATGGAAATTGCACTTCAATGGGAATCATTAACATATCATAATGTCGTAGCCTTATACTTGAACACTAAAGTCAGGGCAAGGAAGTGAAATGCTTTGAAACTGCCAGTAGTCTCTCAGGAAGGAGGTAGCCCGTGCTCTCACTTCCTCTGTGTATACAATACCTACTTTCACTTGTGTAAAGGCTGGAAAAAAAAAAAAACTATGCTTGATTGTAAGCAGTTCATGTGCCACAAGTGGCGCAGTGCAGCATAGCAGGACAAGACATTTGATGGAGTCATGGAACCCAGTTTTTGAGAAGAGGACAGAAAGCTGATCCAAGAGGTCACAGCTGTGGCAGCTCAATATAAACATTTATATAGAAAAACGTAGATTGCTGCTCACCTTATAGATGAAATGTTAAGTTGCAGACAGATACAATAAAGACACATATACATAAGCTTTCAGCTATAGCCTTCCTCAGAAAAGAAAGAAAAAAAAAAAACACACACACACACACACACACACACACAAAATGACTGCCAACTCTGGCCACTCAGACCAGGATGCAACTGTCATGTGGAATGAAAGCAGCAATCTGGAGGGGGCAGGGAAGGGAATGGATAGCAGTGTATGGGTGGGGGGAGAGAGGAGTGGTGTATGGTGGAGTGTGCATGGACTAGACTGTCAAAAGGCATAGCATCAGGAAGTTGGGAGGGAGGTGAGGAAAACAGATAGGAGCGGGGAAAGATGGGCAGGTGTGTTGGTAGAGGGTGGCAGACAGAGTGTCAGAGATGAGAATGAGGAGGAGGAAATAGGACAGAGGGGGTGGAGACCTAGGTGGAGACTGTGGGGACAGTATATTACTGTAGGTTGAAGCCCTGATAATTATGTGAGTGGAGAATGTGTTGGAAGGATAACTCCCATCTGCACAATTCAGAAAAGCTGGTGGTGAAGAGGAGGATCCAGATGGCTCGGGTAGTGAAGCAGCCATTGAAATGAAGCATGTTATGTTCAACTGCATCTTGTGCCACAGGGTAGTCTACTTTGCTCTTTGCCACAGTTTGGTGGTGGCCATTCATCTTGGTGGACAGCTGGTTAGTAGTCATACTAATATAATAAGCCGTGCAGTGATTGCAGCAGAGGTGGTGCATGACATGGTAGCCTTCACATGTAGTCTGGTCCCTGATGGGGTAGGATAAACCTGTAACAGGACGTATCGAATGGGTGAATTGGGCAGGTCTTTCACCTGGGTCTTCCACTGGAATATGATCCTTGTGGCAAGGGGTTGGGATTGGGAATGGCGTAGGGATGGACTAGGATGTTACGGAGGTTGGATGAGTGATGGAACACCACTTTAGGGGGGTTAGAAGGATCTCGGGTAGGATGACTCTCATTTCAGGGCACAGTGATAGGAGCTATAAAAAAGTCATTGATATTGGACCAATACATTTCAAGATATAAAGTTTTAAAGTGATCAGTTTCTAGTGAAGATGCGGAAAACTCGGATCATCTTCTGTTTTGCTTGGCAGAGAGTGTTGCTGAGAAACTGCAGGTATTTTGCTACACTGTTAGTCTTTTGAAACATCTGATACATCAATTGTGTAGGGTAATTAATGCCCTTTGACATTGTGTTTTTGTAGCACGTGTAATTTGTAGATTAGGAGATCAAATTACAGTGACCTAGTCATAGATTAGATTAGATTAATACTTAATTCAGCCAATGAGTAGAAGGAGTTGTCATCTAGAAATTCTTTTAATTTATTTTTAAATGTTAGTTGGCTATCGGTCAGCCTTTTGATGCTGTTTGGTAGGTGACCAAAGACTTTTGTGGCAGCATAATTTACCCCTTTCTGTGCCAAAGTCAGATTTAACTCTGCATAGTGAAGATCATCCTTTCTCCTGGTGTTATAGATATGTACACTGCTATTACTTTTGAACTGGGTTGGATTATTAACAACAAATTTCGTAAGTGAATATATATACCGTGAGGTTACTGTGAGGATCCCTAGATCCTTAAATAGATGTCTGCAGGATGACTGTGGGCGGGCTCCAGCAATTATTCTGATTACATGTTTTTGAGCAATGAATAATTTTCTATTCAACGATGAATTACCCCAGAATATGATGCCATACGATAGCAGTGGATGAAAGTAGGCTTAGTAAGCTAATGTACTGAGATTCTTATCACCAAAGTTTGCAATAACCCTAATAGCATACGTAGCTGAACTCAGACGTTTCAGCAGACCATCAATGTGTTGCTTCCAGTTTAACCTCTCATCAATGGACACACCTAAAAATTTTGAAAATTCTATCTTAGCTACAGACTTCTGTTCAAAGTCTATATTTATTACTGGAGTTGTGCCATTTACTGTACGGAACTGTATATACTGTGTTTTATCAAAATTTAAAGAGAGTCCGTTTGCTGAGAACCACTTAATTTTGTGAAAAACATCAATTACAATTACATCACTTAGTTCTTGGTTTTTGGATGTTATTACTATACTTCTATCATCAGCAAAAAGAACTAACTTTGCATCTTCATCAATGTGGAATGGTAAGTCATTAATGTATATCAAGACCGAACCCTGTGGGACCCCGTACTTGATAGCCCCCCAGTTTAAGGGGGGCCAGTTTCTGTTCCGCACATCCTTGAGTGTTTCTAAGAAACTGCAAGTATCTGCTGCGGTGTTCTCCTTTTGTAGCATCTGATATGTCAGTTCATTAGGATAATTCATGCGCTGCATATTATAAATGTTTGTGTCATTTGCCTTGTGTACACTAGTAAATCAAATTGTATGTGTTTGGTTGACTTGTAAGCAGAAGGGAACCAGGAGCAGGGAAAGCTGTAGTGCTTTGTGACAGCAGTTAATGATTGCATTGGCAGGAATGTTGAAATGTGAACAGTGTGACACTGTTCTATTGTGCATGTCTACCTATTCCCGCACCCAATAGTCAGGCCTTCCTGCTGCCGAGTATTAATGAATGCTCTTAGCTGTCTGGCTGTTCTATCTTCTGGGCATACATGTATACCTGTAGTCATCTGGGCACTCTTATCTGTTGGGCATACTTGTATGCCCATAGCTGCGAAATGGTTATTTGTGGGGTTGGGCCACCACTTGGCTGATAAGGGGGGCAATATTGCTCCTTTATTTCTGCTGCTCAGCTGAGGCTTTAATGTTATTACTTTGTACTTGACACCATACTGAATATACACTTTGCAGCAGTTTGTCTATATCAAAGGGGGAGCTCGTGGGGCAGCCGTGTACATCATCATCAGGGGTCAACAGGGCACCTTTGACCCATAAAGTCCGCTATTGTAAGCGGGTTAGACATAAGGACTGTACCTACCCCAATCAGTGTGTCTTCTGTTCACATAGTAGGATAACATTCGAGTGATAGCTTTGTGGACTCATTCAACATGACCATTGACCATTAGCATAGAGTGGAGAGGGCAAGTCTTCCACTTTTTGATTCTGAGTAGTCTACATACTTGTACAAACAATTAGGACAGAAAACTTGCTCTCTAATCAATTAATAGAGCACCAGGACTACTACCAAAGGGTAGCACTAAGTGGTTTACAAATGCCTTGGCCACTGTTTCTGATGCCAGAATTGCAATTGGCTCTAGTTGTATAAGGTGTAAAACTTCGCTTCCACCGTTTTCCGATACGTGGCGACAACGGTAAGTAGTGGTCGAAAGAAACAGATCGCAGACGTCAGGCAGTTAGCTTGGACCTCGGTCAACATAACCTCATTCAAACATTAGTCGATTTGTGTCTGCATCATAAAGTCGTTCTTGATTGAAAATGTCAGTTTACGAGCGTAATTCTTGTCATTTGCGGGAGGTGTTACTGTTTTGTTTCAATATGAAGAAAACTACTAAGGAGTCTCATCGAATGCTCTCAAGTAAAAGTACATATGGTAAGGACGCTACTAGTGAAAGAATGTGTCGTGAGTGGTTTCAATGCTTCAAGAACGGTGATTTTAACGTCACAGACCAGCATAGTGGTGGAAGAGAGAATGTTTTTGAAGATGCAGAATTGGAGACATTGCTGAGTAAAGACTTGCGTCAAACTCAAGAAGAATTGGCACAATTAGTGGGAATGACACAGCAAGCCATTTCAAAATGTCTCAAGGCTATGGGCGTGGTTCAGAAAGAAGGAACTTGAGTCCTGTGTGAGCCGAAACCTAGAGACATTGAATGGCGTATGTGTGTTTGTGAACAGTTGCTTCAGAGGCAAAAGTGGAAGGGATTTCTGCATTGCATTGTGACTGGGGACAAAAAATGGGTTCATTACGATAACTCTAAACACTAAAAATCGTGGGGCTATCCCGGCCATGCTTCCACATCGACGGCCAAACCACATATTCACAGCTCCGAGATCATGCTCTGCATTTGGTGAGACCTGCTCGGCATCGTGTACTATCAGGTGTTAAAACCAAGTGAAACTATCACAGGTGCTTGTTATCGAATGCAATTAATGCGTTTGAGCATAGCATTAAAAGACAAACGGCTGCAATAAAGCGAGAGGCACGAAAAAGTGATTTTGCAGCACAACGACGCTCAACCCCACATTGCAAAAGAGGTCAAAAAGTACTTGAAAGCAATAAAATGGGAAGTCCTACCCCAGCTGCTGTATTCTCCAGACATTGCTCCCTCTATCACCTGTTTAGGTCAATGGTGCATGGCCTGGCTGACCAACACTTCCAGTTTCATGAAGAAGTCACAAATTGGATCGATTCATGGATTGCTTCAACAGATGAACAACTTTTTTTGACATAAGATTCGTACACTGCCTGAAAGGTGGGAGAAAGTATTGGCCAGCAATGGAAAATACTTTGAATGATACATGTGTAACGAATTTTTTTCATTAAAGCCTCAAATGTTGGGGAAAAAACGGTGGGAGCAAAGTTGTACACCTTGTAGATACCAGGAAAGATGGTCCATTATTGACAAAAATATATTTATTTTCCTGATGGGTAGGGAAGAATGTTCCCCTTCTATCTACACTACAGTTTCAAATGGTCTGGAAGCTTCCGGAAAGGTCTGCAAAGGACTTCATGGCTGTGCCAGCTGTGACCTCTGGGCACGTGGCAAAACACAAATGTTTATTTACTTTTGAATTCATTGTGGGAGCAAACAGTGATCAATGTTATTACTAATATTTACTATAAAAAACGGTCTTGATCAAAAATTATTTATTCTGGTGACTGGTTTCGACCACAACTGTGGTCATCTTCAGATGATTTACCACCAGAAGGAGGTTCTTGCTCACTGGTCTGAAGATGACCACAGTTGTGGTCAAAACCAATCACCAGAATAAGACTGTTTTTGACAGTAAACACGTTTATTCATGTCTGTGTTATAGAGCCAGCCTTGCCACGAGTAGCAGATAGCAATACAAATGTTTATGGCCTGTGTACCTCTATGACAAGCTTGGATGCTATCATGTCATTGAGCAGTGACACGAGGCTGAAGTGACATCGGTATTACTAACAGGTTTCAAAGTGGAGTCCTGCGGTACAATAAACCATCTTCTGACACAAAATTAGGCAATGTGGCATACTGTTGACAAGTGGAGTATTGTCTCTGAGTCTCTTTTAAGTCTGCTGTTAGCACTTTATCTGCTTGCCTCACTTGTCAGCATTCTTGTGGACTTTGACGGGTTTATGGCTACTTCATAGTCGTACTTCGCTAACTTTAGAGCCCAATGTGTCGAGCAGCTACTGGTGTCTTTGATGAAATTCAGCAGCCATGACGAGACAGTATGGTCAGTTATCAAGGTAAATTTCCTGCCATATCAATAACATTTGATATAATAAATACCAAACATCAAAGAAAACAGCTCTTTTCTGTTGTACTATAATTAATGTCACGCTTGTTGGGTTGGCGAGAAATATAACAAATAGGTTTTTCTTCACTGTTGTGCTTTTGGCTTAGAATGTGATGTATGATAAAGTCTGATGTGTTACCTGAAAGTGTAAATGGCCTTTCAAAATCAGTGTGTACCAGTAATGGCAAAAATTTCCATACATTTTTAACTTGGCGCACAGTAGTTTCACATTCAGCCATCCATTCAAAAGTTACTCCTTTCTTTAACAAGGGTTTCGTCACAGTAGCTTAATCCTTTATGTATCAGCAGTAATAATTCACTAACTTGAGGAAGCTTTGTAATTCTTTTATGTTAGTAGGAGCAGGGAAACTCTCCACTTCTGTCAGCTGCAGATCTGGCTTTACTCTTGTGGAGTTAAAAATGTGTCCCAAGTACTGAACTTGTGACTCTACAAAGGAACATTTCTTCAACTTCAGACTTAAATGAGAATTATGCAACCTTGCTAATACATTTCTCAATCACTCAGTATGCTTTTCAGTGGCTCAAGAGAACACTTTAATGTCATCAGAATAGACAAGGCAGGTAGTAGGTTTGAGTCCTCGTAATATCAAGTCAGAAAATCTCTGGAATGTGTCGGATGCCAAAAGGCATCCGTAAAAACTTGTGCAAGCCAGATAGTATGACAAAACCTACTTTTCATCCGTCTTGTGAGATTGTCAGACTCTGATTGTAACCCAGTTTCGCATCAGGTTTGGTGAAAAATCTGCAATTCCTAATCACTCCCAGGTTTCATTGATTTGTGGCAAAGAATACTTGTTTGGGGGAGGGAGGGGAGGGGCTATTAACTTTGTTTACTGCCCTCATGTCTATACACAAATACCAGGTCTCTTCACCATTATTGATTTCTTTGGCACAGCAACAGTTGATGACGAATATGAAATAGCAGATGGCTGAATAATTACTACATCAAATTGTTCATAGATCGTTTCTTCCACAGCACACTGCAATTGAAGTGGAACTTAGTGCGTCTTCTACATCCATATTTCGCAAGCCACCTGACGGTGTGTGGCGGAGGGTACCCTGAGTACCTCTATCGGTTCTCCCTTCTATTCCAGTCTCGTATTGTTCGTGGAAAGAAGGATTGTCGGTATGCTTCTGTGTGGGCTCCAATCTCTCTGATTTTATCCCCATGGTCTCTTCGTGAGATATACGTAGGAGGGAGCAATATACTGCTTGACTCTTCGGTGAAGGTATGTTCTCGAAACTTGAACAAAAGCCCGTACCGAGCTACTGAGCGTCTCTCCTGCAGAGTCTTCCACTGGAGTTTGTCTATCACCTCCGTAATGCTTTCGCGATTATTAAATGATCCTGTAACGAAGCGCACTGCTCTCCGTTGGATCTTCTCTATCTCTTCTATCAATCCTATCTGGTACGGATCCCACACTGTTGAGCAGTATTCAAGCAGTGGGCGAAAAAGTGTACTGTAACCTACTTCCTTTGTTTTCGGATTGCATTTCCTTAGGATTCTTCCAGTGAATCTGTCTGGCATCCGCTTTACCGACGATCAACTTTATATGATCATTCCATTTTAAATCACTCCTAATGCGTACTCCCAGATAATTTATGGAATTAACTGCTTCCAGTTGCTGACCTGCTATATTGTAGGTAAATGATAAGGGAACTATCTTTCTATGTATTCGCAGCACATTACACTTTTCTACATTGAGACTAAATTGCCACTCCCTGCACCATGCGTCTATTCGCCGCAGATCCTCCTGCATTTCAGTACAATTTTCCATTGTTACAACCCCTCGATACACCACAGCATCATCTGCAAAAAGCCTCAGTGACCTTCCGATGTCATCCACAAGGTCATTTATGTATATTGTGAATAGCAACGGTCCTATGACACTCCCCTGCGGCACACCTGAAATCGCTCTTACTTCGGAAGACTTCTCTCCATTGAGAATGACATGCTGCGTTCTGTTATCTAGGAACTCTTCAATCCAATCATACAATTGGTCTGATAGTCCATATGCTCTTACTTTGTTCATTAAACGACTGTGGGGAACTGTATCGAACGCCTTGCGGAAGTCAAGAAACACGGCATCTACCTGTGAACCCGTGTCTATGGCTCTCTGAGTCTCGTGGACGAATAGCGCGAGCTGGGTTTCACAGGACCGTCTTTTTTGAAACCCATGCTGATTCCTACAAAGTAGATTTCTAGTCTCCAGAAAAGTCATTATACTCGAACATAATACGTGTTCCAAAATTCTACAACTGATCGACGTTAGAGATATAGGTCTATAGTTCTGCACATCTGTTCGACATCCCTTCTTGAAAATGGGGATGACCTGTGCCCTTTTCCAATCCTTTGGAACGCTACACTCTTCTAGAGACCTACGGCACACCGCTGCAAGAAGAGGGGCAAGTTCCTTTGCGTACTCTGTGTAAAATCGAACTGGTATCCCATCAGGTCCAGCGGCCTTTCCTCTTTTGAGTGATTTTAATTGTTTCTCTATCCCTGTCGTCTATTTCGATATCTACCATTTTATCATATGTGCGACAATCTAGAGAAGGAACTACAGTGCAGTCTTCCTCTGTGAAACAGCTTTGGAAAAAGACATTTAGTATTTCGGCCTTTAGTCTGTCATCCTCTGTTTCAGTACCATTTTGGTCAGAGTGTCTGGACATTTTGTTTTGAGCCACCTACCGCTTTGACATAAGACCAAAATTTCTTAGGATTTTCTGCCAAGTCAGTACATAAAACTTTACTTTTGAATTCATTGAACGCCTCTCGCATAGCCCTCCTCACACTACATTTTGCTTCGCGTAATTTTTGTTTGTCTGCAAGGCTTTGGCTATGTTTATGTTTGCTGTGAAGTTCCCTTTGCTTCCGCAGCAGTTTCCTAACTCGGTTGTTGTACCACGGTGGCTCTTTTCCATCTCTTACGATCTTGCTTGGCACATACTCATCTAACGCATATTGTACGATGGTTTTGAACTTTGTCCACTGATCCTCAACACTATCTGTACTTGAGACAAAACTTTTGTGCTGTGCCGTCAGGTACTCTGTAATCTGCTTTTTGTCACTTTTGCTAAACAGAAAAATCTTCCTACCTTTTTTAATATTTCTATTTATGGCTGAAATCATCGATGCAGTAACCGCTTTATGATCGCTGATTCCCTGTTCTGCGTTAACTGTTTCAAATAGTTCGGGTCTGTTTGTCACCAGAAGGTCTAATATGTTATCGCCACGAGTCGGTTCTCTGTTTAACTGCTCAAGGTAGTTTTCAGATAAAGCACTTAAAAAAATTTCACTGGATTCTTTGTCCCTGCCACCCGTTATGAACTGCAAATCAGTCACTAGCAGAATTGGGCTTCTCTGATTTAGCAGCTTCCATCTCCATTTCATAATGGGTGCCATTAACTGTTAGCTTAACCAAACACTTGCCTGCAGGTTCTAGTACCTCAGTACCCTAACAATTCGTATGACAACAGGGCACTTTTAGCAGCTGCTTGTCACCAGGAGAAAGAAAAACTGAAGTGCCCAGGTCCATCAAAATTCAGTTTGTTCTGCCTCGCATCTCTCCTTGCGCAATAACACTTGCCACCTCCTCCTAACCTCTGTAGTCTACCGGGTTTACTGATCTCATTAGGGGTGGTGTGGTGTTGGGTGAATGTGCCTGCCTCCTACCCCTGGTTAATATGCCTGTCTCCACTTTTTATAGAGAGGATCACTGCAAGTCCGGGGGGGTAGTGCATTCTTTCATGCCCGAAATCCCAGTAATTAGAACAGTAAATTGCCAAATATGTATTGGTCATATGACTGGCTCATCTACATTATCCGCAAACTGATTCACTGGTAAACACATAGTGCCACTCATTATTACTCACCAGAGAGCAAACAATTTGTCATGCTTCCTCATGCAGCAAAACCAGACTGCCTCATGGAGTGAAAGCTGGGAGCAGCTACTTTTAACCTCCCGTCCAGTTTGCAGGTTAGTGCCCCAAATGAAGAAATAAATCATACGTGCCTCTGCCTTCTCCAGAAGCACATCATTGTGTTGGTCTTCCCCTGCTCTTTGTCTAAGTGTGGAAAGTTTGTCTCAGTAGTATCTAACATTCAGCATATTGGAATACTGCTCGGCTAACCCTTTTTCCAGAACTTCAAATCTATAAGTATTTTTTAATGTGCCAAGTGACTCAATAAATGCATGCATTTCCTGCCAACTTCAATTGTAGTACATTTAGTAGGAAATTATCTGGCCATGAGCAGATGCGACTCATGTCGTTAACATTTTGCAGAAAGGTATCCATATTTCTGTGGATTTTTCATGGACGAATAAAATTAATTGCTGGGAATGTGCTTGCAGTAGCAAAGGGTGGAACAGTCAAGCTAGTTTCAACTCGTCAAACTTTAGTGAGAGTAGCTTCAGCATAAAGTATGCCTCTAGTGGATAGGCTTGCTTTCACAATTAATTATTGTCATGTTCAAACTTTATATTTTTGGCCATGAGTTTGTGTATTGTTGTTTCATGGACCTGACATCATCATTATTCTCTGCAGCATTTTCTACCCGAGACCAAATATAAGGCATCAAGGGGACGTAACAGTTAGCAATAGTGAATCAAAGCAAAAGCAAGAGATGAAAAACAAACCTTACAGGGAGAACATTGAATGTCAATTCAGCGGAAGATCGGTGACAGGATGCAAAAGCAGTGGCTAATAACACTCACATTAGTAGTGTCATGTGGAGATGGTGGTGGTGCATCCTGATTGCATGGACACCATGACTTTTATAGACAGTGGTGATGGGATGGTGACAACACTGATACCATCACCTAGCCCCTAATGGCCATGGCAAGGCCAGGCAACAGGCAATGTTATGGTGGGCAGTGTTGGCCAGGCAGCAGTGTGGTGGCTGCTATTTGCAGGGAACAAGTGCAAGCCAGAGACAGCTCATACACATTTGATGTGCGCGTTAGCACACGTATGTGCTGAATGTGCAGTGTTGGTGGAATCCACTTCTTGTGTGGACAGGGCCCACACATTTCTCAGCACTTGTTAAAACAAGTCAGATGTGGTTGCAGGTCATGCAAAAAGTTGTGCTCAGCACTCAACTGTGCTCACAAATGATAATGGTGACAACCAGCCATGAAAGCACTAAACGAACGAACGAACCGGACTTCTGCAGGGCCCCCCTGACCCCTGGTTGGCGGAGTCCTAGTAGGCTTACCCTACTTTGCCTCCAAGTCTTCTTACATTTGGAATGGTTAATTCTTCTCTTTCATTTGTCTTCTTGTGGCCCTTCTCAGGTTGGTTAAACTTCTTTGTGTCTGCACTGCAGACACTGGGTGGGCCCATGACAGGCCGACTTCGCTGCTCCCAGCGCGGACGGCGTTGGGAGCGCCTTATTTTGACGGCTGTTGAACAGCCGCCAGTGAGGCGATCATCACTGTTTCAGCCACTCTTTGCAGCGTGTCGGCAAGATGTGTTACCTTGTCGATTGCCGCAGAGAGTGCTGAAATTGCTGCAGCAAGCCCTCCTTCAAGCGCTGCTGTTGTGGCGCCTTGGCTGGTTGCTGCTGGGTGACGTGAGGCAGCTGGCGCGTTACCACGCCTTTCGCCTCCCGTCGATGCATGCTCTTTGCGCGCCTTCCCTTGGACGTGGTTGGTGCGCTGGTCTTTGGGTGTGCGCTCGCACGCACGTTTTCCAACGCGGATGTGCCGGCTTCTGTTGGCCCCTTCAGTGGGGATGGAGTTGGCAGCATTGGCAGCCGGCATCTGTCTTGCGTGTGCCGGCCGCCTCGCCGGTTTTGCGCCGGGGTGCGGACAGCGGAGGGAGCGGTAGGCAGTCGTCGTGGCCTGCTGCCCGTTTTGGCGAGCTATTGCGGCTTTGAAAACGTCGCGGTAGCTCGCCACGTGTGGGCCGCTGCAGTTCGCACACATGGGCGCGTGCGACCGCGGTAGCGGACACAGTCTGCTGGCATGGTCCCCGGCACACTTCACGCACTTCTCGGGGAAGGAGCAGTGGCGAGCCACGTGCCCCATCCCCTGGCAGCAGAAGCATTGTACCAGGCCCCTCTTCTGCTTCAGGTTTTCGACGGTGACCTTTGTGTTGGCCACCCTCGTCACCTGGTAGAGCCGCCTGTTTTCCGGTGTATCGATGGCAATCACCAGAAGTGACGACGACTCCTTCTGACTGACGTGCGACTTCACGTGCATCACATTGTGCACGCTGAAGTTGAGCTCCGTCAGTTCTTGTAGCAGCTCGGGTTGAGCTGCTATGGGTAGTCCTTTGAAGACTATCTTCAGCAATCGCTCGGGGATGGCGGCGTGTGTGTACCAGTGGAGGCCCTGGTTTGACGCCTTGCTCGTCACCCGGATGTAGTCTTCTGTATTGGCGACCTGTAGCCACACAAGGTTCCCTGTCGCAGCTCGCAAGGTGAAGTCGGCAGTCATCCACTGCCTCATGAGCTGCAGGAAACCCTTGTAGTCCTCTGCCACCTCGAAGACTATGGGTGGCGGCCTCGGGTGTGACCGTCCGGTGGTGGGGACGGCTTCTTCATCATCTTCTTCATGCGAGCGGCCTGCTTGGGCAGCGGCCATGGGCGCCGATTGCTCCGATGTAGGCTGCTCGGTCTTCTCTTCGACCGCAAGTGCCCCAAAACGGTTTGCGGGCCATGTGGGCGGCGGTGAAGGCGTCGTCCTGGGTCTGGCCGCACGTCTCGACGTGACGGTCGTCCAGGTCGCTCCCGCACCGCTGTCATCAGGTAGGGCGCGTCGTCTGCCCCCGTTTGTAGAGACAGCGAGCTGCCTCCTCTTCTTGGGCGTCGTTTTGGCA
Source organism: Schistocerca nitens (assembly GCF_023898315.1). NCBI lineage: Eukaryota > Metazoa > Arthropoda > Insecta > Orthoptera > Acrididae > Schistocerca > Schistocerca nitens. The sequence goes on from NC_064617.1 coordinate 435,809,650, forward strand.
CCGGTTGCTGCGGTTGTGTAAGACCTCTTGCGCCGCTCGCCCGCTGGGCGTTGCTGCGCGCTTGTCTTCATCCTTCGCGCCCTCTCGTCAGCCGGGAGAGTGTCGTGCACTATGATATCGTCTTCTTCAGATACGTCGTCCATGTCATAATCCATGGACGGTGGCCGGGTCGTTCTTGGCGGCGGGTCAGACGGGACCGCTGGGGGAGCACGCTCCTCCGGACGGCGGTCTGCCACACCAACATCTCCAGTCGTCTTAGTTGGGGGCCCGGATGGGGCCGTCAACCGAGCGGGCTCGGCCGAATGGCGATCCGCCACACCCATTGCTCTGCTGAGCGATCCTTGAAACTCCGGGCGTGCCCACAACATCACTGCTCACTGCCGGAGTGACGACTCAGCGCATGAAAGCACTACTATTCTGTATCAAAGGTGGGGACATATCCCACTTATGTGACACCAGTTTGTGCAGGATGGCGGGAGTGGGTTAGATGTGGGTGTCCAGATCAGTAGGGTTCCTCGAAGTAACCAAGTTGTAAATTCAAATAACAATGCCAGAGGGTTTATTCATGATAAAAGGGGTCCAACGGAGGAGCCTGGTGAAGCAATCAACAACTTGGAAAAGTGGCCACTATAGCCAAAGTCCCGGGATGGCATGGGAGTGTGGAAGAGGACCATGTTAGCATGTCAGAGACTGGTGTGGTTGAGAATGAAGTGATCATGTTATATCCCCTCACTATCCACATCCGGCCCATCATGTGATTTCCCTCTCACACATCTATTGGCCAGGGAGTGTGAATGACATCCACCTAATGCACACCCCAATCAGAAATCCTTACCATGTGAGCAACAACAGGTCAGCAGCATGTGCTGAAGCCATGGGTGGACTGTGAACAGTTTCCACAGCATCTCAACTTGAAGTAAAGGAATGAAAGTTTTCAGTGATTCCCCCCCCCCCCCCCCACTACCCCTTCCAGGCAGGTGGCTCCTGTACAGTGCTTTGTTCCAATGACCTTGTTGATAGAGCATTAAATCCTAATTTTACTGGCTTCCCCGTGTTTGGTAAGTTTGCTATTAATGCAAGACTAAGTTTACATTTGTTCCAATGAAGTTGCAAGCAGATTTGATATTTAAAAAATAAGGCATTGGTAGTACTGTATCAATGAGCCTCTGGAACATTTCTTTCCTATAAAATACCAGGTGTAATAATGCATGTTGTGTTGGTGAGTAACTCTTACACTATTAAGTGAACATCCTCCTTAATATTGACTTCATTTCAGTAGATCATGACATTGCTTCACTTGTGATTTGTAATATAGTGGGTGATGCATCAATATAAAACATGTAGTAACTTAGAACTTGCAAATTTTATGGATACAACAAGCATTGCTTTAATGCCAGACTGTGGAAGTGAAAAATGTGCTAATTTGTAATTGAGAAAACCATCGATAACAGAAGAAGTGACGTGTCAGAAACGAACAATTGCAGTATATGATGTATGTGTATGATGTATGATATACATAGCCTAATGATGTAGGTAACTCAAAAAGTGGAAAGATCTGCATTTAAAGGCAGTTATCTGGTCAAGAAAACTAAAAATTGCTGCTTATGAATCATTTGAATTTCTGCCCAACATGTTGTGCATTCAGCAGGGATTCAATTACTTCAGAATTTTGTCAGAATAAATTACAGAATTTGTGAGTTACAACACTTTACTAATGCATACTTTGAGTTCCAAAGCAGATGACACTGATTACATTGATATTACTTGGCTTTGCACTTTGTGGGCCAGAACAGAGTTTTTTTGTTTTGTTTCCAATTACACTAACAATGTACATGTATTTTTGTTGGCAGATGTGTGTCTGTAATTCCTGCATGGTAATTGTATTGGATGTGTGAATTAGTGGTTATTATTAAAGATTGGCTGTTATTTTAATTCCTCTTAAGCTGACTGTTGGCAGCCTGTTTGCAAATGTCATTGTTGATCACATTTTTCTTCTTGTTGCAGCCAGCATTTCTCATGATTATCACAAATACAAAATTATACACATTTTAGGATGAGTTATTGGATATAAATATAAATGTTAATGCATAGTGCAAATGATACATAAATTAATGAAATTTCTTATGTGCTCATAGTTAAATTCAAAGTTTCACAAAATCTGCATTAATTTTTGTAGCACATCAGTTTTATGAATTCGGAACTGGATTCTCTCCCAGAATAATAAAGTATGCACTTTTATTATCTTGCAGAGTAACACTTACTATATAGCTGGATGCAAAGATAGTGCTGTATGTTCCCGACTGGATTTGTTTGATTTGTTAGTGAATCTCCCAGCTAGAGAGATTACAGTAGCACCTCATGCAAAAGGTGAGTCTGTAACTTGACTTTCATTGCTTCCTGTGTGACAGCAAAATGCAACAGGTTTCTTCTAAATGTTTGATCAGTCTGATATTATGTTAATCAAGGGCACCCATACAATATTTTGTGATGATTGTGTGTGTGTGTGTGTGTGTGTGTGTGTGTGTGTGTGTGTGTGTGTGTGTGCGCGCGCGCCTAGTCGGGTAAGTATAGCTCATGATGTGCAGAGTCGCTGCTGAGCAGTGAGTACACAGAGGGGCATGGACAGGACCGCACATCTATGCATTGTGCTATTGCAGGAGCTATACAGTACACAACATGTACGAGGGTAATCCCAAAAGTAACGTCTCCTATTTTTTTTATAAGTACATAGACCTGTTTATTTCTACAATGGTTTACATCAGTTTACAGCTTGAACATTTAGCTATTTTTCAACATAATCACCATTTTTGTCGATGCATTTTTGTAGACTTTGTGGCAATTTTTGTGTGCCCATGTCATACCAGCTCTCTGCCATGCTGTTCAGAAAGCTAGGAACCTCTTCTTTCGCCTTGTTGTCGGAGCTGAATTGCTTTCCAGCCAAATGTTCTTTTAACGTAGGGAACAGGTGATAGTCACTGGGTGCCAAGTCAGGACTATAGGGTGGGCGGGTGGTTGATTATGTTCCACTGAAACTGTTGCAGAATCGCAACGGTTTGCCAAGCGATGTGTTGGCGAAATAAACAGATCTATGTACTTATAATTAAAAAAAAAATAGGAGACCTTACTTTTGGGATTACCCTCGTACATTATGGAAGAAATTGTATGTAAGTATGGATTAAACACATTGAAGATTGTAGAGGCATTGTATTCATTACTTTGAATCATATCATGTAGCACATATCAACCAATAAAAGCATTGTCACAAATATGAGAAAGATCAAAAGTCAAAGTGTAAATAGCTATTTCAAAGAGTAAATTTCTTTCACTAATTCAGGTAATATTCTTCAAATCAATAAATATCTTGTACTACACACTTCCTAAAGTAGCCTATATTCTTCCTCGTGATTCAAGCTATTTCCATACCAAATTTCATCAAAGTCGTTTCAGCAAGTCGGTCTTGAAAACATGACAGACAAAGTTCCTTTCGCATTTTTAATATTAGTAAGGATAAAACTAAAACTTTCGACTAATATATCTTTTTTTCATGATCAGATTTTTGTGAAATAAGGCCTGTACAGTGCCGCAAGGTACGCTGAAGTTGCCTGCGAAAACCTCATGAAAATTCATGAGTAGTTTTGCAGAAGTGTATTCAGACAGACATGACATTTTCACAGATTTATTTTTAGTACAGATGACAGAATGAGTGATGCTGTAGTTATGTTGATTCCTTTTTAAAATATCAAACTGTTAGGTTATGTAATGTAATTGGATAAATAAACAATCTACTCACCAAGTGATGGCGAGAGAGTGCGCACACACAAAAAAAAGGTTTTATGTATGCAAGCTTTCGGAGTCAGTGGCCCCTTCTTCTGGCAGAAGGGTTGAAGGGGAAGAAAGAGGGGTGAAGGAAAACGACTAGTGAGCTTTATAAAAAGGGTTAGTGTTTGGGAAAGTTACCCAAAACCCCAGATCAGGTGAGACTAACCGGATCAGGTGAGAAGGAAAGACCCCTTTTCCTAAACCTCTCCAGTTCTTTTCCTTCACCTCTCTTCCTTCCTCTGCAACCCTTCTACCAGGAGGAGTCACTGGCTCCGAATCCTTGCATACATAAAACCATTTTTGATATGTTTTCTCCAGCCACTGCTTGGTGAGTAGATTTGTTAAAAATTGATTATTTTCATTGCTAAATTGTTATATTAGATGGATAGTGTCATCAGTTTTATGTCCTCTAGTAATTACTCAATTCTTCATGATGTTGTTAATCATGATATCAAGTTTTCTGTTTTAAATAACTGTTACAGAAAGTATGGCTATGACTAAAACACACAAAGACATAGCAGTCTTCATGGTACAGCTGGCAGACCAGCCTAATATTACAGAAGCACAGATGATTAGAGAGCTTGCTGAAAAGACAAGAGATCTTCTACAGAATCTAAGGTACATTACAAATGAGGTTGAAACACTTAACTTTCACTAGAAGCGTTTTATTTTAATTTTTCATTGGGGTATAAATTACAATTCACTTAAAAATGGAGAAACCTACAGAACAGAAAGAAACTTACATTTTGTGAATTTTTGTCAATTATGTTTAACACACTACATGTTAGCTACATTTGTGTGTGAACAGAGCCCGCTTGCAGTTTCACTCAGTGTAGTACATCAAACTAGGCTGTTGCTAAGCATGTGACAGGGAAGAAATTTTTTTTCCTGTGCTTGACATTTTTGTGTTGTTGCAGATCACTGGCAACTGTAACTACACCAGATGGGAAGATGATGGTCTCAGTTGAAACACTCCGTGAGAAAAATTTTCCACAAGCACTGGACAATTTTCTTTTCAATCTTGCTGTTGCCGAGAATATGATGTTGCTATGAAATACAAAAATACATTTTGTTATTAACTTTATAAAAGCATGTAACTTTATGTAATAATGAAGCTTGTTCACAAGATACTTTGAAATCAAATTTGCTAGTTCCAACCATTTAATTACCACCTTTTTTCACTTGTACACGTCATCTGATAATCATATCAAAAAAGCTGTGTGTGTGTGTGTGTGTGTGTGTGTGTGTGACAGAGAGAGAGAGAGAGAGAGAGCCTACCTGCCAGACTACTCAGTGGGGAAGGGAATGATTGTCTCGCTGAACTTTACTTCCCATCATTTGCAATCCATACTGCAGACACAAAAAGGTATGCTTTCAGAAATCCTAGAAGCAAGCAGTTTTCCAAGACCGCTGCTAGCAAAACTGTAATTACTGCCTTCAGGGGTGACTGAATGGATAATTAAAATATCATACAATGTGCTGATTAGCAGAAAAAAATGCTGAGTTAAAGAATTAAATTTTTAGCTCAGCGATCTTCTTCTTCTTCTTCTTCTTCTCCTTCTCCTCCTCCTCTCTCTCTCTCTCTCTCTCTCTCTCTCTCTCTCTCTCTCTCTCTCTCTCTCTCAGGCTATTCTAATTCGTGTGACCACTGACAGGCAACTGGGTTCCCACAGCACAGGTGACAAAGGGTGTGCAAACAGCTGATGTACAGGCAGTCAGGTACTAGACTAGCAGCACAGTGCACTGGCTGTGAGCATGTGGGCAGGTGTGGTCAGTTGCCTTGTGTATCCACAGAGTGAGTGCAACGGACTGCCTGGTGGTAACCTGTACTAACGACGCCAGCCTGCAAACAAGCTGAAGGATGCTAGGAAGTGCCCACACCATATGGAGCAGTGTTTGAATAACCTGTTCTGTCTTACAACATTTGTGTTACCTATCTGAGCACATCTTACTTGGGAGTGAATTAAAGTATGAAAGTTTACTGTAAATCATGTTGCTCTACGGCTCATTCAACTGAAGTGCTATTAATGGAGATACAGATTTCTACTTAATGCTGTTACATGGACACAGTGATTAGAGGAAATGTATTGAAGATGCTTTTTAATGCGGTACAGATGACAGTTGTCAATGCTGAAACAGTGTAGCATTGTGCTTGATCAAATAAAGATCCTTAGTCATCCTTGTGATTTTGCAAACAAAAAAAAGTAATAACAATAATAATAATAACAATAACCACCATGGATACTAACAATTGGAAAGCCCCTGGAAAAGATAAAATAGCAAATTTCTGGCTAAAAAAGTTCATCTCAGCACATTCACATCTAACTAAATTATTTAACAGTTACATTGCAGACCCATACACATTCCCTGATACACTTACACATGGAATAACTTATCTGAAACCTAAAGATCAAGCAGACACAGCAAACCCAGCAAAATATCGCCCCATAACATGCCTACCAACAATATACAAAATACTAACTTCAGTCATTACACAGAAATTAATGACACATACGACACAGAACGAAATTATAAATAAAGGATAAAAAGGCTGTTGCAAAGGAGCACGAGGATGTAAAGAGCAACTGATAATAGATGTGGAGGTGACATATCAAGCTAAAACTAAGCAAAGGTCGCTACACTACGCATACATTGATTACCAAAAAGCTTTTGATAGTGTACCACACTCATGGTTACTACAAATATTGGAAATATACAAAGTAGATCCTAAATTGATACAGTTCCTAAACACAGTAATGAAAAATTGGAAAACCACACTTAATATCCAAACAAATTCAAATAATATCACATCACAGCCAATACAGATTAAGCGTGGAATATACCAAGGAGACTCATTAAGTCCTTTCTGGTTCTGCTTTGCTCTGAACCCACTATCCAATGTGCTAAATAATACAAAGTATGGATACAATATTACTGGAACATACCAACACAAAATAACACATTTGCTACACAAGGATGATCTAAAACTACTGGCAGCAACAAATCAACAACTCAACCAATTACTAAAGATAACAGAAGTATTCAGCAATGATATAAATATGGCTTTTGGAACAGACAAATGTAAGAAAAATAGTATAGTCAAGGGAAAACACACTAAACAAGAAGATTACATATTGGATAACCACAGCGACTGCATAGAAGCGATGGAAAAACAGATGCCTGTAAATATCTAGGATACAGACAAAAAATAGGAATAGATAATACAAATATTAAAGAAGAACTAAAAGGAAAAATATAGACAAAGACTAACAAAAATACTGAAAACAGAATTGACAGCAAGGAACAAGACAAAAGCTATAAATACCTATGCTATACCAATATTGACCTACTCATTTGGAGTAGTGAAATGGAGTAACACAGACCTAGAAGCACTCAATACACTTACACGATCACAATGCCACAAATACAGAATACATCACATACATTCAGTAACAGAAAGATTCACATTAAGGAGGAGGAAGGGGATTTATTGAAATAAAAAACCTACATTATGGACAGGTAGACAATTTAAGAAAATTCTTTCTAGAATGAGCAGAAACTAGCAAAATACACAAAGCAATCACTCATATAAATACATCGGCTACACCATTGCAATTTCATAATCACTTCTACAACCCTTTAGATCACATAACATCAACAGATACAAAGAAAGTAAATTGGAAAAAGAAAACCCTACATGGCAAGCACCCGTATCATCTAACACAGCCACACATCGATCAAGACGCATCCAACACATGGCTAAGAAAAGGCAATATATACAGTGAGATGGAAGGATTCATGATTGCAATACAGAATCAAACAATAAACACCAGATATTACAGCAAGCATATTATTAAAGATCCCAATACCACAACAGATAAATGCAGACTTTGCAAACAACAAATAGAAACAGTAGATCACATCACAAGCGGATTTACAATACTAGCAAATACAGAATACCCCAGAAGACATGACAATGTAGCAAAAATAATACATCAACAACTTGCCATACAACATAAACTAATAAAACAACACGTTCCCACATACAAGTATGCACCACAAAATGTACTGGAGAATGATGAATACAAATTATACTGGAACAGAACCATTATAACAGATAAAACAACACCACATAACAAACCTGACATCATACTCACCAATAAAAAGAAGAAATTATCACAACTAATCGACATATCCATACCCAATACAACAAATATACAGAAGAAAACAGGAGAAAAAATTGAAAAATACATCCAACTGGCTGAGGAAGTCAAAGACATGTGGCATCAGGATAAAGTTGACATCATACCAATTATACTATCAACTATAGTAGTCGTACCACACAATATCCACCACTACATAAATGCAATACAGCTACATCCAAATGTATATATACAACTACAGAAATCTGTAATTATTGATACATGTTCAATTACCCGAAAGTTCCTAAATGCAATGTAACATATACCGTACAGTTAAAAGGAAGTCACGCTTGATCAAGGTCCGCGTCACTTTCCATTTTTAGCCAGACATAACATCTGAGACAGGAAAGAATAATAATAATAATAATAATAATAATAATAATAATAATAATAATAATGGAAGTGTCCATGTATTTAAGACAGTTATAAAAATCAGAGGATTAGAGCATAACATGGGCTGCCAAACAACCAAAAAGCATAGACAGTTGTGTTGATGGATTTTCATTTTGATACCTGCACATGAAGTTTGAGTCAAAGTGATGTAAACAAAAGCACCTTAGTTAAGCTGAACAGTCAAGATGAATGAAGTCAGATATGTAAGCTGTATCTTGTGCACAGATTTTATATACGCCTTAAATGACTATGTGCAAATAGTGTGCTCAAGATGCATTATGCAATTCAAATAAAAAAAATTGTGTGTTAATGTTTGTGCTGTGCATTCGTAATATTTGTACCCAATAAATATCAAGCATTACTGCCATAGTATTAAAAAAAAAAATAAATAAATAAAATGGAGAACAGAGAATGATTTTGTGCATGGCATGGAAGTGCATTCCTCCATATTAAATATTAGTGGGTGCTTTGTGCAAAGTATGTGTTGATACTTAGGCTATAAATATGGTATGGAAGTGGTACACACTGACTGCCATTGCTAATCGCCAGATAGTTTTTTCTGAGTATTTATTACAGAAATAATTTGGAATATTGCATGTACTATGTAACATTTTTAGTGTATAAAGTAAAGAATTTTGTAATCTCTTGGATTTTGGCAGTAAACTGTAATACATAAGAACATTATTCCAGTTACCACCTTAAAATTTCTGTATGTGAAATTTATATAATCTGAGCTCGCATCTCCTTCAGGATTGCTTATTAATGAGTGTTGCTCCACTCTGCCCAAACATGGTGGAGTTTCAGAAGACAATTAATGTACAGGCCTTATTTGAAAAGTTAAATCAAGTGTGTCAGATTCAGCTGATACAAATCTGTTCTAACACTGAAACTGTGGACCTCTTTATGTATATATAAAACGATGAAAGTGGTCTAATAGTTCGCAGTGGCAGAGCTACAGTTCTTTTTTTCTTCAATTTTAACACCTTAATTGCCAAAGATTTGAACTTTGAAACTGATGTAGATTATTTTAATTTATAGTTATCACACTCACTAGTCATTGGATTGCTTTTAAGATTAGACTAAAACAGGAAAGAAAATTGTTTAGTTATAATCATGAGTCATGAATGCAAATAATGCCTTGCCTCATTGTTACTTCCATAAATTTTTCACACGTTGGTGCCGCACATCTGTTTATTTGTTGTCTTGTTTTTGCATTTTGGCACACTGCACTGCTGTTCGCGTTTCTTACGCACTGGTTCATCTTCATTATTTGGCTCACTGCTGACAGCAGGAAATACTTTTTAGCATTTATTTTTGATGTGTTCTTGTCTCAGTTTATGCTGAAATGCTCAAGGAACTTATTATTTCTTATCATCTGTGTGAAGCTGCTTTTGCTAAACATTTTCTAGTCATTTCTCTCGACTGGTATGTAAATTGATGTACTGTTAAAGCCTGTGTCACTTAGGACGGCGCTTCCGCACCTAGAGCCGGAGCGGAAAGGGAGAGTGGGAGGATGAGAACTGCTCATGCGCGGCAGCAGATAGTGGGCAAACAAAGTCCACATTGCCGAACTACATTGCTGTGGATAACAGTCAGGTTATTTTGCATACGGTACATTGTATTATATGTTCAAATCTATGAGGGGTATAATTAATATTGAAACCAATTTTGATCAATTGTCATGAGAGAAATATTAATTCACATCATTAATTCATGTCCACTGCTCCAAACATTTACTCTGCGTGACGTTGGGAGGTGAGAGCAGCTGATACAACTTTTTGAAGACATGAAGTACAATTTTTCTCAAAACAACATTGAAACTGCTTGCAAAAATTACCAATTATTGTGATTTGAACTGCATTATAAATAAAAACTTAATATACAACAAAATTAACTTTGAGTACAAACTGAAATCATTATATTTGCTTAACAACTGCTTCTGCTCAATAGAATTTTTAAAAATGTGTGTGTGTGTGTGTGTGTGTGCGCGCGCGCGCACATTTTTTAAACCACGAGACTTTAAAACTAAGAAATATTGTTACTTTGTTCCATAGTCTACATCGTAATTCCATCGTCACTTCTATTTGACTCTTGGAATGATACTAATTGCCCCATGTTTCATCAAGGTAATACACTGTTGAACTACCTCCTCCTCTTGTATCATGAATATGGGATACAGTTCGTGCTGCACGTAGGTCACTTCTTTGAACTGAAAACTCTCTTCTTAGCATATCTGGAACCAACATATTTTAAAATTCTTTACCTCGACGAAGCGTTTACCATTGAAGCCTGCATAACTGTAACACATTTTTGTTATGTCAGGCATTCATCATTAACATGGAGCACTTTAAAACATAGTTGTTAAAACTATCCATTTGTGTTACAAGTTCCTGGCCTTTTTGATTCTTTCCAGGTGACATGAAACCAACTGTTTCTATGGTGCCTACAGCTCTGACACTTTCCTTTACAATTCTCTTGGCCAACACCACATTGTTCTGGAGTCAATTCTTGTGTTTTCCAATGTCAACAGCAGGAGACCTGCTTTTAAATTCATGTTTGAATAAGTTGTTGTTGTTGTGGTTTTCAGTCAAGAGACTGGTTTGATGCAGCTCTCCATGCTACTCTATCCTGTGCAAGCTTCTTCATCTCCCAGTACCAACTGCAACCTACATCCTTCTGAATCTGTTTAGTGTATTCATCTCTTGGTCTCCCTCTACAATTTTTACCCTCCATGCTGCCCTCAAATACTAAATTGGTGATCCTTTGATGCCTCAGAATATGCCCTACCAACTGATCCCTTCTTCTAGTCAAGTTGTGCCATGAATTTCTCTTCTCTCCAATTCTATTCAATACCTCCTCATTAGTTATGTGATCTACCCATCTAATCTTCAGCACTCTTCTGTAGCACCACATACTTCTTGTCTAAACTATTTATCGTCCATGTTTCACTTGCATAAATGGCTGCACTCCATACAAATACTTTCAGAAACGACTTCCTGACATTTAAATATATACTCGATGTTAACAAATTTCTCTTCTTCACAAACGATTTCCTTGCCATTGCCAGTCTACATTTTATATCCTCTCTACTTCGACCGTCATCAGTTATTTTGCTCCCCAAATAGCAAAACTCCTTTACTACTTTAAGTGTCTCATTTCCTAATCTAAATCCCACAGCATCACCTGATTTAATTCAACTACATTCCATTATCCTCGTTTTGCTTTTGTTGATTTTCATCTTATATCCTCCTTTCAAGACACTGTCCATTCCGTTCAGCTGCTCTTTCAGGTCCTTTGCTGTCTCTGACAGAATTACAATGTCATTGGCGAACCTCAAAGTTTTTATTTCTTCTCCATGGATTTTAATTCCTACTCTGAATTTTTCTTATGTTTCCTTTACTGCTTGCTCAATATACAGATTGAATAACATCGGGGAGAGGCTACAACCATGTCTCACTCCCTTCCCAACCACTGCTTTCCTTTCATGCCTCTCCACTCTTATAACTGCCATCTGGTTTCTGTACAAATTGTAAATAGCCTTTTGCTCCCTGTATTTTACCCCTGGCACCTTCAGAATTAGAAAGAGAGTATTGCAGTCAACATTGTTAAAAGCTTCCTTTAAGTCTACAAATGCTAGAAATGTAGTTTTGCCTTCTCTTCATCTATTTTCTAAGATAAGCCTTGAAGCAGTTATAAATGCTGTAAATAATCCACCTCTCCTGCATCTGAAGCACTTCACGTTTATTGCTGCCACCAGACTTTTTTTTTAATCACACTTAAACATTTACAAGATACACATTCACAGCTATACTGCTGCAAGAAAAAAAAAAAGAAACAAAAAAATTATTAGTTGAATGAATAATTCAGTTGTTGCGAAGTGCGGCAACATTTTAGCATGTAGGAGCGAGATTCTTGAACTCTCTGCTAGCCGCTTGCAAAGTGAATGAATGTTATTGGCCGTCAGTGGCTAGTTAATGGGGATGCAGAGAACGGCTGAAAATTGGGCCACTGCCTTACATGACACAAACAATAGTGTAAGTTGTATTCCCTAGTAGTGCAACTATCAGGTTGTGTATTGACCAGCTGTGGTCAATGAGGTTTGCAAGACATACAAAACACACTCGCTGTGTGGCAGTGGTGTTCAGTCGATGCACAGCTTTATCATTGGGTTGATATGCTGGGACACCTGCTGTACCTTAATAGGGAAACAAGTTTGTTTACAAAAAGAGATGAGGTAGGAGGGAAACAAGTCGGGATGGTGTTCAGAAACACATTTTTTTTTTCCACTGTATAAAGTTGTATTTGCTCTTCCATTTAATAACCCTATGATTTTTCTTAATTCTAAACTTTGTATCCAAAATCATAAGAACTAAGAGTAGTAACTAACTTTTTTACTATGCTCAGTAAGACAAAACAAAATATGTAGATACACTCCTGGAAATGGAAAAAAGAACACATTGACACCGGTGTGTCAGACCCACCATACTTGCTCCGGACACTGCGAGAGGGCTGTACAAGCAATGATCACACGCACGGCACAGCGGACACACCAGGAACCGCGGTGTTGGCCGTCGAATGGCGCTAGCTGCGCAGCATTTGTGCACCGCCGCCGTCAGTGTCAGCCAGTTTGCCGTGGCATACGGAGCTCCATCGCAGTCTTTAACACAGGTAGCATGCCGCAACAGCGTGGACGTGAACCGTATGTGCAGTTGACGGACTTCGAGCGAGGGCGTACAGTGGGCATGCGGGACGCCGGGTGGACGTACCGCCGAATTGCTCAACACGTGGGGCGTGAGGTCTCCACAGTACATCGATGTTGTCGGCGGAAGGTGCACATGCCCGTCGACCTGGGACCGGACCGCAGCGACGCACGGATGCACGCCAAGACCGTAGGATCCTATGCAGTGCCATAGGGGACCGCACCGCCACTTCCCAGCAAATTAGGGACACTGTTGCTCCTGGGGTATCGGCGAGGACCATTCGCAACCGTCTCCATGAAGCTGGGCTACGGTCCCGCACACCGTTAGGCCGTCTTCCGCTCATGCCCCAACATCGTGCAGCCCGCCTCCAGTGGTGTCGCGACAGGCGTGAATGGAGGGACGAATGGAGACGTGTCGTCTTCAGCGATGAGAGTCGCTTCTGCCTTGGTGCCAATGATGGTCGTATGCGTGTTTGGCGCCGTGCAGGTGAGCGCCACAATCAGGACTGCATACGACCGAGGCACACAGGGCCAACACCCGGCATCATGGTGTGGGGAGCGATCTCCTACACTGGCCGTACACCACTGGTGATCGTCGAGGGGACACTGAATAGTGCACGGTACATCCAAACCGTCATCGAACCCATTGTTCTACCATTCCTAGACCGGCAAGGGAACTTGCTGTTCCAACAGGACAATGCACGTCCGCATGTATCCCGTGCCACCCAACGTGCTCTAGAAGGTGTAAGTCAACTACCCTGGCCAGCAAGATCTCCAGATCTGTCCCCCATTGAGCATGTTTGGGACTGGATGAAGCGTCGTCTCACGCGGTCTGCACGTCCAGCACGAACGCTGGTCCAACTGAGGCGCCAGGTGGAAATGGCATGGCAAGCCGTTCCACAGGACTACATCCAGCATCTCTACGATCGTCTCCATGGGAGAGTAGCAGCCTGCATTGCTGCGAAAGGTGGATATACACTGTACTAGTGCCGTCATTGTGCATGCTCTGTTGCCTGTGTCTATGTGCCTGTGGTTCTGTCAGTGTGATCATCTGATGTATCTGACCCCAGGAATGTGTCAATAAAGTTTCCCCTTCCTGGGACAATGAATTCGCGGTGTTCTTATTTCAATTTCCAGGAGTGTATATCAATATAGTGAATATAATAGAGGGAAACATTCCACGTGGGAAAAATATATCTAAAAACAAAGATGATGTGACTTACCAAACGAAAGTGCTGGCAGATCGATAGACACACAAACAAACACAAACATACACAAAAAATTCAATCTTTCGCAACCAACGGTTGCTTCGTCAGGAAAGAGGGAAGGAGAGGGAAAGATGAAAGGATGTGGGTTTTAAGGGAGAGGATAAGGAGTCATTCCAATCCCGGGACCGGAAAGACTTACTTTGGGGGAAAAAAGGAAAAGGACAGGTATACACTCGCTCGCGCGCGCGCACTCACACACACACACACACACACACACACACACACACACACTTGTAAAGGCAAAGAGTTCGGGCAGAGATGTCAGTCGAGGCGGAAGTACACAGGCAAAGATGTTGAAAGACAGGTGAGGTATGAGCAGCGGCAACTTGAAATTAGCGGAGGTTGAGGCCTGGCGGATAACGAGAGGAGAGGATATACTAAAGGGCAAGTTCCCATCTCGCGGTTCTGACAGGTTGGTGTTAGTGGGAAGTATCCCAGATTCAACCAAACAGCCCTCGTCAAAGATTTACTGTCCTACACTCGTACTCTCTGCTGGAAATATCACTTTGCCACGAAGAAAAATGATCCTAATCCTACTCCTAATAAACCAACTCCCCAAGACACTATCCAAATTGAACCCTGCCTGCAACAGTTCCGTCCTCCGTCACAGCGGGACCCACCTCCTCTTCCTCAAAATCACTCTCTCCAAACCTTCCAGGAATTTCTGACTTCCAGCCTTGCCTCTCAATCCTTCTTAAAAAAACCTTAATCCTACTCCCAACATCACAACTGCTGAAGCCCAAGCTATCCGTGATCTGAAGGCTGATCGATCCATCGTCATTCTTCCGGCGGACAAGGGTTCCACAACCGTGGTTCAAATGGTTCAAATGGCTCTGAGCACTATGGGACTCAACTGCTGAGGTCATTAGTCCCCTAGAACTTAGAACTAGTTAAACCTAACTAACCTAAGGACATCACACACATCCATGCCCGAGGCAGGATTCGAACCTGCGACCGTAGCGGTCTCGCGGTTCCAGACTGCAGCGCCAGAACCGCGCGGCCACAACCGTGGTACTTGATCGTCGGGAGTATGTGGCTGAGGGACTGCGTCAGCTTTCAGACAACACCACATACAAGGTTTACCAAGGTAATCCCATTCCTAATGTCCAGGCGGAGCTTCAAGGAATCCTCAGAACCTTAGGCCCCCTACAAAACCTTTCACCTGACTCCATCAACCTCCTGACCCCACCGACACCCCTACCTTCTACCTTCTTCCCATAATTCATAAACCCAATCATCCCGGCTGCCCCATTGTAGCTGGTTACCAAGCCCCCACAGAACGTATCTCTGCCTACGTATATCAACACCTTCAACCCGTTACATGCAGTCTCCCATCCTTCATCAAAGACACCAACCACTTTCTCGAACGCCTGGGATCCTTACCCAATCTGTTACCCCCGGAAACCATCCTTGTAACCATTGATGCCACTTCCTTATACACAAATATTCCGCACGTCCAGGGCCTCGCTGCGATGGAGCACTTCCTTTCATGCCGATCACCTGCCACCCTACCTAAAACCTCTCTCCTCATTACCTTAGCCAGCTTCATCCTGACCCACAACTTCTTCACTTTTGAAGGCCAGACATACCAACAATTAAAGGGAACAGCCATGGGTACCAGGATGGCCCCCTCGTACGCCACCCTATTCATGGGTTGCTTAGAGGAAGCCTTCTTGGTTACCCAGGCCTGCAAACCCAAAGTTTGGTACAGATGTATTGATGACATCTTTATGATCTGGACTCACAGTGAAGAAGAACTCCAGAATTTCCTCTCCAACCTCAACTCCTTTGGTTCCATCAGATTCACCTGGTCCTACTCCAAATGCCATGCCACTTTCCTTGACGTTGACCTCCATCTGTCCAATGGCCAGCTTCACATGTCCGTCCACATCAAACCCACCAACAAGCAACAGTACCTCCATTATGACAGCTGCCACCCATTCCACGTCAAACGGTCCCTTCCCTACAGCCTAGGTCTTCATGGCAAATGAATCTGCTCCAGTCCGCAATCCCTGAACCATTACACCAACAACCTGTAAACAGCTTCCGCATCCCGCAACTACCCTCCCGACCTGGTACAGAAGCAAATAACCAGAGCCACTTCCTCATCCTCTCAAAACCAGAACCTCCCACAGAAGAACCACAAAAGTGCCCCACTTGTGACAGGATACTTTCCGGGACTGGATCAGACTCTGAATGTGGCTCTCCAGCAGGGATACGACTTCCTCAAATGCTGCCCTGAAATGAGATCCATCCTTCATGAAGTCCTCCCCACTCCACCAAGAGTGTCTTTCCGCCACCCACCTAACCTTTGTAACCTCTTAGTTCATCCCTATGAAATCCCCAAACCACCTTCCCTACCCTCTGGCTCCTACCCTTGTAACTGCCCCCGGTGTAAAACCTGTCCCATGCACCCTCCCACCACCATCTACTCCAGTCCTGTAACCCGGAAGGTGTACACGATCAAAGGCAGAGCCACGTGTGAAAGCACCCACGTGATTTACCAACTGACCTGCCTACACTGTGAAGCTTTCTATGTGGGAATGACCAGCAACAAAATGTCCATTTGCATGAATGGACACAGGCAGACAGTGTTTGTTGGTAATGAGGATCAGCCTGTGGCTAAACATGCCTTGGTGCACGGCCAGCACATCTTGGCACAGTGTTACACCGTCCGGGTTATCTGGATACTTCCCACTAACACCAACCTGTCAGAACTCCGGCGATGGGAACTTGCCCTTCAGTATATCCTCTCCTCTCGTTATCCGCCAGGCTCAACCTCCGCTAATTTCAAGTTGCCGCTGCTCATACCTCACCTGTCTTTCAACATCTTTGCCTGTGTACTTCCGCCTCGACTGACATCTCTGCCCGAACTCTTTGCCTTTACAAATGTCTGTCTGTGTCTGTGTATGTGCGGATGGATGTGTGTGTGTGTGTGTGTGTGTGTGTGTGTGTGTGTGTGTGTGTGGGCGCGCGCGCGCGTGTGTATACCTGTCCTTTTTTCCCCCTAGGTAAGTCTTTCCGCTCCCGGGATTGGAATGACTCCTTACACTCTCCCTTAAAACCCACATCCTTTCATCTTTCCCTCTCCTTCCCTCTTTCTTGACAAAGCAACCATTGGTTGCGAAAGCTTGAATTTTGTGTGTATGTTTGTGTTTGTTTGTGTGTCTATCGACCTGCCAGCACTTTCGTTTGGTAAGTCACATCATCTTTGTTTTTAGATATATCAATATAGTGAATGCGACATGGAAAATACTCTTTTGAAATGTTGTGCCACCACAGAACTCCTCTGAGTATTAGATGGGTAGGGTGAATAACTAATGAAGAGGTACTGATTTAAATCATCAGTCTTCTGACTGGTTTGATGCAGCCCACTGCGTACTCCTATCTTTACCAGCCTCTTGGGTCCTACAGCTTCATTTATTTGTTGGATGTATCCCAATCTCTCTTATTTCCTGGCAGTTTTTACAGTCTATGACTCCCTCTAATACCTTGGAATTTATTCCCTGATGTTTTAAAACATGCCCTATCATCCTGACCTGTCTTCTTGTCAATGTTTTTCACATCTTTTTTTCTTTGCTGATTCAGCTGAGAACCTCCTCGTTCCTTATCTTATCAGTCCATGTAATTTTCAACATACTTCTATGACAGTACATCTCAAACACTTAGAGTGTCTCTTTTCTCGGTGTTCCTGTAGCCCATGATTTTGTACCATAAAATTCTGTGCTCCAAACATTCATTCTCAGGCAGTTCTTCCTGAAATGAGGCCTTTGTTTGATCCTAGTAGATTTCTTTTGGCCAGAAATGCCCTCCTTGCCTGTGCTAGTCTGCTTTTTATGCCCTCTTTGAATCACCAGTCATTGGTCATTCTGCTTCCAGGATAGCAGAATTCCTTAACTTCATGATCACCAGTTTTGCTGTTAAGTTTCTTGCTGTTTTCATTTCTGCTACTTCTCATTACTTTCGTACCCATTTCACTGTCAATGCATAGTCTGCACTCAGTAGCCTTTTCATTCTATTCAACAGATCCTGTGGTTCTTCTTCATTTTCACTGAATGTGGTAATATCAATAAATCTTATCATTGATATCCCTTTACCCTGAATTTTAATTCAACTCTTGAACCTTTCTTTTACTTCTGTCACTCCCTCTTCAACGTGTAGATTGAACAGTAAGGGCGAATGACTGCATCACTGACTTTTACACCCTTTTTGATTTGAGAATTTCGTTTTTGGTCTTTCAGTATTATTGTTCCTTCTTGCTTCTTGTACATTTTGTGTATCGCCCATCTTTCCTTGTAATTTACTCATATTTTTATCAGAATTTCAAATATCTTGCACTGTTTCATATTGTTGGAAGCATTTCGTGGATCGACAAATCCTATGCATGTATCTTCGTTTTTCTTCAGTATTGCTTCTGCAATCAAGTGCAAAGTCAGAACTGCCTTTACGTTTCCTAAAGCTTAACTGATAATCTGTAATAGATCCTCAGTTTTATTTTCTATTCTTCTGTTTACTGTTCTTGTCAGCAGCATGGATTCATGCAGTGTTAAGCTGATTGTGCAATAGTTTTCACATCTGTCTGCCCTTGCTCTCTTCGGAATTGTTTGGGTGATATTTTTCCAAAAGTCTGAGCACACATCGTCAGTCTCATAGATCCCGCACACCAACTTGAACAGTTGTTTGATTGCCATTTCCCCCAATGATATTAGAAATTCTGATGGAGTGTTATGTATCTGTGCTGCTTTATTTAATCTCCAATTTTCCAGACCTCTAACTCTAATACTGTATCTTCCTTACTGTCTATTAAGTAATAATCCTAAAAAGCAGAATTGGTAATTACATCTAGTACAGGGTGTTTCAAAAATGACCGGTATATTTGAAACGGCAATAAAACCTAAACGAGCAGCGATAGAAATACACCATTTGTTGCAATATGCTTGGGAAAACAGTACATTTTCAGGCGGACAAACTTTCGAAATTACAGTAGTTACAATTTTCAACAACAGATGGCGCTGCAAGTGATGTGAAAGATATAGAAGACAACACAGTCTGTGGGTGCGCCATTCTGTACGTCGTCTTTCTGCTGTAAGCGTGTGCTGTTCACAACGTGCACGTGTGCTGTAGACAACATGGTTTATTCCTTAGAACAGAGGATTTTTCTGGTGTTGGAATTCCACCGCCTAGAACACAGTGTTGTTGCAACAAGACGAAGTTTTCAACGGAGGTTTAATGTAACCAAAGGACCGAAAAGCGATACAATAAAGGATCTGTTTGAAAAATTTCAACGGACTGGGAACGTGATGGATGAACGTGCTGGAAAGGTAGGGCGACCGCGTACGGCAACCACAGAGGGCAACGCGCAGCTAGTGCAGCAGGTGATCCAACAGCGGCCTCGGGTTTCCGTTCGCCGTGTTGCAGCTGCGGTCCAAATGACGCCAACGTCCACGTATCGTCTCATGCGCCAGAGTTTACACCTCTATCCATACAAAATTCAAACGCGGCAACCCCTCAGCGCCGCTACCATTGCTGCACGAGAGACATTCGCTAACGATATAGTGCACAGGATTGATGACGGCGATATGCATGTGGGCAGCATTTGGTTTACTGACGAAGCTTATTTTTACCTGGACGGCTTCGTCAATAAACAGAACTGGCGCATATGGGGAACCGAAAAGCCCCATGTTGCAGTCCCATCGTCCCTGCATCCTCAAAAAGTACTGGTCTGGGCCGCCATTTCTTCCAAAGGAATCATTGGCCCATTTTTCAGATCCGAAACGATTACTGCATCATGCTATCTGGACATTCTTCGTGAAATTGTGGCGGTACAAACTGCCTTAGACGACACTGCGAACACCTCGTGGTTTATGCAAGATGGTGCCCGGCCACATTGCACGGCCGACGTCTTTAATTTCCTGAATGAATATTTCGATGATCGTGTGATTGCTTTGGGCTATCCGGAACATACAGGAGGCGGCGTGGATTGGCCTCCCTATTCACCAGACATGAACCCCTGTGACTTCTTTCTGTGGGGACACTTGAAAGACCAGGTGTACCGCCAGAATCCAGAAACAATTGAACAGCTGAAGCAGTACATCTCATCTGCATGTGAAGCCATTCCGCCAGACACGTTGTCAAAGGTTTCGGGTAATTTCATTCAGAGACTACGCCATATTATTGCTACGCATGGTGGATATGTGGAAAATATCGTACTATAGAGTTTCCCAGACCGCAGCGCCATCTGTTGTTGAAAATTGTAACTACTGTAATTTCGAAAGTTTGTCTGCCTGAAAATGTACTGTTGTCCCAAGCATATTGCAACAAACGGTGTATTTCTATTGCTGCTCGTTTAGTTTTTATTGTCGTTTCAAATATACCGGTCATTTTTGAAACACCCTGTACCTTGCCACCTAAATAAGTATCTGGACTGTAAAGAACGAAGGCTGGACAGACCCACGACACAAAATTTTGTTGGTGAAAAGCAGTACCTATGAATCTAGTCCCAACCTCGTTTAGCACTTTGAAGTTGCGATTCTGCAATATGGGTTTAGGAGAGCAATAGTATATAGAAGTTGTCCACATTTGAGGCAGACGATATCGTAGTACTCACAGTGGTTACTTTACTGTTGATTGCAATAGCAAAGAGACTAGCACTCAACAACAGTCGCTGTGGGGCTCTGTTCTCCTGGAAATATTGGATGCCAAATGGCATGCCAACTCCTACCAGAGACGGTATGTGTGGTAAAATTGTGCATAAAACTATAGGAAACTCCAAAAACTCTGTTTATGCAATGTAGACAAAACGTAATAATAGTGCCATGTAATACTGTAATCCTTCTGTAAAGCACTTATTAGGCAACACACCTAAGGTGTACAAGTTAGGGGTAGCCGACCTGCCACCTAGTGACAGAATGGGTGACGCTACGATTTTAACACACGGTTCATCCACCGGGCAGAAATATGGGTGGTTCTATTCTGCAATGTATCCGCACATGCACAGTAGAGGTGGTGTTTTCATACATTCGCAGAATGCAGCATTTCGAGCAGGCTTTCTTCTTGTTATTGCTGTCATGTGTTCAGCAAACAAGAAATATGTAAGCTCTTGAGGAGTCTTTCTGGTTATTGCACGAAATATTCTACATACACTCCTGGAAATTGAAATAAGAACACCGTGAATTCATTGTCCCAGGAAGGGGAAACTTTATTGACACATTCCTGGAGTCAGATACATCAGATGATCACACTGACAGAACCACAGGCACATAGACACAGGCAACAGAGCATGCACAATGTCGGCACTAGTACAGTGTATATCCAACTTTCGCAGCAATGCAGGCTGCTATTCTCCCATGGAGACGATCGTAGAGATGCTGGATGTAGTCCTGTGGAACGGCTTGCCATGCCATTTCCACCTGGCGCCTCTGTTGGACCAGCGTTCGTGCTGGACGTGCAGACCGCGTGAGACGACGCTTCATCCAGTCCCAAACATGCTCGATGGGGGACAGATCCGGAGATCTTGCTGGCCAGGGTAGTTGACTTACACCTTCTAGAGCACGTTGGGTGGCACGGGATACATGCGGACGTGCATTGTCCTGTTGGAACAGCAAGTTCCCTTGCCGGTCTAGGAATGGTAGAACGATGGGTTCGATGACGGTTTGGATGTACCGTGCACTATTCAGTGTCCCCTCAACGATCACCAGTGGTGTACGGCCAGTGTAGGAGATCGCTCCCCACACCATGATGCCGGGTGTTGGCCCTGTGTGCCTCGGTCGTATGCAGTCCTGATTGTGGCGCTCACCTGCACGGCGCCAAACACGCATACGACCATCATTGGCACCAAGGCAGAAGTGACTCTCATCGCTGAAGACGACACGTCTCCATTCGTCCCTCCATTCACGCCTGTCGCGACACCACTGGAGGCGGGCTGCACGATGTTGGGGCGTGAGCGGAAGACGGCCTAACGGTGTGCGGGACCGTAGCCCAGCTTCATGGAGACGGTTGCGAATGGTCCTCGCCGATACCCCAGGAGCAACAGTGTCCCTAATTTGCTGGGAAGTGGCGGTGCGGTCCCCTACGGCACTGCGTAGGATCCTACGGTCTTGGCGTGCATCCGTGCGTCGCTGCGGTCCGGTCCCAGGTCGACAGGCACGTGCACCTTCCGCCGACCACTGGCGACAACATCGATGTACTGTGGAGACCTCACGCTTCACGTGTTGAGCAATTCGGCGGTACGTCCACCCGGCCTCCCGCATGCCCACTATACGCCCTCGCTCAAAGTGCGTCAACTGCACAT
Source organism: Schistocerca nitens (assembly GCF_023898315.1). Lineage (NCBI taxonomy): Eukaryota > Metazoa > Arthropoda > Insecta > Orthoptera > Acrididae > Schistocerca > Schistocerca nitens. The sequence continues at coordinate 435,832,321 of NC_064617.1, forward strand.
ACCGTTCACGTCCACGCTGTCGCGGCATGCTACCAGTGTTAAAGACTGCGATGGAGCTCCGTATGCCACAGCAAACTGGCTGACACCGACGGCGGTGGTGCACAAATGCTGCGTAGCTAGCGCCATTCGACGGCCAACACCGCGGTTCCTGGTGTGTCCGCTGTGCCGTGCGTGTGATCATTGCTTGTACAGCCCTCTCGCAGTGTCCGGAGCAAGTATGGTGGGTCTGACACACCGGTGTCAATGTGTTCTTTTTTCCATTTCCAGGAGTGTATTTTTCACTGAGTAACGTTTATTAATACAGTAATAAAACAAATGAGAATGAGAGTTCTCTTCTTTTTAGTTGCCATTGACAAAAGCTGTACATACAATGATTGCTTCTTATTGCAGAAATAGAATGAAACAAAGAGATTATAAGCTTGCTTATAGAGCACAGATCACTGTTATAGAGACATATGGTAAGGAAAGGTGTCTGTGTGATCCTCTAGATACATTGTATTGCAATAAAATATGTCGACACGTGTTCAATTCCGAGTTTACATGTTTCATGTAAATGTTCATCTAATTTTATTTTAGATGTGTGCATATTGCCTTAATTGGTGAAATTGCAGCATTTATTTGATTTGCTTGCATCTTTTGTGCTACTGTAGCATGGCAGGAAGGGTAGTGTTGTGCGAATAGCCGCACCACAAGAATCACAGCAGTTGTGCCGGGCACGACCACTGAGGACTGGAAATGTTGTCGTGCATGTTCGTGGTTGGATGAAAAAGCGTCCTTCATTGCTCTGTCACTTGTGCGGATGCCATCAAGAAGGCACATCCATTCTGATGAAGTTCCTAAATTCCTGTGAATCTTTGGGCTTAACTCCTTTGTTAACAGGTGGTGTATCCCCCTGCGGGTTCGGGGGTTAGAATAGACCCGAGGTATTCCTGCTGTTGTAAGAGTTGACTAAAATAAGTTTCCAACCTTTCAGCTTACTAAGTTATGGTCCCTTTTTAGTGTTTGACATCAATCTTTCCAAATTCTACAGAAGTGCAGGCCAATTACGGAAGAACACCTTACAGGGTGCATCATATATCCATCGTGTGCTGAGACCTTCTTCACCTACTGATGTCATGGCTCTGCAACTGCACCCATAAGCCAGCTTTTTGGGTGAGGATACCTTATGGGGGTACCTTCTCCCTCTATTGTCCGCTGTCCTCTCCTGCAGCCATGATAATGATGGATCTTTTGGTGCCCAATATCCAGCACAGTAACCACTCTGACGTGGAGGGTTTGTTACGTACCCTCTTAGTTGTAGTGTTACACTACTCAGTGATTGCACTTCTGATGCCTGAACTGCAAACTCCCCATGTTTGCCAAGGTGTAGATGCCTGTCTTCTTGGAGCATCAGGACGGTCAGCAACAGCCATTAACCCAGGTGGCCTTTGCTGCAGGTGGGTGGCGCCTGTGGAGAGAGACCCTGATCGGTGTGGGTAGCATCAGGGTGGATGGCCCACAATGAAACGGACCAAGTCATCTCTTGCCAGTCCCAGCAGTCTCTAAGAAGGGAAGGCTGGAATTCAACACTGGGCAGTATGACCCCAAGTCATTCCCCTCCCTAGCCGCATGATGGGAGGAACATATATCTAAAGAAAAAAAGAGCCGTATTCCCCTCATTATTTAGTCTGAAGCAGAACTGATGGGGACTTCATTCTGACTACAAAGCCTATATTTTTTTGTTGACAACCTAAAGGATAACTTTGGGGAAGTGACGGCGTTGTCAAAAACGCAGAATGGGTCTGTCCCAATTCAGACAGCATCCCCAGCCCAATCATGGGCATTGCTCGCCTGTGACAAGCTGAGTAATACTCCCGTCACTCCCTGTAAAAGCCTAAACATAGTCCAGGGGATTATTTCTCATTGTGACCTCATGCTGCAGTTCGACGATGAGCTACGTGTGAATTTAGAATGAAGGGGGGTTCACTTCGTCTGGCATGTCTGCAAGGGATTGTAAGATAACAGGGTTGCTACTGGTGCCTTCATCTTTGCCTTTGAGGGTGATTCGTTACATGAAAAGGTCAAGATGCATATGTCCTCCCCCCCTCCTATTCAATGCTATGTGCTGGAAATTCGGGCACATGTCTGTCTGGTACAGTTCTGATGCCACACGCCAAGCGTAGGATGTCCATTGCATCCAAATAATTCACATGTCTCACCTCCCATCTGTGTTAACTGTGGAAAGCACCACTCCTACTGCTCACCAGACTGCATGGTTCTTCACAAGGAGAGAGAGATTATGGAGTATAAGACCTGGACCGACTGACTTACCAAGAGGCCAAATGGAAGTATGAAAGATTGTATTCCTTTCGCTTGACATATTCATATGCTGCAGCTATGACGACATCACCCTCTTTGGCAACAGTAGTCTCCTCGTCTCTGCCTCTACCAGTGGGCCCTCAGGGTCACCCAACTACACCCCCCCCCCCCTTCTGCCCCACCCTTGGTGATTGGGGGCACTTCTTGTTCTGTTGCTCACAGAGCTTCTACTTTGGGGGCCAACACCTCCCACCTCCCCACACACCGGAGACATCGGTCCCCACCCCCCAGCTGGAGAAGCAACAGGCTCCTCTCGCACAGAAGGGATCCTTCGGGACTCTCCCTTCCAAAGTCTTCACAAATGCAAAAGTGGACACCAGCCAGTGATTGAAGGAGTCACAAGCTGCTGGTCAAAGGGCTTCATGCTCTTTCTCTGTCATCGAAGCAACTACAGGGAAGCCCTCTCAGCAAGCCCGTAAAGAGCAATGAGGGGGCAAACTGATGAAGAACAAATTGGTTAAGAAACATGAGATTCCTGTGGCCCCCATACTACCTCTCCCTTCTGAGGACAAGATGGAGATTCTGACGTCCCTGGAGGACCTAGACTTTGCTGGCACCTCAGCTGCAATGGAAATGGATATACATATTCAGTCGGTGGCAGCAGGTCACCCCGAGGCATAACCTTCCTCCTTGGTCCCCTCATACCTTCCCGAACCACAGTAAGCATCATCCTCCAATGGAATCACAGCAGTTTCCACCAACAGGCTGAGCTGCAACAGCTCTTAAGCAGTACACCTGCTTTCTGCATTGCCCTTCAAGTAACCTGGTTTCCAGCAATGCAGACCCCTGCCCTTCGTGGCTATTGGGGTATTACAAAAATCGTACTGACTGTAACAGGATGTTCAGTGGAGTACGAATATATGTCCTCACTTCTGTATATTGTGAACCTGCGACCCTTCAAATACCTTTAGAAACTGTGGCTGTCAGGGTGAGGATGACACAAGCGATTTCCATCTGCAACATCTACCATCTTCCAGATGGTGGCATGCCACACCATGTATTGGCTGCACTAATTTTTCAACTCCCACCACATTTTCCACTTCTGGGTGATTTTAACACCTATAACCCTTTGTGGGGTGGAATGAATATTACTGTTCCTGATAAAGATGTCAAACATCCGCTAACTCAACTCAACCTTTGCCTCTTTTAAATACTGGTGCCCTACTCATTTCAGTGTGGCACATGGCACATACTTGGCCATTAATCTCTCAGTTTGTAGTCCTGGTCTTCTACCACCTATCCACTGGAAAGCTCATGAGAAGTGACCATTTTCTGCTCTTCCCCCAACATCATTTGCCTGGACATTTGCCCTGATGGGCTCTTATCAAGGCTGACTGGGATGCTTTCACCTCTGCTACCACCGTTGGACCTCCATTGCATGATGGCATTGGTGAGATGATCCAAAAAATTGCTGCTACCATTGTTTTTGTAGCTGAAATGGCAATACCTTGTTCCTCAGATTGCCCCCGCTGGAATATGGTGCCTCGGTGGTTGCCAGAAATCACAGCGTACATTAGAGACCGTAGGCTGGTCCTCCAACACCATAAGCGGCACCCGTCCCTGGAGTGCCTCATTGCCTTCAAACAGCTCTGTGGCCGAGTCCACCAACTCATCAAATGACAGAACCAAGAGTGATGGGAATGATACATCTCCACATTGAAACACAAAAATCTTCTTGTTAGGTTTGGACTAAGCTCAGACGGCTTTATGGATATCAGATCCCTGCAGGTATACCTGGAATTTCCACACTTGGAGCTGTATATACCGAACCATAGACAATCACAGACACAAAGAACTGGTACAGTTCCTTCTTGACTATGGGAGCCTGGAGTATGGTTGAGCATTGCCCTCAGCATTGCGGATGCTGAACCACTCTGGAGTTCGACTTGTGACGGGAGCTTTCCAAAGGAGCTCAGTGAACAGTGTCCTCGTGGAAGCTGGGGTTCCTTCATTGTACATCAGGCAACAACAAGTGCTTGCAAATTACATCGTGCACATTCGCAGCTCACCTCATCATCCATTACCGTCTCCTTTTCCCTAACACGGCAATCCATCTCCCGCAATGGTGGCCCTGATCGAGGATTACAATTTCAGTCCATGTCTGGTCCCTTTTCAGTGAACTCAAGTCTTTTCCTCTACCACCATTTCTCCGGGTCCACTCATGTACACCTCTGTGGTCCATGCCTCTGCCACAGCTTCGTCTGGACCTGTTACAAGGGCCATAAGACTCAATTCCTCCTGAGGCCAACCGCTACCAATTTTTCTCTATTCTCAGTGAGTTCAAGGGCTCAGAAATAGTCTACACTGAAGGCTCGATGCTCAAATTAGCTTCGCTTATTCTCTTGCTGGACGTACTGAACAGCGCACCTTGCTGGATGGCTGCAGTGTTGTTCGCTGCAGAGTTGGTAGCCACCTCTTGTGCTCTTGAGCATATCCGCTCATGCACAGCTGAGTCCTTCGTCATCTGTAGTGACTCCTCAAGCAGCCTACAAGCACTTGACCACTGCTTCCCTTGCCATCCTCTGACAATGACTATCCAGGAGTCTATTTATGCCCTTGAAAACTATGGACATTCAGTGGCCTTCATCTGGACCCTAGGACATGTCAGAATCCCAGGAAATGAACTTGCTGACAGGACAGCCAAACACGCTACTGATAAACCAGCTCTAGAGATCAGTCCATCACAGAGTGATCTCCGATCAATCTTAGGCTATAAAGTTTTCAGGACCTGGAATACCGAATGGCATGCCTGAAGGACAACAAAAATTACTTGCTATAAAGGAGATGACAAATGTGTGGAGGTCATCCATGCCAGCCATCCACAGTGACTCCATTGTCCTTTGCGGCTCCCATCAGCCGTACTTGGCTGACTCACAGTCACCTCCTCCATTGCACCCACACCAGTGACACTGTGGCTCTTGAATGACGGTAATCCACATTTTGTTGGACTGTCCCAATTTAACTGCCCTGAGGCTGTCTTTCAACTTTTTGGACACGCTACCTATAGTGTTAGGTGACAATGACTCAGCGGCTGATCTAGTTTTAAGTTTTATTTGAGAGGGTGTCGAGGGGGGGGGAGGAGGGGGGGAGGGGGGTTATCACTCAATCTAAGGATGGGCATATAGTCTTTTCTCAAAGGCCTTGTCTACATAAATTTTAACTCTACCTAGCTCCCTCTGATGCTGTCTGTTTGACTTCGTGTTTATCCTTTTACCATCTGTTTTTCTCCTGCCTTGTGCTTTTAGGCTGGAGATTTTAGTGTAGTGCAGAATGGCTGGCTCATCCTTTTTTATCCTTGCGATCAACCAGCCTAGGCATTTGTTATATTGTTTTAACACCTTCTACTGCTTTTTTCCTTTTGGTTAATGTCTTCACTTTTGATTTAATTCTTTCATTTTCTCTTTCAATGTGGTTTCCAGTTAGTTTTACAACTTTTTTCTTTCCCCCGATATCAGAACATGATTCTTTTGGGGAATGGTTTTAATCTGAGACATGTTTAAAGAGGAAAAAGGGTCTGGTGACCCTGCCGTTTAGTCCCTTTACTCTCCAAACCAACCAGTCAATCAACCAATAGAGTTATATGCCCTGCCTTCACCCCTTCTTTCCAGCCAGAGTCGAACCCAATTCCTGCATCTGGCATTATGTTGTTGTTGTTGTTGTCCTGCCTTTCTCCTAATGGCTAAGGCAGACACTGCCTTGACAAATGCTGTGCAGATAACTGTGTAGTCATGTCTAAAATGCTTTGAAACATGAACACAGGCAATCATTCGCTTATACCAGTATGGCATAAAATGAACACATTCTCCATAATTTTGAATAATCAAAACATGATTTCATTATAGCTGGACAAGATAACAATAACTGGTTAATACATACAAAGTTAGACCTCTCAGAAGTTCCGATATGAGTAAATAGCAGAGTTACAAAAATATCAGTTTTCACACTCAATGACGTAACTGACATAAACAAGCATGTGGTTTCGAATTTGTTCCCTTGGAGAGCTGGTGCAGACTACACATTAAGTGTGTCATGTAACAGGCTAATGAAAAGGTTAGCAGTTCCAGACTTGTACGCTTGGGGCGTTGGTGCAAACCTGTATATGTTTTGGTGTGTCATGTGATAAGCCCTTTAAATCAAAAGGCTATGGCAATCAGGTGTCAGTGGTGTGCAAAGGCATCTCTGACTGCAAATGCTATTTTCAGAATTTAGTCAGTGGTAGGCAGAGAATCACGGAAGCCGCATTGAAATTTAGAAAGTAGTCATTTGGATTCTAAGCATCCACAGTCACCAGTAAACTATTCTCTGTAATAATTTACTTAAAGTAGCTCTTAGACAAATAGTCTGTAATTATCTAGGTTGTGTGCATATTTTTCAGGTTTCAGGATAGGGACTACAATATTCCCTATCCACATGGAGGAGAGAACTCCCTCTCACAATAGTTGATTCAAAATCTCCAGGATAGTCCTTGGCTGCTACTGTTCAGGTATTGAAGCAGCTGGGTATCTTGTTGAAATCTGGGGACATATCTTGAGACGCTAAAGTGCTTTTGAGTTTCCATTCCTTAAGAAAGGAGTATTGTAAGTTTCTTGTGTAGGGTATGGAAAGATCAAGTGCTGTGGTCCACTAGGTGTTGGTAATTTATAAAGGTAGAGTGATAATTACAGGCTGCAGAACTTTCTGTAATTTATAAAGGTAGAGCGATAATTACAGGCTGCAGAACTTTCTGTAATGTCTGAAGAGTCAGTTATATCATCTCACTTAGGAGAAATTCTAGATATTCCTGGGGGTAGTTGGTGCCCACAAATACTTGTGATTTTTTCTTAAACACCATGCCTTCGCTCTGTATCATTTAAATATAATTTGAACAATGGAAAGTGCAGGTTGATATAAATACATTGGCACCTCACCGTTCAGATGACACATTGAGTTGCAGACAGGTACAGCGAAGATACTGATGGACCCTAAGTTTTCGGTCAAAGCCTTGATCAGCAAAGAAAGGATAACACACAAGCATGCACACCTCACACATATGACTGCTATCTCTGGCCACTTCAGTCAGACTGCGGCTGTTGCATTGAATGAAAGCAGCAATCAGGAGTGGGGCAGGGAAGGAGGGATAGCAGAGTGTGGTTGGGGGAGCAAAGAGTCCTGTCTGGTAGAGTGAGCAGCAACTACTGTAGAAGGTGGCAGGACAAGGATTGGGCGGCATGGGGAGGCTGTGGCGGAGGAGGGGAGGGGGGAGGGAAGGGAATGGAGAGTGGGAAAAAGACTGGTGGGTGTGTTGGCAGAGAGCTGACACAATAAGGGTGAGGGGATGTGAATTAGAAGGTGGTTATAGGACAGAGGAGCAGAAACTGTTAGGTGTAAGGATAACTCTCATCTGTGCAGTTCAGAAAAGCTGGTGTTGGAGGGGAGGATCCAGGTGGTCCGGGTTGTGAAGCAGCCATTAAAATTGAGCATGGTTTTTTCAGCTGCATATTGTTAGATGCATGTCACAGCACGGTCCACTTTGTTCTTGGCCACAGTTTGGCGGTGGTCATTCATCCTGTTAGACAGCTGGTTGTTTGTCATATCAATACAAAAATCTGTGAAATGGTTTCAGCAGAGCCGGTACACGACATGGCTGCTTTGACAGGTGGCCTGTCCTCTGATGGGGTGGGACAAACCTGTGACAGTGCTGGAATAGGAAGTGCAGGGTGGGTGGATTGGACAGGTATTGCATCTGGCTCTTCCACAGGGTATGATTCCTGTGGCAAGGGAAGGATGTCCCACATTTCAGGGCATGATGATAGATAAAGCTCTGATGAAGAATGTGGTTCAGTTGTTACATTTCCGGTTTGGTATTGGGTGATGAAGGGAGTGCTCCTTTGTATTTGTTTCTGAGGGATGGTGGGAGGATTGATGGTGTTTGGGGATACAGCATGGAAAATCTGTTTGCAGACTAGGTCTGCCTCACCTTCAGCCCTACACGCAAGTTTAACCATGTTGGATTTGTCAAAGGCATACTCTCCTTCTCCCTGAAACACTTCTTTGCCTCTAATCCCAACATTGAACCCTTTCCAGCTCATAACACCATCCAATCGTTATCTCCCCCCTCCCCTCCCTTCCTCGTGGTCTCCTTCTTCCAGGAATTACATCCATCCAACTGTGTGTCACTATCCTTCCTCAAATCCCGTCCTAAAAGCACCAAACTTTCAGCAGAAGAAAGAACAGCCATACACAACCTCAAAACAGTTCCTCACTTGATCACCCTACCTGCAGACAAAGGTTCCTCTACTGTATGTTACAAATCGCAGGGACTACCTGGCAGAAGACCTTTGCCAGTTGTCTGACTGCTCCACCTATAAACTCTGCTAGAATGATCCCATCCCAGAAGTCCAACATAACATCCACCCTGCTCAAAGACTTAGGCACTCCTTAGAAACTCTCCCCAGAATCCATTTCCCTCTTTACCCCAAAGACACCCTGCACACCCACCTTCTACATGCTCCGTAAAGTCCACATACCCAACAATCCTGGATGCCCCATTTTAAATGGTTTTGGTGGCCCCACTGACTCTTCACCACCCCCACACCTTTACCTCCTGGATCTCTACTTGTCACTTTTGATGCCATTTTCCTATACACCACCATCCCTCATGCTGCTATTGCACACTACCTCTCCCAATGCCCTTTACACTCCAGACCCACTGTCTCATTCCTCATACATCTTACTAGCTGTATGGTAATATACAACTTCTCCTGTGAAGGGAAGGTGTACAAACAAATCTGCAGCACAGCCATGGGCACCCTGCTATGCCAACCTGTTTATGGACGATCTAGAGGAAACCACCTAGTCTCCCAAAATCCCAAATCCTTAGTCTGGTCGGGTTCATAGATGATATCTTCATGATCTACACTGCCAAGAAACCCTATTCTCATTCCTTCACTACCTCAACACCTACTCTCCCATCAGCTGCACCTGCCACTTCTCAGCCCAGCATTCCACCTTCCTGGACTTTGACCGTCTCCTCTCTGAAGTCTCCATCCACACCTGTATCCACATTAAACCCACCAAAACTATGGTACCTACATTCTAACAGCTACCATATCACCTGGCCACCCGGATACGGCATATCTGTAGTGATGAGAACTTCCTTGCTCAGTATTCTGAAGGTCTCCCAGAGGCCCCCACAGACGGGCATAATCCCCTAGTCCACAAAGAGATTTCCCATTCCATATCCCATGACCCCTATAACCAGCTACAAAGGAGTGACCCCTTGTCACCCAATACCATCTCGAACTGGAACAGCTGTACCACATACTTCATCAGGGCTTTGATTGTCTGTCATTTATACCCTGAAATGAGGGAGATTCTACCCGAGATCCTTCCCACCGCTCCTAAAGTTTGTTGTGCCACCCACCCAACCTCCAGAACATCCTAGTCTATCTCTGTGCCACTCCCAATCCTACCCCCTTGCCGCTGGGATCATATCCCTGTGGATGGTTCAGGTGCAAGACCTGCCCAATCCACCCACACAGAGCACTTCCTATCCCAGTCCTGTCATAGGCTTGTCCTACGTCAAAAGCTGAGCCAACTGTGAAAGCAGCCATGTCATGTACCAGCTCTGCTGCAACCACTGCACAGCTTTTTATATTGATATTACTACCAACCAGCTGTCTACCAGGATGAATGGCCACGGCCGAACTGTGGCAAAGACCAAAGTGGACCACCCTGTAACTCAAAATGCAGCTGAACACATCATGCTTGATTGTAATGGCTTCTTCATAACCCAGGCCATCTGGATCCTTCCCTCCACCATCAGCTTTTCTGAACTGTATGGCTGCAAGTTATCCTTAAAACACATTCTCCATTCCTGAAATTATCCTTGCCTCTACCTATAACAACCCCCCCCCCCCCTCCCCTTTGAATACAGATAGCTATTGCATATTTTCTGTTATTAAAAGGAGTAGTTTGCTTTACATCTTACATCTTGGAGTGCATTAGTGTCCATACGCCTCCAGATAAACTCTCTGCGTTGATTGTGATAATGGCTAAAATCAGGGACATGATCATCTAAGAAATGCGATTTCTGTATTGCAACACATTTATAGGCGCAATTCTGACAGGATTGGAGTGGACATTAAAATGATTAGGATTTACATGTCAATAAGTAGGGACCCAAAAAGTTTGCAATAAATGCAAACGTAGATGTGAACTCTGCCTCAAATTGGGAAAACTCAAAATTACCTAGTAAATGCTATGTCATAGTGAATTGTATCCAGAGGAACTATTTTATCAGAGATAGTTTGAAGTAGCTTTATTTTCTGGATATGAATACTGGAAATGTACTCAGTTTTGAATTACTTGTATTGCAAGTCATCTAGTGAAGCCCAATTTCTGAAGATAATGTTGGTAAGAACGCATTTCCAAAACAGATGTGTGCTTGATGATCAGCATCTTAGAACAAAGAAACTCATACATTTCTGTGCTAGCTAAATCTCAGAAGTTGTTATATTGTGAATGTTTTAATGTGGCAGTTATAGGTGGTGAGCAGTTTGAACTGCAGTTGTGTCAAATACTGGTAGATGTCAGGTCTGAACTACCTCGTTTATGACACTGCCTGCAAGTAATTACATGGTAACCATTAATAAAAGCTTTGTGTTGTATTTCATTCATTGTATTCTTATTTTGAAACAGATGAAGAAACTAATCCTGATCCATCACCGAGTTATATTATGATCATCAGATGTAATATAAATGGATAGATAAAAAAACTACTCACCACGTGGTGGCAGGAGACTACCAGAAGAGACTGACGAACCCTATGACTATGTGTCAAGACAAACGCAGAACAAAGGTGCAAACTGTATGTGAAATGGCTTGTTTCCCTGCACCTTTTCTTACTCCTTTGGAGGTCAAAATTCAAGTTCGTTTAAATTCACAGTTGACTGCTAGTTCAGTGTCTGCACTTTGCACTATAGTGCAATCGAAAAACAAAACCTGTTAATATATTTCAACCATGCCAAATGTTCTCGCCTAAAGTGCAAATCATTATTCCAGTGCTACTTCTACACTACGTACATTGCCAGTTCTATGTGTAGCGTGTGGATCATATGGCTACAAATGCTCACAGAAGGTACGAGGGTGTGCTGAAACGTTAAGCCTCTGAATGATTTTTAAATAAAACAAACTTTATTAACATTTACATTTTTAACCTTCACGTCTATATATCAAAGTTAGGTCCTCAACAACTGTCCAAGGCAAACTACTACCCCTTTCTTTATTACATTACTCTGATATTGCACTTTCACTTTTCAACACTTCTAATGTGTGATTTCATTTTGATCTTGATTTATTGATTTCTTATTTTTCAGTTGCAATTTGCCTCAAATAACTTCTACCATTTTAAAATAACAATTAACTTTTATTACATATTTGAGTACAGGGTTTAGGTTTGAGCAGTAGCGAACATCATACTAAACTAAAAGCTTTAAATAAGGGCCGCAATTGTTTTTGGTAGTATTCTTGTCTTACATCTTCACTGAACTACATCGTGATGTCGTACTCTGAGGTGCTCCTTGGCTTTCCATATGGTACTGGTAGCTCCGTGCAGCACTTACCTGCTGTGATGTAGATGTTTCTGTAGTCAAACTCCATGTGCTAAATGCTGCCAAAGGAGTACCTACATACTAATCCCTTTTACATGTCATTAAAATTATAATAAAATTAAATGTACATATGCTGGCTCATTTATAGACAATGAGGGAAGAGAAAATTTCGTACCTCTGAAGTTTGAGCAAGGCCCCAAATTTCATCCAGCCCAATTCTGTACCCACACAACATATTGTGGGACAGTTGACCATCAGTTGACGAATCTCTACGAGGCTGTGGTAGCAACCATTACAATACCATTTTAATGACATAAAAGAGGAGAAGCAAAGGCAGCGAGGGTGAATGATAGCAGATTCTATAGTGTTAGTTGGTCTAGTGTCTTCTGCGCATTCTCCTGTATGTAAGGAGGGTGAATGAGTCCGGTTTGGTCAGAATTGCTGGACCTTTTTTGGTTCAGGCTTTTTCTTTTGTTTACTGGGAGATGTGGTTTGAGTTTGTGTGATTTTCATGCCTTTAAGCTCTCTGCGACTCACTGCCTGTGGCTCTTTCATCTACTGACTTGTTTGAGGTCATGTCTCTGCTCTAGTAGGGAGGGGGGCACTTTGGATAGTGCTCTCCTCTCTGTCGGTGCGAAAGACAGTTGAAGTGTTCCTGGATGCACCAGCATAAACACCTAGCTGGTGCTGTAGGTTTGCAGACTGAAGTAGTTTGTGGCCTCTTCTTCAGAAAGTGGATTGATTGATGAGTGATTTCTATGGTCGTGGCTAGAAGGCATATTAGTTAGAAGACTGAACACCACTTGTGAAATTTGTAACCATGTTGATAGCGTGCAGACTTTCATACTTCTTTCTGGTCTCAAAATAAGGTAATGTTCTAGTGTTTTATATTCTTGGATCTCCCTCTCTTTTTTTTTGAGCATGAGACAGTCTGATGAACATGGAGGATATTGGTTTGAACAGGTACCATGTGAGGTTGTTTGCACGTTGGTTCACATGCAAAGCCCTTCTGAACTTCCTACAGAGGGTCTCAGTGGTGCAGCAGAGGAGATGTGACTGTAGAATTGGCACTGAAATCATCTCATCAGTGGGCGAATGTACCATTCACCACTGCCTATGTGAATTATAACTTTAACTTTTCAGGCAACATGTTCCCTTCAGAACCAAGGACAGAGGCACAAGTGTCAATTCTGTTGTCTTTTGGAGCTTTCTGGATTCAGTGGAGAAATGGACTCTTGCTAGATCGGCTTGCAATTTGTAGATTTTAAGTATCGGGTCTTGGTGGCGCATAAGACATTTGGTCATACTGAGATAGTTTGTCACATTTCAGGAGTGCTTCATCTCTGTATCGCTATTGCACCTTGTATCCATTTGAAACTAATTAACCCAAAGAACAGCTGCTGTTTTTTTCAACACAGATACCTTGGCGAACTTATCCATGATATGTTCAACAAAGTATAAAAGTTTCGTTGTTGCATAGCAATCTCAATTAGTTCAGTAACCTTTTGAATTTGTGAGCTCCATGTCTCTGTGCTCATCACTTGTCCCTTGGTGTGGTTAGCAACGGGAATGCAATGTGGTTATAAGTATGTGCATTAAAAGATTCTTCTATCTGTTGAAATAGCTGAGTCACTATGGCCATGGTTTTGTGTTAATCAGGCTCAGGTGGAGGTAAGGTACAACAGTTACACAGAGGAAGAGACTTTAACAAGAGAGACTACCTTGGGGAGCTGAATCAAACCAGCCTTCAGACTTAAGAACACAATAATTTGTCCAGCTTGTACTACGAAGCGTGTTTTTTAAGTAAGTACCGTTTTGCCACACCGCGGCCACAGCGCTGCGGTTGGCGTTCTGCGCATATGCACTGTGTACCTACATCTGTTGTCTATGCACTGACGCCATTATGGTCTGATTCTTCCTTGTTTATGTTGTATACTGAGTATTTAAGATGCCTCCGATAATTGCGAGTCCCACCGACCTGTGAAGTACAGGCTGTTATAAGATTTCTTAGTGCTAAAGGCCTAAAAGCGATCGGTATTCATCGTGAGATCTGTGCAGTTTATGGAGAAAACATTTTTAGTGATGGAATGGTAAGAAAGTGGGTGAGAGCATTTAAAGATGGCCGCACAAACGTGCATGATGAACAACGGATGGGGCGTCCTTCGGTCATTAATGAAAGTTTGGTACAGGAAGTGGACAATAAGGTGAGAGAAAACAGACGCTTTACGATTTCCTCCTTGCAGGATGACTTTCTTAATTTTTTCTCGTGGTGTTTTGTATGGCATTGTGACCAAGCACTTGAATTACCAAAAACTGTGTGCACGTTGGGTACCAAAAATGTTGAAGGATGTGCACAAAACCAAATGTTTAGACAGTGCATTGATTTTCCTTGAGCGGTACCACAATGATGGTGATGATTTCTTAAGCCAAATTGTTACAGGCGATGAAACATGGGTAGCCTATGTCACACCAGAATCAAAGCAACAGTCCATGAAATGGTGGCATTCAGATTCACCCAGAAAAGTGAAGTTTAAGCAAACCATTTCTGCCCGGAAAATCATGTGCAGTTTTTTGAGACAGAAAAGAGGTATTGCTTGTGCAATTTCTGCCTCATAATGAGACAATCAATGCAGCAGCTTACTGTAAGACATTCCACAATCTGCGCCATTCTATTCAGAACAAAAGACGTGGCAAGTTGAGCAAGGACATTGTTTTGCTGCAAGACAATGTCTGTCCGCATGTGGCAAATCAGACCAAAGATCTCATCACATCTTTTCGATGGGAAACTGTAGATCATCCTCCACAGAGCCCCAATCTTGCGCCCAGTGACTACCATCTGTTCCTGCACCTGAAGAAACACCCGGATGGTCAGCGTCTTCAAGATGATGACAAAGTCAAAACAGTGGTGATGCAGCGGTTAACAAGTCAGGTGGCAGACTTCTATGAGGAGGGTATTCAAAAACTGGTACAACGTTATGACAAGTGCCTCAATATTGACGGAAATTATGTAGAAAAGTAGATTAAGGCACAGGCTTTCATGTAAAAATAAAATTATTGAGATATCTTAGCACGTCTTCTTTTAATTTCAAAATGGTACTTACTTAAAAAACATGCCTCGTATAATTTGTTCTATCACAAACGTTATTTAATAATTACCTTGACACATCTTCAGTAATTCCAACCATAATGTATGGACATTAGTTGCTCAAGTATGAAAAACTAGGTTTCAGACAATGGTGCTAAGCATATTGCCACAAATACTATAATGTAGTTCCTTTAAAACATTCAGCAGTCTCCTAATGTAATTGTGTTTTAAATTTCTCGGTTATCTTAAATCACTATTAAGAGAAATCATATTTTAAAATAATCTATCAAAGCCACTTCCAGAGACCTGCAGCAAATATCAGCAATAGAGAGACTGAATCTGGTAGAATTAATAAAATAATTCCAAAGAGTAATTGTGGAGAATAAACAGTGCATGCATAGTCTGGCACAATGTACGTATGCTCTTCAGTTCTGTGTGCTGGTTATTCCAAATAAAAGTGAATATCTTGAATTTTCAAGCTTTTTGCTTATTTTTTATTGTCACAGAAGTCAATCCCCACATGTTCTTAAATATCACATTGTGTATGTGCTAGCAAGTTCAAATCCAGGTTAACAACTATTTTAGCACAAATATTAAAAGAAAAAAAATACCTTATATGTCCAAATACTTGTGCTTCTCAAGTGGATGACTACTAAAGGTTTTATTGTATTTAAAATAATGTTTTATTTTTTTGTACTTCATATGTAAATTAAGTACATCATAATCTACACGCTATACAGCATGTTCTTGTTAGCACTATGATCATCTCCTGAACAAGCTCCAAAGTAGAAATATCTAGAGAATACATTTTACACATGCGGTATGTGAAGGTAGAACAGAGGTGGGTAAGTAATTAGACAGACTTCTACAACGAAAACTGATCTAATACATCCTGCAATACTACAGTGAGGTGACAAGCCATGGGATAGTGATGTGCATATTATATACAGGTGGCCGTAGTATCGCATACACGTGTCAAGGGGAAGCACATTGGTGGAGACCTCATTTGTACTCAGGTGATTCATGTGAAAAGGTTTTCGATATGATTTTAGCCACATGTGGGAATTAACAGAATTTGAACGTAGAATGGTAGCTGCCAGTAGACACGGGCATTCCATTTCAGAAATCAATATTCAGAGTGACAAGTGTGTGCTGGGAACAGGAAATTCAGGCATTACCCCTCATCACAGACAATGCAGTGGCAGATGGCCTTCACTTAATGATCGAGAGCAGTGCCATTGTCAGTGCTAATAGATAAGCAACACTGCGTGAAATAACTGCAGAAATTAATGAGGGATGTACGACAAATGTATCCATTAGGACAGCGTTGCAAAATTTGGTGTTAATGGGCTATGGCAGCAGATGACCTACGCGAGTGCCTTTGTCAACAGCACATCATCGCCTGCAGCACATTTCCTGTGCTCATGCCCATACCAGTTGCACCCTAAATGACTGGAAAACTGTGGCCTGGACAGATGAGTCCCAATTGCTGTTGGTAAGAACAGATGGTGAGGTTTGAGTGTGGTGCAGACCCCACAAAGCCATGGGGTCAAAAATACACTGCGCAAGCTGATGGTGGCTCTGTAATGCTGTGGGCTGTGTTTACCTGGAATTGACTGGATCTTCTGGTCCATCTGAACCCACATCTGAACCCATTTTCCTGGAAATGGTTATGTTCTTCTTTGAGACTGTCTGCAGCCAAACAATGATGGAATTTGTATGGCTGACAATTCACCAAGTCACTGGGCCACAATTGTTCGCTATTGGTTTGAAGAACATTCTGGACAATTCAAACGAATGATTTGGCCACCCAGATCTCCTGACATAAATCCCATCATACATTTATGAGAAATAATTGAGAGGTCAGTTCACGCACAAAATCATGCTCCGGCAACACTTCCCCAGTAACAGATGGCAGCAGAAGCAGCATGGCTCGATATTTCTGCAAGGGGACTTCCAACGACTTGTTGATACTATGCCACATAGAGTTGCTGCACTATAATGGGCAACGGGGGTCTGACATAATATTAGGAGGTATCTCATGGCTTTTGTCACCTCAGTGTAATGGGAACAATCATTTGGTTTTATTGATAGTGTAAATTTAAATATAACATACATCTGCAGAATAATAGATGTTATCAATCATAACTGCATGGGTAATCTGCGAAGATTATATACTAGTTGATGCACATTTACCTTGATACTTCATGGCTTTTCAAACGGAAAGGACACACACACACACACACACACACACACACACACACACACGTTCCAGTCAAAAGTGGAAATGGAGCAATTTATCTGACGACCAGAAGGGCATGATCATTGGCTTGGACTAAGTGGTTCTCACTTCCTAAACAGCTAAGTTTGTATATCTTTT
The DNA here is from genome assembly GCF_023898315.1 of Schistocerca nitens. Taxonomy (NCBI): domain Eukaryota; kingdom Metazoa; phylum Arthropoda; class Insecta; order Orthoptera; family Acrididae; genus Schistocerca; species Schistocerca nitens. The sequence continues at coordinate 435,849,734 of NC_064617.1, forward strand.
GCCTGCTCCTGTCGTTAAAGTGTATCATGAGTGGCAAGATGATGCTATCAGAAACTGGTGCCAAGGCAACTATAGTGCACCATGGGCCACAGATGACAGAGGTGAATGACGGCTGTGAGTGACAGCTGCACAGATGTGCATGGGTGAACAGACATGCAACTATTGAGCAACTGACTGCCAAGATGAACCAAGGGGCTACCGTATTTACTCGAATCTAAGCCGCACCTGAAAAATGATACTTGAAATCAAGGAAACTGGTGCCAAGGCAACTATAGTGCACCATGGGCCACAGATGACAGAGGTGAATGACGGCTGTGAGTGACAGCTGCACAGATGTGCATGGGTGAACAGACATGCAACTATTGAGCAACTGACTGCCAAGATGAACCAAGGGGCTACCGTATTTACTCGAATCTAAGCCGCACCTGAAAAATGATACTCGAAATCAAGGAAAAAAAAATTTTCCAGAATCTAAGCCGTACCTGAAATTTGAGACTCGAAATTCAAAGGGAGAGAAAAGTTTTAGGCCGTACCTCCAAATCGAAACAAAGTTGGTCCATTGTAATATGAGACACTATTTAGGTTGAATGAATGACGATACAGCTACAGTAATTTGGTTCGAGTCGTAAGCTTAGCAGTTAAGCTTTACCAGGCAGCCATTGCTATGCGTCAGGCGCCATCTGTATTTATACGGGTACCCTTCATTTTTCATGTGCTTCATCTGGTTTGAATTGATTGCTTATTTTTCTTTGATCTGATAAGTGCCGTTCTCTATGTTATAGGTGTTTACGTCACTCTAAGCTGAAAATGCATTACTGTACTGTGTCGTGCATTGTTTGTCGCATTCTGATAATGAGTGTTTATGACCTGTCACCGCTCGCGGCATGGCTTGCTTTTGTGTGCGCTATCGCCGGTTACAATTTAAAAAAAGAGGAATCGCCTCATTAGCGAAACAATGGCAAGAGACTGCTATTTGTTGTGACTTACACTGCTGCTTTCTTTGATAATGATCAACAAGAACCAAATAATAGACTGCGTATGATAGAAGATCTTCTGAACGAGAGTTCAGCGAAAATTTTTCTCCGCTTGAAAATCTTTGCAGATGCCTCTTTAGTACATTACATTCTGCACAGAAATTAATCATCGTAGATTTAGAAATCTAGTGAATTGCCGTGCTTCGTTTCTGACTGTATTTCTGTAGGCATAAGAATAATATGAATATGAACATGACATGATATGTATGTTCTTCCACGTTTGCTGTTGTCTCACTCTAGTTTTGTAGTTTATTTGGCAGACAGGATTCAAATGAGATAGCAGCAAACACGAAAGAATACATGGCCAAATGTTTATATTCGTATTATTCCTATGGTGAAGAGAATACTGCATGCGATTCACAATTCATAAAAGTTCCTATTAGCAACCATCTGTTCTCACAGGTAGGAAAAAATTCAGAACGTAGAGTTGGCCATATTGACAAACATCCCAAACAGTCTTGCCAGTCGGATTTTCGTAGTACATTGAAATGCTGCTACATTCGAAGCATCATTCTGGAAGGCACAATGGATCAACACAAATATGCATCTATCCTTGTGGACCACATCCACCCCTAAATGCAGTTTGTGAACATGCGTGGTTCGAAGAGCACCAGGATGAGTGTACTTTACACCCTGGCCACCAAACTTTCACTGTTTGCAACACACACACACAGTGTCTCATACTTTGGGACATCTGTGAAATATTCCGGTACAGGTCTCTCCTACCTACCCCAAATGAAAGATACTGCTCATATGAAATGAATTTTTTCTGGTATGCTCTTTGTTGTGAAAAGGCCACACCTTCATTTTATGACTCCGCCTATAGGCCATCCTGCAAGGTGTGACACTGGAATGGTGGTTACAGTCCCTAAGCCATGTGAGGTATGCTATATAGGAAATACATAGAAAAATTGATTTCTTTATTTCCCACTCACAGATCTGCAGTTGGTACCTAGGAAGGTAATGTAGTTATACAAAAAGCGTTTCAGCAGGGGTCATGTTCAGATTACTGTCCAACGATCCTCGTTTTTTGCTGATTTACAGAATCACTTAAGGTAAATTATGGCATGCTTTCTTCTAAAAATCCAGAGAGATATCCTGCTTCATTGTCAACTACACCAATCTTGTGTTTTCTCTCTGATTCAATTCAGACATCAGGTTTAATCTTAATCAGCTTCCCGTGCTAACACAAGTGCTTAAAATATTGCCGCACATTATGTACAATGGTACGAGGTGGTTATAATTAAAGTGCAGCTACTCACAGAGATCCAATGTAGGCTGTAATTATTACTTAATAAAGATTGTAATGTGAAAAAGTAGTAGTTCCAATTTCGGCCACCAGGTGAACTGTGAGTGCAAGAAAGATGTATAGAAATGTGTTCATATGTAATGAATTAGGAAAGGGATGTGGGCAGAAAGGTCAAACAAGTGAGAAGGACAATGCTGTTTTTATTAATAGCCATCACTTTCACAAATTGTTCACTATCGGCACTGGAGACATCGATGAGATGCTGTACAGCACCAGATTTGCACCTGGTGGTCAAAACTGCCATATGATAATTACAGCCTGCACTGGACCTCCATGACCAGCTGCACTTGCTAAGGAGATGAGAAAATTCAGCTACTGCTTTACAAATGTCAGTTAACTGGTGGTGTCCTACCACTATCACACAAGGGCTCATCTGACAAAACTTACTCCAAAATGAGTTGTCGCTGTTTTTGTAAGCGGCTTCTTTTGTTACAAGACATGTTATTTTATGCTAAAAACTCTATTTGCCAAGTAACATCTAAATACAGAACATTTTCTACTGTTTAGAGCAGGTGTTGAATCCCATGAGCCGGCTGCTGTGGCCAAGTGGTTCTAGGTGCTTCAGTCCAGAACCGCACTGCTCCTACGATTGCAGGTTTGAATCCTGTCTCAGGCATGGATGTGTGTGATGTCCTTAGGTTAGTTAGGTTTAAGTAGTTCTAAGTCTAGGGGACTGATGACCTCAGATGTTAAGTCACATAGTGCTTATGGCCATTTGAACCATTTTTTGAATCCCATGAAACATTCAAATGCACCTGTGGGATACATTACTACTTTCAAAAAAAATTATTACACAATAACTATGTAGTTTTCAAAAAAATACTTCACAGGGGTTTTCAAAACACAGAAGAAACAACATTTAATTAACTTAATCTGTAAAATACAAGTAAAAAAACAGTTCTTTTAACAGTATAGTGGTATAATCTAATAATCTGCAGCATTGCTTGCAAGATAGTCTCTCCTTCCAATATTGGATGCTTGCTTGTTCTGGATAGCTTCCAGCTTTGGACAGTCAGTGATTCTATGCCCAAGGCCACCACAGTAGCTGCAGCCACGTTCATCTGAAATAAGTAGCATTATGAAGCATTCGAATTTGTCTACAAAAGTAAACATCAAATATCTACCTGCTAATATGAAAACAGGAAGGATCTAATATCAGTTCAGATTCATTTGCCTTCATGACTCCTGGTAGGATTCATGACCTACTGACATCTTTCATACCAGAAAAAAAAACTTTTATTCATGTTTACAAATGATATTGATCTAGATAATTAGTAATTTGTCAGAAACATTAATACTGAATGACTATGTGCAATAAATTTCATTGTTTGTATTGCTTATCAAAAACACACAGTACCAGTGGCGGATACATATGAGGACGGGTGGGATGCATGGAAATGAAAGCTGCCTTACAAATATTTCAAGTACTTACCCCCAAGCTCAAGGTATTTCTCATTTTCAGACTGAAGAGCAGCAAGGAATGGTGGAACTTTTTGCTTTGCTTCAATTAGCAAATGCTTCAGATCAAGAAGCACAGATTCATCATTAGCTTTATTGATAAATGTTGTAGCAATTCCTGTCTTGCCGGAACGGCCTGTTCTCCCAATACGATGAACTGTGGAAAAGAATGAAAAAGCAGCAAAATATTACCAGTAAGTATTTACAGCTCTCAAAAATGTCTAAGGTAACAGGGATGTGGAGGGCCAAATTTTCCAGTAGCTGTCAATAATTCCTACATATCGCTACCATAGGGATCACGAGGACATGATTAGATTAATTACAACACACACAGAGGCATTTAAACAATCTTTTATCCCCACTCCATATATAAATGGAATGGGGGAAAAGCCTTAATAACTGGTACAGTGGGGTATACACCCTGTCATGTGCCGCACAGTGGTTCACAGAGTATAGATACAGATGTAGATGTATATCTTTGAACAGTTTCATGCAATACTTTGATGATTAGAAGATGTACTTTAAAAGTCACTACTTTTTGATTCCCTCCAGCACTACTTCATACATTAGCCAAGTCCATGCCACTGTTGGGGCACTTCTGCATGCTTGCAGGTGCCCTACACGATATTAGGCAGGTGTACCAATTTCTTTGGATCTTCAGTGTGTATTCTCAAAGATTACTTACAATGTGCATTGCTAAAAAAAAACTAACATAGATTAATAACAAAACCCCACGTCATTCTGTGGTGTATTGTCAAAATATAGTGCACCTGACTGCAAAATCTCATGCCCAAAACCTGTGATAGATAATATGCTAACTTCCTTCCACTCTCCTTCCCTTTTATATGAGGGATGATGTTGACACAGTTTTGTATTGTGTGTGTGGTTTCTTTTTTCTTTCTTTCTTTCTTTACTTTTTCAGAATATTGGCTGACCTATTTATAGCCATCGTAAACAACCATGTACACAATTATAAATCCTTTTGCCAACTAGACTTGTCTGTAATAATATGGCTGTAAGTATAATTATTTAACTACTTAACTGTTTATCACTTTTAATTACAATGTCATGTCAATAACATGTAACTTAAACTCTCTGCTGTTACCTCTTGTGAGTTTTGAGCATTGTAAGCTCCTTACAGTGGCAGTAGCTTCGATTCCAAATTACTGGGATTTTTTCAACTTTGTTTTTAGTTTTGTAATGGCACACAAATTAGGAAGCTATATGCTCTATTCATAGGACCATAAAGCTGAAATGCCTAGATGATAATATGCTTGTTTCTGTAATGAAGTTTTTTTGGTACTGTTTCTGTATGCCAAATCCCCCTCTCCCTTTAATTTCCTTCAATTATGAAATGAGGTACAAAAGCACAGCATGTAATGTGGCTCAACAAAATCCTGCAAGCTCTTGCATCTCTGATCCTAGGCAAAAAGGTATACCTAATTTATTACCTGTTTCTTCATGGTAATCCATGCACTCAAAATATAAAACATCCTATTGTAACAACGTGTAATAACCTCAAAATTTTTGAAGTGTGTATAAATCAAATTACTAAACTGACTCACCATAATTCTCTACATCATCTGGCATGTCATAATTAATGACATGTTGAACATCAGCAAAATCTAAGCCCTTTGATGCAACATCAGTAGCAACCAGAACATCTTTCTGTCCCTTTCGAAACGCATCCACAGAACGAGACCGTTCCTCCTGATCTGGAAAAACAGACATTTTTATCAGTTTCATACAAGACAAGCAATGTCAAAAGAAAATCAGTGCATGACAGATGAACCACTTGATAAATTACTCATGGAAGAATATTTTAATTTCTTTCTTTATCCCCATTTGTAGCAGGCACATGTAAATGTTTCTGACAACAATTCAATTTTGTAATCACTTTTCCTAAAACAAAAATGCCAACTAAAAAAAAAAAACATAATAGATAACTTTTGTAATCTTTCCAATGTGTGACTTGGTTGACTCGACCCTTGTAATCTTTCCAATGTGTGACTTGGTTGACTCGACCCTTGTAATCTGTCACACATTCTCAGAAATATTTCAGCAGCCATTTTCACTGTCCTAATACCTCCATTTAAAATATCCCGGCCTGGTACAGAAGCAAATAACCAGAGCCACTTCCTCATCCCCTCAAACCCAGAATCCCCCACAGAAGAACCACAAAAGTGCCCCACTTGTGACAGGATACTTTCCGGGACTGGACCAGACTCTGAATGTGGCTCTCCAGCAGGGATACGACTTCCTCAAATCCTGCCCTGAAATGAGATCCATCCTTCATGAAATCCTCCCCACTCCGCCAAGAGTGTCTTTCCGCCGTCCACCTAACCTTCGTAACCTGTTAGTTCATCCCTATGAAATCCCCAAACCACCTTCCCTACCCTCTGGCTCCTATCCTTGTAACCGCCCCCGGTGCAAAACCTGTCCCATGCACCCTCCCACCACCACCTACTCCAGTCCTGTAACCCGGAAGGTGTACACGATCAAAGGCAGAGCCACGTGTGAAAGCACCCACGTGATTTACCAACTGACCTGCCTACACTGTGATGCATTCTATGTGGGAATGACCAGCAACAAACTGTCCATTCGCATGAATGGACACAGGCAGACAGTGTTTGTTGGTAATGAGGATCACCCTGTGGCTAAACATGCCTTGGTGCACAGCCAGCACATCTTGGCACAGTGTTACACCGTCCGGGTTATCTGGATACTTCCCACCAACACCAACCTATCCGAACTCCGGAGATGGGAACTTGCCCTTCAGTATATCCTCTCTTCTCGTTATCCGCCAGGCCTCAATCTCCGCTAATTTCAATTTCTAATTTCAAGTTGCCGCCACTCATACCTCACCTGTCTCTCAACAACTTCTTTGCCTCTACTCTTCCACCTCGACTGACATCTCTGCCCAAACTCTTTGTCTTTAAATATGTCTGCTTGTGTCTGTATGTGTGGATGGATATGTGTGTGTGTGCGAGTGTATACCTGTCCTTTTTTCCCCCTAAGGTAAGTCTTTCCGCTCCCGGGATTGGAATGACTCCTTACCCTCTCCCTTAAAACCCACATCCTTTCGTCTTTCCCTCTCCTTCCCTCTTTCCTGATGAGGCAACAGTTTGTTGCGAAAGCTTGAATTTTGTGTGTATATTTGTGTTTGTTTGTGTGTCTATCGACCTGCCAGCGCTTTTGTTTGGTAAGTCTCATCATCTTTCTTTTTAGATATATTTTTTCCACGTGGAATGTTTCCCTCTGTTATATTCATATCATTAATTTGAACCCAACAATGACGTTTGTTATTGTCACTGTTACATTTCGAAGTCTTTTCTGTCGTCTTATTTCCTCCTAATGTTTTTGCCAGTAGTTTCCCTTTGTATTCACCTTCTCCTTTTTACCGTAATCCACTATACAATTTTATCCCGCCGATATATACTCAACAATACGTAATAATACGTAACCCACTTCCAAAACATAACAAAAAATTTTTTCTTCCGCTACTGCTATAAAATCCACCGTTTCTAGTTCACAAACAGTTCCTTTCAGCTATTAAACAACCTTTTCGGCTAGTTTTAATAACTTTTGCTTTATTTCGATTTCCGTTTTTTCACATCACCGATCATTTTTAGCCGCTTCCCACAGGTTTTAACGTTATTATTTCTCCACCAGACAATTGTTAGCCTCATTTCCATAATCTGCCACCACCATACCACTATTTTTAATACATCCTCACGTAGTTTTTTCGAAATTTTCCCGAATTTCTCCACCCTTTAACGTGTTTTGGCGGCAACACAACCACCTAACCTTTATGCACATCGTTTTCTACCTACACTATTTCACCACAGGATCAACATAACCCAGCTCAACCAACCCCTTTTCGCCTCTTTTCACACCAGATCTCCATTTGCTTTCTACTTCACCTTTATCTCTCCCCACATATTTTTACATTCATTTTCATTTCAGCCTCACGTTACACTTTCGACCTTCTAGTACCATGTCACCCGCACAACACCCCCACAACGACCCCATTAAGTTTTATTTACATTCCCTCCGCAGACATGCCTTCGCCCTAGCCAGATTACGCTCCCATATTCTATTTTCTCAGGCTTGTCTGACATTTGGCATTACCCCCAAAGGCCTCACACTTAAAGTTCCCATCTCTGGCTGCAACCCTTCCTTCCATCAGTCCCTATACCAGTTCCAAACTGAACAATCCATTGCCCTCACCCACCTAATCCTTCACCTACACACCAACTCAGCCAATGAACACACCCGTCAACTCCTATCCTTAATAAAAGTCCTTACTCTTTCCTCTCCCACATCCACACCGGCTGTTCAGAGCATCCTCCTACAGGCCAACCGTAAATTAGAACAGCATGCCACCCTCCACCTCAAAAAACTATCCAATCTCCTGGTTTCCCACCTGCGGAAAGGCAACTCACTCACCCTTCACAACCTTTCCAGCAAACCTCAACCACCTCTCATTGCACACAAACCCAGTCTCTCCCATCTACTCAATCTCCCACTTCCAGCTCCACTCCCTCCAAAACCTCAAAATTCCTTTCAACACAATCTGGAACCACAACACCCTAATTCAGTAGTTAACCTTTCCTCCAAACCTCTCTCCCAATCCGAAACCTCTGTCCTATCCAAAGGCCTCACCTTCAGCCCCACTCCCAGATTCAACCAAACAGCCCTCGTCAAAGATTTACTGTCCTACACCCGTACTCTCTGCTGGAAATATCACTTTGCCACGAAGAAAAATGATCCTAATCCTACTCCTAATGATCCAACTCCCCAAGACACCATCCAAATTGAACCCTGCCTGGAACAGTTCCGTCCTCCGTCACAGCGGGACCCACCTCCTCTTCCTCAAAATCACCCTCTCCAAACCTTCCAGGAATTTCTGACTTCCAGCCTTGCATCTCAATCCTTCTTAAAAAACCTTAATCCTACACCCAACATCACCACTGCTGAAGCCCAGGCTATCCGTGATCTGAAGGCTGACCGATCCATCGTCATTCTTCCGGCGGACAAGGGTTCCACGACCGTGGTACTTGATCGTCGGGAGTATGTGGCTGAGGGACTGCGTCAGCTTTCAGACAACACCACATACAAAGTTTGCCAAGGTAACCCCATTCCCGATGTCCAGGCGGAGCTTCAAGGAATCCTCAGAACCTTAGGCCCCCTGCAAAACCTTTCACCTGACTCCATCAACCTCCTGACCCCACCGACACCCCGCACCCCTACCTTCTACCTTCTTCCTAAAATCCACAAACCCAATCATCCCGGCCGCCCCATTGTAGCTGGTTACCAAGCCCCCACAGAACGTATCTCTGCCTACGTAGATCAACACCTTCAACCCATTACATGCAGTCTCCCATCCTTCATCAAAGACACCAACCACTTCCTTGAACGCCTGGAATCCTTACCCAATCTGTTACCCCCGGAAACCATCCTTGTAACCATTGATGCCACTTCCTTATACACAAATATTCCGCACGTCCAGGGCCTCGCTGCGATGGAGCATTTCCTTTCACGCCGATCACCTGCCACCCTACCTAAAACCTCTTTCCTCATTACCTTAACCAGCTTCATCCTGACCCACAACTTCTTCACTTTTGAAGGCCAGACATACCAACAATTAAAGGGAACAGCCATGGGTACCAGGATGGCCCCCTCGTACGCCAACCTATTCATGGGTCGCTTAGAGGAAGCCTTCTTGGTTACCCAGGTCTGGCAACCCAAAGTTTGGTACAGATTTATTGATGACATCTTCATGATCTGGACTCACAGTGAAGAAGAACTCCAGAATTTCCTCTCCAACCTCAACTCCTTTGGTTCCATCAGATTCACCTGGTCCTACTCCAAATCCCATGCCACTTTCCTTGACGTTGACCTCCACCTGTCCAATGGCCAACTTCACACGTCCGTCCACATCAAACCCACCAACAAGCAACAGTACCTCCATTATGACAGCTGCCACCCATTCCACATCAAACGGTCCCTTCCCTACAGCCTAGGTCTTCGTGGCAAACGAATCTGCTCCAGTCCGGAATCCCTGAAACATTACACCAACAACCTGACAACAGCTTTCTCATCCCGCAACTACCCTCCCGGCCTGGTACAGAAGCAAATAACCAGAGCCACTTCCTCATCCCCTCAAACCCAGAATCCCCCACAGAAGAACCACAAAAGTGCCCCACTTGTGACAGGATACTTTCCGGGACTGGACCAGACTCTGAATGTGGCTCTCCAGCAGGGATACGACTTCCTCAAATCCTGCCCTGAAATGAGATCCATCCTTCATGAAATCCTCCCCACTCCGCCAAGAGTGTCTTTCCGCCGTCCACCTAACCTTCGTAACCTGTTAGTTCATCCCTATGAAATCCCCAAACCACCTTCCCTACCCTCTGGCTCCTATCCTTGTAACCGCCCCCGGTGCAAAACCTGTCCCATGCACCCTCCCACCACCACCTACTCCAGTCCTGTAACCCGGAAGGTGTACACGATCAAAGGCAGAGCCACGTGTGAAAGCACCCACGTGATTTACCAACTGACCTGCCTACACTGTGATGCATTCTATGTGGGAATGACCAGCAACAAACTGTCCATTCGCATGAATGGACACAGGCAGACAGTGTTTGTTGGTAATGAGGATCACCCTGTGGCTAAACATGCCTTGGTGCACAGCCAGCACATCTTGGCACAGTGTTACACCGTCCGGGTTATCTGGATACTTCCCACCAACACCAACCTATCCGAACTCCGGAGATGGGAACTTGCCCTTCAGTATATCCTCTCTTCTCGTTATCCGCCAGGCCTCAATCTCCGCTAATTTCAATTTCTAATTTCAAGTTGCCGCCACTCATACCTCACCTGTCTCTCAACAACTTCTTTGCCTCTACTCTTCCACCTCGACTGACATCTCTGCCCAAACTCTTTGTCTTTAAATATGTCTGCTTGTGTCTGTATGTGTGGATGGATATGTGTGTGTGTGCGAGTGTATACCTGTCCTTTTTTCCCCCTAAGGTAAGTCTTTCCGCTCCCGGGATTGGAATGACTCCTTACCCTCTCCCTTAAAACCCACATCCTTTCGTCTTTCCCTCTCCTTCGCTCTTTCCTGATGAGGCAACAGTTTGTTGCGAAAGCTTGAATTTTGTGTGTATATTTGTGTTTGTTTGTGTGTCTATCGACCTGCCAGCGCTTTTGTTTGGTAAGTCTCATCATCTTTCTTTTTAGATTAACATTGGTGTGCTGTATTGCTGTTATTGATTTTACTAGTATTAATTGTTAAAAGTGCTATTACCTCCTTATTCTTTTTTCCCCTCTTCTCCTACCAAACAGCAATTTTGTCATTCCAACACACTACAATCTACAAGGGAGTGTTGAAAAGGAAGGCCTCCAAATTTTTCATGTGAAAACTCTTAAAGCTTTTTACATGAAACAAACATTATTAACAATCTATATCTTTATTCTTCATGTCTACATATTTATTTCTCTGCGTAGCAATCCTGGAGATGAACACATTTCTCCCAACGAGAGACCAGTTTGTCGATACCGTCACTGTAGAATGAGTTTGTTGATGGAGCCACAACCTCACCCCTGCTTGCAGCAGTTCATCACCATCAAAGTAAAGTCCTTGAAGGTGTTCTTTCAGTTTTTGAAACAGATGAAAATTAGATGGGGCCATGTCAGGACTGTATGGAGGATGATCTATAACAATGAACCCAAGGTATTGGACTGCTGCACATGTCACAGTGTCCATGTGTGGTCTGGCATTGTCATGCTGAAGGACAGTGTGCTCCATATGTGGATGACCTCATCAAATTTGTGCTCGAAGTTTTCTGAGGGTCTCGCAGTGCCTTGCAGAGTTCATGATTCTGCCTTTAGGAATGAATTCCCAATGCACCACACCTTGAACATCCCACAACATTGTGAGCATGACTTTGCCTGCTGATGGCATGGTATTGAACTTGTTTGGTGCCAGTGATCCTTTGTGGCAGAACTCCATTGATACTCTCTTGTCTTCAGGATCAAAATGGTGAACATAGCTTTTGTAACCTGTCAATATGTTGTTAAGGAATATATCACCCTCATGCTCAATACACAAATGAAATCACTGACAGATGGACAGTCTCCTCTGTTTCATGTCAGGAGTGAGAATTTGAAGCACTCACCATGCACACAGTTTTTTGTATTATAGTTCCACAATGATGGCCCATACATGCTCTCGTGGTATGCCACATGTACCTGAGAGCTGTATCTATGGTATCGGATAGTTATCTCTGACAAGTTCATCTATCCATTTCTGATGAGTCTCATTGGTTGCTGTACTTGGTCATCCACTCTGAGCTCTATCACACAAGTTGAGGTTAGCACTAATGTTTCCTTCATTGTGAACACAAAGAACACAAGTGGCACATTACTGATGTCAATACAATCATCACTGTACACAGTTTTCATTATTCTATCGATTTTAATTGGAAGCCCATTTTCTGCAGTTAGAAACTCGATTACAGCACACTGTTTCATAAGCACAGACATAGTTACGTTACACATCGCCATGTTACATGCTAAAATTGGAGCCCTTTGCTGGCAGACAGTTTGCAACTTGGGTCAGCGAAGAGGAAAAGTCGACTGAGTTATATGCATGACATGTATGATGGTTGACTGAAAAGTAATGCCTCCACCTTCGTAACTCTTCAACAGTTGGCAGCATTGGTATGCGGCAGGCTTGTTCCATAGCCTCTTCTCTACAGTTCCAGTTGGTGGGAAGCCTCAGCGCTGTACAGTTGTGTTGTTACAGTGTAAAGTATGGAACCCAGTGCAGACAGTCGGTCAATGGGATTTAAGCAACGTGCAGTCATTGAATTCTTGACAGCAGTAGGTATCTCCCCAAAGGAGATCCATCAGAGAATGAAAGCAGTTTATGATGATTGTGTTGATGTGAGTACTGTGCGTCACTGGGCAAGTAAGTTTATAGATGTTGAGGCGGGGACATCTTACCTGCGTGACAAACAAAGAATTGGACGACAGCAACCACCGAGTTTCACATACAAAATGTTGACAGGCTGATTCAGGACGATTGTCATATCACCTAAAGAGAAACTGCAAGCACAATCGGCATTTCACAAGAACGTGTGGGTCACATTATTGCTTTGCTTGGCTATTGGAAGACTTCTTCCATGACGGCTTCAGAAAACTTGTTCATCATTGGCAGAAATGTATCCAATTGGCTGGTGATTATGTGGAAAAGTGAATATTGGTAATTAAAGATCAGATTCTAAGGATTATTTTCGCATTTGATTTATTAAAATAGTCCCATCCAAACACAATTAACGAAGGTGGTGGCATTACTTTTCATCCTACCCCCGTAACACCCGTACTGGTATTCAGAACAGAATCTAAAGTTTGGAGGCTTTAGTTTTCAGCACATCCTCATATATACACTTTTTAAACTCACAAAATCTTTGACCTTAGGCATGTATCAATAGTAAAATAGATATATATTACTATTTTGGAAGCAATTGACCACCCTTTGTTTTTACAATTCTATCAGGCACATCTGCAATCATTTCTTACAACAAAACTGAATAACAAATACTCTTAATTACTGAAGAAACCTTTTATACACTCCCAGAAAAAAATGCAACATCCTCAACGACTGTGTTCACTAGCACCTGGGCATAATACATGCATACTGGGGGGTTATAGTATCAGTTATTCATTTGTCAAGGTCATTGGCGATCAGATGGCTCTCAGGAAGACTGTCTGTGCACCCTCTGTTTTGACCCTGCAGGAAAAGAGGTGAACAGTGTTTGGTACATTCACCATAACAGGGCACAGCCATGCCCCACTGGTTAGTATGTATTCCTGTGTGCAGCTGCAGACATTTGAACAAGATCACACTGTGAGACTGCAGGAAGCTGGCTGGTTGTATGAAGAGATTACTGTACAGGTTGGGCACAATGCATCGATGGTGTGTCGCTGCTTTCAGCAGCAGTCTGTGGAACATCCTTACAACCATAAACCAGGTTTTAGACATTAGCATAGTATAGGAGTACATCAAGATCAATGAATTACATATGCAATTGTGGCTGACCTAACATCATCGGAGGACGTAATCCGGGCACATGTCGCACCTTCGGTGTCAGCTGCATCCTTCGGGAAGTCTCTGCTTGCAGCAAGATTAAGATCACATGTCTCTCTGGCCAGGCTACCACTGCACCACACACCATCAAGCATGGCTACTCTGGTGTCATTTAGAGAGTTGACTGGAAAGTGGAATGGTGCTCTTGTTTATTTGTTTTGTTTTTGGGTGCAAAAAGCAAATGAGGTCATACGCACCCAAGGAATGGTGCTCTGTTGTCATTGGTGAAGAGAACAGGTTCTGTCTATATGTGAACAGCGGATGTATATATTCATCGTGTAGACCTTGTGAGCTGACTATTCTGGAGTGCATTTCCCCATGACACCCAGGTCTCATCCCAGGCTTCATGGTGTAGAAGGCCATCTACTACAACTTGGGGTCACATTTGGTGTATCTACAATGTAATGAAACCGGTGTCTATTACATTGCCACTGTCATGTCTTTGATAGCAAGGTGATGTGCTTTTTCAGGACAATACATGTCCCTATACAGCTGATGCGATGCAACATGGTTTTTGTGGTGTACAGCTGCCCTGGCCAGCAACATCATCAGAGCTTACACTAATTGAACACATGTGGGAATGATGAAGTGGGAATACAATCCATTCTCCAGAGCCTGCAAAAACCACTGCCAAATTGCAACAAAATGTGCAAGATGCTTGGGAAAGTCTATTGCAGGATGCCATTCGGCACCTTTATGATGATTTGCATGTTAGAACACATGCCTGCGTAGCTGCCAGAGTGAAGTACACTGTATTATTATTATTCTTTCTTTTCTCCGACATTATGTCTGGTCAAAAATGGAAAGTGACGCGGACCTTGATCAAGTGTGACTTCCTTTTAACTGTATGGTATGTTATATTGCATTTAGGAACTTCTGGGTAATCGAACATGTATCAATAATTACAGATTTCTGTAGTTGTATATATACATTTGGATGCAGCTGTACTGTGTTGATGTACTGGTGGATACTGTGTGGTATGACTCCTGTAGTTGATAGTATAATTGGTATAATGTCAACTTTATCCTGATGCTGCATTTCCTTGACTTCCTCAGCCAGTTGGATGTATTTTACAATTTTTTCTCCTGTTTTCTTCTGTATATTTGTTGTATTGGGTATGGATATTTCGATTAGTTGTGTTAATTTCTTCTTTTTATTGGTGAGTAACGATGTCAGGTTTGTTATGTGGTGTTGTTTTATCTGTTATAATGGTTCTGTTCCAGTATTATTACAATTATTATTATATTATTATTATTATTATTATTATTCTTATTTGCTTTTGCGGCCTCATTGGACCACTTTAGTCAATCATTTCCTGGTCCTCTTCTTCGGTAAATGCATGTTGTGTGTGTGTGTGTGTGTGTGTGTGTGTGTGTGTGTGTATGTATAATAGAGGGAAACATTCCACGTGGGAAAAATATATCTAAAAACAAAGATGATGTGACTTACCAAACGAAAGCGCTGGCAGGTCGATAGACACACAAACAAACACAAACATACACACAAAATTCAAGCTTTCGCAACAAACTGTTGCCTCATCAGGAAAGAGGGAAGGAG
Source organism: Schistocerca nitens (assembly GCF_023898315.1). Lineage (NCBI taxonomy): Eukaryota > Metazoa > Arthropoda > Insecta > Orthoptera > Acrididae > Schistocerca > Schistocerca nitens. The sequence continues at coordinate 435,865,248 of NC_064617.1, forward strand.
AGGGAAAGGCGAAAGGATGTGGGTTTTAAGAGAGAGGGTAAGGAGTCATTCCAATCCCGGGAGCGGAAAGACTTACCTTAGGGGGAAAAAAGGGCGGGTATACACTCGCACACACACACATATCCATCCACACATATACAGACACAAGCAGACATATTATATTTACTCCAGTCCTGTAACCCGGAAGGTGTACACGATCAAAGGCAGAGCCACGTGTGAAAGCACCCACGTGATTTACCAACTGACCTGCCTACACTGTGAAGCTTTCTATGTGGGAATGACCAGCAACAAACTGTCCATCCGCATGAATGGACACAGGCAGACAGTGTTTGTTGGTAATGAGGATCACCCTGTGGCTAAGCATGCCTTGGTACACGGCCAGCACATCTTGGCACAGTGTTACACCGTCCGGGTTATCTGGATACTTCCCACTAACACCAACCTGTCAGAACTCCGGAGATGGGAACTTGCCCTTCAGAATATCCTCTCCTCTCGTTATCCACCAGGCCTCAGCCTCCGCTAATTTCAAGTTGCCGCCGCTCATACCTCACCTGTCTTGCAACATCTTTGCCTCTGTACTTCCGCCTCGACTGACACCTCTGCCCGAACTCTTTGCCTTACAAATGTCTGCTTGTGTCTGTGTATGTGCGGATAGATACGTGTGTGTGTGTGTGTGAGTGTATACCTGTCCTTTTTTCCCCCAAGGTAAGTCTTTCCACTCCCGGGATTGGAATGACTCCTTACCCTCTCCCTTAAAACCCACATCCTTTCATCTTTCCCTCTTTCCTGACGAAGCAACCGTTGGTTGCGAAAGCTAGAATTTTGTGTGTATGTTTGTGTGTGTATCGACCTGCCAGCACTTATATATATATATATATATATATATATATATATATATATATATATATATATATATATATATATATATACCAACGGTTGCTTCGTCAGGAAAGAGGGAAGGAGAGGGAAAGATGAAAGGATGTGGGTTTTAAGGGAGAGGGTAAGGAGTCATTCCAATCCCGGGAGCGGAAAGACTTACCTTGGGGGAAAAAAGGACAGGTATACACTCACACACACACACACACACACACACGTATCTATCCGCACATACACAGACACAAGCAGACATTTGTAAGGCAAAGAGTTCGGGCAGAGGTGTCAGTCGAGGCGGAAGTACAGAGGCAAAGATGTTGAAAGACAGGTGAGGTATGAGCGGCGGCAACTTGAAATTAGCGGAGGTTGAGGCCTGGCGGATAACGAGAGGAGAGGATATACTGAAGGGCAAGTTCCCATCTCCGGAGTTCTGACAGGTTGGTGTTAGTGGGAAGTATCCAGATATCTGTCCAGTATATATATATATATATATATATATATATACAAAGATGATGTGACTTACCAAATGAAAGTGCTGGCAGGTCGACAGACACACAAACAAACACAAACATACACACAAAATTCAAGCTTTCGCAACAAACTGTTGCCTCATCAGGAAAGAGGGGAAGGAGAGGGGAAAGACGAAAGGATGTGGGTTTTAAGGGAGAGGGTAAGGAGTCATTCCAATCCCGGGAGCGGAAAGACTTACCTTACGGGGAAAAAAGGACAGGTATACACTCACATACACACACACATATCCATCCACACATATACAGACACAAGCAGATATATATATATATATATATATATATATATATATATATATATATATATATATATATATATAGAGAGAGAGAGAGGGAAACATTCCACGTAGGAAAAATATATCTAAAAACAAAGATGATGTGACTTACCAAATGAAAGTGCTGGCAGGTCGACAGACACACAAACGAACACAAACATACACACAAAATTCAAGCTTTCGCAACAAACTGTTGCCTCATCAGGAAAGTGGGAAGGAGAGGGAAAGACGAAAGGATGTGGGTTTTAGGGGAGAGGGTAAGGAGTCATTCCAATCCCGGGAGCGGAAAGACTTACCTTAGGGGGAAAAAAGGACGGGTATACACTTGCACACACACACATATCCATCCACACATATACAGACACAAGCAGACATCAAGCTTGAATTTTGTGTGTATGTTTGTGTGTCTGTCGACCTGCCAGCACTTTCATTTGGTAAGTCACATCATCTTTGTATATATATATATATATATATATATATATATATATATATATATATATATATATGCTTGTGAGATGTCTGCTTGTGTCTGTATATGTGTGGATGGATATGTGTGTGTGTGTCCGAGTGTATACCCGTCCTTTTTTCCCCCTAAGGTAAGTCTCTCCGCTCCCGGGATTGGAATGACTCCTTACCCTCTCCCCTAAAACCCACATCCTTTCGTCTTTCCCTCTCCTTCCCTCTTTCCTGATGAGGCAACAGTTTGTTGCGAAAGCTTGAATTTTGTGTGTATGTTTGTGTTCGTTTGTGTGTCTGTCGACCTGCCAGCACTTTCATTTGGTAAGTCACATCATCTTTGTTCACACACACACACAGATATCTGGATACTTCCCACTAACACCAACCTGTCAGAACTCCGGAGATATATATATATCTGGATACTTCCCACTAACACCAACCTGTCAGAACTCCGGATATATATATCACACACACTGTATATTGATGTGACTGGACAATCTTTATTGGGACGTGTGTTTCATTTGGTCTGAATTTGTTATCATACACACCTACAACAATTAACAAGGTGGCATATAACTTGTCGATAAAGTGACCTTGTCCTTAAGGGTGTTGCATTTTTTCCACATGTGTACATTTTTTAAAACTATTTACTCAAACACTCCAAACTATGTCTGACTATACTGTCCAGGAGATGAACTAATGCTAATTAGTACATAAAATTTAAATATCAACCTTTGCCACCATGAATGGCCACTGCTTCTACTCCCTTTAGCAGCAAATATTCATGTATAGCATCCACATCTTGTTTCTTTTCAGCAAATATCAGAACAGGAGGAGGAGTCTTCTGGAGACATTCCAGAAGATAAACAATCTTTGCTTCTTGTTTCACATATTCAACTTCCTGGAAAGAACTCAGTAATTAGTATGCTGGGCCAATAAACTTACCTGTTTAACATCTGTACAAAACAATATGAACAATATCTGTCCAGTTTCCAATGGCTGCACATAAAGCAGAAATAATCAAGAAAATCTGCTGCCTAAAAAGAGGCAGCTGAAAAAACAGTACTGAAATATCAACACATCCACCACTTAATGATAACAAATCTGTTAATAAGTTATGAATAGTAAAGTTACATGATACATGATAATGCTCATAAGGTACACACGGTGTCTCAAGATGAATAGTGAATATTCAGGGATATGACAGGAACACTCATTTGAAGCAAAAAACTTTGTATGGACATATGCTACACATAACATGTTCTCCCAAGAGTGCATAAATACATTGAAATTGAGGGTGGGATATTTGAAAATTTATAGTGAACCTTACAACAGCTATAATGTGAGTTCCACAATAATACTTAGTGGAAAATGATTTTAAAAAATATATATTATTCAATTGATACTTCATAATATGCATGTTGTAATGTTTGCTAACTGTTGTATATGTGCATGCCTGACAATGTACTGAATAACACAGAAAATAAATAATGATGTACATTAATTGTGTTCAGTCTTAGAAACCATTTGGAATAGAGCATTGTCTACATGATCGTTCCTGTCATATCGCTGAATACTGACCAGTTGATCACTCCCCCTGGGATACCCAGAATATTTCCTAAAAATACACATCTTAATGGGAAATGAGAAACAACCACTCGTAGCTTTACTTAGAGAGCAATCCAGTACACACAGAGACAAGCTGCAGAGTACGAAATGAAATGATGTAACCACCAAGGCAAGCAGCTGTATCTTAACTTACCGACAATTATGTATAAGGAGCTCTATAAGTAGGTAACGTGAGATGTAAATTCGCAAAAGTCAATGATGAACTCAAAGGAATTAAGTGCTTCACTGTTCAAGGCAGAAATTACAATGGTCATTAATTTTTTCTTTTCTGCAGATTTATGGGGGAGAAGTCTACTATCTAATTTGGCTTATTGCAAACAGATACCTGGCACATCACAATGCTAGCAGAATCTTTTAATGGGCACTTTGAAGCTACAGGTTATAATTTGAGAAGTACATCATAGACTTCATCCATAACCCCCCCTTCCCCTGCCCCCCAACGTGAGGTAAAACTTACATTCTTGGACTCCAAATTCAGACATCATGATGTTCCCGAGGACAATATGCCACTAGAAGAGAAATTTCATCTTCCTTCAGCTTTGGGAACACAGGTGTTGAACAAGATGTTGAACATCAACTGATAAATGTAATATTCAGTTAACTGAGTTACTGAGTCTCACAATGTTGTTCGTTGAAGAAGAAATAAACATAGAAAAAACTGCAACTAGTGACCTAATCAACATCTTGAGAAAGTACAATTAATTAAGCTTTTTTTTTGCAGTATGAAAAGAAACTTTGAACAAGGAGAAATGGAGACTGGAAGGGAATATGAGGTACTGTAAAGATCAAAATGCATTAAAGACACAATTAACTGAGCAGCCAAATTAATCTTATTAAAAGATAATTAATATACTTTGTCTGCACTGTGATAGAACCAGTTTTTTCCTTAGATTTCAAAAATTTATACTTGGGAGAACTCCAGCACAGTTACATAGCTATAAGACAAAAATCCATTACAGAAGACTCCTGGCTCAGAAGATAAAGCAAAATTTCAGTAATTGTTATTTAAATTCATATATAAATGGTGGCAGTATGCTATTGTTAATACGTCTCATGAGAACTGATGTACCAGATCACATACAACCAGATACAACACAGACAGTAAAGCTGCATCTAAAGACAATGACAAAGCACCCGTAATTGGAAAACCCAGCAAAACATTTGATTGTGGAAAGCTGAAGAACAAAAACATCAAAGAAAATCCTGTAATGAATAAAAAAGCACTAGCTGCTGATGCTTGAAATTCTGTTGACAGTGTGGAACTAAACAAAGTTATTCAACCTAAAGTTAGTGAAAATGTGTCTGGATTCTGAATGATAATTATTGAACAGCTTTAGAGCCATATTTCGTATTGGAATTGTGATAGGATGCCTGACTACCAGAATGGCTGTTAATACGACCTACATGGAATGCTGCTCTAGGCTGCCTAGTACGACTGTGGTGAACGAGACCATGCAAGGGCAGCACATTGATTCACAAGATATCTGTAATATGTATAGGATACAATTAAATACTTATAAAAATGCAAAAGGACCCCCTAATAAGCTCCCAGGAGATGGTATTGCTTACTTTTACAGTTATTACTAAACCAGAGTTTGAGATGAACATGTGGAGTCTTGAGCTTACAGAAATGCATGACACAAATTTTCAAAGAGGCGAACTAAAAATCAGAGCTCACTGTAGTCTTTTCTACATAGCTCCCTAGATGTAATATTCAGCAACACCTACTGATGTAACTGTAATAACACTGTTCACGTTTACATCGCGCTTCACTTGGCGTAGACCGGGACTGTGCCCTAGGCATGCTCGATGTTAACTGACTGGGCACGGCCCATGCTGCCTGAGTTGTTGTTGTTGTTGTTGTTGTTGTTACGCCGGCAGAGGTCGCGTCCGAATTCTTGTGTGCCCTCTGGTGGACGGGACTCTATTTGCGGCAACTACCGTCCGTGACGCGCCGTGCTGATGTGCGCCTCCCGCGAACTTTCTGGTGGCTACTGCACTCCTTCTCCTTCGGGGGGTGAAGCCACTGTGAGCCACTGCATTGGAAGGTGGAGCATTGGGCAGGAGCGATGACCTCCACATCCATTGGAACGCCGGAGTCGAGGGGATCTGCCAATCCTCGAGCCGGAACCTTCGAATACGGCTGGAAGTGACCCACACGAAGAGGCCCACGTCGTCCCACCACCGGAGCCCGGGACAGAACGGGCAACAAGCTGTTGAACTCCGGATCCTGTGCCACCTCGGGAGGGGCAAGACCCAGTGGCGGGGACGATGGAGAAGGGACGACCACAGGTGAACCAGCCTCCTGAGAAACCGGGCCTGCGAGGGGGGCCGGCTCTCGCTGGGGCATCTCGAACGATGGCGATGCCGGTGCTGGAGCTACTGGAGGCTGCCAAGGCTGAGAACCATCGCAGTGCGGCAGGGTCACAGCGGGGAGAGGCGGTAACGTCCCTGGGGAAACCAAAACGGGTGCCGGCAATGGGGAAGCCGGTGTCCGAGAGGTCGAAGGGTGGGTGCCCAAACGTGGACGTAGCTGATTTTGGTGACGACGTACCACCCGGTCCCCTGCCTGCAAGGTATAGAGCCGGCGGTCATTTCGGCGCAGGACCACCGCTGGTATCCAACGTGGATTGCGACCAAACCCACGCGCCCAGACCGACATACCCAGTGGAAAGCCAGGTACTCCGTTTTGCGAAGACTGGCGAGGACCAGGCCAGAGGAGGTGCAGCAGAGTCCTAGGTTGGAGCCCATGGAGGAGCTCTGCGGGGCTACGTTCGCCCATTGGTGTGGTCCAGTATGCCGTCAGGAAAAACGTCAATGCCTCCTCCGCAGGAAATTCATGCACACACTTTTTCATTTGCGTCTTAAATGTGCGCACCGTGCGCTCGGCTTCCCCATTCGATTGTGGATGGAAGGGGGGAGGAGAGCAAACGTGCCGAATACCGAAGCGCCTACAAAAATCCTGGAAGGTCTGCGAAATTAACTGCGGTCCATTGTCAGAGACCAGGGTGATTGGCAGACCTTCCACAGAAAAGATTTTTGCTATTGCCTGGATTGCAACTTCTGAAGTGGTTGAGGAGCAGCGAACCACATACGGGAATTGGGAATAAGCATCAATGACAATGAGCCAAAAGCCATTGAGAAACGGGCCCGCAAAATCGATGTGAACACGTTCCCATGCTTGGGTTGCCGGCGGCCAGGAAGAGAACGCTGCCCTGGGAGATGCCTGTTGGCTCGCACGCTGGGAACAGGCGGCCACCAAGTGCTCAATTTCTCTGTCAATACCGGGCCAGTACACATGTCTGCGAGCCAAGGTTTTAGTACGGGAAACACCCCAGTGCCCCGCATGTAATAATGTGAGGACCTCCCTTCGTAAACTGGCAGGAACAACCACGCGAGGAGCTGTATCATCGGTAGCCAGAAGGAAAACTCCTTCCAAGACCGAGAGGCGGTCTCGTAGAATAAAATAATTACGAAGAGGGTCCGAGGCCCGGCTTGGAGGGTGGGATGACCACCCCTGCTGAATGAGGCGAACTACTTGCCGGAGAACCAGGTCAGCTGCTGTTTCCCTGGCGACTCTAGAACTAGTGATAGGGAAGCCATCAACCGCTTGGCGGGACGCCACATCCAAATGAAAACACATAATCTCTTCTCAATCGAACTTAGGATCCGGGCCCACCGGAAGACGGGAAAGAGCGTCGGCATTGGCATGCTGTCTGTTAGGGCGAAAATGAATGTCATAATGGTACTTAGAGAGGAACAAGGCCCAGCGCTGTAGTCTGTGGGCCGCCCTATCTGGAATCTGAGAGGCGGGGCCAAATAACGATATTAACGGCTTATGGTCAGTGATTAACTGAAAATTCGTGCCATAAAAGAAAGGGTGAAACTTGGTAACAGCTTAGACAATGGCCAAAGCCTCTTTTTCCACCTGGGAGTAATGGGCCTGCGTGGGACTAAGAGTTTTAGACGCAAACGCCAGTGGTTGCACGGAACCATCTGCGTTGCGATGGGCCAGGACCGCCCCCACCCCATACTGCGAAGCATCTGTAGCCAGGACCAACGGCTTATGGGGGTCAAAAGTAGCCAAACAAAGCCCTTCAATGAGTTGAACGCTCGCTCGCATGCAGGCGACCAATCAAAAGGAACACCCTTGCGCAGAAGGCAGTACAGGGGGCGGGCTATGGTGGAAGCCCTGGGAATGAACCGGTGGTAATAGGCTATCTTGCCTAAAAAAGCTTGTAACTCTTTCTGCGAAGCGGGCCGAGGAAGGTCGACGATACCTTGGAACAAACTTCCTAGTGGCTGGACACCGTGCTAAGAGATGGTGTAGCCCACATGCTCAATGGACGGTTGGAAGAAGTTTGACTTATGCAGGTTGCAACGCAAGCCCACAGACCTGAATTTGAGAAAGAGGGTGCGAAGGTTGTGCAAGTGTTCCTTCATGCTGCGGCCTGTGACAATTATGTCATCCAGGTAATTAATACAATGAGGGATTGTCGACGTGACGTGCTCAAGATAATGCTGGAATATCGCCGGGGCACTGGATATTCCGAAGGCCAACCGCTGATATTGGTAAAGGCCAAACGGGGTGTTGACGACCGCCAGCCGTTTGGAGTCCTCATCAAGTGGTATCTGATAAGCCTCCGAAAGATCGATTTTCGAAAAATATTGGCCTCCCGCCACGGCTGAGAACAATTCATCAGCACGAGGCAAAGGATAGGTGTCCACCACCAATTGGGAATTAATGGTGGCCTTGAAATTGCCACAAAGACGTAATTTTCCCGAGGGCTTCCTTACAATAACGAGGGGCGAAGCCCACTCACTAGAAGAAATGGGAAGAACGACCCCTAGGGCTGTCAGCCGGTCTAGCTCTTCCTTTACCTGAGGGCGGAGAGCCAAGGGGATCTGCCTCGCGTGTAGAAAACGCGGGCGAGCCGACGCCTTCAACGTTAAGTGAGCTTCAAAATCTGAAACACGCCCCAGGCCCTACTCAAAGATATCTGGAAAGTCTGAGATCAAAGATTCCAATGATTGATAGGGAATGTCTTCGGAGACCAACTGTATGGTGTCATCGATAGAAAAACCTAAAGCTTGAAAGGCATCCAGGCCAAAAAGGTTAGCGGAGCTCGCGTCACTGACAACAACAAAAGTAATAGGCCGAGTGACTGATTTGTAAGTCACGTCGGTAGTGAATTGACCCAGTAGGGGAATGAACTGTTTACCACAACCGCGTAGACGCCGGTAAACTGGTGCCAACGGGGGCGATCCAAGGTCAGAATAAGTTTGTGCATTCAACAACGAAACTGCCGCGCCCGTATCTACTTGCAGTTGTAACCGGCACGACAGAACGAACACCTCAATAAAGAGTTTGCGTGCCGATGCGTCGGGAGCCTGGCCCGATGAAACTTCCTGAATGTCAACGTCCATGTCCTCTGTACCTGCTTCCTTCGATTCTTTTGAGGCTGAGCGGCAAACTTTAGCAATGTGACCTTTTTTATTACATTTGCGACAAACGGCCCAACGCTGGGGGCACTCTGACCGATCATGATGTATATAGCACGACGCACAGGATGGCAACAAGGGCCGGCGGCTGGAATTCTGTTTACGCGCCGTGTGGGAGCGGCCGTAACGGCCAGATTGTACCGCTCGCACGTCGTCCACCCCGGACGCAGTGGACGCGGCCGCACTGCCCTGAACCGCCGCGACGTCGCACCACGCTTCCAGCTGTTGACCTGCGGCGTGAGAGACGTCATACGATTGAGCAATGGACAGGACTTCCTCGAGGGAAGGGTCTTCTAACTGCAGGGCCCGTTGCCGGACCTCCCTATCAGGGGCCGAACGAACAATGACGTCGCGTACCATAACGTGGGCATACGACTCTCGCGACTGCTCCGTGACAAAATGACACTTGCGACTAAGACTGTGCAGGGTAGTGGCCCACGCCCGGTAAGACTGATGGGGCTGTTTCTTGCATTGATAGAACTCGACCCTAGCCACCACAACATGCGTGCGGCGGCGATAATATGAAGACAGCAATGAACACAGTGCGTCAAAAGACAAGGTCGAGGGTTCCTGCAACGGCGATAGCTGCCGCAAAACTTGATACAGCGAGGGAGATATCCAAGACAAGAAGAGAGCACGACATACCTCCGCATCAGCAACATGAAACGCCTGGAAATGCTGCCGAAGGCGATGTTCATATGCATCCCAATCCTCCGCCGTCTCGTCATACTGGGGAAAGGGAGGAGGGAACGGCGCTGGAGCAGACTGCGTGGAGAGCAACGCCGGAAGCACTTGTTTCATGGTGGCCATGAGCTCCGTCTGCTGCTCAACTAAAACCCGCACTAAATCCTCCATGCTGTGGAGAAGCTGCGAAACCGGAACGACGACTCAACACGCGAAAGAACGACCCTACTCGTCGCCAATTGTGTAATAACACTGTTCACATTTACGTCGCACTTCACTTGGCATAGACCGGGACTGTGCCCTAGGCATGCTCGATGTTAACTGACTGGGCACGGCCCGTGCTGCCTGAGTTGTTGTTGTTGCTGTTGTTGTTACGCCGGCAGAGGTCGCGTCCGAATTCTCGTGTGCCCTCTGGTGGACGGGACTCTACTTGCGGCAACTACCGTCCATGACGCACCGTGCTGATGTGCGCCTCCCGCGATCTTTCTGGTGGCTACTGCAGTAACACAGTAGCGCACAAGATTATTCATTGATGTCATATAGAACAATTTTCTGGGTAATTCCACACATAGACACAAAGTATTCATTGCACAGACACACTGTAAGGAAAATATCATGTGTACATCCTTGAATTTCATGTAGGTAATTATTTAAAAAGTGAGGTATGCTAACAACAGACTCACAACACATTTACTCTCTTATGATTCAATTAAAATTTGAATATAATAGCAGGATTCATAAATATAATACTATGAATAAAAATAGCCTTCACTATGCTTACTCTTGCACAGAAGGTGCAAGATATGCAGCCACAAAAATATTTCACCACCTCTCCTGTCAATTAAAGGCACTGGCAGATGTGAAAGTTTTGAAAACAAATTAAAATCATTTCAATTTGGCATTTTCTCCTACTCCATAAAGGATTTTTTTAGAAGATAGTATTTATGTTATTGGATTATATTTATCAAATTCTATTGTAGATTTTTTTAAATCAGCAAAGTAAAGCACCTGCATGAAGTCATATTATCACTGTGAAAATGCATCTTAGCTAGAAACCCACTTCATGGAAAGTTGTCAAGAATATGATCCATGGAAAATGTAAAAAATACAGTGACAGTGAGGCCACAGGGCGTACAATAGACACATTATGTTGATAGCAATGGAGAAAAGTGTTACACTCAGAAACCAATCCTACAGTCCTTCATTCTCTTGTTCATGTTGACTACTGTGGACCACTCCAATCCTGACAGAGAGAAGCAAAATTAAACATAAAGACTGGAAGAGAACCCAGAATCCTCCACTGTGGTACACAGAGAGGATGTAGTTCAACCACTGGATGTAATATGTTATCTTTAACTTTTAAAAAATGATTGAATGACAATGTATGAATCAATATGGTACTCTGTGTTATGTACACAATGACAGACTACTCCATGGATTTGCAGGACAGGAAAACAGACCAGTACTATGGTGGCGCCATGATATGTGTGCCGCACAGCACTGATTGTGGTTGGCAAAACTGTGTGACAGGTGCTGTTCCCCAACACTCACTTTGCATGCAGCTGGTAGTTTCAGCATACCCATAACAGAGATGCACACTCCCTCACTGGTGTGCGGTCACTGAGTGGCCCTGTCATGCGGCTGAGGAAACGTGGACTCTACACAACTTTGCCCCACCATTGCAGCACTAATGGGTCCTGCAAGCTTTGGGATGTATTTAGAATTAGAACTTCTTTGTAGCTGTCGAATTTCCATATTTTCTACAGTGAAAGTGTATGCTGTATATCTGAGATTCATCAAATACGACTGAGTAAGATTACATATAATGAAAATCAAACTACTAATTAAAATACTCAATGTTATTTGAGGTCAATGATTTAGTTGTGGAATCGTAAATTTACATGAATGAACAGCTAATGAAATAATGCCAACACTCAGTCGGCAGATAAAAATGCACTGACACTTAGGCATATTTTGGACAGAACAAAGGAAGATTTATGTTGAGGTGTGTGACAAATTCTTGTTATTGTCAACTTCATTTATAATTAACAAAAAAACTTCACTCCAGCTACACTATATGCTGGCTCTCAAAAGTAAATCATGCAAATGAACTATAAGGACTTGTCTAGTTGATTATACTAACTGCCCTGACCAGAAAGAGGAAGGAAGTGCAATACTTAGGGCATTATTCAAATAAGTTTCTATCTCCATAATTATTCAAATAACAGATCATACAAACAAATTTCTTTACAAATAAATTATTTGTAACTTAAATAAAGAGTAATGCAGAATGTCACTGTATTTTCTTTGTTTACTTCTTGTACAGAACTCTATAACTAGTGTTTGCTTCCTTTGTTGAGTGCAGTTTCTTTCTGTTTGATAAGGTACTTATTAATGGTTTGTTCAGAAATGCGCCTTGAGGGCTTAGTGGTTAAGTTACAGATTATGAAACTGAAAGTTAGCGGTCTGATCCCATATTGGTCCTTTGATTTTTTCTATTATTTATTGCTTCTTTCATCTATAACAGTGCAATAGGTGCCAAAATCAAGTTCACTGTGTTTCAGAGTATATGTTGAACTGTAGGTCTACTTTTAACTGGATGAAAAAGTCAGTTCAGTGGCAGGAAGAAGGCAAGGGCACATCACCATGGCTAATAAAGCAATGCAGTGTTCAAACCAACATATTGGTTGAGTGCAGCTGCACTTGCTTTACAGTGTAACAAATGCAACATAAAAATACTCCACTGGCAAATGGCCCTAGCAGTTACACTATTGACGTGGCCCAATTTAACTAACTTTGTATTGCTAACACTTTCGGATGGGGATGTCTTGTTATGTTTGTAGAGCTAAAAAATGAATGAACAAAGTAAAACCTCAATGGTTGCTAGTAATTAACATCAACACATTTTAAGTCTAAAGTCTCCTAAAATATTTGTGGAAAGCTGCTAGATGTCTACAGTTATCCGAAAATGTTTAGGGCTAACTCTGAATAACCTTTCCATTGGCAGCTGGAATATTTTTTCTATACAACATGCAACAATTCAGTCTTGAGATAGAAAAGTTTTGGAAGAGACACTGGAAGTACAAAAAATAGTTCATAATATTGCAGCACATTGGCAACTTTTTTTTTATTGAGAAAGTGTCAAGAGACGATTGGAAGACTTTTCTTTGCCTTTCTACACCAAACACAATTATTGCGCTGTCTACCCATGATTTAAAAACAAATAGTTCACCTATATTGCTGCCCATGAACAAGGGAGGCTTGCAACAAACTGTAAACATACAACAGCCAAACAAATATTAAAGAAAATTTATTTTGAATGTGATTTGGGAGCTGACACTATCATGGAACTATTTGCCAAAACTACAGTGGAATTGATGATTTCCCAATTTTTGTCCAAAAAGACTGTGATTCAAAAGTCTTATATCATTATCTTGAAATAAAGATGATTTCACAAGCTATAACACTCTGATATCACCTTTGACGATGCTGGGCGTATTTTCTTCTGTGTCACAATGGCAAATCTTTGAAAATCAAATAAAGGTTGTTGTGAGATATTTAAAAATGGAGTTGTTTTGAAAACAAATTTAAAATCAACAAAACGTACATTTGTTTAATTAAATAAATGAAAAGGAAGCGGAGCAATGAACATCATTGGATTTCAAATTACCTATTATTTGTAATGTTTTTTATTCATAGATGATGAACAAATGTTTTTATCTATGTAAATGAATAATGTTTCAGAAAAATATTTTTATTTCTTATTCATGACTAACAAACAATAATTTTTATCTGTATAAGTTACTCATCATTCAAATAAATTTTGCCTAACTTTGGTCGTAGGAAAAGCACACTGCTCATGCGCACACTACAAATTCGCAGCCTACGTGCAAGTGAGTGCGAGTGTGAGATGTTTGCATGGCTGTGGACTAGAGCATGACATCCATGTGGCTGTTGACGTGCATTCACTCACTCATGTTATTAGACAAGGCAGCATCGGTTGTCTTCAGCAACTTTCACTGATGTTTGCTCTCTTTTGCACAGGGCTTTTAGTGTGTTGTCAAGGGGCACAAAGTAGGTACGCATCTTATATGTATGCACAATCCTAGGAGTGAAGTCCCAGTAGCAAACAACAATTGCCTCACAAGGAGAACATGGCACAAGTGCCATAACCCAATTTCCCAGAAACTTCGCTCACTGGAAGAGGAGCCAAAGTAAGCAAACACGTGTCTTGGCTTATCCACAGGTATTCAATCACTTTTGAGAAAATGACAGTCAAAGTTTTCAATCTAATTTAGAACCTTTTAGTGCAAAATATGATCAGCACAACTGGTGGCACAGTGGCTAGCATCGTGGCCTTTGACGTTTGAATCTTGTGTTTGAAACCCAATTATCGTTTTTATTTTATTTTTTCATTTATCTATCCATGTCCATAGAAACTTACTACATGAATGTTTCTTACCAAGTTATAGGATACAAGGGCATTATATTAATTGTAAAATTACAATTGAGTTGAAATATAGAAATTCTGAACAGCATGAGCATTGCATGAAGGCTGGTTTGCCACAGTGACATTTCTTCGTATGAATCTCACTTGGGAAATAAATGTAGTTAACATTGCTAAAGATTTCATATGCTGGCAATAATTTTGTGGCAAATCATGCATAACGGATCACTGTTCTGAAAACTGGCACTCACAACTGATTAGTAAACAAGAAACACTATAGGAACTTCACCAAAAACAATTTCAAATAATTTTTACATTTTAAAGTCATTTACCAAATGTACAATCACTAGACAAATAAGGAAAATGGTATTTCAATATACAATGGAAAATATATTCTATGGGCATGGGTAGATAAATGAAAAAAAAAAAAAATAAAAATAAAAATAAAAAAATAAAAATAATAATCGGGTTTCGAACACGGAGCACATAAGCATGAACCCATAACACTAGCCACTGTGCCACCACTTTGGTTGGACTGTTTACTTGCCAAAAGGTACATAAATTAACTCAAAAACTTTGACCATTATTTTCTCAAATATGGTTGAATATCTACTGATAAGTCAAGATGTGTTTGCTTATTTTGATGCCACTTCCACTGAGCGAAGTTTCTAGGAAATTGGGTTATGGCACTTGCAGTGTTCTCCTCGTCAGTGTTAGGTGGTAAATGGCCTAATGTTGGCAAGTCAGGCTGTATTGTCAGTGTCAGATGACATGCCTGAAACTGATGAGACTTCTCCTGATGAGTTGTTATAGTAGGTGGAAGGAGAAGTTTCATCACAGTGTCAGGAAATGGCAAGGGGATTGACATTAATATTGTCATCAACTTCACTCTTCTGGTTAATGGCAGACATCACTCTGGAGCTGAAACGTGGCCCATTTGCTTTTGTGTGTATCAAGTGCAGTGGGCTGTCTACTGGTTGGTGAATGAGAAGAGAGAGGAAAATTGGAAAAGTATCATTGTAACTGATATTATCGCAAACATTCGACTGGAACAAGGGGATGAAAACTAAACCACTGACTGTTATGATGACGGTGTGTGTGTGTGTGTGTGTGTGTGTGTGTGTGTGTGTGTGTGTGTGTGTGTGTGTGTGTGTGGTTTGAACTCTGTAATTAGTTCCGCAATTAGTTGACCTCTGGTGGCCTTGTCTGTACAGCCTACAATGGGTTGATGGGGTTGAATTCTTGCAATAACACAAAGTGTGGAAGTCAGCCACTCCTATCACACAGCTATTTCTCAGTACGTGATCTCCCTTTCTGGTGAGAAATACATGGGAATTCAGTAAGTAATGCAACACACTTTTTTCTTGCCAATATTGGTCGAAAAAATGTGGTATTTGTTGTGGGACATCATGGAATATTCATGCTTCAGCGCCTACAGTATCTTGAAGTGCACTCTGTGGGAAGCAGTATGTGGATGATGGGAAGGTTATTGGTGCAGCTCTGATGTCGACCAGTAGAACAGTGCCAAACGGGCATACAGGCCCTCCCAGTAAGGTGGCGTGAGCCCATCACATTGAACACAGATTATATTAGGGCTTTTTCCAATTCATGGAAAGTGATACAGCAACCAGTGATAAATGTTTTGAAGAAATCAATGGTCTTGGCTGCAAAAAAGACTTTACTGTTTCATATTTTGCCAATAATGTTTCATTTTCTTCCCTTGTTTAAGGCACCTTCAGACTGGCCTACGGAGATTATATTGATAAAATATGGTTTTGCAGGCAAAAGAGTGGCGAATAACATGGTGTATTTGGAATCCTGAATAAAATCAACCTGCTACTTATTGAACACCCCTCATACATTGTGCATATTGTTACTTTGACAGGCATCTGTAGGAGAAATAAACTGTTTCTGTTTTGCTGTTACTAGTTCATGGAACACATGTGAGTGTAACAGCATGCACATGTAACATTGTGCAGACACCTGTGCAGATGCTGTCAGCAAGTACATTGTTCTTATCATACTCATTCTTGTGGAAGAATGGTGATTCTGGGAAACTGGTCTCTTTGGATGCAGTGAAATCAACACAACAGGCAGCTTCCCGCTGCAGGAACCCAGACTGTAACAGAGCAAGGTGCCATTGTCCTACTTATTCTTATACCATTACTGATGTTAATGTAATTTTTTTGCTTTACTTGATCCTGTTTTGTTACGAGAACATATATGTTACTTATAGAGCACATATTATGTTACTTACAAAAAAAATCCTTATTCTTGTTCTGTTTCATTAAAATTTATTATTCAAAGGATAGCCCTCAAACTATTAAGGATAATAGTTCATTTGTTTATTATAAAAACATTTTCTTTAAATGAATATTCATCATTTACAATACACACAAACCAAACCAAAATGAAATTTTCAGAGAGTAGATAGTTGTGTATTTTTAAATTGGCATATCTCTTTTTTTGGGTGGGGGAATAAAACAAAAAATTTATACTTTGAAAGTTATTTCCTTTCAAAAATTTTATGTGACTCCAGAAAATTCCAATCTTAAATAGTAATCATTTCCAAGTTTTTTAGCTCAGATTTTTCTTATTTCAAAAATTCTCAATTTCACTACCATAACTTGTTAGTTTGTTCATTATTCAGTTTGAAAAACTGAACTGTCTTGAAACTTTTTCGCAGGCTTTGGGATCCCTGGACATTAGAAATCATTTTCATGTACTGGTACCTATCATTTTGCCTTTTTCTAGTAATACAGTTCTTAGTTAAACAGACTTGCTCCTTCACCTTGTGTACCTTTATGACTTTTAATTTTCCTGATTTTTATGTTAACATCCAAAATGTAATAACTATGTACGAGGGCTATTCCGAAAGTAAGGTCCGATCGGTCACGAAATGGAAACGACTATGAAAATCCGATAAAGCTTTGCACAGATGTGTTGGGTAGTGTCTCTAGTATAACCCCAGTTAGCATCACGTCGCTCTTCTCATTTCTGAGCTCGCAGTGAGTGCGTAAAGATGTCTAGAAAATAGTGTCTGCCGCCAAGTACGGGGGCCTGGTGAGAAATTTCCCCTGAAGCTATGCAGCTAACATTACATAACTGTCAAGCTGTTTCGTCTTCAAGACAATTCTCAGCCGCATTCTGCAGGGGCAATGAAGATGCTCCTGCATCGTTTTCAAATGGAAATGTGAGATTGCCCACAATACAGCCCGTAATTGTCTCCCTCTGAGTTTCAGCTCAGGTCACATGAACCGCTGGTTATGAAGACAACATTTCGGCACAAGACAACGAGCCGTAGGCCAGCGTAGAGAATTGGCGGAGAGCACTGGCGGCTGCCTTCTATAGCGAGGGTATGGGAAAGTTGGTACAACGCTACGATACACGTCTAAGTCGGGTCGGTGACTATGGAGATAAGTAGCTGCAAGGTGTATCTAACTGTTGCAAATAAAACATTTTTGATTTTTACCGTGGTTTCCATTTCGCGACCTATCGGACCTTACTTTCGGAATAGCCCTCGTATGTCAACATTTTGTAATTTTTCATATTATGCTCATCAATAAATTCATGTGGTGCATAGCACAACAGGCCATCAAGGCCTAGCTACTGTCACTAAGTAAGAGTTAATTACCTGTGTTAACAGCATTTAATTACAAGTTCATTAATAACATATAGACAATCTTAATGTAGACATCATAATGTACAGTATATTTCAGGCCCGAATAAGTTAGTTTGCTACTACAGAACTTTTTGATATGGTGCCTGTGAATGTAATTTGTTCACGCCGTTTTGAATATTGTCTGAAAGTTTAGACTCTTACTTGTGACAAAAGCTGATTATAAAATAGGGAAAACTGATTATAAATACACATGAAAAGATCAGAAATTAATTACTGTGGTGTGGTGTACATTACTTGACATACATACAACAGATCCTTCAACCACTGGAAGACAACCATCACAAGGAGAATATGACACTACCAAAGGCTTAATACCAGGTGAGCAAACTTACAAGATGATGCTAGGAACTACTGCAGTTCAGTTGAATCATGGCCAAGGATGGGAATTTGATAGGGGCTTTTGTGGTAGAATACAAGAGAAAATAGACTGGGACCATTTTACTAATGGTTGTGGTGTGCCAGCTATGTGAACTATAATATCTATGTTCAGTTTCTACAATGTAAGGAAAAGATAGATTGCTACTTACCTTAAAGATGACACGTTAAGTTGCAGGTAGTGAATGAGTGAGTACTCATGTGAATCAATGTGTGTGTGTGTGTGTGTGTGCTTCTTTTTCTGGCGAAGGCTATGGCTGAAAGCTAATATGTAAGTGTCTTTAGTTGTGCCTGTCTGCAACTCGATGTGTTATCTGTACAGTAAGTAGCAGTCTATCTTTCCCTTACATAGTTGATATTCCTACTTGTAGTTACCACTGTTGGCATCAATTTTTCACACTCAGGTGGAATTGGATGGGGCAAACTGAGGCAGATTTCATGTTGTACGTTTTTTTCCTTCGATCCCTGTTGTGGCTTTAACTCCCATAGATGGGACAGAGCTTTCAGCTTTGCTTCAAGAAAAGAAGAGATGTGTACCAAACTCTGTACAGATGCCTGTAGCTATTTCAGCCACTGGCCGATGTTCTGTAAAATATCAGCTCTGTAGTGTTTATTGATTCTTCTGTTACTCCTTGGTACAACAACTTCATATTTACAAATGAAAAACACAGTATATGGATGCACTAGAGTAGTAATTTATTTAATGAACTGGTTTTTGGCTTACTAGTTCATCTTCAGACAATAGATATTGTCATAAAAGAGGATTCAGTACTGAAGAACAATGTTAAAAAAGATATTACGCATACTATGCGTGATACAAAAACAGAGTGAAGGTCATCTTCAATACTAAGGTTATAATATAGTTGAAATATATACGCTAAACAGTATATAAATGTCAAGGAAACATACCAAGAAACATTAACACAAAACACTGGAAAACTTATGTGCATGCAGGATAGTTAATGTCTTCTAATATGTTTCCTTTACAGTTACACATTGTTTAGCATATACATTTCAGCAGTGTTACAATTTCAGTGTCTGGGATGATGTTTATTCTATTTCTGTATCATTTTCTCTATGTGTAACACGTAATATCTTTTTCAAACTTGTTGATCAGTATTTCATCCTCTTTGACGACAGCAGCCAGTTATTGTCTGCAGAAGGCTTTGTAACCTAAAAACTGTTTCACTAATTCAATTAACATTGTAGAACATACATATTTTATTTTTTTCATTTAAAAATATTAACTCTGTTCATTTGACAGGGCAACAGTCTTAGTCTCTTCTGCCCTAGGAATCCAGATAGAGACTGAAGCTTCTCTAGTTGTCCTTGCGCAGTGGACTGAACATTATGAAGGGTTTAGAAGCCAAGGGACAACATCCCTTCTTTATTTGGGTTTCTAATCTCTCTAGTTAGTCTCATGTCAGTCACATAGTCTTGTGTCAATTACAAATTGAGACAGGATTAAATTTTTCATGGGTATTTCTGGCACTCTGTTATATCAAATGGTTGAGTATTTTATGACCCTGGATCTTCTCCTTTTTAGAGGTAAGGCAGGTTGGTTGACATGTAGAGTGGTGTCCCAGACAGTTGACTGCCCTGCGAATTGTTCTTTTGTAGACAGAACCCTACAAAGAGTGGGTAACATATTCCAAATGTCTGACACATCGTAAGTGGTCTGACACCTCATAGGTGGAGTGATGTTGAACTTTATTGCATCAAATTATTTTGACCACAGACTTTTCAGGTGATTTGGGTACATTCTCTTCAGACTCAAGGACTAAGGTGCCAGTGCCCACTCTGTAACCCTCAATCCCATACCAAGTCTGATGAACGAAGTCAATATGTCAATGTTCTACCCGGTGTAGAAGTATGAAACCGGAATTTCTCTATAGATGGTGCTAGCCATCAGTGTAGGGCCCATGAGACAGTGTCTGCTGTGCCATCTGCTTCCTGTAACATCTGATGACTAGTGCCAACATGCAGTAACCAAAGTTCCATACATTGGTTTCAAACCTGTAAACATGTTGAGTTTTGTGCCTTCAAACTAATATTTGTGGACAGCATTGGTTTTCTGTTATCATTTGAAGAAAACTGTTGCAGAATCACATCAAAAGCTTGTTGAAGCTTTCAGCAAACATGCTCTTGGGAAAACATGATGTTTCAAGAGGTTCAAAAAATTCAAAAGTGGTGATTTTGACATGAGAAACGACAAATGGGAAACCACTGAAAAAGATCGAAGACAATGAATTGCATGCCTTATTGGATGAAGATGATACTCAGACTCAACAGGAACACATGGAACAATTGAACGTGATGAAGAAAGGCGTTTCTCTTTGGTTGAAAGCTATGGGAAAGGTGTAGAAAGTGGGAAAATGGGTTACGCATGAAATGCATGGAAGATAGAAACCAAATTGGAAGACCACTTGCGAAATGCTGCTTGCCAGAAACAACAGAAAGTCGTTTCTCCATCAAATAGTGACGGGTGATGAAAAATGGATACATTTTGAAAATGCTAAGTGTCGTAAAACATGGGTAAATCCAGGCATCATCATCCATAGCAAGAACAAATAACTTTGGAAAGAAGACAATGCTCTGTGTTTGGTGGGATCAGAAGGGTGTCATCTATTATGAGCTGCTAAAACCTGGTGAAACTGTTAACACTGATTCCTACCAACAGCAAATGATTGATTTAAATCAAGCATTACATGAAAAATGACCGGAACATAGAAAAAGGCAACGCAAATCATATTGCTCCATAACACCACCCCATCACACACAGCAAAATGGGTCATGGAAATGATCAAGGTGTTCAGTTGGAAAATACTAGAGCATGTGGCTTATTCTCCAGACTTGGCTCCATCCAGTTATCATCTATTTGCATCGCTGGGACATGCTCTCGCTGAACAACACTTCAATTCGTATAAAAATGTACGAAAATGGCTTGCTGACTGGTTCACTTCAAAGGAAGAACTTTTCCGGTGTAGCATTCACAGCCTGCCAGAGAGGTGGGAGAAATGTATAAATAGCAATGGAGATTATTTTGAATAAAATATTGCTTATCAGTTTCAAACAACAGACGTGTAATTATTGCAACCAAATTCCATTTTCATACTTCTACACCTGGTAAGTTAGGAAGAACCTCATTTTCAGTTTACTGTGAGACATTTTGATAAAAGATGAGTCCGTAGATCTAGATCTACATCTACGTATATACTCCACTAGCCACCAAGCGATGTGTGGCGGAGGGCACAATTCGCGCCAAAGTCATATTTCCCCTCCTCTGTTCCACTCGCAGATCACACAAGGGAAAAACAACTGTCTGAACACCTCAGTACGAGCTCTAATTTCCCTTATCTTTGAATGGTGATCATTGCGCAATTTGAAAGTTGGTCGTAATAATATATGCTTTACATCCTCGGCGAAGCTTGGATTTCAGAATTTAGTGAGCAGCCCCTTCTGTTTAGTGCGTCGTCTATCTGCAAGTGCATCCCACTTCAAACTTTCTATGAGATTTGTAATGCTCTCCCAACGGCTAAATGTACCAGTCACGAATCTTGCTGCTGTTCTTTAGACCTTTTCAATCTCTTGAATGAGATCCAACTGGTAAGGGTCCCATACAGACGAACAATACTCTAAGACTAGATGAACTAACATATTGTAAGCAATTTCCTTTGTTGAAGGGCTGCATCGCTTCAGGATTCTACCAATAAACTGCAATCTAGAGTTCGCCTTGCCCATTACTTGCGTAATCTGAACATTCCATTTGAGATCATTTCGAATAGTCACACCCAGATACTTGACAGATGTTACTGCTTCCAAAGACTAGGCATTTATTTTGTACTCATACATTAATGGGGAACTTTGCCTTGTTATATGCAGTAGGTTACACTTACTAATATTGAGAGATAACTGCCAGTCATTACACCACGCATTTGTTTTCTGCAAATACTCATTGATTTGTTCACAAATTTCATGTGATACTACTTTCCTGTAGACTACAGCATCATGGGAAAACAGTCTAATGCTGCTGTCAATACCATCAACCAGATCGTTATGTAAATCGTAAAAAGCCGCAAACCTATTACGCTGCCCTGGGGCACACCTGAAGTTATGCTTATTTCTGTTGAAGTCACCCCATTCAGGACAACTTTTTACTGCTCTCTGTCTGTTAGAAAACTTTCTATCCAACTGCATATGTCATGGGATAGACCATAAGCGAGCACTTTTTGGAGTAAGCGACAGTGCGGAACTGAGTTGAACATCTTTCGAAAGTCGAGAAATATGGCATCAACCTGGGAGCCAGTATCTAGAGCCTGTTGTATATCATGCACAAAGAGGCTAGCTGTGTCTCACATGACCGCTGTTTCCTAAAACCGTGCTGATTTCTGCAGATGAGCTTCTCAGAGTGTAGAAAGGTCATTATGTCTGAACACAAAATATGTTCCATGATTCTACAACAAATCGGTATCAGTGAAATTGGCCAGTAATTATGCGCATCTGATTTTCTACCCTATAAAAAATAGATTGCTATGACCTGGGCCTTCTTCCAGTCCCGTAGAACTTTCCGCTGTTCCAATGATCTCTGATAGATCATATTCAGTCCATTCATAGGAAATAATTATAACTAGTTCATACCGAAACTGATGACCTCTGGTCAAGTAATATTCAAGTCCCTGACTGAACAGGGGCCTATTTCTTATTTTTCCACAGCTGTACTTAGACTGCAGATATCAGGAGGGAGAGCTTTGTTTGGTCACGCTTCCTGGACACCATGCATGTTGCTTGGCAGTCTCTTGTTACACTCTGATGGTGCAACACCTCCCGATCGTGCTCTTGGCAAGTTCGCTTAACACATGGAGTGCTACCGCATTTTTCTGTGCCACCTTCCTGAGCTGTGTCTCTTCAAGATGCTTCTATTGACTACAGATGTACAAACCTTGATGCTGGACACCTGGTTCATCCTCCCCTTATCAGAACTTGGAATACCACTTGCAGTGTAACGTAATTAGCACAGTGAAGTGCAGTACGTACCAGGAGGGGTTTATTACTATTCTATCCCGGCCGTTTTGGCATTTCCCCTTTGCTGCCAAGCACACCTCTGAAGTGGGTTTTCGTGTGCTGCCAGACAATACCAAACAAAGGCTGTAAGCCATTCATGGTTCATCCTGTCCAGAGACTCCACCATGAGCGAGGGCCCTCCTTGATAAAGAGGTATTGGCTTGCTGAATTTTACCGTGGTTGTTAGCTTTTAGTAATAGTATCTCAGAACTGGCCTGCACGGCTCTTCTAGCACACCCTACTGTTTATTGTCATCTTCCTTAATTAGTGCATTGCTTAGTCCTTAAGTAGCACACTGCTTAGGTACTTATGGTCCTTAGTAGCGTAGAAGGGAACGTAAATTGTTTCTTGAGTCATCCCATAATTCTGTAAGCATGTTGAATATATTTTGAAGTGTCCATTTTTAAAACAAAGTCCTATTGGAGTCCTGTTGACAGTCGCATTTTTTACAAAACACCCAGCTGAACCAGCCAAGTAAATCAGCTGTCCCTGAGCTCTACATGGAGTAAAATTATGAAATTAGATACAAGAAGACCAGTATTGTGGCACAAGTTTCTAGGTCAGCACAATTAAGAAGTCTGTTGAATTAAGGATACATGAAAACCTTATAAATAAGAACCAAAATTTCAGTTTAGGTTATGTCTTGCATGTAGCACCATACCAAAACTGATGCACCTCTGGCCACATAATATTCAAGTGCCTGACTGAACAGGGACCTATTTCTCATTGTTCCATAGCTGTACTTTGACTAGAGTTAACACTCAAATTGAATTACTCAAGTTCTCTTTTCTGGCCTTCTTTCAATGAAACATCAAAGGACATGAATGCTACTAAGGTGAAAATGCTCTAACTGAAAATTTTATTGGAACATAAAGAAATGTACGGTTTTGGTGTGGCCGCCACCAAGTAAAAAATTGAAGTATTTCACTGCAAATCATTTGCCCTGAAGTCACTCATTATGATTGGAAGTATTCTTCTTGGGCATCACCCTGTCATGGCAATGACTAGCTAGAATCATAGCTATTTTGTTACCCCCCCCCCCCCCCCCCCCCAGTTCCTGGACTAGACACATGCATATGCACAACATACACTGGAAGTTCACCATTCCTAAATGAGCAATGCAGTACCTGTATAGTCGGGGGGCCGTGACACTACAGGTATATGACAACTGCTCCTGACAGGCTGGTCACTGTGATGGATTCTGGCCTTAACACTAATCCATTCGGGTGGAGGGCACTCGAGGTTCTAATGTATTAAGAGCATGGCAGATACGTAAGTTGCCCTTCATGTTCCTCAGACAGCACACACTTATATAAAATTTGTAGATAATGACAATTTAATCTGCTGAGGGCTATATATGTTTTAAACTGAAAGAGCTGTAAGGGCACTTTAGCCATCTCAATGCTACGACTTGTCATTTCCAATGCTGAGTCATCTATTTTGAGAACCAACATTATGCAGCAATTCTTGGATTGGTCTTCTTTTAGTCAGTTCTTATGACCAACAGGAAGTGAGATTGGCATATCTTAGCTCCTGGTCGTACACTGGGTTTCAGCCAAATAGATGATCCCATTTTGGAGCTAAGGATTTCAACAACTTATTTGATCTTTTGTTCAGGTGTTGCGTGCAGCGAACTTAAACCACAGTAGAACATATTGATGATATCTTGCACCTAGTTACAGCTGAGTTTCACATCTAGTTCCTGGAATAGATATTTATTTTTCTATCCTTGTCCTAGGATTTTGTGAAATATGTGTCCACTGACAAATCAGATGGGCAGCAGGGTCTTAATAAACTGGGTGCTAGACACAAGATGTAACCTAAACTGAAACTGTGACTGCTGTCTTCACTGGATCACATTGTGCAAATTCCACAATATTTCCTCAGAACTACTGTCCCACATCTTTAGGTGGTTCAACCTCGCCCTTGGTTCAACCTTGCTGGTCGCTAGGTACAACTGACAGTACCCACGTGTCGATGCCCCATTTCTAGAACATGCATGTGAAGAATGCACAGGTGCAGGAATCACACATGCGCAATGATTTGCAGATAGATGGTGCTATACTCAAACGCCCTCTGCCAAAAATCGCAGAGCGGCTCTCCTGCACTTGCGCTGTATGCTGTGTTTACTTACAGTGTGGCCAGATGTTACTCAATAAAAATCGTACTAGACGGGTCTGTTATCGAAAAATCTTCATTTTCACATCGTGATTTAATAGCAGCCAACACAGGGTTCCAGGCTGTGCTCAGTTGAAATCCCGCATCCCTGTTGATGAGATTATCGGCTGTATGGATATGTATTGGTTGGTTGGTTTGGGGGAAGAGACCAAACAGCGAGGTCATCAGTCTCATCGGATTAGGAAAGGACGGGGAAGGAAGTCGGCCGTGCCCTTTCAGAGGAACCATCCCGGCATTTGCCTGCAGCGATTTAGGAAAATCACGGAAAACCTAAATCAGGATGGCCGGACGCGGGATTGAACCGTCGTCCTCCCAAATGCGAGTCCAGTGTGCGGATATGTATTGCTTCCTTAATGATGCAATCCCAGAAAGAAGATGCTGGGGACAAAACTTCCGTCTTTTCATAAATCATGTTATGTCTTGTATTCAGACAGTGTTCCGCAATTGCTGACTTTTCCAATTGACGGAGGCATGTATGATGCTGACGTTCATCGCAGCATTCTTGTACTGTGCAATATGTCTGGCTGATATATGCTACCCCACACTGACAAGGAATCTTGTACACACCACTTTTACTCCGGCCAAGATCATCCTTAACTCAGCCAAACAGGTTTCGCAGTTTTGCAGATGGTTGAAAAACGCAATTAAAAAAAAAAAAAAGCCATATCTTCCAAGGTCTCTTCCAATTCTTCATGACATGGCACCAAAATACGGCAAAAAGGCCAAAGTGGTGGGTGTCTTTGTATCCTCGTTCTGTTCCACAGATTGAAATCACTTGGGCCTGAATGCATTACATATCTGTCTCTCAGATTAAAGTCATGACACTTAAATCAAGATTTTTCTCTAACAGACCCTTTATAACATTGGTCTAATATGGTTTTTAGTGAGTAATGTCTGGCCATACTGTTACTAAACAGAATACAGTGTACATGTAAAAGAGCCGCTCTGTGATTTTCAGCAGAGGGCATTTGAGTATGGCACCATCTATTTGCAAATCATTGTGCATGTGTGATTTCCACACCTGTGCATTCTTCGTGTGCATATTCTAGAAATGGGGCATCAACGTGCGGATATCGTCAGTCATACCTAGCCACCAGCAAGTTCGAACCACCTGAAGATGTCGGACAGTTTCTCCGAGGAAATATTGTGGAATTTGCACCATGTGATCTGGCAGCAAACTCGTGAAGACTATTTATAACACATCAGCTGGGAAAGCTTGAAGAGTCATATTTTGGTTGTCTCCTTAATTCAACAGACTCCTTAATTATACTGTCCTAGAAACTTGTACCAAATACTGGTGTCTAAATTCATAATTTTACTCCTTGTAGAGCTCAGATAGCTGACTTACTTGTCTGGTTCAGTTGGGTGTTGTGTAAAAATGCAACTGTCAATCGGACTCCAATAGGACTTTGGACTTAAAATGGACAGTTGTCCTAAAATCTATTCAAGTTGCTTACAGAATTACAGGATTGTTACAGCTAAACTATGCAACAGGTGATTACTAAGAAATTCAACTCATGAAAAGCTTCATAAGTGTTAATTTAGAACGAAACTTCAAGCTAATACTAATTAATTATTAAAATGCCTTTTCATTTTATTCTTTAGTGAACCACTGTATAGTTAAGGATCTGATAATTTCATTGTAAAGGAAAGAAAGCTGCTACAATTGATGTAGTAATTTTAAGCTGACTCTACAGTCATAAACATATGCATCACTTATGTCACACTCCCATCCCCATGCCACATGCATCATATCTCCGTGGAAGACCCAGGTGCACGATCAGTCAGATTCATCCATCCGGCACATCTTATTCCAGTTCTGTCACAGGCTTCCTCTGTCCCAAGCAGCCATGATATACACCAGCTTTGCAACAATTTCTGCACAGTGTTTTATGTGTGCATGATGCCCAACCAACTGTGCACCTGAATGAATGGCTATTGCCAAACTGTGGCCAAGAACGGGGTATACCATCCTGTGGCAAAACAAACTGATGGTCACAACATGCTCAATTTCAATTGGTACTTCACAACCCATGCCACCCCCGCAGTAATTTTGTTGAACTACATAGATAAGAGTTAGCCCTGCAACACATCGTCCTTTCCTGTAATCATCCTGCCTCAGTCTCTGCTAACTCCCAGCCCCAAACCCATCACTATCCTTTCCTGGAATCCAATTTCATTCATCCTGCAACCACACAGTCTTCCTCACAGTCTCTCCTACCATATTCTCTGACCACTTCTCAACCCACTCCCCTACGTCGTTGTACGGTGCATGAAATCACTGGAGCCAACACCTGTATGTCACATCCCTATCCCGCACACCTGCAATGTCTCCCTTCCACGCTCCTATTCTGTACACATACTGCCTTTGTCTGAACTATCAGCTACCCTTCCCCAGTCTTCCCTCGTGCCTCCTTTATGCCATCGTCCACTCCACCTGACACACCCATCACACCAGTTTACCTGTGAAGTGCAGTCCCAGCATTGTGTATTCAGGTGGCACAATGTTGGTAAACTGGTGTGTGTGTGTGTGTGTGTGTGTGTGTGTGTGTGTGTGTGTGTGGGGCGGGGGGAGGGGGGGGGGTACGCGCACATGTGTGCCTGCATATGTACATGTCCTCTAGCTCAAAAAAGGACTCGTCCAAAAGCTAGCAAGTTTTCAGACTGGTGCTGATTCAATGCTTCCATTATTTAATGAGTTGTTATCTTTATTTCTAAATATTTACATTCGGCCAAAATTTTCCACACCATATTTGTATCACTTCTGAAAGAGGAAATTGTTGGGATCAGATTAAGAAAAATAAGTACATTATTAATATTTATAGGTTACAACTGTCAAAGGCAAACACAAAGAAGGAAAACTTGCTAGCTTTCGGCGTTGTCCCCTGATGAGCTACAGTACAGGAAAACACATACAAACTCACACACACGCATACATACACCTGTGAAAGATCTTCTTGGTGAGCGGGAGCTAGTCAAAAGTGTTGTTAATTATCATAGTTCAGTTTATATGGTGGTCTGAGTTTGTTAGCAGCCATATGATTTTTCCCAACTTCCATGTTATAGGCCACCCTGTTTATATCGAATGTTCTACACTTCCTTGTGTATGTATTGCACGTCTATTCAAAAAAGTGATGAAACCTTATGCATCAAGAGAGAGAGAGAGAGAGAGAGAGAGAGAGAGAGAGAGAGAGAGAGGACAATGGGTTTGGTTCTTATGCAATGGCCTACATTCAGTTAGATGAAACCAATGACATGCAGTATTTCTGCCTCAATTATAAGACACAGGAGTATTGCAACAACACTTGCAACAGCAAACTGATGACCTCTCTCCCCCCCCCCCCCCCCTCCCTCTGCACCCACACACAGTTCTACATTTGAAGGTTACTTCTTCAGTCTACGCTGCAATTAACCTATGTTGCACTGTTCAGGAATATGGCCTCTATTAAACCTGGGGTAGAGGAATCAGTTGTCACCATTTCCATAAAACACACTATGGGATTGGACAAAATGAATAAAATGTGAGGAAAATACATAACAAAGTTTTACAAGAAGTAGATATATCACACAATCTTTAAAGTGTAACAATACTGACTTTCACTTAACACATTTGAAATACCTGAATAACATTCATTGAAGCTGCACCAGCTCGGCCCACATTAATTGTAACTGGCTTCACAAGTGCTGACCGGGCAAAATTCTGTATTTTTTTTGGCATTGTAGCTGAGAACAGCAGTGTCTGCCTTTGTCCCTACAAAGAAAACAATAACTCCAGTTTATAGATTACCCCAAGGCTGACAAAAAATGTCATACCAAAAATGATTTTAATATACCATTTACTGTTTAGTAACGAAATTAATCTCATACAAATATATGAGAGTAAGTTCATTTTTTTAATATCCAATATTTCTTCCAGTTCACAAAATTTGTATTCTCAACAAAACATTTTAATCTATTTTCTTTTTACTCGTGTTCCTTATTTAATATCTGTATCATGGTATTTATTTTGTCAAATAATTAACATACCTTGAAAAATGAGAAAATTGTTCTGACATCTTCTTCGAATCCCATGTCAATCATCCTATCAGCTTCATCCATGCACAAGTATCTGAAAGTGTAACAAAAACTCTACATTAATTCTCAAGTTAGGAGTGTAATCAGATGGTTACATTGCTTTTGCTATGCTTTGGATGTGTTTTCTCAGGAAGGAGGACGATTATAGAGTTTAGCTCTTTGCTGATGAAGTGGTAATTTGAGATAAAGCAGAAATACAGATTCAATAGAGAGGGTGTAGGAATCTAACTGTACCCTTCTGAAAATGCTGAAAATGAATCACCCATGGAGCCATCCCTTTCAATGAATGATATGGTAAAGAAACTGCCAAATGCTAGGAAAGGGCAGGGTGATCAAGCATAGAAAGGTTAGCTGCCACTAATAAAGTGAAAACACTGTCCTGCTTGGCTTCTGTTGAAAACTACTGGAAGCTACGAGGCTACAGGCAGAAGTAATTATTAACAGTTAGGGTCATGAACTGACAGTACAGTATGATATGAGAGGGAATCCAAAAAACCAGAATTATTTTTTAAAAGCTACATATTTTTAAACTGTTTAAAAAACAACCTTATCCCCTTGAAAACAACACCACCCCCTTCAAAATACTCTCCATTACAACTAATACATCTGTCCCACCAATGCTTCCACTGTTCAAAACATTTTTTGTACTCATCTTTAGAAAGGGCTGACAGCTCCCTCATTTTTTTTTCTTGACTTCTTCAATGTTGTCACAACGGTGTCCATTTATGGCCCTTTTCACATGTGGAAATAAGAAAAAGTCTCATGGAGGCAGGTCAGGCAAGTAAGGTGCATGGCATTTGTAGCCAAAAACTGTCTAACGGAGATGACCTTATGTGCAGGTGCGTTGTTGTGGTGGAAGAAGAAGTCTCTTGTCTACCACAAATTGAGTCTTTTCTGATGAACACTGTTGTGCAATCTTCTTGAAACTTCCAAATAAAAGGTCTGATTGAAGGTCTGACCTGAGGGAACACACTCTGAACAATGCAGGCAGTTGATGGATGTCCAGAACGAGGTTTGCCATCAATCGACATGTCGCCATTTTTAAACTGAGCAAACCACTCTTACACTTCAATTTTTCCCACAGTGTCATTTTGGTAAGCTGTTTTTAAAATTAAAACAGTTTCAGCAGCACTTTTACTGAGTAGAAAACAAAATTTCACAGCTGCACACTGTTCACTTAATCTTGCCATCATAAAAAAACGAAACAGAAACGAAAAAGCGTTTGCAAAAACAATAACTGCAGATGAACAGAACATGCCAAGTCAAAAATACGGAGGGCACTGAACCGGCAATGAGTTCGCTACACAAACCTAACGACAGAAATGTGTACTACACAAGCTCCACCCAAAGCAATTTTTATTTATTTATTTTATTTTATTTTTTATTTTTTTGGGTACCCCTTGTACAGCACAGTGAAATACAGTTTCTACTTGGTGTGTATGTATCTATCAATAGGTTTGCATCTATGCTAGTTGATGACTGTAACAACTATGCATTTTGTTGATAAACAGGAATTTTGAAACTGAGAGTTTAATTAATTGAGATGAAAATCCCTATCCAGTTTCCAACTGCCCATCAATGTGAAGAATTCTGTTCAACAGAAGGACCTAACAGTTTGAAAATCATTACTCTTGAATACAAGTCCACTGCCTTAACTACAGTGCAGTGAATGTGATCATGTGCTCCTGTTGCAAAGGTTCTGAGACCATGGTGACAAACTCCAAATACAGGTGTATAAGCCCCTCTCTTATACACACTGATCAGCCACCGAGCTACTATCAATATAAGCCCATCCAGGTGATAGCAGTGTCACCTGGCGAGGAACAACTGCTAGTCAGACACACGCATGGTGCATGTAGTATTACTGAGCACACTGTCCATGCATGGAATGTGAAATGTATGCGATCTATCTGAGTTTGAGCAAGGGCAGATTATGATGGCCACATGCTCGGTATGAGCATTTTGGAAACTGCACTACTTGTCAGATGTTTGAGGAAATCTGTGATGATTACCTCTTGCATGTGGCATAACCTAGGTGAAACCACATCCAGATGTCATTGAGTTGGATGGGCAACTCTCACTACGGATGTTGAACGTCGAGACTGGGCAGTTTGGTAAGACAGGACTGGTGACGAACTGTGGTGGAACTAACATCAGACTTTAACGCTGGGCAGAGTACAAGTGTGTCTGAACACACAGTGCACCAAGCACTCCTAATGATAGGCCTCCGCAGTTGACGACCCATGCATGTGCCAATGTTAACCACAACATCAATAACTGTGACTGAAATGGGCACGTGCCCACCCAATACCTTCTTCGTCATGAAGATGGGAGGGTGCAAATCTGTCAACTTCCAAGGGAACAGCTCTTTGACACAAGGGAACAGCTATTTGACACCTGTACTGCAGGACAGAGGGAAGATGGCAGCAGCTCCATTATGCCCTGGGGAACTTTCACGTGGGCATCCATGGGTCCAACGGAGCTTGTGCAAGGCTCTGTGATGGCCAAGGAGTGTTGTAAACTGGTTGCAGACCACATATACCCCTTCATGATGATGTTTTTTTCCTGATGGCAGCAACATTTTTCAGCAAGATAATGCACCATGTCACAAGGTCTGGAGTGTGATGGAGAGTATTTTAAAGGAACACACTGCCATTTGACTATTTTAGTGTTTATTTAAGAACAACCCAGGTTTTGATCTTTTATGCCATTTTATAGTGTTTGATTTTTTGTCTTTAACATACATTGCAGGAGACTTAACATTTTGTGACCAATGTTCGTCATAAACTAAGAAAAATATTGGCACCCCATGAAATGCCAAACGTAAAATCACCATCTTGTAACATATCAGTAAATAACTATGGGAGCATGTCATATTTTGTAAAAACAGGCTTAAATTGGTAAATAAAAGATGAGCACGTGTCCTTAAAATGTAATGACAGTGAAATCAAAGAGTTCTTACATTGTGTATTTACATACAAAAACAATGTATCCAGCAAAACTGTCTGTGCGCTACCATGCCTTACACGGTGATCTAAGCATGCTCATTACCAACATGACACATCGCAGAGCATTTCAGGATTTATACTTTGAAAGGCTTCTCAATGTATTTACACAATTGTTCATCACTCTTGCAATGACACTGAACCACATAGGACTTGATTATTGGTCATAATAGTTGTCTAGCATTGTAATGTATGGACAGGTATCTTGATGATGTCCCAGCTCACATAATAAAGTGGATTTCTTTCCAAATTTTTACACATAATGGGTATTTTTCCTAGACCAGAGAAACCACATTCCTCCCGTGTGAATTGTGATATATCGCACATTTATCAGAAAATAACACACTTGAGCAAGACACAGCATTCGGTAATTGTGCCAACAAATCACTACAGACTGCAACTCCCAGCTCTATGTCACTGTCAGATAATTCATTCACAAACATTTACCTAAATCTTTTCATTTTCACATCTTTTTAATGTGTTCAGGCATTGTTGACTATGGTTCTTGAGATTCAGCTGCTCTTTTGAAAGTGAATGTCACTGTAGACAGGTCAATCAACTGAGCAATGGTGACAGTTTTCTTCCATATTTTTCATAAGGAGCACAGGGACTTTTTGGGCACTCTGTACGTACATTTGACACTCTGTCTCTCCCCCTCTCCTTTTGTGCGTGTGTGTGTGTGTGGGGGGGGGGGGGGGGAGCACGCAATTGTGTATGCTCACTGCTCACTTTTGTTTTTGCACACACCCACAGCTCCAAGACTTGTCTATATAGTACATGGTTTCAATTTCTCACATTACCATTTATATGGATTTTGTATTAGTGTACCAAATCCATTAAAAAATGCATCACCTCTTAGACTTGCACAGTACTTCTATACATACACCAGTTAAGAACAATTTTATGCAGAAAATACTATGAGCTGTGTAGTAAAATTCATCTGTTAATGTTTATGATAAATAAGGCAGAATTAATTAGATGAAAGTTACTTTCAAAAGTCTAAAATTTTGTTCATTATAATAATTTACCTGCAGACATCTAGTCGTACCATTTTCTTGTCTAGCATGTCCATGAGACGACCTGGAGTGGCCACCATGATATGTACTCCCCTGCAATGATGTAAAAAGTTCCAGCTTTAAGTTTCTTTTGAAATCAAAAATATAATTTTGTACACAGCTTTTGCAAATCATTTTACAATGTACAAAGTGGAATGGAAGCCATTCTCACACAATGACTGTATCATAAATATGATACCAGAACACATGTAATATTTAATACCTGCTCGTTCATAGCCTATTAATAATTGTGCATCAAACTATTCATCAAACATTATTATGAAGAAGTTGTAATGACATCCTACTTCAAGATTTATAAACGTGTGGGGTACTGTTGCATCCAAGTCACTTTCTATATATTTTATTTAAAAATTAAACATGAATTTAGATTAATTTTTTTGTAACACATTAAACTTTATTTCATTGTTTTCTTAATCACTTATACATATGCCATTTTTGGTGAATACACATCTTGGTACAGTTGTAAGGTGGATTTCAAAGCAATGAGATGTACATAAGAATACCTAGGCAGCAGATGGAAGAACGCATTCAAAACATAAAAATAAATATTTTTGTTGTTATAAAATAAGTATTGTATTTAATGAAAAATCAAACACTGATAAAATTCTTTTCATTACGAAACCTATGTGTAGTATATTAACTTAATTCAAAATGAGAGTATCTGAAGAAGATTGATGACAATGAATCAATGACTGCATCGATAAAACAGATATGTGAAACATTGTTGTAATGCTTGTTCCCAATCAGTTTGTAGAAAGTTGATATTATTGGAATATAATACAAAGAACTGTTCATTTTCATGGTTAAATGAAAACAAAACATTACGAGTGATAAGATAATAAGAGTGAAAAATGCTGAGAAGAGATAAAGCTAAGTAGAGACAAAGGGTTAGGTGGTTCCAGCACAATAGGATTTGCTGGAACAACATGTTCCCTGTAAAATGATAATGTTTTACTGACAGATAGAGAATTATATGAATGTGTTTTGTCTGTTTTTCTCAACATGTCTGAAAGAACGGACACCACAAGGATTCCACAGCTGTGATATATATTAATGTAACTGAATGTGGAAGGGGGGGGGGGGGAGGGGGGAAGGGAAGAAACTGATGATATCAGCTGCATTGGGACTGTGCACGGGAATCAGTGGTGATGAGTGAGAATGTATGCTGGACCAGGACTAGAACCTGGGATCTCCTATTTACTAGGCAGTTTTGTTAACCAGTGCACCATACCAACACCGTGTTTAGTGCAAATGTGTGAACATGTCCGAAAGAACAGACACCATGCAGGATTCGCAGCTGATACTTATTATGTGATTGAATGAGGACAGGTGGGGTGGGGGGGTGGGGAGGGGAGGGAAGGAAAGAGATCTTCTGCTTACATTACAGGACAGTTGCATTAACCACTGCACCATCCAGACACAGTGTTTCTGGCAAATGTGCGGACTATCCCAGTATGTTCCCTGGCTGACTCACATTCCTACCTAGTGCCAACTATCTTCAGTCCCTGTCCATGTCTCCATGCTCACAAATTCTAGATTCCCACAGGTGGTCGAAAGAAGTGTGCATCCGCCCTGAAGGCCGTGGATTCATGGCCCACCAAAGTGAATCAATTCTATGAATGTTTGGTGTCTGTTCTTTCAGGCAGGTCTGACCACAGACAAGGAAGCCATTCTGAGCTTACACTTAGAAATTAAAATTGTGAACAAATGCCTTACAAATGCCCTTCAGAAATGAGGAGCCATGGCATATAATACAAGGTCACAGTTTGACAGTATTCTAATTTGTATTTTCCAG
The DNA here is from genome assembly GCF_023898315.1 of Schistocerca nitens. NCBI lineage: Eukaryota > Metazoa > Arthropoda > Insecta > Orthoptera > Acrididae > Schistocerca > Schistocerca nitens. The sequence continues at coordinate 435,900,890 of NC_064617.1, forward strand.
AAGCAGTGAGAAAAGTGATGGAACAGTACATTTATATTGTGGAATGCAACTTGCAAGAAAACAGCCTCAGAATGTCATCTTAGTGGTCAATGAAAATAACTGGAGTGTGAAAACAGAACTACAGTTTCATTGTATATTGCATGATTTCTGACTAAAGTAATCTTTTAATAGGATGGAACAAACAACAGTATTTTCTATCCTATAGGTGGACTTACTTGCTAATGATCTCAATAGATTCTGCGACTGGTACTCCACCAATAGCAAGACAGCATCTGATTTCAGGTGCACCATGCTGCTGTAGTGAAGAGCAATAGTGTGTTATGATATCATGTGTTTGTTTTGCCAACTCACGTGATGGGCATATTATCAAGCCTGTAACATACACAGGGTAAAAATAAATATATAAAAAATAAAGGACCTGTCTTATGCTCTGTGAATGAGAAAACTAACATCAGTAGCTGTATTATGTATAGAGGAATGCTAGGTTTACATCTCTTTATAAATAAGCTTAATGTTGAACAATTAGGATATCATGCAATGATGAAATGATTATACAACCCCTTAAGGGCATAGTCTATTTCCTTACCATAAGGTCCCTCATTTTTGATAAAGGGAAGGCGAGTCTCCTGTTCCAAGCAGAACATTATTAGGGGCAGCACAAATACCAGTGTTTTCCCACTACCAGTGAATGCAATACCAATCATGTCACGCCCAGACAACCTGTAAAAGAACAACAACAAATGTTTAAGAAAAAAAGTGATAAACTTCTGACCTAAAAAGTAGTGGAGCTCATATAACTCTAGGTATAGAAAGCTCGCTAAAATCTTAAATTGACAGCAGGAGGCTTTTTGGGTGAATCTAGGAATATACTGAAAGGACAGGCTAATTTAAATGGAGATGGTTGGTATTTTATCACAGTGGACAAGAAACTCAAATCCACCAAGATAGAAATTAAAGCTGCATGAGAGATCAATTATGCAAGTCAATATCAAGGGTAGGGACATATGAGGGTTGGAACTTTAATAGTGGCAACTATTTATTTACAGCTCGTACAAAATATATACATGTTTCAAAGTTTTACTGACCTTCAAAGTAGTCACCAGAATTGTGTATAATCCATTGCCAGTGATGTGGAATTCGTAGGATTCTCTTAGCAGTGCCAGTTGTGTTGACAGTTCGAGTGGTGCGGTCTATTGCCTGACAAATTTGTAGAAGTTCTGAAGCGAATGCCTGAAGTGTTTCCTTCAGTTTAGAAATCAAACTGAACTCCCAAGGGCTTACGTCAGGGGAATGCAGTAGGTGGTATAGCACTTAGCAGCTCCATCACTCAAACAAATCAGTAACAGCTTGCATTGTACGTGCTTGAGCACTGTCCTGTAAAATGATGGTCAGGTCCTGCAGAAAGTGTCATCACTTCTGTCTCTAAGCTGGTCATAGGTTGTGTTCCAAAAATGAACTGCATAGAGACAGAATTGATGACACTTTCTGCAGGACCTGACCATCATTTTGCAGGACAATGCTCAAGCACGTACAGTGCAAGCTGTTACTGATTTGTTTGAGTGATGGAGCTGCTAAGTGCTATACCACCTACTGCACTCCCCTGGCTTAAGCCCTTGTGAGTTCAATTTGATTTCTAAACTGGAGGAAACACTTCACAGCATTCGCTTCAGAACTGCTACAAATTCATCAGGCAATAGACCACACCGCTCAAACTGTCAACACAACTGGCACTGCTAAGAGTATCCTATGACTTCCACATCGCTGGCAACGGGTTATACACAATGCTGGCGACTACTTTGAAGGTCAGTAAAATTTTGAAACACATATCTATTTTGTACCAGATGTAAATAAATAGTTGCCACTATTAAAGTTCCAACCCTCGTATTTATAATTGGTTTTTTCCTTAAGTACATGACTTGCTTTCAGATGCCACAAGAAAATTAAGAGAGGATCTTAGCTCGCTAATACATACTGTCATTGGTGGAGGATTCTCTAATCATGCAATAGGATAATTTCAAAATAATATCAAACATTTCTTCTGAAAATTGCTTGGAAGAAATAGTTCAGAAACTCACTAATGATAGAAATATATTAGATCTATGATGTAATAGAAACAAAGAGACATGACCTCTCTGAGGATATCCTGGTATCAATAATCATGAGAGAGTTGTAGCAACAGTGATTACTGAAGTATGGAGGACAAAAAAATTATATAAAATGATTTTCATGTTTAGTAAGATAGAGGCAGTAATGTCATATCTCAAATTAGTTCCGGGCAGGGTCAGGTAGAGGAAGTGTGGCTCAAGTGTACATAACAACTGACCAAGCACGGGAGGGATACATACCTAGTAGAACAGTTCCGTGGTTTACAGTCATTGTAAATGGACAGAGAATACTGCGTAACAGGTGTAGAACAACGTATAGGGCTATAGATGGGCAGATGTTAAATGAAATACTTTCAGTTGCCAAAAAGTTAATGTATAAAACCTTCAATAATGATTAATGCCATCCTAAAAGTTGTGAATTTTGATCCCTTGCATTCACTGTTGTTATATGCTCCTTCTACCTCAAGTATCAGTTACAATAACCAGATGCACATGAACTTGTAGTCAGTAATGTAATTGTTGTGATCTGTTTTTGCTGCATGTCAGCTTCTCTGTGAGGTGTGTTATTGTAATCAAGCAAAGTATTTGAATCTAGGAGTGGAAATACATGAAAGTGTAGTTGCTTAATGGGAAGTTCAATGATAATTCAGGAATATTTTGAGAAAGAGAGAGATAATGGCACACCTATTTGTCTCTAATGAAGGCAATTGAAACAACTACAGATGCTTTAAAGATTCACGAAAACAAAGTAGTGAAATTCTGCAAAGAAGGATGTAATGCATATCAGAAGTAGCTGGTCTGTCTCTTCTGGGAACGTCTGGTATAAAGAGGAAGATACAGCAATTAAATAACAAACATAACAAAAAAGGAAATTCCTGGATGGAACAATATGCAAAGTAAGGGAAAGGCAACCGCTCACCTATGGTGGGCTGATGCGTAAAATATAAAACAGTATTCATACTAACTTTTCAGCCCTTCTTTTTTTTTTTCTAGCAAAAGTACTCACAATAACCTCACAATAAAACACACACACACACACACACACACACACACACACACACTCCCACGGTGAGACAGTATTAATTATTGAAAGCAGTTTCCTGGGTTTATGGAGTTGGGGAGATGGTAGAGAAGGGCAAAATGAGTAGGGGATAGCAGATGAGGCTTCACTTTGGTAAAGCAATGTGTACCCAATGTCTGTCTAACTGATAAATGATCACTGCAGTTGAAAGTATTTTGTTTTATTAGTTAAGTAGTTTAAAATCACAAACTGTTTGTAAGATTATGTTGTTTGTGCATGTAAACTCATAAGGATTGATGCTGGGCATGTTTCAAGGTGGGATGATGATGGCAGTTTACAATGTGTTGTGGTACCTGCTGGCTTGGCCGTTATTCCAAGCTGCGGTGTCCCATCTTGGAGAAGTATGATATGCCTTGACAATGGTGCTGACATAACGGAAACAATATAATGCTTAATTATCTGCCATTTTGTATAGAATTGTCATTCATTCATGTCAGACATAGTTCATATAAAGTCATGTGAAATGTATGAACACTAACTGTATATGCAGTGCTCCCTTATATTTGCCAGTTGTAACAGAAGGCATCATATAACAGTTCTTGGTAGAAGTATTTTCTATTATTTAGTAGAAAGTAAAAATTTTATTAAAGGTTATAAATTCCAGCACACAACTGCGACAAAGAAGAAGTGCACATCCATGCTATCTACACAGTTATATCTGAACATTTATTCATGATGCAGCAATTCAGAATTTTAGGACGCCAACACTCTCAATCTGAACATATACATTTCAAAACCTTGGGCACACTTCATTCTGGCACCCTACTGCAGGACACACAATAAATTTGATGCTGAGAATCAATATAATATAAGTGTTGTTAGATTAGTGGAAGTGTTAGTGAAGTGTTAAAGAAGATTAAACGGGGTAAGAAGTTTATTTTCCTTCTCGCGCCTATAGCACGGATTTTAGGCTTAATTTCACGCGCGCGTATCGTAAGTAAACAGTGAGTTATATGTAATCACCAGTTTTTTTTATTCAGTACTCTTTCAATTTATTTATATCTGCCTGAATAGTTTCTAGGGTCCTTTGTTTACGTTTTAGTCACTACTTAAATCAGCTTACACGATTTCTGTTTTTACCATGAGTGAGAAGTGTGTGACATGCCGTAGGATCGTTAGTTCCGGGGTATGGTGTGATGGGTGCTGTAGTTTCTTTCATTGGGGCGAATGTAGTGGCGTGGGAAATGGGTACATAAATGAGGCTCACCAGTGGTATTGTAGGATCTGCAGTAGAGATAGGAAAATATTGGAACAGGAAGGGAAAATTGCAGCTCTTCAAGCTGACCTAGACAAGGCAAGGGAGGATCTGGACAGATTAAAGAGGAAGAAGGGTGAACAGAGGTGGGAAGTGGCAAAAGGTAATAGGGGGAACAGGCAAAGGAGAGCATCAGACAGCTTTGTCATAAATCTTGAAAATAGATTTGACCTGTTGCCTCAATCAGAATCGGATGAGCCTCATGTAGCTGAAGCTGTAGAAAGGGCACAACAAGCTTTCAAGGACTTGAAAAAGGTAGGGAAATTTGTAAAGAGAAAGAAAGTTCTGTTGTTAGGTAGTTCCCATGGTAGAGGTGTTGGCCAACTACTGCAGGAAAATCTAGGTCCAGAGTACCAGGTCACAAACTTTTTCAAGCCTAGTGCAGATCTGGGTCAGGTAACGGAGGATGTAGGTGCTTTATGCAAGGATTTCACAAAGGAGGATGCCGTGGTTATAGTGGGTGGTCCGGGAAATAGCATTGGCAGAGACTCTGAATATTCCCTAGAGAGTGACCTGGTGAAGATAGCGTCAGCAACGAAGCATACAAGTGTGGGATTTGTGTCTGTGTTGAGACGCCATGATCGGCCTCGTTTGAACTCTTCCGTAGGGAGGGTGAACTTGGAGTTGGAGTGGCTGCTTAGGACGGATATAGGGTCCCATATTGGTTTGATTCCTGTGGATGCTATTGATAGGTGGGACTACACTAGGCATGTCCTTCACCTCAATAGGAAAGGGAAAGGAAAACTGTCTGGGTTGATTGCAGAAAACTTAAGGGGGGACACTGGCACAAGTGGTAAAATACCAGTGGTCACAGGTGTCAGAGGGATGCCTTTTTTAGGATAGGGAAGGGGGAAAGAAAACGAGTTTTAAGATAGATTGGCAGACACACTCAGTTTGAGAAAACAGATGAACAGGAGTCAGATTTTATCATACAGCCTCCTTTTAAACAGTGTTTAACAGAAAGCAATCAGCAACTGCCAGTTCATCTTTGCCAAAGCAGTTACAATCCCATTAGTATGCAGTATCAGTTATCTTTATTACACCAGAACATTCCGGGACTTAGAAATAAAGTTGATGAACTACTCATTTGTATCGATGAAATGAATTCATCTAACCAAATTGACATAATCTGCCTCTCTGAACATCAAGTGACCACTGATATAGATATGTTAGACATTTCAGGATTTAAGCTAGCTTCCTACTTCTGCAGAGTAGATATGGATGGAGGAGGAGTTGCCACATTTATCAAAAACTGCCATAAATTCAAGAACATTGACATTAATAAATTCTGTTTAGAGCAGCATCTAGAAGCATGTGCAACAGAAGTAGAGTCCCATAACAGATCCTATATAATAATAACTATTTACCGAGCACCTGCAGGAAATTATAATCTATTCTTAGGTCATCTAGAAGCTCTTTTGGGTTATTTAACAGGAAGAAACAAAGAAATTTTGATTGCTGGTGACTTTATACAGATTTTCTAATGCAATCTTCCAGTAAACATTCACTGCAGTTAGTAATGTTGTCTTTCAATCTAACTCACACTGTAAACTTTCCAACTAGGATCACTAAATCCTCAAGGACAGCCATTGATAACATTTTTATAGACAAATCAAAGGAACAAAATCATATCATAAAACCTGTTATAAATGGACTATCAGATCATGACATGCAGCTCCTTGTTTTAGATGTAAATTCTAAGCAGATTATCAAGACTGCTAAATCTGAGTACAGGAGAGTAGTCAATCAACCAAAAATTAAGTGTTTTAGAAAACTGCTCAAAGATATGAACTGGAAAGATGTTTATAATGCTCATGACATGAATGAAAAATATAACACATTCATGAACAATGTCAGTACCATATTTGAAAACTGTTTTCCTCTAAAAGTTATTCAAATTAAACAGAAGTCTATAATAAAACCATGGATTACACAAGGAATAAAGATTTCCTGTAAGACAAAAAGGAAAATGTATCTGTTGACCAAGAGTAGCTCCAATGCTGATGATTTAGCTAAATACAAGGAATACTGTAAAACATTAAAAACAGTAATTCAGACGTCTAAGCCCGCATCTCGTGGTCGTGCGGTAGAGTTCTCACTTTCCACGCCCAGGTTCCCGGGTTCGATTCCCGGCGGGGTCAGGGATTTTCTCTGCCTCGTGATGGCTGGGTGTTGTGTGATGTCCTTAGGTTAGTTAGGTTTCAGTAGTTCTAAGTTCTAGGGGACTGATGACCTAAGATGTTAAGTCCCATAGTGCTCAGAGCCATTCAGACGTCTAAACAAATGCACTACGAGAAGAAGATTGCTATGTCAGGGAACAAAATAAAAACAATATGGGATATAGCGAAAGAGCAGACTGGTAGAACCAGAAAGGAACAGGAGCAAGTAGCACTAAGGGTAGATGACACATTAGTAACTGATGGGCATAGTGTGGCAAATCTATTTAACAAGCACTTTATATCCGTTACTGATAGAATGGGACTTTCAGGATCAGTAAATAATGCCCTTGAATATCTGAAACTAGCCTTCAAAAATAGCTTCAAGTACATGAATATATCACTCACTTCACCAAAAGAAATAACGTCCATAATAAAATCTTTAAAAACAAAGCATTCTAGTGGGTACGATGAAATATCAACAAAGTTAATTAAGGCTTGTTCTTGTGAGTTTAGTACAATTCTAAGTTACTTGTGTAACCAGTCAATTATAACTGGGACATTTCCTGACTGGGTAAAATATGCAGATGTTAAGCCTGTATTCAAGAAAGGGGATAAACAGATACCATCAAACTACAGACCGATTTCACTTTTGCCAGAATTCTCAAAAATTTTAGAAAAAGTAATGTACAGGCAGCTGCTCAACCATCTGACCACAAATAACATATTATCAAGAACACAGTTTGGATTTCTGAAGGGTTCTGATATTGAGAAAGCTATTTACACCTACAGTGAAAATGTACTTAATTCATTAAATAACAAATTACAAGCAGCAGGTATTTTCTGTGATTTGTCAAAGGCATTTGATTGTGTGAACCACAACATCCTTTTAAGTAAATTAGAATTCTATGGTGTCACGGGCAGTGCTGCAAAATGGTTCAAGTCATACCTCACTAACAGGAAACTAAGGGTGTCAGTGCAAGGGACTAGTGAATTAAGTCATCAGTCATCATCAGAATGGGAAGAAATTACATGTGGTGTCCCACAAGGATCCATCTTAGGGCCATTGCTTTTTCTTGTGTACATTAATGATCTCTCATCAGTTACACTGCCAGAAACAGAGTTCGTTTTGTTTGCAATGACACAAGTATTGCAATAAATAGTATGTCAAGTGTAGTTCTAGAAAGATCTGCTAATGATATTTTCATGGATATTAATAAATGGTTTAAAGCCAACTCACTGACATTAAACTTCGAAAAGACTCACTATATGCAATTTAGAACCTGTAAGAGGTTTCCACCCAGCATATGCATAAAATACAAAGAAGAGCAGATAGAAGATGTTGACAGTCTTAAATTCCTGGGATTACAACTTGATGATAAATTCAGCTGGGAAGAGCACACCACAGAACTGCAGAAACGCCTTAACAAATCTGTATTTGCAATTCGAGTGTTAGCAGACATAGGCAACATAAAAATGAAAAAGCTTGCATACTTTGCCTACTTTCATTCCATAATGTCATATGGTATAATATTTTGGGGTAACTCTTCAAGTCAAACAAAAGTTTTCAGAGTCCAAAAGCGTGTAATACGTATTATTTGTGGAGTAAATTCACGGACGTCCTGTAGAAACCTCTTCAAAGAACTGGGTATACTAACTACTACCTCTCAGTATATTTACTCATTAATGAAATTTGTCCTAAATAATATATCTCTTTTTCCAACAAACAGCTCAGTTCATACATACAATACCAGGAACAAAAATGATCTGCACAAGGACTTAAAAGCACTTACTTTAGTTCAAAAAGGGGTCCACTACTCAGGAACACTCATCTACAATAATTTGCCAGTAAACATAAAAAATTTAGTTACAAATAAAGATCAGTTTAAAAGGAGCCTGAAAGACTTACTAGTGGCCAACTCCTTCTACTCCATTGACGAATTTTTTAATAGAAACAAATGATGTATTGTATATATTCATACTATTAGTATTGTTATTTCAGGTAAAAAAAAAAATATTGACATGTTCCACATCCACGAGGATCTCCTCAGCACGGATCTATGGAACGTAAACAAATCTAATCTAATCTAATGAAATTTGGACAAAAAGTATACATTTGGTACAAATCAGGAAGAGACTAACAATTCTGAAGAGACAATTTATCAATAAATATTGTCACTGTCATTGGCAATGAAATTAACAGCCAACATTTCATAATGAAATAAATAAGAATTTACGTCTAAGATGATGAAGAAGAAGAAGAAGAAGAAAAACAACAACAACAAAAAGAAGGAGAAGAAATGAGCAAGCAATAAATAGTAATTGTTTAAATTGGCAATAATTACACTGTAGAGGACTTCTAAAGATTACAATTTGGAAGACTGGTGGCAAGAACTACAACAAGACTACGATTGTTTCATCAGTTCCATTACACACCAGAAGATGGCAGTAATCACGTTTACTGCTCATCAGCCTACAACAAAGCAGTGCAGCCAACACAGTGATATGATTTTCTGAGATCATCACTAAATGGCAAGACACTTTGAAGTTACTTTATTTTTTTGTTTGGTCTTGGTGTGTGTTGTGGGGATAATTAAAGTTAATTTGTTTTGGAAGAATTTTTGTAATTGTAATTATCTACTCTCTGTAACAGCTACCAACTGCAGAAGTTTAGATGCAAATTTATTATCATTGAAGTGTATGTTAGCAAGACCCAAAAATGGAGGATGTATTTAAATCCTTATCTGAGAGTAATGCTATGTTGGAACAGTTGGTACAAGACAATGATCATTTAAAAACAAACTTTAAGTCTCAATGTGACAAGTTGAAGGCTAAATTAGATGTATGGATACAAATAAAGAAAACGTAGTACACTGACTTGATGAAGCTTAGCTGTAAAGAATCATTTATTGGGTTAGATACCATTAATGAAAAAATAGATTGTCAAAATAATATGCTTGATGCAATATTTAAGAATCTCACAAGGGAGGCACTGAAATGAGTAAAATTTTGTCAGAATTACAATCTACCATAATAAATTTAACAAAATAGTTACATTCTGACATACTTGAATAGCATGATTCCTTACATGTCCAGTGAATATACATTCCGTCAAATTAATTATGGAATTAAAACAAAATTCAGACACTAATATCAGTACTAATATTTTGGAACAATTTACGAATTTAAGTAAGATAGACTTTTCTGTTCCACTTCACTGACTTTGGAGGAGGGTAGTAGTGATTTATTTGAACTTAAGTGTCTACAACATTAACACATATCCTTCATCATCAGATGTTGTCGTTAATCAACCTACTTAGGATAGATTATCTGATTTTAATGAATGATTACAATTTAACTGGAGGAGCACAGAATTTTGCCAACAACTTAAAAATTTGTACTTGGATTTTGGGCATCCTAAGGCAGATGGTGTCTATTTTTCTGATGTACCTGGCGTTTAAAAGATTACTGATAACCTGGTATTAACATTTAGAACATTGATTCCTTACCAAAAGGACAGTCATATTTAACTACGCATTTATATTTCATATTTACATACCTCAAAAAAAAAAATTCAGAAGCCGGCCGCTGGTGGCCGAGCGGTTCTGGCGCTACAGTCTGGAACCGCGCGACCGCTACGGTCGCAGGTTCGAATCCTGCCTCGGGCATGGATGTGTGTGTTGTCCTTAGGTTAGTTAGGTTTAAGTAGTTCTAAGTTCTAGGGGACTTATGACCTCAGCAGTTGAGTCCCATAGTGCTCAGAGCCATTTGAACCATTTTTTGAAAAATTCAGAGTAGGAATTAAAATCCATGGAGAAGAAATAAAAACTTTGAGGTCCGCCGATGACACTGTAATTCTGTCAGAGACAGCAAAAGACCTGGAAGAGCAGCTGAACGGAATGGACTGTGTCTTGAAAGGAGGATGTAAGATGAACATCAACAAAAGCAAAACGAGGATAATGGAATGTAGTCAAATTAAATCGGGTGATGCTGAGGGAGTTAAATTAGGAAATGAGACGCTTAAAGTAGTAAATGAGTTTTGCTATTTGGTGAGCAAAATAAATGATGATGGTCGAAGTAGAGAGGATATAAAATGTAGACTGGCAATGCTAAGGAAAGAGTATCTGAAGAAGAGAAATTTGTTAAAATCGAGTATAGATTTAAGTGTCAGGAAGTCATTTCTGAAAGTATTTGTATGGAGTGTGGCCATGTATGGAAGTGAAATGTGGACGAGAAATAGTTTGAACAAGAAGAGAATAGAAGCTTTCGAAATGTGGTGCTACAGAAGAATGCTGCAGAACAGTGAAATACTAAGAAAGTACTCTGGACAACTGTTCAACTGTGAAGAACCGAACTGTAAACTAAAATAATTTTCAGTTGTTTGTTGTTGTGGTCTTTAGTCCAAAGACTGGTTTGATGCAGCACACTCCATGCTACACTATCCTGTGCAAGCCTCCGAGTAACTATAGTAACCTACATCCCTCTGAATCTGGTTACTGTAGTCATCTCTTGGTCTCCCTCTATGATTTTAACCCCCCACCCCACCCTTTGCCTTCCCTCCACTACTAAATTGATGATCCCTTGATGCCTCAGAATATGTCCTACCTACCAATCCCTTCTTTTAGGCAGGTTGTACTGCAAAGTTCTCTTCTCACCAATTCTATTCAGTACCTGGTCTACCCATCTAATCTTCAGCATTCTTCTGTAGCACCATATTTCAAAAGCTTCTATTCTCTTCTTGTCTAAACTGTTTATCGTCCATGTTTCACTTCTATACATGGCTACACGCCACACAAAAATGATGGTAATCCCAAAAGTAAGGTCTCCTATTTTTTTATAAGTACATAGACCTGTTTATTTGTACAATGGTTTACATCAGTTTACAGCTTGAACATTTAGCTATTTATCGACATAATCACCATTTCTGTCATTGCATTTTTGTAGACGCTGTGGCAGTTTTTGCATGCCCATGTCACACCAGCTCACTGCCATGCTGTTCAGAAAGTTATGAACCTCTTCTTTCACCTCGTTGTCGGAGCTGAAGCACTTTCCGGCCAAATGTTCTTTTAACCTAGGGAACAGGACTGTGCACCAGGTCAGGACTGTAGGGTGGGTGGGAGAATATGTTCCACTGAAACTGTTGCAGGAGAGCAACGGTTTGCCGAGCGATGTGTGGGCAAGCGTTGTCATGGACATTGTGTACACCCTTGCTCAACATTCCTCTTCTCCAGTTCTGAATTGCCCATTTGAGTTTTTTCAGATTCTCACAGTACCCTTCAGCATTAATTGTGGTCACAGTGATTTAGCTCCGACGGCGAGATGAAAGATGAGGTTCATAACTTTCTGAACAGCATGGCGGCAAGCTGGTATGACATGGGCATACAAAAAACTGCCACAGTGTCTACAAAAATGCATCAACAGAAATGATGATTATGCCGAAAAATAGCTAAATGTTCAAGCTGTAAACTGATGTAAACCATTGTACAAATAAACAGGTCTAAGCACTTAAAAAAAATAGGAGACATTACTTTTGGGATTACCCTCGTACTTTCAGAAAGGACTTCCTGACACAAATTTATAGTTGATGTTAACAAATTTCTCTTCTTCAGAAATGCTCTTCTTGCCATTGCCAGCCTATATTTAGTACCATCCCTACTTTGCCCATCCTCTGTTTTTTGTTTCCCAAATAACAAAACTCATTTACTACTTTAAGTGTCTCATTTCCTAATCTAATTCCCTCAGCATCACCAGATTTAATTCGACTACATTCCATTATCTTCATTTTGCTTTTGTTGATGTTCATCTTATATCCTCTTTTCAAGATACTGTCCATTCTGTTCAACTGCTCTTCCAAGTCCTATGCAAACCTCGAAGTTCTCATTTCTTTTCTCTGAACTTTAATTACTACTCCAAATTTTTCTTTTGTTTCCTTTACTGCTTGCTCAATATACAGATTAAATAACATCATGGATAGGCTACAACCCTGTCTCACTCCCTTCTCAACTACTGCTTCCCTTCCGTGCCCCTTGACTCTTATAACTGCCATCTGGTTTCTGTAAAAATTGTAAATAGCCTTTTGCTCCCTGCATTTTACCCCTGCCACCTTTATAATTTGAAAAAGAGTATGCCAGTCAACATTGTCAAAAGCTTTCTCTAAGTCTACAAATGCTATAAATGTAGGTCTGCCTTTTCTTAACCTAACCTCTATGAGAAGTTGTAGGGTCAATATTGCCTCACGTGTTCCTACATTTCTCCAGAATCCAGCCTGATCTTCCACAAGGTCCACTTCTATCAGTTTTTCCATTCTTTTGTAAAGGATTTGTGTTAGTATTTTGCAACCGTGACTTATTTAACTGATGTTTGGTAATTTTCACACCTGTCAGCACCTGTGCTCTTTGGAGTTGGAATTATTACATTCTTCTCCAAGTCTGAGGGTATTTCGCCTGTTTAATACATCTTGCTCACCAGATGGAAGATTTTTGGCATGGCTGGCTCTCCCAAGGCTATCAGCAGCTCTAACGGAATGTTGTCTACTCCCAGGGCCTCGTTTTGACTCACTTCTTTCAATGTCTTGTCAAATTCTTCATGCAGTATAATATCTCCCTTCTCATCTTCCTCTACATCCTCTCCCGTATCCATAACATTGCCCTCAAATACATCTCCCTTGAATAGATCCTCTATACACTCCTTGCGCCTTTCTGCTTTCCCTTCTTTGCTTAGGGCTGGTTTCCCACCTGAGATTTTGATATTCATACGGGTGGTTCTCTTTTCTCTAAAAGTCTCTTTAATTTTTCTGTAGGCCACACTGCCACACTGAGGCAACAGTGGTGTAATCCAATTCTTGTATCTCTTATTGTTACTTGTGAAACGCCTCTTCAAAGTGGTGGATCATTGTGTTAATAAATGTGTTAATTTTTTTTGGTTGGCATCACTGACTCCTTACATTTCTGTCCACTTTTCTTTACTTAAAAGGCGCTGAATTTGTTTAAGTTACCTTCAGTGAAATACCTTTGTAAATTTTTGGATGGGATAGGATGAGAGATATCTTTATTTACTTCAGCTTTGTGGCCACTGAGTACTGCATTAGATAGGTTTTTCTGGTGTTGGGCTATTTATTTTAATTTACCATAATTTGGTGTACAGCTGTCTCAGATGTAAATCAAGAAGGCACCAAGTGAAATTTTTTTGTGCAAATGTCTCAGTTTCTTTAAAAAATGATACTGATGCTTGTAAAATCTGCATAAAAAAGGTGAAAAGAGTTATACTGTGTGTCCATTGTAAGTACTGATACCATGACAAATGTTTAAAAGAAAGTCTGATATGTACAAAAGAGGAATGGGACTGTATATGCGGTCAAAAAAAAAAGTGTCACAAAAACGAAATTACAAACATGCTTAAGTGAAAAGAAAAAATAATAAGTGTGCTACCATAAGATAAATACAAAATATTAAGAACTTCTCATAAAGTACCAAATTGGAATCATCACCTAGCCCAAGACAACGTTGCTGTTAACAGTAGTTTCACACAGAAACATAGCTTTATACTAAACAAACTTGCAACAAAACACTGCATGTAAGCACAGCCCTAGCGATACCATTATCAAATATATTCTTGGCAGCAGAACCTGACTGTGGTAACACAACAAACACAGGCGAACCAAAAACCAATGACAAAACTTCTGACAGAGAGTCAAAAAAGAGCTTCCCAATGCAAAAATACACCAAAGGTCTACTCCGGTATGCCAACAGTTCTAACGGTCTTCGGACGACAGGAGAGACAGTGTGTAACTGGGGTGCAAAACTCACACGTCTCTCGCAGTTGACTCACATATTGTGTGCAGCTGATCTTCCTCTCAGGTCAAACGGCTGCGTTGATCTTCACAAACTCTTCTTCTCTGAAGATTATAGCTGGTTAAGGGAATTTCAAAATAGACTTCTTTTCTACTCTTGAAATGATTCTGCACTCTCAGGATACTTCTGTTCAGCTCTTTTATATTTTCATCTCCACAATAAAACAACTGCACAAGTTTCACACAAGCATTCAACTCTCGCGAGTCAACCCCATCTTCGACCAATAGAAACTAACAGATACAATTGTACTATGTTTGGTTTAATAACCACTATAAAACCAGTTCTTGCTTCTCGCAAGTCCAACACCAGAAAGTCAAATGTAAGTGACTTTAGTTCAATACATAATTCATTTGTTCACAACAATACAGTAATTACACTGTGAAGTAACAGAGTGCGCTTGCTCCTTGTACTGGACATACAGCTTCTCAGGTGCATGCTGCAAGCACTTGTCCACACCGATCGACCGTCACTATTGCCATATTCTCCCGATAGGCATCCATTCTGCACACACAGAAACCGGTGGCGAGGTAGACACATCTCCACTCTCTCACTCTTACACTTAAAATATCGGGCGTTCAAGATGGTAGAAAGCCGAGCGTCTCTATAATTTACACTGAAATTCTCGAGGCACTACATATCCCTCCCCTTAGCTCAAACACGCGTTATTTTATACATTCTCATTAAGTACAATTACATACAATAATTCTTTATCTTTTAACAATGCATCTCATTCTACTAACACCCATGCATATTTTACCACAATTATAATACATGACCCTTTCAATCCCTGTTGGAGTTAGTTCTGTTTTCTATTCCTCTTCCAATCATAAATTACAGGTGTACATAACTTACGAATATTCTTCTGCTTCATTCTTACTTCACGTACTACTTTTTCTAAGTATGTACTTATTCATTATCTATTGCAATCTGGAGGAACTCTGGGTAGAATAAAAGTGTTCCCTTCTTGGATATTTGTAAAGCCGAAACTTAATGAGGCTATTTATGCACAGAATTCAAACTTACCAGACTCATCCCTTTAAACACATGACTTCCGTCATGATACTGCCTTTTTTCCCTTTACGAACAGTACCTATATCTTACATGGATTGATCGTAAGAGTACCCTTTCTCCTTCCGTCTTGGTAGGTATGCACCTTTCTTGTTCCTGTCTTCCTATGGTACAGGTCAGTCCCCTTCTTGGTGCCCCTGTCTGAGGAGTATAGGTCAGACTCTCATAGGTCTGCCTATCTGCCCTTTTTCTCATCCACTAAATGTCGAGTGCACCCTCTATATCCTTCTTGAATAGGCTTCCTGGTTCATTGCCCTAGCATGCATCTTTATGCATATTATACTTAAATATTCTCTGGTAAAATTACAAATCTACTTTACACTCATATGGCACTTTCTAATACTTCATCTTATACCACTGAGTCCTCTTTCACTCCTCACTTTTACTATATAAACAGATATCATGTCCACACATAGTAGATGCTATGTCTACCTGTATTTACTAACTCCCGGTAGATACTACTCCTTTTCTCAAAGGACTAGCACGGCACATGTAAATATATTTGAGAGATACAAAAAAATAATGATGCAGAACCATCACATATCAACAATGTAATATGTGCATCGACTCAAATGTACATATATCTTTATTCCCATACATCCCTTGGCGGTTCTGGGATCACTTTAAGTTCCCAATTCGTAATTCTTCTGTTTGTGTTTAAGTATATCTTTGTGTGTATGTAGATATGTTTTCATGTATCCTGATTCTTCGGCCTACTTATATGAAATAAGTTGAAGGTTATTGGAAACCACGGAAATGAGAAGGAGAAGTATATGCATATGGAAAGAGGGAAAGATAGATAGGTACTCAACAGAGAAGTAAGAAATGAAAAGTAGAGATGATTCTAAGATCAAAAAGTGAAAGAAGATAGCCCCAAAGACAGGAAACCCTTTTCACCCCCTTCCCCAGGATCCCTACTTCACCGGTACTTGAGTGAGAAGCCGGAGGAAGTTGTTGTTGTTGTGGTCTTCAGTCCTGAGACTGGTTTGATGCAGCTCTCGATGCTACTCTATCCTGTGGAAGCTTCTTCATCTCCCAGTACCTACTGCAACCTACATCCTTCCGAATCTGTTTAGTGTATTCATCTCTTGGTCTCCCTCTATGATTTTTACCCTCTAATACTAAATTGGTGATCCCTTGATGCCTCAGAACATGTCCTACTAACCGATCCCTTCTTCTAGTCAAGTTGTGCCACAAACTTCTCTTCTCCCCAATCCTATTCAATACCTCCTCATTAATTATATGATCTACCCATCTAATCTTCAGAATTCTTCTGCAGCACCACATTTCGAGAGCTTCTATTCTCTTCTTGTCCAAACTAGTTATCGTCCATGTTCCACTTCCCTACATGGCTACACTCCATACAAATACTTTCAGAAACGACTTCCTGACACTTACATCTATACTCGATGTTAACAAATTTCTCTTCTTCAGAAACGCTTTCCTTGCCATTGCCAGTCTACATTATATATCCTCTCTACTTCGATCATCATCAGTTATTTTGCTCCCCAAATAGCAAAACTCCTTTACTACTCTAAGTGTCTCATTTCCTAATCTAATTCCCTCAGCATCACCCGATTTAATTTGACTACATTCCATTATCCTCGTTTTGCTTTTGTTGATGTTCATCTTATACCCTCCTTTCAAGACACAGTCCATTCCGTTCAACTGCTCTTCCAAGTCCTTTGCTGTTTCTGACAGAATTACAAAGTCATCAGCGAACCTCAAAGTTTTTATTTCTTCTCCATGGATTTTAATACCTACTCCAAATTTTTCTTTTGTTTCCTTCACTGCTTGCTCAATATACAAATTGAATAACATCGGGGATAGGCTACAACCCTGCCTCACTTCCTTCCCAACCACTGCTTCCCTTTCATGCCTCTCCACTCTTATAACTGCCATCTGGTTTCTGTACAAATTGTAAATAGCCTTTCGTTCCCTGTATTTTACCCCTGCCACCTTCAGAATTTGAAAGAGAGTATTCCAGTCAACATCGTCAAAAGCTTTTTCTAAGACTACAAATGCTAGAAATGTAGGTTTGCCTTTCCTTAATCTAGCTTCTAAGATAAGCCGTAGGGTCAGTATTGCCTCACGTTTTCCAATATTTCTATGGAATCCAAATTGATCTTCCCTGAGGTCGGCTTCTACCAGTTTTTCCATTCGCCTGTAAAGAATTTGCGTTATTATTTCGGAAATATGATGTTAAATGTCTCCCACAGAATGGAAATTCTCACCTTCACCTTTGAAGCCCCCGAAGAAAAATCTTAGCAACACCTAATGAACGGCAAATGGTGAAGGATCAGTTACACTTGTCTGTGAGGGTTGTCTGAAGGTGGGGTATGTGCCTAGTGTTAGTCATGCTTGTACTTACACTACCCACCCCTTCCAAAATTGATACAAACCCTCCCCATTTACACCACTTTACATAAAAGGTATAAAATATTCTATAAAAATAGAAAATTATACACTACAATCAGTTGTCTAGTTATAAACTATGTGTTATGTAAGGTTTCATACAAATTTCCATTTTCTATTAATCTAATATTTCTTGGTAGCTCTCAAAGAACAGCTTAGGCAAAACTAAGACCTAACTATACTCTGATACTGGATACTGGGATTCAAGATGCTCGCTGACTAGAGCGGAGCGCATGGGTGACTTAAATACTCTCTTCTAACTCTACGTTGATGTCGGGATTGAACGCTAACAAGAGCTGAGCATGCTGTCGACTTACATCTACTTTGGGCACTAATTGTTATGGATATAACTGCAGATATATCAAATCGGAATCCAACTGCATTTAGAGAGCATATTATGAGATCACTAATAGATTCTTCAGACTTGACTCGAAATAACAACACAATTTATTCAGTTGATTACATAACGTGGACTAGAATCATACGTAACCCCTTTGAGACCACGAATAGTGATACGATCACTTATTGATATGACTACAATAACCAGTATGGCCTTGATATTAGGGATTTGCACAGCCACTGCTTGTCAGTTAAGTAAAATAAAGATGGAGAAGCAATAGGACCATAGGGTAGTATAAGAATGCTATTATAGTTTGATATTTGAAGGGAATTCGGTGCAAGAAAAGTAACTTCAGAAGGAACACTGAAAACAACTCAGGAGCCAGTGGTCATCACTCCGCCCATTAACACAGAACGTTAACATCCCTGGGGGACAGATGTGATTCCACCCGGATCCCATGGTTCTGACATTAACCTCACTCAATTGCTTATGGACCAATATTTATCATTAAATTTTATGTGAAAGTCTCCCCACAACAAAACAATTACCATTTTAAAAGGAAGCACGACATTAAGTAAAGTTTTTCTATGTTCTAATCTGTCCTGGACAAGTTTGAATTCTTTCCATGAGTCATCTCTAACATTGCTATCATTAAGTCTGGAGAAAGCAACAGTCGAAATGTTTCCGGAGATTATACTCTCGGTAATTTCTCAATCTATAATTATCTCAAAAGGTTCCGCCAGACTACTTACATTTATCATGTCAAAGACGGCTAATTTTTCCCTGACATTCCGTTCTACATTATTTACTCATGAACCGACAGCTCATGTAGTAACAGCTCGTATACTAACACCTGGAATTTTCGATTGAATAATCGATATTACATCCTTAGGTCGACCTGTGTTCTCTTTCAAAATATTCATTTCCTGTCTTACGGAATTAAATATAACATTACATGTATTTTCACAAGATTCTAATTTTTCATTAAGCTCAGGTTCTTTATTATTATTTTTGGCATCAAATTCTAGTTTCTTTGTAAAATTCCGAAATCAGTCATTCTGTCTATGGTCAGATTCAGTAAATAGTTGATTAACATGAGTATTCAAAAAACTAGTGAGTTCACTCTTTAAATCTAACTTCAGATTTTCTACCTTATCATTTAAAGAGTCAAATTCAGTCTTTAATAAAACTATATTCGCTACTTGACTGTTCAAGGTTTCACTCTGAGCATTTAAACTAGAATGTACTAAACGTATTTCTCTCCTTAGAGCTTCATTCCGAGCATTTAATTTTACACTTAAGAGTGACTGTATCAGCCTCCTGGCCATCCAACTTAGCACTTTGGTCATCTAATCTAGCGTTTAGTTCTTGTCACTGGTTATCTAATTAAAGGCTTAGTGCTTTAATTAAATTTGCTACCTCAGTCAGGCCTGGCATTTCTATTGTTACAGTCATTGCCATGGCTGGCTCTGAAGTTTGTTGCTGTTCTTGAACCATAATTTTATGGATCTTGGACCTAGTAATCATCTAAAGAAAATTCATCACTGAATACAATAACTACACTAACAGTTTATCATGCACAGTTCCTTCAACCTTACCAAACAATGATTGTTTTTCGCTCACCCAGCATAGATTACAAGCTACTTTGGTGCACAGATGTATAATCAGCGTGGATGAACAGCACTGGCGCCGGCAGCGTCGGACATTGGTTTCAGTGTCGGCGGCAGAGAGTGGACACAGAGTCAGCACCGGAGAGCAGCAGCTGGTGCAGTTGATTTGGTTGGTTGGTTTTTGGGGGAAGAGACCAAACAGCGAGGTCATCGGTCTCATCGGATTAGGGAAGGAAGTCGGCCGTGCCCTTTCAGAGGAACCATCCCGGCATTTGCCTGGAGCGATTTAGGGAAATCACGGAAAACCTAAATCAGGATGGCCGGACGCGGGATTGAACCGTCGTCCTCCCGAATGCGAGTCCAGTGTGCTGGTGCAGTTGACATCGGTAGCTGGTTACAGCATTAGCGTGACGCACCTGTGTGAAGACTGCTTACTCTCCACACCTTCTTATTCGAAAAATTGAGGTCTTCTCTCCAGTTCTCTCCGCTATTACTTTCTCACACCTTTTACAACATTGCACTCGCAACTTTCTTCCCTTTGTTCATTGGACTCAATACGATTACTGGAAGCAGTTCTTGTATGTTGTTAGGCTTGGTTGCTATGGCAATGCATAATATCTTCTTTCCATTTCTGTCTTTAAATTCCTGTTTTATTCGGGTCCTGTCACATAGATTGCCATGTTCTGACAGTCTTCAAATGACAGAAGAGACAGTGTGTAACTGGGGTGCAAAACTCACACGTCTCTCGCAGTTGACTCATGTATTGTGTGCAGCTGATCTTCTTTTCGGGTCAGATGGCTGTGTCGATCTTCACAAACTCTTCTTCTCTGAAGGCTACAGCTGGTTAATGGAATTTCAAAATAGACTTCTTTTCCACTCTTGAAATGATTTTGTACTCTCAGAATACTTTTGTTATACTATGTTATATTTTCATCTCCACAATAAAACAACTTCACAAGTTTCACACAAGCATTCAACTCTCGTGAGTCAACCCCATCTTGGACCATTAGAAACTAACAGATACAATTGTACTATGTTTGGTTTAATAACACTATAAAACCGGTTCTTGCTTCTCGCAAGTCCAACACCAGAAAGTCAAATGTAAGTGACTTCAGTTCAATACGTAATTCATTTGTTCACAACAATACAGTCATTACACTGTGAAGTAACAGAGTGTGCTTGCTTCTTGTACTGGACATACAGCTTCTCAGGTGCATGCTGCAAACACTTGTCTGCGGCGATCGACCGTCACTATTGCCGTATTCTCCCGATACATGTGGATCCTGCACACACAGAAACCAGTGGCGAGGTAGACACATCTCCATTTTCTCACCCTCGTACTTGAAATATCGGGTGTTCGAGATGGTGGAAAGCCGAGCGTCTCTAGAATTTACACTGAAATTCTTGAGGCACTACACAGTCATGGAAAAGAATTAACTGCACACTTTCATGAAAATATATGTTTAAAGCATTCCATTCTTGTGAAACGAAAGACCTAGTGATCTCACAAAAATGAAGGCTACTTGAGCTGTGAAGCTCAAACATGGTTGTCTTCTCTGTTCCACATCGACTTGACTTGCCAATCTGGTTGTGTGTACATAAAGAGGTGTGAAGTGCATATAAACAGATCCTAAATGCATATGTATGAGATTCAAAAATGTACACTGTCAACTTAAGCTGCTTAGGAAGAAGATTCCACACATCTCATGGCTTACATCTCAACAGACTAGGGAAGGACATAGTTATAACACAGATCCAAGAAGTAGTTAACAGCAAATTGAATGTACAGTGTTGTGCTACAGAGGCCATCACTCTCAAAGATAAAATTAACGAATACTTGGGAGAAACATCCATGAAATTCCAGGTCAGTAAAACAATACATCGGCAGGACAAGAGTAATGTTCTTTAAGGCAATAAAACCTTCCACCAATGCAACACCAGACGCAAGTGTATGTGTTTCATATGTGCCTCAAACAGAGTTCAGTCCGCCAGAGAATAATTTATCACTTTTGTATTATAATGTACAGGGTTTGGGAAACAAAATAGACGCTTTTGAATCATTTATCACAGGACTATTCCCACATGTAGTAATAGTTACAGAACACCAGAAAACAGTGGACAACATTCAGTATTGCAGATTAGAAGGCCACAACCTAGCTATGATCTACTGTAAAACACATAATAAAGGTGGTGGTGTTGCCATCCACTCAAGAAAATGTAAGTTCATAACCACCACAGAAAAAGTGCTATGGGGGAATAATTTCTGTGTTGACAAATATTTCGAAATTGCAGTTCTTAAACTCACATTTTGCACTGTGCCTCTCTATGCCATAGGTGTATATAGATCCCCCTGTGAAATTCTGATGCTTTTCGGAAATCACATGATGGAGTTTTAAGAGAATTTATGTCAGGTTGTAGAAGTGTAAATCTTGTCATACTGGGAGATCTGAACATCAACATTTTACATGATGGTCAGGAAAGCAAACATTTTACAGATTGTATCCTGTCTTATGGGGCTAAAGATCTTGGACAAGCACCCGCCAGAAGAGCTAACACACATAGTAGTTCAATTGAACATGTTATTACAAATTATGACTACATCATCTCAACAAACGTCATGAACGGTCACCTTTCTGCCAACAGATACGAGGTTCAGATAATGTTTCGAAGACTTGCTGGTCAAATGTAAATAAAATCAGAAACAATGAAACAGAAACTAAAATTAATAATGTAAATTAACTGTAAATAATGATATCTCTGATACCCTTCTATTCAGCAATATTTTTAATAATTACCTCATAGATACTGTCAAAAATAATGTCTCTGTGAAACAGGATATACCATATGAAACAGGATATACCATAAAATGAGGTGAATCCTATCAGGTGGTGTCCATCTGATCATTTACTGGTTTTCCCATGTTTGGATAACTGAGCACAGCATTTTCACAATTACATTGCAGCTGACAATTGACGTGAATTCTTGACTAATCTATCAACAACAATGGCGTGTTGGAATATGTGCAACCAGCAAATTGCATTTTCAGTAGGTGTGCGATTCTTGCGTTGCATTTGTGTAGTCAACACAACAGTGTGGAAACTTCTGCTGGAGCCTGTTACTTCCGAAGCGTAACTGCTAAGTTGCAGAATTATTGCTTGCATACAAACGTTTTAAGTGATACAGTTTTGTTTTTTGTTCACTGCTAATACTGCTTAGTCACTACGCGGGCCTAATTACAAAATTGCATTTTTGTAGGGTGAATCCGATCATGCGAGTATACCAAAGGATACTGGGACCAACACGGAAATCTAACTACAAACCGAATTTCTTCTAAATACGATGGAAGCTGTCAAATCAGGAAAATTAAGTATCCAGGATGCTTCAGAGCAATACGCAGTTCCATATACCACATTAAATGACAAACTCAAGGAAGGTACAAATACAAAAGAGGCGGCCAAACAGCGTTAATCAAAAATGAGGAAAAAAGCCTGGTTGAAGGATTATTGTGTTGTGCAAAATGGGGGTTTCCTATGAGGAATAATGATGTTAGGGGCACTGCACAGGCATATCTCAATCGAGCAGGGAGGATTGAAAAAAGATTTTGTGACAATCGACCTGGGCACGAGTGGGTAAAATCTTTTCTGAAAAGAAATAAAGAGCTAATGATTAGAGTAAGTGAAAATGTGAAGAGTTCAAAGGCAGCAGTTACCTGAGAAACAATGACTGATTATTTTAAAAACCTTTATGTGACCTTGGGTGGTGTCTGTCCCTCCAACATTATAAACTATGACGCAACGAACTTTTGTGACAATCTTAGACAAATGAAAGTAATAGTGAAGCGAGGCATAAGACATCCTGAAACGTTTCTAAGTGAAGTATTAGCGCGATGATAGCAGCAGCTGCCAACTGCTCAGTCCTCCTACCATACACTGTTTATATGGCAAAACACTTCTATGATACTTGGACTGAAGGGGGAATAACCGGTGCAGCTTATAATAGGAATCAAAATTGTTGGTTTGACCTAACAATGTCTGAATCATGGTTTGTTGAAATTGTCTCATCTTTTGCCCAGCAATTAGAGGGATCTAAAGTGATTATAGGTAACAATCTCTCGAGTCATCTGTCATATAACGTGATTAAACTGTGCCAGGAACAGGACATTAAATTTGTGCTTCTACCACGTAATTCTACTCATTTGTGTCAGCCACGCGATGTGGCCTTTTTTAGACCTTTAAAACTTGCTTGCAGAAATGTGCTAGATGATTGGAAAAGGAAGTATAGATGAGTGCTGCCAAAACCAGAATTTCCTACGTTGTTGAAAAAACATTTGAAAATATAGCTATCAAATCCAAGCCAAATGTAATTTCTGCATTCAGAAAAGCAGGACCTTTTCCTTTCTGTCCCGATAAAGTCATTTCACAGATTCCAGAAGCAACTGATAACAATGCACATGGCACCAGCTCATCAGAAGTTTCTCGGGCAGCAGCAGCCTTCCAAATGCAATTGAAACAAGTTCGCTCTAATGAAACAAAAGGAAAGCCATGCCAAGCAAAGCATTTAGCATTAACTCCACGGAAAGGAACTGTCATCAGAGACTTCAATGAAAATGATAGTGATGGGGCTGCAACCAGAACATCTAACCCTGATCTAAAACAGCATGAGTCAAATGAAAATGAAGAAATGAACAAGGAGAAGGATAAAGATTGGCTGAATTTAAAAGAAACTGATTTAACCGTAGTAAAATTTCCTACGAAAAAAAGGTTCAGGTTTTTTATTGGTAAAATTGAAAGCATCTCTAATGACACCTATGAAATCACATTTCTGAGAAAGAAAGTTCTTGATGGTAATGTTTATTTTGCCTTTCCAGAAACTGTCAATGCAACTGAGGTAGAAAGAGCCCAAATTATTAAAAAAATTGTTCCAGAACATAGAAGGTAAGCTAAATTTATTTTTGGATGGATTGATGATTATGGCATTTAGTAAATACTTTTCACATTGATGATGACATACAATAACTAAAAATTACTGTTTGTTTGTAAAATTTCATTAATGCAAGTGTTTTCATAGCAAAAATCTCAAGTTCAATGCGATTGTAGAAATCTGTTTAGTCTAGAAATTGTAAAATTTTGTTGCAAATCTGGCAATATATTTTTTAAAAATCAAAATAGTGATTGGATTCTCTCCACTGAAAGTCTGATTTTGTTCTTGCATACAAAACACAATGGTGATCAGATTCGCCCCAACTGAGGAGGTGAAACCGATCAACAATTAACTTAAAATAATAACAACAATTATAAACAAAAATTAATTTAATACACGAATATATCATTATCAAGGTTGTGAAATTAACATACTGAATTTTTATTCTGATATGGATGAAATTTTTAAAAAGAACTGCCATTTTTTATCAGATTCACCTCATTTTACGGTACAGCACACATCTGAGTCCAGACAACAAACAGAACTGCAGTACACTACCCGCAGTAAGCACATATGATATTGTGCAGCTTATTGATAGCCTCAGAAAAAAAAATCAGTAACATTAGATGAAATTTCTCCATATCTACTGAAGAAATGCAAACATGAATTAATGAAACAACTAGTTAATCTAATAAACTGTGTTCTTGAAGATGGTGTGTTCTCTGACAAGTTGAAACTGGCTATAGTTAAACCTATACACAAAAAAGTGGAAATAAAGCATGTACAGAATTACAGACATATTGCCCTAATCTCAACTTTTAACAAACTAATAGAGAAAATAATACTGAAAAAATCCTGGAACATTACAACCACGCTGATATATTAAGTGATTTCCCACATGGTTTCAGAAGATGTCAAAGTACCACGTCAGCAGCAGTACAATTTGTCCATCATGCAGTTGAAAAAATAAATAAAAAATCCCGAGCAGCAAGAATATTCCTGGACCTCTCAGGACTTTCGACAGAGTACATCATGATGGGCTCTTATCAGAAATTACGAAGAGTGGTGTCTTTGGAAAACTCATGCAATTGCTGGAAAAATATTTAAAGGGTAGGCAGCAGTGCACGGAGATTATATACACTAATGGAAGAATACTGGAGAGAAGAAGGTCAAGTATTAGAAATATATATTCTGGTGTTCCTCAGGGCTCCATTTTAGGTCCAGTCCTCTTTATATGCTATGTAAATGATTTCCCAAGTTCTCTTGACAATAAGCAATTGATCACTATGTATGCAGACAACACATCTGGTGTCTGCTATTCAGATAGTCAGCCCAGCCTAGTTGAAGAGACACATAACTTTATTGAAAAGGAAGGAGCTCACTTTGAAAGAGACAACCAAAACGTAAACATAGAAAAAACTAATATTATTCATTTTAAACCACGTGGCCCAAACAGACAATATACTGTGATTGAGGAAATTCTACCAAAAACCTGTACAGATCTACCAAAAGCCTGTACAGATTGCACATTCTTGGGTTTATGCATAGATGATCAACTTTCATGGAAGCAGCAAGCTGATTATGTCTATAAAAGATAACACCCAGTCTATAAGTATTAAGAAGATTATCACCATATCTTAATTCTGAAACCCAAAGGAGTGTATACTGTGGATTAGTGTACCCTCTATTGTCTTATGGAATAGTACTGTGGGGTGGGACATACCAAACTAATATGAAAAGGGTTTTCATACTGCAGAATTGAGCTTTGAGGATCATGCAAAAGTAAAACATGGAACTTCTTGCAAACCCCTATACTTTAGACACAATATTCTCACAGTTTATGCCATGTACATACTAAAAACTATAATGCTAGTGAAAGAAGACACTAAAATCACAAAAGGAAACATAGATATTCACAACTATGAAACAACGCATAGAAAATACTTTCATACGGTTAACAGAAGATTAACTTTAACAGCAGAAAGCCCCTATATTTAAAGGGCCTGTTTTTAATAACTTCGTACCAAGTGAAGGTAAGATATTGACAGGGAATACTTTTAAAAAGCAAGTCAAGCAGTGGCTTATCCAAAAATGCCCTTATAATTTGAATTTATCATGAATTATAATGTCATAAGAAATAATGTAAACTAAAAAAATTGTAATTGTAAAAAATTTATACTTAGTAGACATTTTCACATGCATGTAAAATTATGTGTTACGAGCAATAAATTGAAATTGAAAAGGTTCAGCCTAGGCCATGTTAAATGCAGTGTTGGAGAATATTGCAACTTCGACAAATCAACGGAAAAAAGATAATCATGTTGTGATTGTAGGTGGTGGAAATGAGATACAAAAATGAAAACAAGAGAGCCCTAGGATGTTTTCAAAACTTATTGCCAAAATTATTTCATATGAGCGTCATCATTAAAAACATGCCAGTGCCACATGATCTGCCACAATGGCCATGTGTAAATAAAAATAAATTATGTTCTACATTCCTGAGCTGAAAAAAAGTGTGATAAATTTACAATTTGCAAGACCTAAGTAAAGCAAATCTTTATGAACACACAAGACATGGATTGCACAGAAACAGAAATGAAAAGGTGTAGCTAATTTCCCATACAAGTGAACTATGTGACAGGGACAGTAAGGAGGAAGGTACAATTGCTCTGGACTACAACCACAAGGCTTTTTAGGGTAAAGAACCATCATACCAGTGTTCAGGAATGTAATTCACATGTACCTGAGTCCATTTCACTTGGAGAAAAACTAGATTGTGAAATAAGTGATCTCTTGTGACAACACAGTCCTATAAGCACAGTTACTGAAATAGGTTATTGTAAAAAATTTAACTTAAATAAATAATATTAGGAAAAAGGTAGACTGCCACTCACTGTAAAGATGACCCATTGAGCTGCAGACAGCCACAGGGACAAGGAAAAGACTGTTACACTTAAATAGCTTTCGGCCAAAGCCTTCTTCAGAAAACACACACACACACACACACACACACACACACACACGCGCGCACACACATCACATACTCATGACTGCTTCCACAGGCAGCTCTGGTTTGTGCTTGCGTGTGTGTGTGTGTGTGTGTGTGTGTGTGTGTTCAGCGGGTCATCTTTACGGTCAGCAGCAATCTGTCCTCTTCCTAATATCGTTGATATTATTCCAGTCTGGAGTTTCCACTGGTAACATAAAAAAATGTGATTTGTGCAAGGTGGTACGTCACCAAGAAGGGATAATACCCTTGAAGTTGATGCACTTAAATGTACAATACCTCAGAAACAAACCAAGACACATTGCAAACAGATGTAGACGAACACTCACCACATGCATTACTAATAGCTGAACATGGACTAATGTCTATAGAAGGTTATTTACAGCAAATAATTATTGTAGGCAATACCACCAAGGTAGTGGGGTGGCAACACACATGGTGTCCATAATTGAAGTTCCACTTTCAAAACACAGTAGAAAGAGAACCACTGCTCAGAATCACATCAAATTAAAACAGAATATTATTAACAAAGAGGGAAACAACATGGGGAAAAAAATGAAAATTTGACCAATAGATGACACATTAAACATCAGAATACCACACTAACAAATGTGCAGCACATGGCTCTTCCTCAGTTTGTGGCAATGTGGCCAAGACGCCCAACATGACTGTCTACATGAAGGATCGCGTGTTACTGGCAATTCTTTTTACAAGAATGGTGAATGTGTGTTAGCAGCACTGCAGAAGTCCTGGACACTAAAATGTATGAAAAAAGGTATTGGTTCGATGTCTGCTAAGGGTCTGGGAAAAATGATTATAAAATTCAAAAAGACAAATTCCTTTGAAGTGCAATGTGTCAGAGAGAAGAAAGCAGTTGATTCTTCTTTCAAAGATATGGGCACAACACTGCAGGAGTGGTTAAGTGGTGGTTGGCAAACATGCAATGAATGCAGAATTGCACAAACATTGGACATGCCTGTGAGCACAGTGCATAAAATCTTATGAAACACCTTGCATTACTATCCATACAAAATCATCCATGTTCAGGTGTTGCTTCCTGCGGACATGTCAGCAAGACAAATGTTCATTCTGGAATTTCTTGCCCCCATGGAAGTGGACAATGAATGACCATGGAACATTCCGTGGACAGACAAAGCCCATTTCCATATCCAAGGTTACTTCAAAATGCAACATAGGCAATGGAAAATCCACAAGCATATCAACCAGTGCTACTACATTCTGCAAAGGTAACTGCGTGGTGCAGGTTGACAACATACTTTATCACAGGGCCATATTTTTTCAAGGAGATGAGTCCTGTGGGTCCAGTTACTTGTACTATCACTGGTAAATGTTATGAGTCTTTTTCCCACCAATGTCATTCTCACCCTTCAATAGCGTGGGATCATTTTTATGTATGAAGGCCCTCCCCTCTGCACATTGCACAGCCAGTGAAGCAGTTGCTGCACAGGCATTTTGGAAATGCTAGATTTATCAGGCGTCATTTCCCTACAGCCTGGTCATCCTGATCTTAATTTGTGTGACCCATGGCTGTGGGGTCACCTGAAAAATATTTGTGTACAGTGCTCCAACTATGATCGTAGCTGAATTGAGGGCATGCAGTGCAACACATTCTGAACATGACCCTCAAGACACTCCGATATGTTGTGGAACATGCTGTTTCTATATTTCAACTTGTGGCAGAAAACAGTGGACAGCATACAAAACATACAGAACAACAATTAGAAACCAATGTCATTTTGCTTTTTATGTAGTCTTTGGCCCCAGGACAATTAAAAACCGATGTCATTGTGCTTTTTATGTGGTTTTTGGCCTCAGAACAATTAAAAACCAATTATTCCCATCTGATGTGGTGTGACCTTGCCTTTTTGGATGGTCTTACCTACCTAACAGTGCCACAACTGTTGACTGCTGAACTTGTGCTGTCATGCACACTGGACAGTATGGATTGTGTAACATGCAACTCAAACCACAGCCGTTATATTGTGAATCATCTGTCACTTATAGTCAATCCCATTTATGCTAAGATGCTTACAGTACCATCTATTGGTGGAATTTTTGTTAGCTTTCTTTGTTCCAAATTGTTCCCATGTATCAATAACATGCTGTTCAAATTTAATGTCATTCTGAGCAGTGGTTCTCTATCTACAGTGTTTTGGAACTGGAACTTTAATTATGAACACACTGTATGTTATTAAGGATATAGCAGTTAAAAATTTCCTTGTAGATTTTTGAGGAAAAATACAATCAGGAAAAGAAAACTCATAAACCTGAAATTGCTAACCTAAGGAGGCAGATTAACAGCTACACAATAGAAACAGTCTGACAACACAAGCGAAACATCTTGAGAACTAAATGTCCAAGTACTGCAAAGGTCTCACGAATATGAATACTCACCCACTCTGCATAACACATGACAGTCACATTGTGAAAAACCTAAATACTACTTATAATATTTTTAATAATTATTTCACTTCTATTGATCAACCAACACATATTATAGATGCACAGGCACATGTCACTTCACTCAGTGTACTGAGTTTGAATTTATGGAACTAGATGAGCAGGAAGTTTGTAAGGCAACACACATACCAAAGAAAAAATCCACCTAGATGGTATAGCATATCCAGTGCAGTTAAAAAGTTTTACCAGCCTGATTAATTGCAGCAACAGAGAAAATATGTATTCATCTGTTCTAAAAATGAATGCTGTGAAACCATTGTACAAAAAGGGATGTAAGGACAATGTCTTCACCTACAGACCAATATAATTAATTTCCACCTTCAGTAACATATTCGCTTCCCCCATGAACCATGGACCTTGCCGTTGGTGGGGAGGCTTGCGTGCCTCAGCGATACAGACGGCCGTACCGTAGGTGCAACCACAACGGAGGGGTATCTGTTGAGAGGCCAGACAAACATGTGGTTCCTGAAGAGGGGCAGCAGCCTTTTCAGTAGTTGCAGGGGCAACAGTCTGGATGATTGACTGATCTGGTCTTGTAACATTAACCAAAACGGCCTTGCTGTGCTGGTACTGCGAACGGCTGAAAGCAAGGGGAAACTACAGCCGTAATTTTTCCCGAGGACATGCAGCTTTACTGTATGATTAAATGATGATGGCGTCCTCTTGGGTAAAATATTCTGGAGGTAAAATATCCCCCATTCGGATCTCCGGGCGGGGACTACTCAAGAGGACGTCGTTATCAGGAGAAAGAAAACTGGCATTCTACGGATCGGAGCGTGGAATGTCAGATCCCTAAATCGGGCAGGTAGGTTAGAAAATTTAAAAAGGGAAATTGATAGGTTAAAGTTAGATATAGTGGGAATTAGTGAAGTTCGGTGGCAGGAGGAACAAGACTTTTGGTCAGGTGATTACAGGGTTATAAATACAAAATCAAATAGGGGTAATGCAGGAGTAGGTTTAATAATGAATAAAAAAAAAATAGGAGTGCGGGTTAGCTACTACAAACAGCATAGTGAACGCATTATTGTGGCCAAGATAGACACAAAGCCCATGCCTACTACAGTAGTACAAGTTTATATGCCAACTAGCTCTGCAGATGATGAAGAAATTGATGAAATGTATGACGAGATAAAAGAAATTATTCAGGTAGTGAAGGGAGACGAAAATTTAATAGTCATGGGTGACTGGAATTCGTCAGTAGGAAAAGGGAGAGAAGGAAACATAGTAGGTGAATATGGATTGGGGGGAAGAAATGAAAGAGGAAGCCGCCTTGTAGAATTTTGCACAGAGCATAACTTAATCATAGCTAACACTTGGTTCAAGAATCGTAAAAGAAGGTTGTATACCTGGAAGAATCCTGGAGATACTAAAAGGTATCAGATAGATTATATAATGGTAAGACAGAGATTTAGGAACCAGGTTTTAAATTGTAAGACATTTCCAGGGGCAGATGTGGATTCTGACCACAATCTATTGGTTATGAACTGCAGATTGAAACTGAAGAAACTGCAAAAAGGTGGGAATTTAAGGAGATGGGACCTGGATAAACTGAAAGTACCAGAGGTTGTAGAGAGTTTCAGGGAGAGCATAAGGGAACAATTGACAGGAATGGGGGAAAGAAATACAGTAGAAGAAGAATGGGTAGCTCTGAGGGATGAAGTAGTGAAGGCAGCAGAGGATCAAGTAGGTAAAAAGACGAGGGCTAATAGAAATCCTTGGGTAACAAAAGAAATATTGAATTTAATTGATGAAAGGAGAAAATATAAAAATGCAGTAAATGAAGCAGGCAAAAAGGAATACAAACGTCTCAAAAATGAGATCGACAGGAAGTGCAAAATGGCTAAGCAGGCATGGCTAGAGGACAAATGTAAGGATGTAGAGGTTTGTCTCACTAGGGGTAAGATAGATACTGCCTACAGGAAAATTAAAGAGACCTTTGGAGAGAAGAGAACCACTTGTATTTATATCAAGAGCTCAGATGGCAACCCAGTTCTAAGCAAAGAAGGGAAGGCAGAAAGGTGGAAGGAGTATATAGAGGGTTTATACAAGAGCGATGTACTTGAGGACAATATTATGGAAATGGAAGAGGATGTAGATGAAGATGAAATCGGAGATAAGATACTGCGTGAAGAGTTTGACAGAGTACTGAAAGACCTGAGTCGAAACAAGGCCCCGGGAGTAGACAACATTCCATTAGAACTACTGATGGCCTTGGGAGAGCCAGTCATGACAAAACTCTACTATCTGGTGAGCAAGATGTATGAGACAGGCGAAATACCCACAGACTTCAAGAAGAATATAATAATTCCGATCCCAAAGAAAGCAGGTGTTGACAGATGTGAAAATTACCAAACCATCAATTTAGTAAGTCACAGCTGCAAAATACTAACGCGAATTCTTTACAGACGAATGGAAAAACTGGTAGAAGCGGACCTCGGGGAAGATCAGTTTGGATTCCGTAGAAATGTTGGAACACGTGAGGCAGTACTAACCTTACGACTAATCTTAGAAGAAAGATTAAGAAAAGGCAAACCTACGTTTCTAGCATTTGTAAACTTAGAGAAAGGTTTTGACAATGTTAACTGGAATACTCTCTTCCAAATTCTGAAGGTGGCAGGGGTAAAATACAGGGAGCGAAAGGCTATTTACAATTTGTACAGAAACCAGATGGCAGTTATAAGAGTCGAGGGGCATGAAAGGGAAGCAGTGGTTGGGAAAGGAGTGAGACAGGGTTGTAGCCTCTCCCCGATGTTATTCAATCTGTATATTGAGCAAGCAGTAAAGGAAACAAAAGAAAAATTTGGAGTAGGTATTAAAATCCATGGAGAAGAAATAAAAACTTTGAGGTTCGCCAATGACATTGTAATTCTGTCAGAGACAGCAAAGGACTTGGAAGAGCAGTTGAACGGAATGGACAGTGTCTTGAAAGGAGGATATAAGATGAACATCAACAAAAGCAAAACGAGGATAATGGAATGTAGTCAAATTAAATCGGGTGATGCTGAGGGGATTAGATTAGGAAATGAGACACTTAAAGTAGTAAAGGCGTTTTGCTATTTAGGGAGTAAAATAACTGATGATGGTCGAAGTAGAGAGGATATAAAATGTAGACTGGAAATGGCAAGGAAATCGTTTCTGAAGAAGAGAAATTTGTTAACATCGAGTATAGATTTAAGTATCAGGAAGTCGTTTCTGAAATATTTGTATGTAGTGTAGCCATGTATGGGAGTGAAACATGGACGATAACCAGTTTGGACAAGAAGAGAATAGAAGCTTTCGAAATGTGGTGCTACAGAAGAATGCTGAAGATAAGGTGGGTAGATCATGTAACTAATGAGGAGGTATTGAATAGGATTGGGGAGAAGAGAAGTTTGTGGCACAACTTGACTAGAAGAAGGGTTCGGTTGGTAGGACATGTTTTGAGGCATCAAGGGATCACAAATTTAGCATTGGAGGGCAGCGTGGAGGGTAAAAATCGTAGAGGGAGACCAAGAGATCAATACACTAAGCAGATTCAGAACGATGTAGGTTGCAGTAGGTACTGGGAGATGAAGAAGCTTGCACTGGATAGAGTAGCATGGAGAGCTGCATCAAACCAGTCTCAGGACTGAAGACCACAACAACAACAACAACAACAACAACATAACATATTCGAAAGTATTATCCTGTCCTTGCTAAGTGCGGTTTTCACAAAAAAGAAACTGCTTGCAGATTCTCAGCATGACCTTTGAAAAAGAGCTAAGTGTGGCACAGCAGTTACATGGTTCTTCTATGAAGTGTACTGTCTGTTGGACCAGAGGATGCAGATTGCTGGTATATTTTTAGACCTGAAAAAAACATCCAAGACAGTAAACCATAGATTACTTCTAAAAAAATTGAAGTCTTATTGTATCAGAGATCCAGCCATGAATCTTCTACTCACATACCTGTTGAACTTTAAGTAGAGCACCAAAGTGACATAGACACTGAATGGAAAAATTATAAACTTTCAATCCACTGGTGAAACTGTAATACAAGGTGTACCTCAGAAAACATTACACAATCTATCAATTCCCATATAATAAGTTGTGCAGATAACGTCTCAGTCTTACTCTATAGTGGATAATGTAAGGAATTGAGTTGGAATCTTTTGCTACTAGTTGTGTAATAGAAGTAACAAGGTACTTGAATGATCAGGGCTTCAAGGAGAACATCTCAGCAACAGAAACTGGGAGCTGTAAATTTGTTGATGACAATTTGTGGCATGCAAACCACATTAATTTTGTAGTGGAAAAGTACTGCCTTACATCTCATTAGCCAGCTCGCAAAGATAGCTCCTTGGCAAACATTAAAAACAGTATACTATGGAACAACAATACATAACAATACTAATGTTATGTTCCATCCTGGATTTTCCATTGTTTGATACTATGGAAAAATTTAGCTATTTCTTAATTATGGGACTGAAATATGTGGCTGTGCAGCAGACATCCACTTAAAATGCTACTGCTGTTGCAGAATGGAGCATAAGACATATGTGACAGGCCTTATAGATCCTTGTTGTGAAGTGACTGTACTGCACAAATACCTAACAATACATTATTATGTATAAGTATTTCAATTAGTTACGTTTTTATGAGCCAACTAATGGAATTTATCAAGTGCAGTGATGTACAGGGTCACAACACAAAAGTTAACTATTTCCAGAAAATAACATTAAAAATAAGAGATCAAATTCCATATATCAATTTAGCTTCATTTGGTTTAATGAACTACCAAGCTCTCAAAGAACATGTACAGGTAATGATATTGACCAAAATTAAAATCTTTTCTGACAGAATAATATTTATATTCATTCATCGAATTTGAAGACACTGACTGTAACATGAACCAGTAGTATACGAGGTGTAAAGTAATAAATGTATAAAATAGATATAAGATGCATCAACCATAGTATGTAACACATTTTGTAAATGTATCATTGTCATACTATTATTTCTGATGTTTGAAAAAGCCACGATTGTGATGGCTACCTGCAAAGAAAATGTAAATAAATAAGTAAGTGTTTTTCTGGTGAGTTCATTCACCAACTGATGCACATTATAAGATTTTACAAGACTGAGCAAAGTCTCCTTGTTTCTATTTTGGATGACAAAACCAATGTTAAAATCACCACATACAATTACATCATGTTTCCATTGGCTTACATTGCTCAAAAATAGTCCAGTTTGTGGAGAAAATCATTAAAATTACTAGAGGGGGCATCAAAGTGAAAATACTGCTATCCATGTACAAAAGATATGGTCAAACCCACATTCTAAAATCCAGTGCATGTAAAATGCTCCGTTTTTGAAGTAGCAGAATTATAAAAGATGAAAAATGTATAATTTTAGCAAAATATAGTGTCTTGAAATATTCAAATTTTACAATGATGAATTTTTTAAAATTTTACTGTAAAATCAAAATTCTCTTACTTATGAGACCATGCACATCATTTGCACCCTGTATAACATTTGTGACATGTCTTTGAAGTAGGTCACACTGTCTTTAACTGAAAGAAGTTGTTTGTTGTGTTTAAATGTTACCTCAGTTGGATCCAAAGAAATGAACACTCACACTGTGGGTATCCCTTGGACCTGAATGGGAGTTGGTTTAATGATGCCCTTCTTTTCAAGTCCTGCCAAAACACCACGAGGAAATTTCATTGCTCTGAAGCTTTTTATGGGTGGTGGTACATCATCCCCTTCAACTAGAATTCTCAATTTCTTGCGAACACGCTCGTGTCTCGCTTCTGACATGCTTAAGACATGCTGTGGTGGTTTCCAACTGCAAAGTAGAACACAATATTCTTTTCAAAAATGTAAGGGACCTGACTGCACAAATGTAGCATCTACTTTATCCAATAAACACACAGCACACTTTATGGAAAGTAACTGTTAATGGAGTATATAATTTAAATGAAAGAATTGTTAAGGCATTGATAAAACAAAAGACACATAAAATATTAGTTGTAAGTAATTATACAAGATAAAAGCAATAAATAACATAGCAAAAAAACAATTGCTGCAATTACCGTTCTATATGATTTATGAAATGGAATGTACTGTATTAAGTGGAAATTTAAATTGCAAACCTGCAAAAATAACAAGGAAATGTAATGATGCCCAGAATTCGCCTTTAGGAGGCACATTCCCACCACCACCACCACCACCACCACCACCACCACTACTACTACTACTACTACTACTACTACTACTACTACTACTGCTGCTGCTGCAAGAAACTTTTTCTCCTAGCTTTTGGATTTTAGATATTCCTACTTTGGGGAGGGAAAGGGGTGGGGGAGGGGATTTGTTGCTGAAGGTGGGAAATAGGGGCAGGTCAGTCAGACCCTATGGTTAAAAGGAAATTACTCTTGTTAGGATAAGGGGAGACAGATGAAGAAGAAGAAGAAGGTGTCAAAGAGCACAGGAATAGTGTAATGGTACGCACTGTGCCATCTTCAGTTCAGAGATGACAGATGGGAACACAGTGACACCTTAAGGAGAAGAAGGCATGAGAAGTGGCTTGAATAATTGAATTAAGGAATGGAGGGAAGGAAAAAAAAGTGAGGAAGGAAAAATTCAAAGATACACATGTGTGAGAGAGGGGGGGGGGGGGTAGCAATGAAAGTAGTAATGTAAACACTGTTCATGGATTAAGGTCACAGGCATGTTCCAACTAGTCAACCGCTGCTTACAAGGCAATACAAAGAGCGATCTATGGTTGTGGGATATGTGATCAGCATGTAGCCAATCCTTCCAGGCCTCACTGACACTGAATGGACTCCATTACACACCTCCCTATCTAACAAAACCCAAGGAGGTAATGGCGATTGAACCAGGGTCCTTCCATATTGAAGGCATGATGCTAACTATTCGCTTATGGAGGCAAATAAATAACTGAATGAATAAATAATTGAGCAAATATTAAAATTCTAAACAATATGAAAAGAAGGAGTTGTTAATTGAGATTAAGTTCAAGAGAGTAGTGGGGTAAGATAACCCTTTTCCAACATTATGGAATCACCTCATCACCCATTACTGTTCTGCATTCTATATTGGGTACTAACTAATCAGCTGCCTGTCCACAGGAATGGCCCTCACCAATTTGTGGCTATCCTTCAAGCTGCTCATTAC
This sequence comes from Schistocerca nitens, assembly GCF_023898315.1. Taxonomy (NCBI): domain Eukaryota; kingdom Metazoa; phylum Arthropoda; class Insecta; order Orthoptera; family Acrididae; genus Schistocerca; species Schistocerca nitens. The sequence continues at coordinate 435,938,335 of NC_064617.1, forward strand.
TAACATGCTGAACACCACAATACCAATGAATTTAACAGCAGCTTTATTACTTGGCCCATTAGGAACCCCCACTCAGCTCCTATAATCTCGTGATCACCACCTTCATCAGTCCTCATTTTGCAAATGCCATTGACAGCTACCTGCCTACCCCTTTCCTGCCTTTCACTACCTTCCACATGCCTCCTTTCCCTGTAGGTCTTACTCTTTCCCATCTGCCACACTCCTTTTCTCTTAACACCATTCCTACCATTGTAAGTAACCGCTCAACTGGTTCTATGATGCCATTTTTAACTTTTACTCTTTTCTTTTCAGTGTGTTTTCACGTATTGATTATACATTATTTTAGCCTTGATTTTCAGTCCCACTTTTAAACTTGCTCTAGTAAAGCCATCTATTTGTTGTTGAAGTTTATCTGTATTAATGGAAAACAGTAAAATGTCATTAACAAAATTAAGGTAGTTTGGATGTGTTCTACTGACATTTGTTGCTTTTTTTTATTTCAATGTCTAAGGATCTGAAAATGTCCTCTAGAACTACTTAGTACATAGAATCTCTTTTCCTGACTCTTCTTTCAATTCTGAATTTGTCACTATTCTGATGAAGTCTAATGGAAGCTATGGCATTTTAAATATATGTTCTCCTGTATACTTACATTAATGGAGTCAATGCTTTGTTTTTTAATGGCTGTTAGTACAGAGTTTGTGGAAACTGAGCAAAAACTTACTCATAATCTATAAATCCCACACTAAGTGGTGCTCATAACCATTGCTCCAGTCTATAATCTTCTTCATGATTACAGGTGATCTATCATACCACATCCATTCTAAAGTTAGCGTATTCCTTTTCCGACAACAATCCAATGTTTTTTCCCCTATGTTGCTGGTGATAATTTCAGTATCGTGTATATTATAGAGTTTGTTATAACTATGTTGTAACTTTCAAACTGTCGGAAATTTGAACGTCAGCTGTAAAATCTTTTATTACACCTCCACCTACTGTAGCTCTGTGATATACCACCACAAGAACATACAGATAATGAAATCCAGAATCCAGACAGTATAAGAATAGTCTCTGTAATAAAAATCTCTCTCTCTCTTTCTTTCCTATCACCATCATCATCTTCAATAGTTTCCAGCCCTTGGCTGGGTCTGTTTGGAACATAAACCTCACCATCTAATCCTGTTTCCCCAACATCTTTCTGAGTTCACTCTGGTCCAGTCCCCATTTTTTTAACATACTCTTCCACACCTTTCTGTTGGTCTTCCCCTTGGTCACTTCCTTCACTTCTCCATTTCATGTAGCTTCTTGGAAATCCTCTTTTTTCCATTCTCAAGTGCCCACACCATCTGAGCCTTGATGTTTCTATCCTGTTCTGCAAGGGTTTCTCCTACATTTTTCCCTTACCCTTTCATTTTCCATCCTATCTCTCCTTGTTACTCCTATCCCACTTTTGAGGAACTGCATTTCACATGCCTGCAATCTGCTTACATCTCTTAATCTCTACATTATTTCTTATCAAGTACAATAATTACAGTATTTTTTCAAATTGGGGAACAGTATTCCTCTGTGGAAATTTAGTAAACATTTTTGCAAGTTCCCATTGTGTTACACTGCCTCAAGCTTCAATCAGTTCTACTGAAACATCACTGTCTCCAGTACCTTTCCATTTTTCATATCTTGACTGACTTTTTACATCATTTCTGGTATTACATATGGAACGTCTTTAGTTTTGTTTCTTACTATCTATGTTTCTGATTGACCTCTTTAATGATACATACACTTAAAGAAATCCTGTATAAATTTTCCTCCTTTAGCTTTAAATGCTTTTTGCACAACAGCATATATCAATAAATGCATGTACAAATATAAGCAACCCTCACCCATCACCAAACTAGAAAATATGAGACTTGTCAATATAAAACCATTAAAGCAATGACATTTCTCATATCGGTTGAGTTAGAACAATCAATACTCTCAAATTTGTCTTAATGGTCTGCCACTTGCAATACATATTTGAAATGGTTAATTATTTGCACACAGTTACTGTGTGACATTTACACAAAACATCCAGTTTCAATTCAAAGATTTCATTAACAAGGTAGAAAACAGAGAACTAAGCATCAATAGAAGCACAAAATATTGCACTTACAGTGAGAACTGGAATCCAGCAAACAGAAAGACACAGCAATAAGCAACAAATTTTAAATGTAAAAAAGGACAGCAGTCAGTCACAGAATTCATAATCTTTTGCAGATCTAGATTTAGATTATAACATAATCATCATTGGTGCATTACCAGAAGAGTCATGTAGGTATAAACATGTCATAGTTAACCATGTTTATGCTCTGACATGATTATGCCTGGCCGGCCGCGGTGGCCGTGTGGTTCTAGGCGCTACAGTCCGGAACCGCGGGACTGCTACGGTCGCAGGTTCGCATCCTGCCTCGGGCATGGATGTGTGTGATGTCCTTAGGTTAGTTAGGTTTAAGTAGTTCTAAGTGACTGATGACCTAAGGTGTTAAGTCCCATAGTGCTCAGAGCCATTTGAACCATTAGATTATGCCTGTACGATTCTTCTGGTAATGTGCCGTTAATGATTGTGTTAGAGTTGAAATCTAGATTTGCAATAAATTACAGATTCTGCAACTGACTGCTGCCCCTTACATTTGAATATTCAACTGTCACTAATCACAAGTATCCACTGGTTTCCAATTTAGCTGAAAAATTTTAAGTTTTTCTGAATGAGTGAGCCATTTCATTGGAATATACAGGTAAAGGACGAAATAGTAGGGTAGACAAGTAGTTTTCTTTTACTCCAGAAAAACTATAGTCTGAGATCAAAATGCACTTACAAAAATACCATATTAGCAAAAATACTTGAGAGAGAACAGATTGTGCAGCACCCTGGATACTTAAATCCACAGAAGATCAAATAGGGTAAATTTCAACATCTATTTTATGGTGCTGCTGCCAATTGATCTGTGAGATTATTGAAAACACGTCTCTATAGCAGTGCTACATCTTTTTAAAGTATTACCTTGTTTTTATTGGGTCTTCATATTGAATGCCTTTTGCCAGTTCTGCTACACCCATCAGAGCCTTTTTTTCTGCTACACTCTCCAATATTTTCTCTTCTTCCTTAAGTTGTCTCTCCATTGCACTTTCCTTCTTGGCTGAGAAAAAGTATTTTGCAAAACACACACACACAAAACAAATATCTCACTAAATATTATAATCTTAAGTGTTTTCAGCCTACTTCCAATGAACCTTCTATTAGAAAGAAGTTTGTCTGTCTACACCTATTTCAGAATGCAGATTTATGGTTAGTTTTTACAACCTGTCTGCTATTGATCATTGGCTCAGGCATCAATAAAGCTAACAATCTATTGTTGTTACAGTCTTTTGTAAATCAGATCTTATCCCATGGTTATAGATACAGTTAAAAACCAATTTACTGTGATCTGATATACTACAGATTCAGAAATAACTTGGTGTAAAAATGTTTTACAGTCTGTGTGTAGTGTTTCTGTAGCATCATTTACTCCTGTAACATTTGAGGCCTGTACACAACAACTGAAAAAATTAGGGGTGTGGCGAGTGTTGACCACTGCAAACCACAACTGCTGGTTTCGTATTCTCCTCTTTGACTTGTCTGTCTTCTTGGACTTTTTTTCCTTTTTTTATGCCCTGCTTTGTGAAGTTTTGCTTTTACTGTGTTCTCATGTTGAATAAATTTACAAATCATTAAGTGGTTGACTATTACTAGTGTAGTCACATTGCTACAATATCTAATATTCACAGAGTCAACAATATTCAGCCTCGAATTTGTATTATTATCATCACATCAGGTCTGTCACTGGAGAGAAATTTTAATATGCAATTCATAGTTAATTTCGTGGCACAGTCAACAAAATGACTATGTTACAATGCTTGGCAATAAAATGGCAACAACCATAGTGCACATCATGCGCTTTTCAGTGTCTAGATTTTTGTGAGCTTGTTACTATGTTGCAGAAACAAAAGGCACATTCTCTGCCTAATAAACAAAAACGACTGAGTATGCAAAAGAATGGTATGCCAAAAAGAAGTTTAATGCATAAGGGCTTATGTATTTTCAACTGCAACTAATTTCCTGGCACAATTTCAGAGTTGTAATACTGCGTAAGAAGGGAGGGGTGGTGCGCGGGTGTGGGGGTATGGCTGGGAAGAGAAACACAGCTACCTCGGCAAGTATTCTACACTTAGGTGGCACTGCTTTAATATGAAAAGGGACTGCAGGGAAAAAAGACCTTTACAAGTTAACAGTGAAAGCTCACAGAACAAATTTTGCATTTCCTGACACATCTGTGTGCCTGTCCTCTGGCTACTGGGGATATTAGAGCCAATTTGCAGTATCTGGGGAAGAGGGCTTTATTCAGCCAGGAGTTGATGAGTCAGGTTTTACTCAGTCCTAAATGGGTTGTGGTCCAGCTCTGCTGTGCTGACTTAAGGGTGACTGATTTTCTCATGATGGCAGGTTATCTAGTAGCTGCTGGAAACGAACTTTGAACAGTGCTGGCAGGAAGAAGCTCCTTCCAGAAGAATGCTGTTATTGTGAGCAGAAAATGCCCAGTGGAAATACCAGATTTCTGTTCCCATGGTGGGTGTCTGGAATCGCTAAATGTTAAAATAAATTTCGGGAGCTGCTTGCAGCTTTTAAAATGCAGGAGCTGGCTGAAAGCCCTTGTCAGTATAAAAAGGTAAGTAATGGGCCTTTTGGGGATTGAGTTTGAAGAGTGTTGACAATATGAAATCAGGATTAAGTGATCCTGACTAATCACTCAAGTACTTTCTCCCAGTAGACAAAACTGACAGAATCCAAAAGTGTGGTCCATTTTGTACATGAGAAATTTTGATTCAGTAATTTCAGATTTTCTTGGCTATTGTTGCAGTTTAGCGAACGAGCACATGTCATGGGAATCAGTCGCGTAGCATAGTGTGGAGCCACTAGCTAGCTACAGGTGCTATTTGAAACAAGTAATGGTCTTGGCAAGCTTTAACTGAAATCAGTGAACTATATTTGTTTCTCTGGAAACTTAAATTGTTGTGATTTGTGCGACTCTTCTCCTCTATTAACTTTAAACTGTTGTTTTGTTCTGGTAATAATAATTAGCATATTTTGTTGGGATCCAGCTGGAGGTCATACTTGGACCATTAGCAAGGTGAACCGTGGCAGGGTTGCTGGCATCACCTTTCGAATTGCTGGTACCACTAGCTCAATCTGTCATGTGATGTCCCTTTGGTTTGAATCCACTAAGATCTTTGCTCGAGGTTGTTGATGGGGACGGGGTGTGTTGTGGCGCGGCACTTTGGTGAGTGGTAACAGAGTGAGGAGGATGGTGTGAGATGTCCGCCCAGCGAGTAAGGCGAGCACTTGCCCAAGCATCTTGGGCACGGAGTCCGGTGAGTGATTGCTGGTCATATTTGTGGGCCAATTTGTATGTGTGGCTGAATTCGAGTGCTGTCTTCATGTGTAGCCTTGCCACCCAGGTGTTAATGGCTGGTGTTCATGACCACATTGTTGCAGCTTTCACCCTGTGGATTCCACACAATTTGTTGAATTGTTGGTTTGATCAGAGGATATTAAATAGTGTGCGGGGTTGTTGAAGCAAAGACATATACCCACTTACTGAACAGAGACCGTTCACTTATGTTGAGATAATTGGTTTGGTGTCGCCCTACAGGTCTGCTATTAAATGTTTTAGTGTACTGTTATCACCATAGTTCGTGGTAGTTTTCCATAGCCATGCTCCGGTCAATGGAATTGTGAGTGGCGTGCAGTTTGCATCGTTGCTGTTAGTGTGACCTCTGTAATGACACATTCCTATGCAGAGACATACAATATCTTAAAAGCTGCGCCAAAGATAAATTGAGAGGCATGTATATTATAATCTTTGTAAAGTTCACATTGGATTCTCTTTTGTTTGATACTCCAAGGAGCTAAGGGACAGTTTCGATTGTTGCCTTGTGGAGGATGGACGTGATTTTTGGACTGTGCAGAAAGGCAGCCATATAGTTAGTAATTATGGTTTGTGCGACGAGCACAGCAAGTCTTATTGTGTTGTGAATAAAAATTAGTGAAAAGTATCGAAGTGTTACGAAAATTATTTATAGCGACGTAGCATTGTATTCCTTGGTTTCCACCGTCTTCGTGAAGTGAACCGATGCCGACTCATGATGGTACACACGGTCAACAAAGAGAAGAACATCGATGGCGACTAATGAATTAATATTGTGGCAGAAGGACTAATTCTACGTCTAAGGTGAGAACTCTGATTAAATCAACAATGACGTGGAATTTAAAATGTAAAATGTTTTTTATTTATTTCGCCACACTGGCGACCGCTGACAGGGACAGTGCTGGTGGAACAAAGAGTAAGTACTTCATTGTTGTACTACAAATGTACTTGTACTAATTACTGTTTCTCTGTTACATGACGCACATGGAAAATGACGAATAAGGAGAAAGCAGTTCAACAAAAAGATAAGAAAGGTTACAGAATTTAACATTGGACAGGAAGTACTATTACGTACCCACCCAAAATCCTCTAAAATTAAGGCATTAAACAAAAAGTGGCAGCTGTTGTATGATGGCCCTTTCATTATAATAGACAAACCTCACCCAGGATGTTATCTGTTAGGTAACACACGAACGGGCAAGGTGAAAGGGTTATACCCCCTCAAGGACATCAAGGAATTTTTTCATTAAAGGTTATATGTTATTTTAGCAAAATTGAAATTGTACAACCTTGGATCACATAGTAAAATTGCTGTCATTAACCTAAGAAACTTGCGAACAACTGGGGGCATATGCCAGCTTAAAAACGCATATTTAACTAAACCTAATGAAACATGTGTTACTGTGAGTCTTAACACTATAAAACAAACCATACGGTACTTTTGTAGTCTAACTCAGTTATTTAAGAGAGAGGAACAATGCCAAATTAACGCGAAGGCCAGAGTTTGTTCGTTTGAGACGAGCAACAAGCCACGCGTCGAAGTTGGAATCCAACGCTCAGCTGATGAGCACGCGATAGCTGCATGTCAAGACGAGGTCATTGGCCGCGCTGTAGGCAGCGAGCCGGGGATAAACCCTCTCCCTTCCCTGTCAGATCAGCTGAGCGTATACAAAGCGCGAAGGCGCATGCGCGGTCGAGTCCAGGCGTCACGTGACTATTACACGATGGTGGCTATCACGAATAATGTTCACCAACAATCCAGAGTTTTCCCCGCGCCTACAGTCCAGTCGTGGTACGTAAGCGCGCATGCGCGGAACGTTTAAAAGTTTTGAGACCACTCTTACTATGAGACACAGAGACGAAAGTCATTCAAAAACAAGAAAGGAAAGGGTACACAAGTCTTGTAAATAGTAGCTTAGAAAATTTAATTATAAGCTGGTATTACGTAATAAAGTGAACATACAAGTACATACTGGTCATGGACGGTATTGTAATATTATATTATACTGAGTAAAATCTTAGCTTGTACGGAAGGAGAAAGAAAATAAATAAATAATGCAGATATATAACCGGAAGAAAGGCTATGTACACGAGAACAACACACAATTACATATAGGGAAAAAGCAGCAAAGAGGAAAGAAAAGAGATAACGCATACATTTACATTACACAGTAGCTAGCGATTTTCAGAATGAACAACAAGGTACACGTGTGAATTTTTGTGACTAAGGAAAAGAATGACACAAACTTTAAAATAGGAAAATAATAAACAGATATATGCAGCGTGAGTAATGAACTGAATCGCTCTCAAAACAAATACCTAGGATTTATAGAGAGAGAAACACATTAACGTTAGGAAACACCTAAAGCACTCAGCAAACAACTTTGTAGAATATATAAGCTATACACGAGGTTACATGTACGAAAGCTAAAGTGTAAAGGAGGAAAATATGGAATGATTGCGCATTAATGGACCGTAAGGCAGTTATGTATGTAAGAAGAAATATTTAATTGTAAGTATTATTAGTATGAGGGGACGATGCTCAGCACACCCTGAATTATTTTGGAATATTGAGAGAATGGTGCAGGGTACCGATAAAGGGCCCCACCAGCAAAGTGTATATTGTAGTGGTAGATGTTTTCTGTGTGTATAAACGTATGTATGAATGTGTGGAAGGCGAAAGAAGCTCCGTACATGTATGGAACCTAAACAACATAGAAGTGTTTAAGGAAAATTAAACTCTAAGACAACCTCGTATAAACATGTATACCTAACGTCAAGAAATAACTTAATTAAAACCGTAAGACTAAGAGTTTACGAGAAAATACGAAAAACCTGATACCCAGTGCAACATTAGCGATTCTTCACTCGTGTATGCAGAAGGAAGGTGTGAATTACTTTACACACTTGAAGTATGAAATGATAAATCATGTCAAAATTAGATCTTTCATACATATAACTATTTACAGTCACAAAGAATGAAAATGATATCGCCGCTATACGAGAAACAGGTAAGTAGTGTGATCGACGACCTGTAAGCAAAGGAATCGTCCATAAAATGAATTATGAACAAAAACGCCATACAGAATTTCATGCTGCACTGAAGCTATGAAAGTCTGATTATTCGTGTACATAGATTTTCATGACAACCGATGCATTAAAATGTCTTTTTTGTTTCTCCCATGATAACACAAGACGCCTATAAGCGCACTTTAATTGAAGATGATACACGCACACAAGGGCGTGCCGCTATTATGAAACACTGTACATAGTAATAGCAGTTACACCCTGAACTTCAAGGTTTTATGTTTATATGTCTATGTTAATGTAGGAAATTTTATTAGAGGTAATGATTTACAAGCACACCAGAACGTGCTTAAGCACAAAACACTGTACATATTAGGTTTATGCTACATATAAATTATTATTTCGTGCATTTTCAGATTTTATACGTAAAAACCATAGCATACACGTAGTCGTTGCCATTACCCTAAGTAGAAGGTAGAAAATTCCCTTCCCAAGGTGCAGTGGAGCGGCTACAGGTGTGTTCTCTGCATGCTGATGCATGTCGTTGCGTATGAAGAATACGTAACGGAGGTAAACCTTAACATATACTCGAGTTCAAGAAGGAAAACAAAGGACTTGTTCCTTCTAACTGATTAATGGAAAAAGGTGTGTGTGTCAGTAAAATCCAAGACGAAAAAGCCACTTCGAGTGGTCAAAAATTTTTCAATTTTCGTCGATAGTTTTTTCCTGTAATTAATGTAACCAATGTATTGTATGTGTTATTTGTTATTCAATTGTATGTGATGTATTTTGTATTTCATGCCAAGTCCCGTGACTTACAATTTTGTGAATACTTATGTTCATTGACCAGAAGTATTGAGGGAAATGAATCTCGGTACAATAGGTAAAAGGGGTTAATGCGAAGAAAAAAGTGTAGTGAAAAGAAAGTTTCGATCGCAATACTCGCGGTTAAAGTGGTGTGTGTAGAAATTAAAATTGTGCAAAGGAGGGCTACGTTGCAAGTGTCAGCGAGCCTAAACAAGTGACATCGAAAATTGAAGCTTGTATCGTCAAACTACCCATGGCGTCACAATAAGAAAAGACAATGCCAAACAAGTTTGACATGGTACGCTTCTTACCAGGAGCTGCATCGACGGGATCGTCCTCCGCCTCGCACATAGTGTGGTGTGTTCTTCGGGGCACATATTCCAATGTACCTCGTCGTATCCAGTCTAAGTACTGGAAGGAACTACAAAAAGCACACGCATACTGAGGTTCGGAAGTCTCGACGGTACCCGCACGTCGGTGTATATTCAGTGCACTGGCGCGCGCATTCAACCAACGTCGCCCGCTAACGGACGACCGAACAATAAGGCGCGCGTATCACCCGCCCATATTCAACACGGGCTAGCGAACAAAGCTCGTCGCCCCAGAATAAATACAGAAAGCAATACAAGGACTTAATTTTCACCTCTGATGAGAAAGGAAACATTTGTATGTAACGTTGTATTCATTTTATATTTTATTGTACAAACTTTACTACATGATGTCATTTTCTCAGTATTAACCAGAACTTTGTATATTAGGATTAAGGTTTGTAAATATTGGCATAAGTATACAAAAAACTGACACACACTCAGAAATACCAAAGAATTCACAGTGCCATGAAAATGAGACAATAAAAATGAAGTTTGTAAATAAAAGACCCCCAAACCTATCAATTGCAAGGTCGACTACTGTATCCTGTCAATCAAATAAAATTTTCTAGTGACAGTATACAGTAGGGGGGCAGTTGTAATGACACATTCCTATGCAGAGACATACAATATCTTAAAAGCTGCGCCAAAGATAAATTGAGAGGCATGTATATTATAATCTTTGTAAAGTTCACATTGGATTCTCTTTTGTTTGATACTCCAAGGAGCTAAGGGACAGTTTCGATTGTTGCCTTGTGGAGGATGGACGTGATTTTTGGACTGTGCGGAAAGGCAGCCATATAGTTAGTAATTATGGTTTGTGCGACGAGCACAGCAAGTCTTATTGTGTTGTGAATAAAAATTAGTGAAAAGTATCGAAGTGTTACGAAAATTATTTATAGCGACGTAGCATTGTATTCCTTGGTTTCCACCGTCTTCCTGAAGTGAACCGATGCCGACTCATGATGGTACACACGGTCAACAAAGAGAAGAACATCGATGGCGACTAATGAATTAATATTGTGGCAGAAGGACTAATTCTACGTCTAAGGTGAGAACTCTGATTAAATCAACAATGACGTGGAATTTAAAATATAAAATGTTCTTTATTTATTTCGCCACACCTCCTTGGCCTTGCTGTTCTGGTAAGTGTTCACTATTGGTTACAGAAATCGTCTCATAGTGAAAAGAGGTGCTATTGCATGTACAGCGATCAAGACAAATTCTGTGGAAGCACCTGGGCAGGAAATACACCAAATTAATTAAAGACTTCGTGTGGTGGGTCTTGTGCATCATCAATAAGTCATTGTTGTCCGTGTCTGATGTCACATCCTAGTAAGGAATGCAGCCCACATCAGTTGTTCTGGTGTTGTCGCATGGAGGCATGGTGTCTGCCTTGAGGCTAATAGCATGCCGTGGGTCTCTCTCTCTCTCTCTCTCTCTCTCTCTCTCTCTCTCTCTCTCTGTGTGTGTGTGTGTGTGTGTGTGTGTGTGTGTGTCCTACAGTGATGTTTTAGACTCCTATGGCAGAACATGAATACCGATTTTATGCATGTGTTCTAGTTGTGGAAGAGTGTACTTGTGTACTTGATATCCTTGTTCAGACTTCTTCTTCTTCTTCCCCCCCCCCCCCCCCCGGCACCACAGTGACAAAAGCAGAGGGTTGCGCCATTAGCAGTAGTGCCTATGAAAGAATTACTGTACGTACCCTTGTGAAATACATTAGGAAGTGTGTTTGCACATTCAGTGTGAGCAAAGAACTGATGATTTGTGATTTGATAAAGCGCAACCGGCATGGCATTTTGATACCATTTGCCATTGTTGTTTTAATTAAATTAAAAGTATGAGTGTAAGGAATTTTCTTGTGCCCAATATGGTTTCCCCCTAATTCTAAGTCACATGTGGGTGTACCACACTCCCTTAGGATAGTGTACTGATTAGTCACCTAGGGGTCGAACGTTGCTCATGTCCATAGGTATAACCGAAATTACCCTACATGTGACCTCTGGGTGGTGATAAACGAGCAACAGTGTCATAGGTGATATACAATATGTCCAGAAACGTAACTAATAACTGTCCTTTTCAGGATAATCCAACTAGAGAGAAGAAACACCTAGTTCATATTATGCAGCTTAATATTGAAGGCATAAGCTCTGTCAAATGTATCTACAGAAACAACTGCATGAACTTAACATTGATGCTGTCAACATTCAAGAAACACATACCAAAGATGAGCAAGATCTTCAGCGCAGAGGATGAATACCTGGTTATACACTGGTCGAAGCTATCCCCCATCCACAATATGGAATAGCCACTTATGTGAAGTCAACGTAAATGGAGTGCATGTAATTGATTCTACAGAAGTTAACCATATCTACACAATAGAAATCCAGATAAATGACTTAATAATTGTCAACCTGTACAAGCCTCCAATTGTGAATTGGACCTCCACAGTTCTGCTGACTTTTGATCACCCTTGTATATAGACTGGAGACTTTAACAGCCATCACATGGATTGGCAGTACGACACTGTGAATGTCAATGGGGAGTCACTAGCTCAATTGCAGAAACTACCAGCATGCACTTGGTCTTTGATGTGAAAGAAAAGGGAACTTACCATTCTGCACGCTGGAATAAGGATTACAACCCAGACTTGGTATTTGTGTCCAAAGATCAGCTAGACCAACCACTTAATGCCACTCGTACTGTTCTGTGTAACTTCCCAAACTGCCAACACCGTCCCGTTACGACAGAAATTGGTTTAAAAATTCCCCTTGTAAACTCAATGCCGCTATCCACATGGAATTGTCAATGAGCTAACTGGGATGGATTCTCAAAAGACCTTGACTCCAACTTAGCTGCAAAGAACTTACAGACAACAGCAAACAAACTACAACGAATTCGTCAGACTAGTTATCAAAGCTGCTAAGTCAAACATTCCTAAGGGTTACAGAAAGGAATATGTGCCTGGCTGGAACCAAGAAAGTGAGGCTTTATATCAAGAATACCGAAGTTCTAGAAATCAAACAGTGGGCTCACAGCTACTCCACTCTTTAAACAAGAACAGATGAGAGAAATTGGAAGCAACACTCAAAGAGATGAACTTTGCCAAGCCAAGTAGGAAAGCATGGAGAGTCTTGAATGGGCTAACTGGCAAGCAACAGCTCAAAAAGCCATATCCTATATTGAGTCCCGACCTCATTGCCAACCGGATCACAGACCTCACAATGGCAAAGAGAGACAAGAATCATACCAGAGTAGCAAAATGTAACTTCTCTAACCTCAAGCGCAGTGCCCCAAGAAACGAGCTGCTTTCCAGGCCCTTTTTCATAGTGGAAGTAGAAAGTGCTGTCAAGAAATTGAAAGTCGGTAAGGCTGCTGGCCCCGACAACATCTATAATGTATTTATTAAGAACATGGGCCCACACTGCATACACTGGCTCACTTCGCTCTTCACTTACATACTCAAAGAGAACAAACTTCCCAGACAATTCAAACTGCCGAAAGTTATAGCCACTCTCAAACTTGGCAAGCCAGAAGACAGCCCTGAAAGATACCGCCATATAGCACTACTCAGTTGTACATTCAAACTTTTGGAACGAGTCCTCCTAACCTAATAGCACCGTTTGTCGAGGTCGCTACTCCTTCTGAACAAGCTGGCTTCAGAAAAGGACGCAGCTGCACCAACCAAGTTCTTGCCCTAACTACCCAGATTGAAGCAGGTTTTCAAGGCCATCTGAGTCAACAGCTGTCTTCATCGACCTGACAGCCATGTATGACACTGTCTGGTGACAGGGACTGATTTACAAGCTACTGCAAGTTGTACCAAGTCGAGAAATTATGAAAGGAACTCGAAGTGTTTCTAGGCAGCTCTAAAAGCCACAAACATAAACTAAATAATGGACTACCACAGGGATCTGCTTTAGCCCCATCACTATTCAATTTATACATTAATGATTTACCAACCACAACATCAACTAAATTCATCTATACTGATGACATTGCACTGGTAGCACAGAGCAGTAATTTCGAAAATGGTGAATGAATTCTTACAGAGGATCTGGAGAAGATGTCAGCTTTCTTCAAGACCTGGAGATTGATCCCAAGCACATCAAAAACTGAACTCTCTTGTTTCCATCTAGCGAATCACGCTGCAGACTACAAACCAAGAGTTCTGCTCAACAGACAAAAGTTGAGGTACAATTCTTTCCCAAATTATCTCAGAATCACTCTAGTTAGAACCCTGAGCTACAAAGAGCACATCACCAAACTTTCTCATAAATTTGTTGCAAGGAAAAACATACTACATAAATTCAGTGGTACCACCAGGGGAACCTCTCCTGACTGTCTGCGTTTAACTGGCATCAGTCTTGTGTACTCTGCTGCCGAGTACTGTGCACTTGTCTGGTTGGAAAGAGTACATGTGAAGAAGGTAGACACAAAACTGAACGACACAATGTGCTGCATTACCGGTTCCATCAAAGCAACCCCATGCCACTTGTTACCTGTACTGAGTCACATCCCTCCACCTCACTTAAGGCGGAAACAAGCTCTACTGAGGGAGGCCAAGAAAATCTATGCCTCACCCTCTGCACCAGGAATTCTGGCATCTGCCACAGCAACAATTGCAATCAAGAAGACCAGCTAGTGTTACTGCAGGACAACTCATCGTGGATGGTTTTGATCTAAATGAAAGCTGGAAGCATGAATGGGCAACAAAAACATTGGGAACAAGAGCCCATCACCTAGATCCCACAAAGAAGCCAAAAGGTTTTGATCTACTGAGGAACCTCTGTTGCCGCCTCAACAGGTTAAGGACTGGACATGGTTGTTGTAGCTACTTCAGGTACAAATGGGGCTGGATCAGTTCACCAATGTGTGAATGTAATCAAGAAGAGCAGACAATTGAACATCTAGTCCAACGCTGTCCACCTCATTCATACCCTGGAATTCCCGACGACTTGTTCACTCTCACACCCAGCTTAATTAATTGGTTGAAAAACACAGACTTTAAGGTTTAATCTAGTCTTATATCTAATGTATATTGTATAAAATCACTTGTATTACTTCAATTGTACATTGTATAAAATCACCATACGATTAAATAAACCTAGCGTAAGTGGTGTCTATGAAGAGTCAGCACTGCTAAGCTGGCTTACTTCAGAATGTATCAATATTAAGGTGTGCTAAGCTATTTAAGCTCTGCTGCATGAAAAACAACTAGTTTGGGCTGATGATATGGCATACAGAGAGCATAGTGTGTAATGGTGTACAGTTAAAGTGGTGCATTGGGCACTAGTAGTTATATGTTGTGTTGTTCTGTTGTGATTGGTGACCAGCAGTTCATCATCTGTTAGATGTGGTGTAAATTGTTATTGTGGGGTAGTTCTTGTCGACAAGAACGAATTGATTAAAACTAGAATTCACTTGTACTTGAGTTTAAGGTGGAAACCTGTGAAAACAAAAGCCAAGTTTTGATGTTATTTATCAAATTGCATATTCATTATCACATGATTAATCTTTTGAGTGGAGAAAGCCTGCTGTTTTTGCATCTGGTGAGTTTTACTTAACAGAAGCTGTTATCCTTGAATGCCTGTTTGTTTTCTATTTGGTAATTTTACTTAAGTGAAGCTGTTATTGAAGAAGGCCTGCCCGTTTTCTATTTGATAATTTTACTTAACTGAAACTGTTATTAAAAAAGGCCTGCCTATTTCCTATTTGGCAATTACACTTAACTGAAGCTGTTATCAATGAAGGCCTATCTGTTTTCTATTTGGTAATTTTACTTAACTGAAGCTGTTTTTATTGAAGGCCTGCCTGTTCCATTTTTGATTAAATTAAGAGCTGTTTCATAATTTGGGTTAGCTGAAAATCTTATTTAATCAATGCCTGCCTGTCTTTATTGTCCTATTATTGAGATCTGATATCTTACTCAATCTGTGTTGTAATTAACTGAAATTGTGATTGCCAAAGGGCTACCTGTTTCAGAGGTATTATGTCAACAAGGTAGTAACAGCAAATGAAACATGGTGGTACATGGGCCCTAACCTTTCACCTTAGACCCCTTCATCTAAAACTGTAGAGCTCACAGGAAAACTGTAGAGCTCACAGGCTAGATTTTCCTGTCCATTGGTGATATTTAAGAATTTTTCTTAAAGTAATTAGTTTGCTATAGGGCAATGGTTGCTGATTCTGAAGTAGTGACAACTTTCTTCCTGCTTTGCTGACATTTGAAATGATTACATGACAGAACCACAACACCCAACACTGAAATATCGTTGTTTTGTTATGGGTGGCCGAGGAAAACATTTCAGACACACCTCCACTAAGAACTGGCATAAAAATCTCCGAGGATATGCCAAGGAATTCTTTTGGGTGTTTTGGGCATGAAATGTGTTGCAGTGAAGTTTGTTTCAAAATTGTTGAATTTCGACCACAAATGATATTGCGTAGATATCGGTCAGGAATTGCTGAATGAAGTCGACAATGATCCAGAACTTCTAAAGAAGGTGAAAAAACATGTGTATACAAGTATGTCATTGAAACCAAGGTCCAATCGTCCCAATTGAAAATACCTCATAAGCCACGACACAAAAAAAATTTGACAAGTTCTACCACTTGTGAAGGTCCTTCTTGCTGTTTTCTTTGATGACAATGGGATAGTGCATCTTGAGTTCCTACCTTACAGTGATACAGTCAATAAGGAAACCAAACCTATCTAGAAGTTATGCACTGCTTGCTTGAAGCAATCCAATGAAAACAACCATAATTGTGGTAAAACCAACTGAGAAAATTGCAACACAATAATGCTCCTGCTCAAACCTCCAAGCTTGTTCATGATTTTTTGGCAAGAAACAAAACTGTTATGTTGCCTCAGCAACTGTATTCACCAAACATGGCACCCTGCAACTTCTTCCTATTCCCAAGGCTGAAGAGAACCATGAAAGGACGTCGTTTTACCACCACTGATGAGAAAAAAATTGGATTGCTAAAGGAGATGAAAACCATAGCAAAAAGTGAGTTCCAGAAGTGCCTCCAAGACTGGAAAAAGTGCTGACACAAGTGTATTATATCTGAGGGGAGATTACTTTGAAGGGTAAAAAGTTGATGTTGATGAATAAATAGCGATTCTTTAAGAAAAACAAAAATTCTCATTACTTTTTGGTCATGGCTTGTACTTATGTTACCATTTCTTTTCCTCCTCGTTTCTAATTTAGTGCTTAGATGTCAATTAGCTTCAGATCTTTCCAGGAAACAACACACTTGCTGATATTCATGAAGCTCTAACAGTGGAGAAATAGCAAAAAATGTGTATTTGCTTAACTTTCAGAGAAGTTGATGTTTATGCTGATACTGTAATGTTGTTCTGTTCTTTTACAGGTTTAGGTGTACCAGTGTTACACTGCAAAACCTTGTGGATATGGAAAGTTGAGACCTTTTCAAAACTGCCATCTTCTCTTTTCATTACAATAAATATAATCTTTGACAGAGCCACATGTTCTGTGCTGTTCATGGTTTCTCAAACTTCTAGTTCTTCAAGGGCTATTCACCAAAGAAAGTTTGCTCTGGTAGGCATGAAAAGAACAATGAGAGGCACTGAAGTGCTAGTACTTTAAGAGAAACAGGACTTCAATATGAAGGAAATAGAAAGGAAATGTTTCACTACTCAGAACAATTATGAGGCCTAAAGCATCAACATGTAAACTGATAATGGATATTTAGTTGTGTGTTTGGTTATAACAGACAGAATTTTTTGGGGAGTGATTTACATAAAAATAATATATCCTAACTGAAAGACTTATGGAGATGCTCGAATATAAATTCAGCCAACACACATTCATTTACACTCTGCCAAAGTTCAATAACAGTGGACAGTAGAGCTAAATACTCAGTTTCCACACACTTTTGAGTCATGTCTTACATGAATTACTAGCAAATACATCTGGAATTACATACCTTCAGCCATCTTCTTGAGTTCAGTATGTTGATCAAGTAGACTGATGTTTGACTTCCTGCCCCATACTTGACCATCCTCATCATCTTCATTGTCTCGTTCATTCTCACTTGATGATTTTCCTTTATTCCATTCCTCCTTTAACTGAATGCAAAATAATAATAATAATAATAATAATAATAATAATGTGAGCACATTCTAAGAACACAATACAACAGTTAAATACTCTTCAAAAATATACCTGAGTCAGCCTTCCTAATTTGACGAGCTGTTCCTTCTTCCGTAGTTTAACAGGCACATATGGAACATAGTCATCTTCACTTTCTGAGCTGGAAGTTTTTTCTTCTCTCCGGTATCGCTAGAAAAGTGAACTAAATCTTAACATCACAAGCCTTAGACACAAATAAATATTCTTGAAAATCTGATAGTTATTTCTGCTTGAAATAAGCAAAGACATTCGTCCACTTCTTACGTCTACACCAAAATCTATACACTAAAGCAATCTTACACTGTGTGCAGATCATTTTCATCCTTGTCTGTTCCATTTGCAAATGATGCATTTGAAAAACCAATATTGATAAACTTCTGTATGAGTTCTAATTTCTCTTTTTTTATTTCATCATGGTAATTTCATGAGATATATGTGGGAGGAGGTATTATGTTTCACAACTTTTCTTCAAACATACACTCTCGGAATTTTAACAGTACACTTTTCCATGATACACAATGCCTCTCTTGTAGTGACGTAGTTTGTAGAGCATTTCTGTAATGGTCTCAAGCTTACTAATTGATATGGTGAGAAATGTGCTACTTTTTGTTGGATCTTCTCTAACTCTTCAGTTAGTCATACTTCTTAAGAGTCCACTTCGAAAACTTGGAAAAGAACACTGAAAAGTCTTGTACTGTCATGTATGTCTTAATGTAGACAAGATTGACAAAACCAGTGCATGTTTTGTACTAACTTTCACAAACTAAAATTTCAATTATATGTTTGGTGTTTATTATCTAACAAACATTTGCTTAAAAATCAGTGTGTGACAGTTACAGGGTGGTGCAGATTAAAGTAGCCCATGTAAGTATAAGGGAAATGCAGTGAAATTACAGAAATGAAGAGCTGAAAAGGACTTACCATTTATTTACAATAAAAAATACAGTGAAAGATACATTTACAGAAGATGCTGACAGTGACTCCCTGCAACATCAATACACATAATTTACACATCTAAGCATATTCAGAGAGGCTCGGTGTAAAGTTTGGATACTGATTGCGACAACTTCATGGTTGATGTTGTCTTTCAGTTCCTGTACCGTGAGCAGATTTATTTCACAGGCCTTGCTCTTCACGTGTTCCCACAGGAAAAAAATCACATGTTGGTAGATCTGGTGAATGTTGTGGCCATAAATGTTTGCTAACAGTTCAGTCCTCAGTGAATATATCATAGAATAGTTCCTGGGATACCTTAGACATATGGCATGTTCTCCATCTTGCTGGAAAAAGCAGTACTGCCTTTCATATTCATATTCAGTGAGTTGAGCACACACAACTGTGTTGAGGATAGCGTAAAGAAATATCAGTCCAATGATGGGCGTTTCTGTTATACTGCACCAAACGCCTATTTTTTTTGTCATGGAGTGGTTGCTGACACACAATGTTAGGGTCCTCTGTACTGGGTGAGAAAGGTGGTGCAAAAGACACACATTATCTTAGTTTCATTTTGGGCTCCAGAACACAGATTTCAGCAGCTACAAGAATTGAATTGAGAAAATAATCTGATGGAAGTACGAACAGAATTCATTCATCTGCATCTTTTCATATCATGTTTTGTAAAAACCATCATGAAGGAGAACTTCACCAATGTTGAACAAGTCAAAAAACACATCAACCAGTCGAAGCAGCCATTACAGATCACTTCTGAGAAGCATATTACTAACCACTTACAACTGCTGCCAACCTATCCACATTAATAATTATGTGAATTACTTTTGCTTTTATCTCATACTCCAAAGTAAGCAGAAACATAATTTTACACCAAACACAATCAGCTCTCTACAAGATGGTAGAGTTAAAGCTCATTTGATTCAATACTAACACTAAATGAGCTTTTGAGTCACATTCAGGAGATTCAAGATAAAGGACTGACAGGAAAAAGAATGTATGACTCTGAAAAATATCCTTGGGTGAGATGTAGTCTGCCAACCACAGAAAATGTTTCGGATAGTGATCCAAATTATCAGTATCTCCAAATCTAATTTGGGACATGGTCATATGGAAGATGACTTATAACGACTGTGAAAGTTTTAGGAAAAGATAACAAGTAAAAACACTACTTGTGACAGTAATAGTGTGGATATGGATGAGAACAGGGTATGCAGGATGGCAAACTGGGACATAACAAATTTTTTGTGACAACTGGAAAATAACAGATTCTTTGTACTTATTTAACATTGTTCAGCTGCACTAGTGTCACAATCACCAATGTACAAATAATTTTGTAAAAAACATTAATGACAGGTTAACACAGGGTGAGTCATACTAAACTTTCTCATTTTAAAAAAATGTATGTAACAAAAACAAATCCACATGCAATGAAATTTACTTTATTATTTGAAAGACTGTAGAACACAGTTTCAATTTACTTGGTTTTGAAAATAATATCTTGTAAATGTCCATCCCCATGGTCCACATAGTTATGGAGCCTATACTGGAAATTGTCCATGACTCTGTGAGGCATATTCCAGGGAATAGCACTGATTTCTTTGGTGATAACACCCTTCAGTTTATCAGTAGTTTCGGGATGACGTGTGTACACTTTTTCCTTGAGATAAGCCAAGAGGAAAACATTACGTGGTGTTAAATCAGGCAATCTGGGTAGGGGGGGGGGGGGGCACCCAATGTTATACTGTGGAGAGACAAGATGACAGGGAAACGGTTGTCTTAGAATTTGCATTGGATGGTGCAATGTATCTTGTTGGAATCAGATGTTGTACCTGTCATGGTCATGTAATAATTCATCCAATTTTGGTCTCAGAAAATTTTCAACCATGTAACAATAATGATTGGTTAATGCACATCATGAACTTGAATAATTGCAGAAATCTGTGAGGAAGATATTGTGATGGTGCCTTCAATTTTGAATCACAATGGAAGAAGCACTTGAGGATGAATATTATGACTCCAAACTGATATTCAGTGGTGAAGCAACCTTCAATTTATGTGGGACAGTTAATCACTACAAAGTGAAAGTGTGGGGCACTGAAAATCCTCAAGAAATCAGGTCACATGAACAAGACTTTCCATATATTAATGTTTTCTGTGCAATGCCACAGATGAAGCTGTGTGGGATCGTTTTCCTTCTGTCAGAAGACTGTGATGGGTATCTCTTAGCTAGATATGTTGCATTTGTGGTTGTTTCCACAACTGACTACTGATCCTGAGAATTTCATATCTCAACAGGCAGAGGCACCCCTCATTGGAGCATCGATGTTCGTCGCTACTTAAAACGATGGACGTCTGTATGTGTGGTGTTGAAGATGATGTGGCTTTATTCCCTTGGCTCCCCAGGTCGCCTGACCTAATGTATTGTGAATTTCTCCTTTGAGTATACATTAAGGACCATATTGATGTACCTCCACTGCCAAGAATGATGGCCACTGCTAAGAATGATGGAACACCTCAGAGAACAAATCAATGCTGCTGTGATGTTGCTACGTTAGGTATGGAACAAACATGACCATCACTTGTACATGTGCCATGTGACCAGAGTGGCCCTCGCTGCAAAATGCAAACTTGAGTGAGTTTATGATTCCATTCATGCATTAGTCATATTTGTATATATAACACCCTGAAAGAGTCGTTTATAATAGGTCTGTTTGTTAAAAATGTCATTCCATAAAACTTTAAGAAATTACAAGTAGCACAGACATCCATCACTGAAATTAACAGAATTATAAAAATTCTAAGAAAACAAAAGCTCACATGATGTTGATGGAATTTCAAAAAGAATTCTGAAAAGTTGCTCTACCTTAATAAGTAATGTTCATAGTGATATATGTAATGCTTCATTGACACAAGGAATTTTTCTGTGCCAGATCGTTAAACCTTTTTATAAGGAAGGTGACAAGTAAGACTTAAATAATTATTGTCCAATTTCCTAATTTACGTATTATTCAAAAATATTTAGAAAAGTAATGTACTCAAGAGCAGTCCCACTTTCAAGTAGAACCAATTTACTTAGCTGTTCGTAGTTTCAATTCCAGAATGGCTGCTCAACTGAAAATTCTATTTATACATTCACTCACCAAGTATTACAAGCCTTAAATAATAAAATATTGCCAGTTGGTATTTTGTGATCTTTTTGAGGTTGCATAGGTCATGTTACTTTCTTAGAAAAACTAAGTTTTATGGCCTGATGGCTTTACATACAACTGGTTTGAATCATACTTAACAAATAGAAATCAATATATACTGTTTAAAAGTTCAAATTACACTGAAAGGAGAGAAAATTATTGTGACTAGGGAGAAGTCACCATGGTAGTCCTACAAGGTTCAATTTTGGGTCCACTACTATTCCTTACACATGTTAATAGCCTCCCACTTAACATTCATCAAGCAGAATTGGTATTTACTGCAGATGATACTAAAGTTAAAATAAATTCCATTAGAGAGGAAGCAACTGAAGAGATTGTTGATGATATTTTTCAAAGAATTATCAACTGCTCCTCTAAAAATGGACATTCCCTAAATTTTGAGAAAAAACACTACATTCAGTTCTGTACAACAAACACAGTCATACCAACAATTCGTTTAGGAGTCAGTAAACGTGGCAGAATACTCCACATTATTGGGTGCACATACTGCTGAAAACTTGAACTTGATGAAGCATATTACTGATCTACTCAAACAATTAAGTTCAGCTACTTTTGCTCTTTGGACAATTGCTAGTCTTGGGAACAAATGAATCAACCTTCTGACATATATTGCATATTTCATATCAATAATACCTTACAGAATAATATTCTGCGATAACTCACAACTTAGAAAGAAAGTACTGATTGCGCAAGAGTGAGCACTAAGAATAAGTGGTGTTCACCTGCAGTCGTCATGTAAGCACCACTTAACGAGTTAGGCATTTTAACTGCACCATCACAATACATACATTTGCTAATGAAATTTGTCATAAATTATCAACCACAATTTGAAAAGAACAGTATGTTCATGCATTTAAAACCAGGGAGCAAATAACCTTTTCCCTCAATATTAAAGCTGTCAGTGGCTCAGACAAGGGTTAATTGCAGCAACAACAATTTTTGACCATTTGACCAATAACATAAGAGTCTGTATACTTTACACTTTCATATTGGGTTGAATATTCTTGTCATTGTATGTCAATAATGCTATCAATTAAGTTCTATTGTAAATACCACTTGTATGCTACCTTCAGTCCAGTTACACTGTGACAAACCAACAAATTTGAGCATAGCTAAAGAGAATGTAAATGATTGCCTGCATTATCACAATAGGCACAGAATTTTGTAATGTTTCCCTTTTAAAATATAGGTGTGTTCAGATTTGAGCATTCTGGCTTTTTATAGCTCTGAATGTCTGCACCTCAAATTAAAATTATCTTAAGGCTGTGCCAATGCAGTTATGATGAACTCCTTCATGATGCAGTCTTATTATGCACGAATCAAAATGATTCCACTTAAATTGAACTTTTATAAATGAATACAAATTGTTTCTTCTGTAATAAACTTTGTATATTATCTAACAAAATTCAGTAACTTCTAGTATTCTGTACTTTATGGGACATGGCACATTATGTGGTGATACATCTCAAATTCTGACATTAGAAAGACATTTCTGCATTCTTCTCTTGTTTGGCAAAGACATCATGCAATACAATGTAGCAACACAGTATTATTACATTGCATACTTTAACTCAGTGGCAGTCCACCGTGTTACTCCAACCTGGGATGACAACTTGAGGGCATACATAAAGCCCAAGCAGGTACTGCATCTTGTGGTGATACTGCAATTCCACCCCAACTTGAAGATGTGCAGCAGCTCTCCGTATATTTGCTACACGTAAAAACAGGTAACTAAACCTCCAAACAGCTTTGTATTCTTAATTATTAAACTGTTTTATGATTTAACATTCATCACCATTATTCGTCAGCGACGTAGATGTAGAGTTACATATCACTCTACTAGACTGATGTGCAATTATGTAACACTTAATACTCTCCCACTCAGACAGATGATGGGGCATTTACATAAACTTAAGCAATTAAATGTTTTGTACTACATGCAACTGAATCCTTTAATAATTATTTTTAATGTCATACATAACATCTTAGACTTATCATTCACTCTTTATTCTTGATCTGTTAGTATATAATGATTGTTCTTTCTCATATCTAGTGCAGATATACAGACACCAAAAGTTATAGCATATAATATTTATCTTTATTCTGTAGTATGAAACAGTTAATTTCTCTGTCATTCTTACCCATAGCATTTATCTTTCACTCAATATAACATCATCATTTTTGTTCACTCTCTTTCCAAACTTTGAATATATGCAGTTCATACTATTTTGTAAGTTTTCTCTCTTCTGGCGCTACAACCATACAGACAGTCAGAGTCAGATTTCAAGTGCATCATAACTTTTTAGTTTTGTATACCACAATCATGTTAGCTCCTAAACTTTGGTTTTGGTCAGCTTACAGGACAACTACAAGTCAGTAATTCATTAGAGACCTATAACAGATTATCTAAAACCAATAGTAACTTTTGTTGCTATGAATGTTCATGACATAGCCCGGCTCTAAGCTGGACTTTAGTAAGTCATCAATCATAATCTGAATCCCAATACTTTCCACACTTCCTATGTTTCCCTCCTCAATGTGATGATGCTAATATCTGCACATCATATTGCAAAGTAAATGTATGAAAGTTATATGGAAATTTCTGTGGTGTAACAAAAGCATCCATATTGCCGGAATAAAATGTAACATGCTGAAGGACCATGTTCAGTGGCACGATGGTATAATAAGGGCATACTGAGGGATTGTAGTGTAGTGATTCATGTCATGGTCATCGGTGATCAGATGGTTCTCAGGAGGCCTGTCTGTGCACCCTCTGTTTTGACTCTGCAGGTAGTAACTGTGCTGTGTTTAGAGATGAATAGTGTTAGTAACATTGATTCTAGCTACAACCATGACCCAATGATGAATACACACTGCTATTAAACAGATGCAGTCTTTTTGGACAGGGTCACACTGTGGGCCTACAGGAAGACAGATGGTCACATCAACAGATTGTCACACATGTTGGGCACAGTGTATCAGTGGAGTGTTGCTGCTTCCAACAGTGTTCTGTGGAACATACCCACACCTGCAGACCAGGTTCTGAACGTTCACATGGTAGACACACATTGTGAAAGCAGCAGTGGCCAACAAAACACCTTCCAGTGACAAAATCTGGGAAAGTGTTACTGCCTTAGGGGATCATTAGGAACCATCTGCTTGCAGCACGATTAAGACCACGTGTACCTCTGACTAGGCTACCACTGACACCATGACACTGCCAAGCATGACTAATCTTTTATAGAGAGAGGGTTGACTGGAGAGTGGAATGGTGTTCTGTTGTCTTCAGTGATTAAAGTAGTTTCCATCCGTATGCGAGTGATGGACATGCTCATACAGTGTAGCCTTGGTAAACTGAATACATTTGCCCACAACACACAGGCCCCATCCCCCTTCTTGGTGTGAGGGGGACATGATACAAATCATGGTCAAATTTGGTATTTCTGGAGGGTAAAGAAACAAATGCCCACTACATTGCAGTGGCTGTTATCCCCATGCTACCGCCATTTCCTCTATATGAAAACAGTATACTTTTTCGGCAGGTCAGTGCACAAACACATAGGGCTGCTGCAATGCAATGTGCTCTTTGTGGTGTACAACAACTGCCAACCACATCTCTTGTCAACTAAACACATACTGGAAGGACCATTACTAAACCGCAACAAATGAAGCAATATGCTTTAGAGAATACACTGCAAGATTACATTTGGTGCTTTTATGAGCCTTTGCTTGAGAGAATATACACCTGTGTTGCCTCAAGAAGGGGGGGGGGGGTGGAGGGGAGGCATATGCTGTGTACTGATGCTGCTGTTTATGCAAACTTTACTGTGACTTGATGAAAGGAGAAAATATAAAAATGCAGTAAATGAAGCAGGCAAAAAGGAATACAAACGTCTCAAAAATGAGATCGACAGGAAGTGCAAAATGGCTAAGCAGGGATGGCTAGAGGACAAATGTAAGGATGTAGAGGCTTATCTCACTAGGGGTAAGATAGATACTGCCTACAGGAAAATTAAAGAGACCTTTGGAGATAAGAGAACCACTTGTATGAACATCAAGAGCTCAGATGGAAACCCAGTTCTAAGCAAAGAAGGGAAAGCAGAAAGGTGGAAGGAGTATATAGAGGGTCTATACAAGGGCCATGTACTTGAGGACAATATTATGGAAATGGAAGAGGATGTAGATGAAGATGAAATGGGAGATACGATACTGCGTGAAGAATTTGACAGAGCACTGAAAGACCTGAGTCGAAACAAGGCCCCCGGAGTAGACAACATTCCATTGGAACTACTGACGGCTTTGGGAGAGCCAGCCCTGACGAAACTCTACCATCTGGTAAGCAAGATGTATGAAACAGGCGAAATACCCTCAGACTTCAAGAAGAATATAATAATTCCAATTCCAAAGAAAGCAGGTGTTGACAGATGTGAGAATTACCGGACAATCAGTTTAATAAGCCACAGCTGCAAAATACTAACACGAATTCTTTACAGACGAATGGAAAAACTAGTAGAAGCCGACCTCGGGGAAGATCAGTTTGGATTCCGTAGAAATACTGGAACACGTGAGGCAATACTGACCTTACGCCTTATCTTAGAAGAAAGATTAAGGAAAGGCAAACCTACGTTTCTAGCATTTGTAGACTTAGAGAAAGCTTTTGACAATGTTGACTGGAATACTCTCTTTCATATTCTAAAGGTGGCAGGGGTAAAATACAGGGAGCGAAACGCTATTTACAATTTGTACAGAAACCAGATGGCGGTTATAAGAGTCGAGGGGCATGAAAGGGAAGCAGTGGTTGGGAAGGGAGTAAGACAGGGTTGTAGCCTCTCCCCGATGTTATTCAATCTGTATATTGAGCAAGCAGTAAAGGAAACAAAAGAAAAATTCGGAGTAGGTATTAAAATCCATGGAGAAGAAATAAAAACTTTGAGGTTCGCCGATGACATTGTAATTCTGTCAGAGACAGCAAAGGACTTGGAAGAGCAGTTGAACGGAATGGACAGTGTCTTGAAAGGAGGGTATAAGATGAACATCAACAAAAGCAAAACGAGGATAATGGAATGTAGTCGAATTAAGTCGGGTGATGTTGAAGGTATTAGATTAGGAAATGAGACACTTAAAGTAGTAAAGGAGTTTTGCTATTTGGGGAGCAAAATAACTGATGATGGACGAAGTAGAGAGGATATAAAATGTAGACTGGCAATGGCAAGGAAAGCGTTTCTGAAGAAGAGAAATTTGTTAACATCGAGTATAGATTTAAGTGTCAGGAAGTCTTTTCTGAAAGTATTTGTATGGAGTGTAGCCATGTATGGAAGTGAAACATGGACGATAAATAGTTTGGACAAGAAGAGAATAGAAGCTTTCGAAATGTGGTGCTACAGAAGAATGCTGAAGATTAGATGGGTAGATCACATAACTAATGAGGAGGTACTGAATAGGATTGGGGAGAAGAGGAGTTTGTGGCACAACTTGACCAGAAGAAGGGATCGGTTGGTAGGACACGTTCTGAGGCATCAAGGGATCACCAATTTAGTATTGGAGGGCAGCGTGGAGGGTAAAAATCGTAGGGGGAGACCAAGAGATGCATACACTAAGCAGATTCAGAAGGATGTAGGTTGCAGTAGGTACTGGGAGATGAAGAAGCTTGCACAGGATAGAGTAGCATGGAGAGCTGCATCAAACCAGTCTCAGGACTGAAGACCACAACAACAACAACAACACTGTGACATATGTTTCATTTGGTGTAAATTAATTACCATAGACTCTCACATTGATGAACTATCTGTCACCTCATTTGTCAGTAAAATTACCTTGTTTTTGCAGGTGAGCCATCTTTTACTGCCAGTGTATAACCACTTAAATTCTTTTTGCAATGCAAATACCAATGTCTGCACATAGATAAGGGTAATAGAACAAAAATATAATTTAAAGCAGACAGAACAGTAAAAGGGAAGGACCAATGTACAGAAAACTAAACGTGAAGGAATACAACTATCAACACAGGTCCTTGTAGGCATCATCTACAAAATTAACAAAGAAAGTGAAGCCTCAAGGACATGTTTTTATGTAATGATCTTTTAGTCAAATCCACATTATATAATCATTTTACTCTCTCATTTGATGGATCTATTAAGAACACTGCTGTTGGATGAACTATATATCTACTACTTCGTAATGGCCCTCATATTTATGAAAGAATTTACTAGTGTCTTTCTTTAAATTTGAACTAGGGTGACATCTTTTCTCCAGCACCATATCACATACTGCAAATTCTGGCTTTACAGCACTTATAATTGGGGAGTGTATTAATGGGGAATGCCTGTTTGGAGACAGAAATTAGCAAAAGAATACAACAGAGCAGTACATTTTACAATGAGTAAGGGGCTTGGTGGGGGGAAGGGAAGTGTCAATGAGGTGCGAGCTGGTGCTATACAAGACTTACTTCACACCCATACTACTTTATGGCTCAGAGACTTGGACTATGACTAGAAGAGAGGAGAGTAGAATACAATCTAGTGAAATGAAGTTTCTAAGATGTATGCTCGAGAAGACATAGCGAAAAATGAAGATATTAGGAAGAAAATTGGAGTGGGGAAGTTGACGGAGAAAACTGAAAAGAATAGAGTAAAATGGTTTGGGCATCTGAAGAGGATGGGAGAGGTTAGAATACCAAGAAGAATGATGCACTTCAAGATTGACGCCAAGAGAAAGACCGAGAACAAGATGGATTGATACAATAAAGATGAGTTTAAGGAGGAGAAACTTGCTATGGAACCAAATTGTGGAAGAAGAATGATGGAAAGACCGAGTAAAGTGGTGGAGTACCGCTGATATCCCAACCCGACCAGATGTTGGATAGTGGAGAAACGAAGATGATGATGATAGCACTTATATTATGGTCTTTTATTCTATTTTGTGCACTCTTATATAGTTCCTTCTCTACACTTTTTTGCATCTCCTCCTTGAAGTGAACTACACCACTGGGCCCCTAAAATAACTTTAATAATGGTTCTCCAATCAATCTCCTATTTAGTAACTCTACTAGTGAAAGATCGATATAGAAATGTGGTAATTCTTTCAATAAAATTTGGAATTCTGATATCAGTTAAGCCCAATTAGTATGGCTACTTGAACAATGCTTACGACAAAGTCTTCCAATCTTTTACATTACTCTTAAAAAGGGTCAGCCTGAGGATAGTACATAAAATAGTAATATGTCGTATGTCTACCTATGCTAAAAACTCTTTAAAACTATTACTTACGAACTGTGTACTGCTGTCAGTGAGCAATCCGCAAAACATTCCCTCTAGCAATTTCTCATCATGATTATGTTTACAACTGTAATAGGTTATAATTTAAAGTATTTCAACCAGCAATCAATTGAAACAAATACATGAGTTACTCCACCTTTAGCTTTTGGTAAAGCTCCAAGTAAATGTGCAAATGTTCGGTCATTTAACGCTTTTTGGTATTACTATTGGATACAACCCAATTTTAAATTGCACACATGGAAGAACATCAAGAGGAGCTTCAAACATTAGTAAAATGAAGATACATACTGTAACTTAAAATACCATTACTTTTCTTCCTCCTTTGACATAAATCATAAATCACACATAAAATCCTTTTTCTTCCTTTCTTAAAGAAATAAAAGTTAATCATATGTGTCAACACATTTTCTTATGCCATAATAATATGTAAATACCACACTAGATCTTCCATTGCTACTTTCAATTGTTTGAATTCTCATTTACTCTCCAAAACAAAAAGTTTTCCCATAACATACACTTGTTCTTATCCTTCTCCAGCAATGTTCCTTGGCCCTAGGATGCGATAATATCACCAAACTGCAGACCAGACTTTAATCCTTTTTTAATTCTTTAGTTTATAATTATATTTCACAGCTAGTGTAACTTAGATATAAAATTAATTCTAAAGATTACTCTATAATCTTCTGTTCTATGCTCATTATTCGCACCTAATGGCAATAGAGAAAGAGTGTCAGGCACTAGACTGGGTGAAGCTTTAACGTAATTAATTTACAACTTAAATTCTTATAAAACAAAATCCATCTCATTAGTGATTACTCTCCATTAAGAACACCTAAGCCTGATGGTCTGTGCCTATTACTATTTTTCAGCCTCATAGGTCAGTTTAGAATTTTTGTAAACACCAAACAATAAACAACAGTTCTTTCTCTGTGGATGATTAACTGAACTCGTGCTTAATAAGACTGGCGGGCGAAGTCCATAGTTTGATGTTCATCCCTTCCTGGATCTCATTCTCCTTGGAACAGCTCACAGACCATCCAATATTCTGATGTATCTGTGACCAGCTTAAAAATATTAAATCTTAGCTCCTAGAAAAGTCTACTAAATGTTATTAAAAGCTTCTGCTGTACCATCACCTCATACCTATGTAGCTTTTTGCTTCAATAAGGACTGGAAACGGGAGGTTGGTCGAGATAATTAGTGAGAGTGTAGCAGGTGGGTGTGAGGATCCACATGGTCTTAAGTCTTTCCTGGGTAGGAGAACTAGGCTTTTCTTAGGGTAAATCAAGACAACAGACTCCCAACTCTGGAAAGTATCTCAACCAACTTAGAGATTTCTTCAGTGTGTATGAAGAAAACAGAGTGCGCAAACACCATGTTGCAGTCCTTTAGAAATAAATGTGTGGTCCTTTAAAAATAAAATACACCAGCCTGAAATTGAATTATAGTCTTTGAACAACACGATACCATTAATTACAGAGCACTGGTGTAGAGATGATAAGATAACAGCATATAGTGCTATTGTCCTGTGGAATTTTTAATGGCCAAGATCACATTCAATATTATTATTACTGATGACCAGTTTCAACAGTTAAGACTGTCATCTTCTAATCTGTAACGTGATGCATTGACCTACAGTACATGCACAATCATTATTCATATCTGCCATTACAAATGAGGAATGTAAACTCTATGTTTTCATACTTTCAAAATAAATCTTGTTGTTATATACTGTTCCATAACAGAGCAAAAGATGGGAAAAGTTCAAACTGATGACTGCAACATCACAGCCACTGATGAAACACCAGAACTCCTTTTAGAGGATATTTATGGTTGGGCAATATGCAATAAATTAACACTGAACATGAATAAAACAAACATTATGCACTTCAGCTTAAAGATGAGAAATAACTGTCACATTATGCATAGAATATAAATTTATAGATGTAGGGATGAACACAGATTGTCAGCTAACATGGAATAAACAGAAAGACATCTTCAAAATGAATGTCATAAGCTTGTTATGCTCTTAGGGTTTCATCATCCGTATGTAACAGCCAATGTCTTGTGGTGACATAGTATGCCGAGGTACACCCAGTTCTTAGTTGTGAGATTCCTTCCTGGGAAACAAAGGCCCAAAACACAGAAACAGTTTCTAAACTGCAGAAATGAGCTGAAAGAATAATAACTAGAAGTAATAGTTGGGCTCCTTGTAGAGAGCTATTTAAAATTTTGGCATATTTATGGCACCAAGTGCATACCGGTATATCTACCAATCTGTGATGCATATCAAGGAAAACATTACTAAGTATTTCACTAACAGCTCTATATCTAATCATGGAATAATAGCCAGTTTGGACTACATTTAGTCAGGAAAAAAAAAAATCAAGACAGTATATTATATCACAGTATAAAACTGTATAATAAACTGCCAAATGAAATGAAAAAGATTAGTAAAATGTGTCTGTTTAAACAGGCAGCTGAAAGTGCTTAATAAGTAAGGTATACTACACAATTCAAGATCACTTATAGTGCTCAGAAGAATGGGTAGTAATAAAAAGTGGATAACTACAACACCCTGTCACATTTCACAGTTTACTGTTTTCACAAGGGAATTGTGTCCAGCTGTGCAACCTCTTTCAGGTGGGCTGAGGAGCATAGTTGAATATAAGTGAAAATGTAGTCATCAGTGAGTGTCCTTAATGTATATGGTGATGAACAAAACTAGTTTTATATTGTGAGTTACCTAAACACATTGTGTGCAAATCAAGGAGCACTGTACAATAGGGACCAACAGAATGAGGCACTGCTGCTGTTACAACACTGACCTCATATTCAGGAGGCTGAAGTTGCTGTCTGGCTATCCTGATTTGGGCTTTTCTAAATTGCTTAGGCAAATGCCAGGATGACTCCCTAATCACGGCCAATTCCAACCACCTGTCCCATCTTCATAGACCACCTGTCCTACTCTCATAAAGCATGTTATGTATTCTGTATGTTTTATATTTTGAGCTATTGATTTGGTTTTCATTACCT
Source organism: Schistocerca nitens (assembly GCF_023898315.1). Lineage (NCBI taxonomy): Eukaryota > Metazoa > Arthropoda > Insecta > Orthoptera > Acrididae > Schistocerca > Schistocerca nitens. The sequence continues at coordinate 435,970,667 of NC_064617.1, forward strand.
TGACAATTCTTATATCACTGCAAGATAGATCATTCATGTGCTGGTTCCTTATACACAGCCCAGTCACATTAATGAGATCACCACCTATGTTTGGTGTCAATGTGCAATAACCACTACATCATAGCCTACGTCTACAGCAGACTTATAGGAACGTGTGTTCATCTCCCTGTGGCTCAGTATAACAACTGGAGCAAGTGACAGTGAACAGTTTCTATCCATGTTATGCAGGATAGAAAAGTCCAAAAAGGCCTCATCATTGGATTTTGGGCCAAGGGTGGGAACAATTCTAAAACGGCTAAGTTTGTAAACTGCTGGCATGGCACTTTGTTTAAAGAATACTGTGCACTGCAAAATGGCACTATCCCAAACTGGCACTGAGGCAACTGTGTGCAACACAGGCCATAGATGACAGGAATGAACAACGGCTGTGGAGATGAGTATGGGCAAACAGATGTGCAACTGTTGAGCAACTGAATCCCACGATATACCAAGTGGTTACCATCAGCGTCTCCACAACCACTGTTCAGCAAACATTGCTGTATATGAGTCTCCACAACAGGTACCTGGTTTATGCACCTGTGCTGACTGCTGTTCATTGGTGGAGTTTGCATGTCAACACTGCAACTGGATGCCCACAGAATAGCAACAGGTGGCCGAATCACATTTTTGCTACACTGGACAGATGGCCATTGGCATGTATGCTGCAAAACATCTGAAAGCAAACACCTTGCATGCGTTATAACCTGGGAATGTTTTTGTGGCATTTCCTGAGTGATTTTGTCATTCTGGAAGGCACACTGGATCAATACAAGTATGCATCTACGCTTTGGGACCATGACCACCACTACGTGCAGTTTGTTTTTCCTCGGCATGATGGCATCTACTAGCGAGACAATGCAATGTCACACATGGCTCACAATGTATGAGCATGGTCCAAAGAGCACAAGGATGAGTTTACTCTACTTCCCTGTTCACTAAACACCCTGACTGTCCACCAAAATCCCCAGATTTAAACTCCATCAAGAATCTGTAAGGCCACCTTCATTGGGCTGTTTGCGCCATGGATCCTTAACTGCGGAACCTAGAGCTGGTGGAAATGGCACTGGAGTTAGTGTGGCAAATGGCATTGCAGTTGGTGTGGCTCCACATCACTGTAGGTACCTTCCAGAACCTCATTATCTTCCTGCACCTGTCACAATGGTCCTAACTGCAAAAGGTGGTTATTCAGGTTGTCACATTAATGTGACTGGAAAGCGTAAATCTGTCTGTAGACACCATGAAAACCTAGAAGGGATCACAACTGTTTTACATCCTTGGGTTCAGGATAATCTTTTATAGTTTATATTCTTTCTGCATCAGGTTGTATGCCATTTATCCCTACAATAAAACCCAAAAATTTTAACTTTTTGTCTCCCAACATGCGATTTAGAAAGTTTTATTGATAATCTTTTTTCTTCTAATTGGCTTAAAATTTGTGTCAACAACTGACAATGGTCTTGTCAAGTTTTAGAAACTAACAAGTCACCTACACATACAATTACTTCTCGCACTGCCAGTTAAAACCAAAAGAGAATACTTTAAACTGTTATGGTTTACCCTCAAATAAGAAAGCTGTGTATGGTCTTCATTCCTCATTTAGTGGCACCTGCCAGCATACTGTTTTAAATCCATACAACTAACGAATTTAACTCCGTCTATCTTTGATAACAACTCCTCTCTATCAATGGGCCTGTACCTTTCAGTTTCAATATGTTTATTTAATGTCTGTACATCCAAAACTAATCGAGCACCACCTGCAGGTTTCTTCACCACCATTAATGCATCATTGTGTACCCTTAAACTACATTCAATGATATCATTAATGACCATCCTTTGTAATTCTTCCCCTGCTCTAATGCAGAGACTCATTGGTATTTGGTAAAAGTTTGCAACAGAAAAGCTTACTTTTAATTTACATATACATTCTTTAATCATATCAGGTTTGTCAGAAAATACATCCTTCTACTTTAACAAAATACCTTCTAGCTGATTTTTCCATTCTACCATTAGTATATTTGATTCCACTGATTTTAGTTTTATATTTTTCAACAGTTCTACTCGAGTATGATCTTGTTCCTCAACTACAACAATATCAGTCATAGTGACTTTTTACAAAAGTTAATCTTCCTTAAAAGTTAATAAACTATTATGGAAAGGACTACTATAATTATTATTCTCTCTTTCTCACATAACTCTTTTCCTGTTGAAATTCGATGACATTTCTTTATTAACCAGCCAATTCAATCCTAATAGTATATCTAAGTTTAAATTAGGTACTACTAGTAGTGCCTCATGAAAGGTAACAGTATCATTAGTGATAGGTAGCCATGTTTTTTTTCTTTAATTTGTTTTCTTTTACAGCCTGTTATCCCCACAATATAAACTCCAGTTACTGTTAATAAAGGATAGGCCATTCAATATATTTCTTATAGCTACAACTACTATTATAATACCTATGGACTCAATAGCTCAAATGTTAACTGAAACTTTCTGGCAGATTAAAACTGTGTGCCGAACTGAGACTCGAACTCGGGACCTTTGCCTTTCGCGGGCAAATGCTCTACTGACTGAGCTACCCAAGCACGACTCACGCCCCGTCCTCACAGCTTTACTTCTGCCAGTACCTCGTCTCCTACCTTCCAAAATTCACAGAAGCTCTCCTGAGAACCTTGCAGAACTAGCACTCCTGCAAGAAAGGATATTGCGGAGACATGGCTTAGCCGCAGCCTGGGGGATGTTTCTAGAATGAGATTTTCACTCTACAGCAGAGTGTGCGCTGATATGAAACTTCCTGGCAGATTAAAACTGTGTGCCGGATCGAGACTCGAACTCGGGACCTTTGCCTTTCGCGGGCAAGTGCTCTACCGGCTGAGCTACCCAAGCATGACTCACGCCCCGTCCCCACACCTTTTTAATTCCGCCAGTATCTCGTCTCCTACCTTCCAAACTTCACAGAAGCTCTCCTGCGAACCTTGCAGAACTAACATTCCTGGAAGAAAGTATATTGTGGAGACATGGCTTAGCCACAGCCTGTAGTCCGGCACACAGTTTTATTCTGCCAGGAAGTTTCATATCAGCACACACTCTGCTGTAGAGTGAAAATTTCATTCTAGAAACATCCCCCAAGGTTGTGACTAAGCCATGTCTCCGCAATATCCTTTCTTCCAGGAGTGCTAGTTCTGTAAGGTTCGCACGAGAGCTTCTGTGAAGTTTGGAAGGTAGGAGATGAGGTACTGGCGGAATTAAAAAGCTGTGAGGACGGGGCGTGAGTTGTGCTTGGGTAGCTCAGTCGGTAGAGCACTTGCCCACGAAAGGCAAAGGTCCTGAGTTCGAGTCTTGGTCCTGCACACAGTTTTAATCTGCCAGGAAGTTTCATATCAGCGCACACTCCACTGTAGAGTGAAAATTTCATTCTACATATGTTAACTGTTCGAGTACTTGATGACCAATATTTATTTTTAAATATTCCTTGTAAACCATTCCAAGAAGTGAATTGCTGAGAACATTCAGTTCCCCACTCTGCAGCGTCCCCTTATATATATTTTAGGACAAAATTGATCTTTTCAGAATTGTCCCAGCATTTAGGCAGTGACTTACAAAATATCCTGAAGCAGCACTTTTTTTCTGTAACTATGCAACAGTACACAGTACTGGCACCTTTTTTCTTGCATTTTAAAACGTGTTAGATTCATTCCGAGCAAACTGTATTATAAATATCTCGGTAGATGGCACTGCCTTAGAAAATGAAATTTTCAGTTTTATTACTTATAAGTTAGCACCACACTTTTTCATAAATAGGGAGTTGTGCTCAGTTAACTTGCAGTATCAGTGTTTCTTGTTCTGTGGTGTTTTAATAATTATCAACAGATGTTTGGGAGTTGTTCACGTCAGTTTTGAGGATACTTTTAACCACTACAATCATTTTTCAAAATGAGTAAAATAATTAGTTTCTTTATGCTGATTAGTAAAAAAAGGTTGAAGAAGCAGAAATTATCAGATCTGCACATGGTCAAAACTTGGAAGATTCAGATTATGAATGACCCCTATTTTGGACACTGCTTCAAAAAAAAAAAATGACTTTTGCAAGAGAGACAAGAGGATGTTAAGTCAAAAATAAAATGTTGGGTTGTAAACTGTGCCATGATGTCAAATGCCTAGCCTCTGATAAACTGAATGTGCCAAGATTTTAGATTCCAAGTATTGGCCAGAAAATCCCAGGAAGCTCCTGTCATTTGGTGAAGCCAAAACTAGGAAGTTATCCAGCAAATTTAGTTTAAACGAAATAGAAACAATTCATGGTTTTCATGAATATATTCAGGAATATAAATTCCCAGAGATACTACTTCCTCCAAAACACACTTTGTGCACAATTGAATAACTTCCAAAAAATGTGAAAGGGTTTTCTCTATGCTTGTACAGACAACTACTGCAAATATGTAGATTCATGGCTGCTTCCAAGTCATCATTCTTCCCTAGGTAGCTTGGTTGGTTGGTTGTTTGGGGAAGGAGACCAGACAGCGTGGTCATCGGTCTCATCGGATTAGGGAAGGATGGGGAAGGATGTCGGCCGTGCCCTTTCAGAGGAACCATCCCGGCATTTGCCTGGAGTGATTTAGGGAAATCATGGAAAACCCAAATCAGGATGGCCGGACGCGGGATTGAACAGTCGTCCTCCCGAATGCGAGTCCAGTGTCTAACCCCTAGGTAGCAAAAGCAACAAATAGTATGATGAGTGCACATCAGAGCATATGTTAAAATTGTAGGATATACATCTCCTTCAGGCTTAAACACCAGAAATAGTTAGTAAAAATTTGTCCCATTCTTCAAACAAAGTTCTATTAATTCTGTAGGGAACCCACAGTTTTTCAAAAACTTCTTTTTTAAAAACTATCTTTCTTTTAGCTTATTCATCACAAAGCCTTTGGTATTCCACTTCTGTCCCATTTGTCTCAGCTGATGACTGAGGCCTATAGAAAGATGACTCAATCTTTCCCTGAACTTTTTGTTCAATCCAGTTGCTAAGCTGCTCCTCCAAGGATGCAAGATTAGAGCCTCAAGTTAATCTGAATCTTTATCCCATTCAACAATTTAATCTCATTGCTCTCTAAATTGCTTATGAACCTCACTGCTCACTAAATCACACTGCTTAATAATTTCAGAATGTAGCTCCCCAGTTAAAACAGAAATTACCATTTACAATTTGGATACCTTATTATTTATTTTTAACTTCTCTTTACATGTATCAATATTATTGGGTTCTGCTAATCTGTGAATTATGATCTTTCTTCTTGTTGGTTACTTGTAATTCAGCTTTTAAGTCAGCGCTAGTTTCACTTATGTTGGCTTTTGTCTCAGCAATGGCTTGCTCAACTTTAACACCCTGGGTGTTTATAGTTTCATTTAAATCTGCTTCTAACTTAGCAGTATTTGCATCTAGTTTGATATGTAGCTGGTTTAGTTTTTCCCTAAAGTGTTCACTCCAGTTTTTCAAAAGTTCTCGAAAATGCTCCTCCAGTTTTTTGGCCAGTACAGGCAGACAATTAAAACAATATTCAGTTGAAAGCTAATCTTTTCCTGCTAACAACTGTCACAGTCAGGAATGCAAGTCCATAAAAAAGAAACTTCTGAACACAAAATGCACTTTAACTACCCCAAACACAAAACACCAGAAAAATTAATTCGCCTTCAACGTAGCTCACCAAAGTGGCTTGTGTGGCTTGCCCTGTGCAACGCTGATGAGAAACAAGACTGCTGTACGATGGTGAGCAGCTGATGCTGCTACAGCCTGCTGTTGTGTTGTGGTTCAAAAAACGATGAAAACAGTCGAGACCTTTGATATAACGGCTGCCAATTTCCAACTCGGGGACTTTATGATTCATCTGAGTAATGACTCAGGTAATTTATTTATTATTTATCTACAAAATATTTCTTCTTAAGCTTTTATCTTTTATGCTTGTAACTGGATAACCACTTCTTTGTAATGTGCAGCAGCTGACTTGATTGTCAATGAAAACTATGATAATTCCTGATAAATTTCAGTTAAAATGTTGATACCCTCTTATCTTTTAATTACTATTAATGAAACATTGCAAAAGTCCAGACTGAATAATAACAATATAATGAGAAAGACAGAGTGCTACTCACCATATAGAGGAGATGTTGAGTCACAGACAGGCAAAACACAAAGTCTCCTACACTGCGCTTTCAGCCAAAAGGTCTTCTTCTAAAGTAGAAAACACACACACATTCATGCATACACAACTCACGCACACATGAAAACTGCCTCAGGCCACTGTGGTCAGACTACAAACAACTGTACCTGATGGGAGACGCTGTATGTGGGCGGTGGTGGTAAGGAGGAGGCTGTGGCAGGGAGAGGGAGGTATAGTACAGTAGGATGGATGGAGAGAGTAGTGCTTAAGACAGGGAGGGCTGCTAGCTACAGTGGGAGGGGGGGGCGGGGAGGAAGGAGGGGGGGGGGAGTGGAAATGGAGAGAAGTAGTGGAGGGAAAAAAAGACTAGTGGGTGCGTTAGTGGAATAGAAGGCTATGTAGTGCTGGAATGGGAGCAGGGAAAGGGATAGGTGGGTGGAGAACAAGGATTAGTGAAGTTTGAGGACAGGGGGGTTATGATGATGTAGGATATATTGCAGGGAGAGTTCTCACCTGCATTATTCTGAAAAACTGGTATTGGTAGGAAGGATCCACATGGTGTAGGCTGAGAAGCAGTCTTTGAAGTGAAGTACATAATGTTGGGCAACATGTTCAGCAGCTGGGTGGTCCAGCTGTCTCTTGGCCACAAGTTCTTGGTGGCCATTCATGCAGACAGCTTGCTGGTTGTCATGCCCAAGTAGAATGCAGCATAGTGGTTGCAACCTAGTTGCCTGTGACTGGATTGGAGTAGTTGGTGGCGGGAGGATGTGCAAGGTCTGTTAGAAAAGAACAGCTGAGTGAAGTAGTGTGTAGTGCTTGCATCAGCTTTTCATTGCCAGGAAAATGACTCAACGACTGCTGCAGCGTTACTGCATCAAATTTTGCCAGAAACTGGGTGACCGGCTCTCGGTGCAATGCCATGAGAATCTCACAGAATAAGGAGTGGTATAACCAGTTTAAAGATGGCTGCACATCGGTGGAGGGCGAGTAATGCTCCAGTTGGCAATCAATGTGCTGAAATGACTAGGTCATTGCTGTGAACACTGTGGTGATGCAGGACCATCATGTGACTATCAGAGAAATTGCGGAAGGGGTGGGCGCCAACACTTTTTTGGCACATTCCACTGTGACCGAAAATTTGGCCACAATAAAGACAGTGTCAGTGAAATTTGTGCCGAAGCTGCTGACAGTGGAGCAAAAGCAACTTTGTGTTAAAGGTTCACAGGACTTGCTAAGATAACAAATAGTGACCCCGACTTCGTGAATACCATAATCACTAGTGAAAAGTCCTGGGTGCACGGGTACCATCCAGAAATCAAATCCCAGTCATCACAGTGTAAGCATTCCTCATCTCCAAGACCAAACAAAGCCCACCAAGTGGGCAGAAACGTCAATGTGATGCTGACTGATTTGTTTGCCTCCTGCAGTGTTGTACACTACAAGTACACACCACACGATCAAACAATCCCTAAACAGTACTACAGGGATGCTCTCCGCTGCCTAAGCAATGCTCTCTGGTGCAAGAGACCGGACTAGCACTTAACAGGAAATTGGCAACTTCATCATGATAATGCTCCAGCACACTCCTCGTACTTAATTCAGATGTTTTTGGCAAAAAACAAGATTCCTGTATTTCAATAGGCTCCTTATCTCCTGATATGGCCACCTGTGACTTCTGCTTGTTACCCGGATGCAAGAGATCATCAAAAGGAATGTGGTTTCTGACATGAGAGGACATTACAGCAGCAATGACAGCCGAGCTAAACTTCATTCTGAAAGAGGCTTTTAAGGCATGCTTCCAACAATGGCAGCACCGCTGGGAGAAGGGAACTATTTTGAGGGTGATTAGGTGTCAATGCTCCAGGTAAGTCAGTTTCTTTTCCTGGCCAAATGTCGGATACTTTTATAACAGACATCATATGGGACAGGTCCTGCATCTAGATCCATTACAGTGATATGAGCCATGAAGCAAGAGGTTGGGAGCAGAGTTGAAGTAGATACAGACAAGGATAGTGTCATGTTCAGTGTATGGTGGAATACTGCTGTGGAAAGGGTGGGAAGGATAGTGGTAGGATGTTCCTCACTTCAGGGCACAACAAGAGGTATTCAAACTGGTGCATAAAATGTGATTCAGTTGCTCCAGTCCTGGGTGGTACTGGGATCCCTTTGTGATCAGATGGTAGGAATGTGGGAGTTGGTAGGTGACTGGAGAGCCAAGGCATAAGAGATCTGTTTCTGTACAAGGTTGAGAGGGTAATTGAGGTATGTGATGGCCTCAGTGAGACCCTTGGTAATTTGGAGGGGGACTTCTCCAATTAATGATGTGATTGCCATGGGTGGCTAGGCCGTATGGAAAGGACTGCTTGATATGGATTGGATGGCAGCTGTCAAAGTGGAGGTATTGCTGGTGGTTGTTAGGCCTGATAAGGATGGAGGTACTGATGTAGCCATCTTTGAGTTGGACATCAGCATCAAGGAATGGTGCCTGTTGGGTTGGAGGAGGATGAGGTGAAGTGAATGAGGGAAAAGGTATTGAGGTTCTGGAGGCGAGTGGATAGGGTATCCTCATCCTCCACCCAGATTGCGTAAATGTCATTAGTGAACCTGAACCAAGTGAGTGGTTCGGGATTTTCGGTGATTAGGAAGGATTCTTCCTCAAAATTGCCCATGAATAGGTTGGCATAGGATGGTTCCATGTGTGTGCCCATTGCTGTACCATATAATTTTTGTATACCTTCAAAGGTGAAGTAATTGTGGGTGAGGGTATAGTTGCTTATAGCAGCCAGGAAGGAGGTTGTAGGTTTAGAGTCAGTCAGGTGTTAGGAAAGATAAGTGTTCAATTGTGCAAGGCTGTGGGCATTAGGGATGTTAGTGGAGAAGGAGGTGGCAACACCAGTGACGAGCAGAGCACCATTTTGTAAAGGAACAGAAAGTCTGGAGAGTCGGTGAAGTCCAACCTGTTTACCTCCTACTTCCACCTTGATGATGACTATCAACCATTACTACTACAGCCTCCAAACCTCCTCCACATCCCCTCTCCCCTCTTGGCCCCTCAACCTCCTGACCTAGCCGTCTTATCCTACACCTACCATGTCTCTGCATGCTCTCACAAGCAACATTACACCCTCTCGCACCCTCACCCTGCTGTCCCTCCACTACCCCACCCCAGCCTCTCTCTCACACTCTCCATTATAGACTGCTTCTCTCATTAAATGAAGTTGCTTGCAGTCTGGCTTCAGTGGCCACAGACAATGGTCATGTGTGTATGATTTATGCTTGTGTGAATGTGTATGTGTTTCCTACCTTAGAAGAAGGCCTTTGGCCAAAAGTTCAAATGTATTGCAGTCTTTTTGTTGTGCCTGTCTGTGACTCAACATCTCCTCTACATGGTGTGTATCACTCTATCATTTTCATAACATTGCCATTATTCCACCCAGGATTTTTCATTGTTTGATTTTGCCTAGATGCTTGTCTTCCTTTCCACAACACAGTGCTGTTTTCCATTGTTACAGTTCTCTTTACTCTGTGTCAGTCCTAGTCTTTCTCTTCTTTCTAATGTTTTACTTGTTGCCTCCCAAAACTGCACACATTTTGACTTAATATTCGCACTATATCAACCATCTCGTCTGGGCACAACACACAGCTACATGACTGTGCTTATTGTCAGTGCACCATCTCATGTCCAAACTATTCCTGCTGATATAATTCATCACAGAATTCAAATTGACCACTCTTCCAGCCTCACTCTCACATATTTTCGGTGTGCTACATGCAGTAGTTGAGTAACAACCTACCAAAGACACCCCCCCCCCCGCCCCCCCACCCTCTTTCTCGTCTTGTACCCCAGCAAGCACAAGGTAAACTCACCTACTACATTCACATTTGCTGTTCCTGCCATCATACATACTGACCACCCACCTGCATCCCACACTGTCTTTTTTTTTTTTAATATGTCTCTTTGTCTCATTGTGTTTTCACATCGATTTCAATTGATTTTCGCCTTTCATTATTGGCCCCTACTTCTTCATGTTTCATCTTCTTTTCGCAAGCTCCATCTGTTACAATCTTTTTGTGACTAGCCCTCATCAACCTAGTCCAGCAAAACAATGTAAATCAGGCCCACACCTCCTTGCAATACCTCCTCTCCAACCATAAAATTTTCCTGCTTTGCAATCCCAAATTTTTGCATCCCATCTCTCACAATTAAACTCCTGCCCTCCAGGAACTACAGCAGCATGAACAGAGCAACCTCAAAAAATTCTACAACCTGTTTACCACCTACTCTTGCCTTGGACTACAAGTATCCAACACCTCTACAACAACCTCCAAATATCCCCTCACAGCTGACAAATCCTATCTCACAGGTCTTTAACACTTACCACACCCTCAGAAACCTCCTCCCACCAACATACAAAATCCAGAACCCAAAACACAGTCAAGAACCTTTCCTCCAAAAGCCTCAGTCCCACAGAAGTATCAGTGCTTTCCAAAGCTCTTACCTTTTGCCCCACTCCCAGATTCAATCATGCTGAACTTGTTAAAAAAACTTCTCAACTTCTCCCAGTCCCTACAGAGGAAGCACTTTTTCGCCACCAACTCTACCAATCAGACTCAATCCAAAGCCAATGTTGAACCCTGCCTGACTCATTTCACTCCTACATTCAACCATGATATACCCCATTGCCTCCAAATCAACCCAATGTTAACGTTCCAAAATTTCTTAACCTCAATCCTTGCCTCACTGTCATTCCACAAATCCCTCAACACAGGAAGCTAACTTCACATCCACAACAGAACTACAACCTACAACCTAAAAAACTGAATCCAACCTTGTAATACTATCTACTGACAAAGGCCCCACCACTAAGGTTTCAAACTGCAGAAATTACCTTGTGGAAGGTCTCTGCCAGCTGTCAGATCTGTCCACCTACAAGCACTGTCACAGCGACACCATTCCATGTTCCCCAGTCTCGCCTCAAAGCTTTAGAACTGTCCCAGAACCCCTCACCTCACTCCAACCACTCTCTATGCTCCTATCTTCTAAATGATTCCTAAAGTTCACAAACCCAACCCCATTGGGGCCAGTCACTGTGCTCCTACTCAGAGAATCTCTCCTCTTCTGGACCAACATCTCCGGCCTATTACCCATAACTAGCACTCCTACATAAAAGACAGCAACCATTTCCTCTACCAGCTCTCCAGAGTTCCTGTTCCTTTATACACGGCACACTGCTCATCACTATTGATGCCAGTTCCCTCTACACTAAAATCACCCAGAATCCCAAACCCCTATTTGGTTCAAACTCATTGATGATGTCTTCGTGATCTGGTGGAGGATGAAGATACCTTGCACACAGTCCTCCAGAATTTCAAAACCTTTTCCATTATTCACTTCACACTTCAACTCGTCCTCCTTAACCCAACAAGTCACATTCTACATAGGCACAACAACCAACAAGCTGGCTTCTGCATGAATGGCCACCAAAAAATTGTGGCCAAGACACAGTTGGACCATCCAGCTGCTGAAGATGTTCTCCAACACAATGTGCTTCACTTCAATGACTGCTTCATAGCCTGTGCCATCTGTATCCTTCCTAACAACACCAGTTATTCTGAATTGTGTAGCTGGGAACTCTCTCTGCAATATATCTTACATTCCCATAACCTCCCTAGCTGCAACCTTTGCTAGTCACTGTTCTCTAACTACCTACCCTCTTCCCCGCTCCTATTCCAGCACTACACAGCCTTCTATTCCATCAACGCAACCATTCGTCTTTTTTCCGCTCCAATACTCTCCATTTCTGCTCCACCTCCCCCTCCCCAAATATCCCAACTGCACCTAGCAGCCCTGCCCTGTCTCTGCCACATCCCTGCATGCTCCCGTAAGCAACACTATACCCTTTACCACCCCTACATTGCTATCCCTCCCACTCCCTACCAGAGCCTGCTTCTCGCATCAGGTACTGTTGCTTTCAGACGGCCTCAGTAGCCTGAGACAATGGTCAAATGTGCGTGAGTTGTGCTTGCAAGAATGTGTATGGTTTTTCTCCTTTAGCAGATGGCCTTTTAGCTCAAAGATCAAATGTATAGCAGTCTTTTTGTTGTGCCTGTCTGAAACTTAACATCTCCTCTATATGGTAAGTGGCACTCTATTATTTCCATAATAGTGTAATTATTGTTAATCTCCTTTCTCAATAGTTATCGACTTCCAGCATAAATACGTCTGGGTCCTATCACAATTGCTGGAATGAAATCTTCCCCTTTTTAAATATATTTGTGTTCTGATTTGAGCTTGCTGACTTTTTGTAACTCTGAACATCTTCAAACAAAATCAAATTATCTTTGGATCATGCCACAGCAATTATGAAGGACTTCTTTGCTGATGCAGTCTTGATTATACTGAAATCGATGATGATGATGATGGAGAGGGTTGTATGGGCGCACAACGGCAAGGTCTTCAGTGCCCGCGCAGTCACAGATTGAGACGGGTGTCAAGAAAATACTCAAACAGTAAGATAAAACAGAACGTAACACACAGGTAACAAGCTTGGAAAAATATGTGCCTACCCACACCAAAGCGTGGGACGAAGCATGCTGTCAGCAGTAAAAAATGGACAAAAAAATGGTTCAAATGGCTCTGAACACTATGGGACTTAACATCTATGGTCATCAGTCCCCTAGAACTTAGAACTACTTAAACCTAACTAACCTAAGGACATCACACAACACCCAGCCATCACGAGGCAGAGAAAATCCCTGACCCCACCGGGAATCGAACCCGGGAACCCGGGTGTGGGAAGCGAGAACGCTACCGCACGACCACGAGATGCGGGCAAATGGACAACACAGGAAGAAAGTGGTAGAGGGAGCTAAAACAATATAGCACATGGAAGTGGCTGGTTGACCGTAAGGAAGAAAGGGAGGAGCCAGCCACTTTGCAATACACTAAAACCTCCAGCCTAAAAGTTTAGGCCAGAGTCCAGACACATCACAAAACTTTAAAACCCTAGACACGCATGTCTCAGCATTAGCTAAAACACAGGGCAGATCCCCATCAACTTGTGCTTCTGCCCTTGCATCACGGTATGAAATCAAAAGGCTTCACCATAACCTGAACTTTTATAAATGATTATGAAACATTTCTTCTGTAATAAACTTCTTATATTATCTCACAAGAGACAATAATATCTTATGTTCTGAACTTTACAAGATAGGGAACATTACATGATGATACATCTCAATTTCTGACATTAGAATAACATTCATGATGTTTCAACATCCTTCTTCTGCCTTGCAGAGACGTCATACTTCGTGCTTTTACTCAGTTTTGCGCTGCATTACTGCAATCTGGGATGATGACTGGTGGAGCACACCTGAGGATCATACAGGTACTGCATTTCGTGGTGATGCTATGATCATTCACCAGCTAGGCAGATGCAGAGTTACTTGTCACTCTACCAGAATGATGTGCAACATCACAACATAGGGTTGACAGTCATTCCATCCGAAAACTCAAATGGTCCTCTTTGGTTATTCTAGGCTCATAAGGTCAAAATTTCCAGAATTTCTCCCATTATTAGCCATAAATATGACAATCATAAATTTATTTCCTCATTGAGAATCCAGGAGTAATGTTAGATGCAAAAATAAACTGAGCTGAAAACACTGTATGAAAATGTAAAAAGTTACATGATTTCACAGATCTCCTTAGCATGACTGATTAATGGTGTGCTTCTGGGCAGCCAGCCGAGTTGTTATTTCCATTTTCTATGCAATATTTCAACAACTGAACCAGAATTGTCTTCTTCAGATGCTGCGAGTTTTGCTGTTACATATACTCACTGCCTGGACTCCAACCAGACTGTGAAAGGGTATTGTTGGTCTTGCACCTGTATGTATAGCTGAGTGAGTCCCAATGCCTACTACGCACTTTATTTACTAATTCTGGTGGATGTGATGGTTGTAATAAATGAATCAAGTAGCAAAAATCACAGTAACTTGAAAAGACAGTTGGCTTGTTCATTGAAATATTGTGTATAAAATGGAAACAACAACTCGGTTGTTTACTCTGAGGCACAACATTAATGTAAAAAGCTTGAAATGTTCTATGCTGTGAGTACCAGTTAGTCATGCAAATAATTTTTGCATTGCCATTATTGCCTGATTTCACTTGCTTTTATTTGTGTGGCAGTCCACTGGTACAATGACTGTGAAGTTATTTCGAGGCGGAGACTCCATCACCAGCGTAACTCCTCCTGCATTAGCGGAAAAGTCATTCTAGAAAAATCAACTTCTACAAAATGACATCCACTTCTTCTTAAGATATGTATATATAGTATCTCGTTATTACAATTTGGAACACATCAACTACAGATCATTAACAGACATGTATGTGAACAATTCTTCCTCTTCATCTCTGTGTAACTATTGAAATATACTTAAGTATTGTCAAGTCTTGACCGCCCTCAACAATTTTTACACCTCTGCCCCCGCACCCCCTCTCCATATGTAAGTCTTTTTTCAAAATGTCTTAGTCTCAGCACTGCCTTATGCGTTCCCACATTTCTATGGAATCCGGAAACCAATTTAATATTTCCCCGAGTCGGCATCCACCAATTGTTACATTCTTCAGTAGGTAATACGTGTTAGTATTTTTTAACCATAACATAAAACTGATGGTTAAGTAATACTTACGAGGTCTGTTGGAAAAGTATCTGTATCTATGTCCCCCCCCCCCCCCCCCCCGCCCTCCTTTCCCGCCCTCCTTTTTTTGTGAACACCTGATGGATATGAGTCTAGCATTCTAGCATGAACTGACCCTGAACTTTCCTGCACACATGTGAATTTTTCCCGCCTGTTGATAGCATCAACTGCTGGCAAGCAGCAGCTGAGTGAGTTAGCATGTAATGCTTGTGTCGGCTTTTCATTGTGAGAGAAATGATGGAATGACTGAAGCACTTTTGTCAGAAACCAATTAACAGCCAGGTAGAAACCATTCAGAAGATTTAGACAGATTTTGGTGACGATGCTATGGGCATCATACAGATTAAGGAGTGATACAACCAGTTTGAAGATAGCTGCACATATATAACCTATGTGCTTCAACAGCTACTTATTTTCCTGATATGGCCTTCTGCGACTTCTGACTGTTCCCCAAACTAAAGAGGCCATTGAAAGGAATGTAATTTCAAACAAGAGATAACATTATGGCAGCCACAACAGCTGAGCTAAATTCTATTCTGAAAGAGGCTTTTTTGGCATGCTTCCACTGGCTCACAGCTGGGAGAAGTGTACGGAGTCACAAGGTGATACGGTGTCCAATGCTCCATGTAAGCCAGCTTTTCTTCCCGGCCGAAGGTCAGTCTGTCTTTCTAATAGCAAAAAAATATGGCTCTGTATGCTCATCAGGTAAAAACAAAATTAGCCAGTCACTCTACAATACACTAAAGTCCCCAGCCTAAAAGATTAAGCTGTAGTCCAAACAATAAACAAAATTTTTAACATTTTGTCAAATGACTCAATGTCAGGTACTGATCATCTCAGATTGGAGAGTCTCTCACAAGAGTCAGAAAAGCCATGAATTGGCAGACAACGCCCCACTTGGAGACATGTCAAGCTGACTTGATCATGTCGGATGGGCAGATGTGAGATACATCACAGCCAGATAGCTGGTTGCACTAACTGTAACTTGTCATTTTGCCATTCATCACAACCTACTCAACATCTTACAGCTGTATAGCTCTATAACTCAACAGCAAGGTGATAGCCGGAAGAGGACCCATACATGGTGTCACACTGTTATCCACAGGCATGATTGAGTGCAATAACTGCACAATCATTTCACATAATTCACAGTACGAAGCTGAATGATATGTTTTTCTACTATTTCAGGAGAAGAAGGGAGTCCTTATGGTTTGGTCCACCGTCTCTGCTGAGAACATTAACTGTAGTATTGTATGGCACTGAGGGAACTGGAGCAGCTTCCTTCAGATAGTAATTCATTATAGGCCTACATAAACGCATCACATATAAAATGTCTGGGGATATTATTAATATTCTTTGCCAGGTCACTAATATATAATATGAAAACTAAGGGTCCTAACTTGTTTCCCTAGGGCATACCTGAAGTTATTCCTACATTACTGGATGATTCTACACCCAAGACAACATGCTGTGTCTTTCCCAGCATGAAATCCTCAATCCAGTCACAAATTTAGTGTGATATCAAAAGACACATATTTTCATTACTAAATGCTAGTGTGGTACTGAGTCAAACAATTTTTGGAAGTAATAAAATACTGCATGCTTGTAACTGCCCTGATTCACAGCTTTCAGGATGTCACACGAGAAAAGTATGAGTTCAGTTTTGTGCGAGTGAAGCTTTTAGAATCCTTGTTGGTCAGCATGGAGGTCATCATTCTGTTTGATGTACCTTATTACATATGAGTTGAAAATATGTTTCAAGATTCTACAAAACACATATGTAAAAGGTATTGGATACTCATTTTGTGGACAAATTGTGCTGCCCCTTCATGTAGACAGGTGTGAATTTGTTTTTTCCAACTACTGGGCAGAGTTTTCTGTTTGAAAAATCAACTGTATATGATGGTTAAAACAGAAGCTAACTCACCTGCAAATTCTGTACATACTCTAATAGGGATACCATTGGACCCTGGGTCATTCTCCAGTTTTAGCCATTTCAGCTGTTCGTCAACACTGCTGATACTATATCACACATGGTAGCAGTGGTGTGAGAGTTAAACTGGGACACTACAAACTGGGGAACTATCAAGAATGGGGTTCCACAAGGGTCAGTCTTGGGTCCTTTGTTGTTCTTATTATATATTAATGACTTGCCATTCTATATTCATGAAGAGGCAAAGTTAGTTCTCTTTGCTGATGATACAAGTACAGTAATCACACCTGACAAACAAGAATTAACTGATGAAATTGTCAATACTGTCTTTCAGAAAATTACTAAGTGGTTCCTTGTAAACGGACTCTCACTGAATTTTGATAAGACACAGTACATACAGTTCCGTACAGTGAATGGTATGACACCATTAATAAATATAGACCTTAATCAGAAGCATATAGCAAAGGTAGAATATTGCAAATTTTTAGGTGTGTCCATTGATGAGAGATTAAATTGGAAGAAACACATTGATGATCTGCTGAAACGTTTGAGTTCAGCTACTTATGCAATAAGGGTCATTGCAAATTTTGGTGATAAACATCTTAGTAAATTAGCTTACTACGCCTATTTTCACTCATTGCTTTCATATGGCATCATATTTTGGGGTAATTCATCACTGAGGAATAAAGTATTTATTGCACAAAAGCGTGTAATCAGAATAATAGCTGGAGTCCACCCAAGATCATCCTGCAGACATTTATTTAAGGATCTAGGGATATTCACAGTAGCTTCTCAGTATATATACTCTCTTATGAAATTTGTTATTAACAACCAAACCCAATTCAAAAGTAATAGCAGTGTGCATAACTACAATACTAGGAGAAAGGATGATCTTCACTATTCAAGATTAAATCTAACTTTGGCACAGAAAGGGGTGAATTATACTGGCACTAAAGTCTTTGGTCACTTACCAAATAGTATCAAAAGTCTGACAGATAACCAACAAGTATTTAAGAAGAAATTAAAAGAATTTCTGAATGACAACTCCTTCTACTCCATAGAGGAATTTTTAGATATAAATTAAGAAAAAAAAAACAAAAAAATATTTAAAAAAATAAAAAAAAATAAAAATAAAAAATAAAGAAAAAAAACAATAAAATAAAGTTGTTATATTAACTTAAGTATGTTGTTAAATTAACCTAATTATGTCATGTATTGGAAAATTCGACTCGTTCCACATCATTACGAAATATCGTATTCATGATCCATGGAACTAGTATTAATCTAATCTAATCTAATCTAATCTAATCTACACTACTCATGGATAATCCTTTGTAATGGAACATTTGAAAAAAAAAAGTTCAGCATTTTTGCTTATGAAATTTCAATTTCAGTTCCTATGTAATCCATAAGTATCTGGACACAAACTTTTCTGCCACTGACAGCTTTTAATTATGATTATAATTTATTCATCTCGTGGAAGGTCTTTTGACAAGATTCTGCTATGCTATTCACTAAAGGTTACATGCAATTCAAGTGTATTAAATACATGCTCAACAGAAGAACTGGAATAAAGAGTTTCTCTGAGAAAGATAAAGGCTAACACATTTCAGTGAGAATAATTTATTTGCCTGTTATAACAAACGTATAATTTATTTGTGAATACAAACAGGACAGTATATATGTAGATACCTGCAAACTGTCCAATGAACAAATAGACAAAAAATACAGCCAATGATGTGTGTCATATGCTTGAAGACTTGGTCATAAAAAAAAAAGTATGAAACAATAAATTCCAGGGTATTATGTTTGATATATTTCAGCTGGGACATAATTTAGGAGATTCATATCAACATTTTTTTTCTAAAACAAGCACCAGCACATTCCCACTGAGGAAAATTTCTGGAAGAGTAGATTCGGCTACTCACTGCATCCTATATATGCTACACATGGAGAGGTTAGAGAAGAAGTGTGTCATACAGATCAAAATCTTATCACCAAAACAAGGCTTCAGGGAGAAATTTAAAGAACTATACTGATTAACCAAAACATTAAGGCTACTTGCTTAATAGTGGATTAGTGCACCTCTGGAATGCAATACAGCAGGGATTTTGCACGGCATGGGTTCGACAGTTCATTGCCAGATTCTGGAGGTATGCAGCTTCAGATGTCTATGCACAAGTCACAAAACTACCCTAAATTAAGGGCTGGTGGTTTATGTGTGTGGGGATGGTAGCCTGCCAGATGTGTTTCATCAGGCTCAGATTACACAAATCTGTGTGCCAAGCCAACAATGAGAGTTCATTATTGTGTTCCTCATGCCACTGTAGCACACTTCTGGCGATGTGTCACTACTGGATGATGCTGCTGTCATTAGGAAGACATCAAGCATGAAGGGATGCTGCTGGTTGCAATAATCTTCATGTAGTCCACAGCTATCACAGTGTCTTCAACTACAACCACACGTCCCATGAAAGCTCAGGTGAATGTCCCCCCATAGCATAATACTACCCCTATCTGCCTGTGTTCATTGAGTGGAGCATGTTTCTGGAATCATTCAGGTGGACAATTGCATATCCAGATACAACCATCCTCCTGGTATAATAAGAAGCATGATTCATCTGACAAGGAGCCACATTTCCATTGATCCATGGTCGAATCCTGATGATCTTGTGCATACCGGAATCATAATTGACAATGTTGTTGAAGAGAAGTGGAAACACATAGTCTGTTGTGGAGTCACATATGTGCTTAATGGTGTGCTCCAAAAACCAGTATAGTACTCTGTCATCGAATCTGCTACAGACCGTCACCTATCCTGCTTTACAGAGCAGGCGAACCACTGACCTTCCCATTCTATGATAAGGTGGGGATGTCCAACATCACAGGATTTCACTGTCTTTCAACCACTTTCTGTAGATGTTCACAGCAACACTGAATGAACAGTTGGACCATTTCCAAGATGCTCTTTCCTAGGCCTTGCTTTTGTCAGTGTATTTCCCCACTTGCAGCAAGTATTGCTTCTATAATAATTCCCTGTTTATCTTTGCTCCAGTCATACACTTTCCTTACTGCTTCATGTGTCGTAATACCGTCAGGTGACATTTAATTCGACAATGATCACATTTTGACACATCTGTGTGTGTTGACCGTGCCATACTATGTTTGAAACAACCATATAGGCCTACTTAAAAAGAAGAACTGTACAGGTTTATTAACAAGAGTACCTAATTACAGAACCTGAGATAGTATGATTTACCATTATTTTTAATTTAGATAAAAGAAATATTTTTTACTAGTCATTAGCTTTGGCCAGTGATACAGGAAACATAAAACAAATGTTGTAAATAACGTGGCAAATGTAATGTGATATCAGTGGCAATTTTTTCAAACAGGCTAAGCTGCAGATTAGTCTGTCACCACAACCAGGCTTCTTTCTTTCACATTCATCAGTTTCACCAACTCACAAGAATATTGTTACTTTCCAACCTAATCTATACCTCAGACTAAACTACAGATAAGTCTGTCAACACGATTAGAATTTTTTCTGTTGGGGAGGGGGGGGATTGGGGGGGGGGGGAGATATATACGTGTAAACAGTTGTAATTCCAATAGTTTACAAAATGAAAGCAAAGTTGATAGTTTTTGTAAAAACAGAGAAAGATGTATTTTCAGTCCACTTTTACAATAAACTATTCTCTTCAAACTGTTTAAACAATTTTGATTAGAAAGAATATGTTTTAAAACATCTAAAAAACTAGATTTGGTTCTGCAAGCTGAAGGTGCAGAGAAGATATGCTTTTATTCCGCTGGTGCTCAAGTTAAATGTGACATTATTTTTTACCACTGTTTAGCAGTGTCCAGGAAATGTAAAATCTGAAGTACTAATGAACAGGAAGTGAGTATGAATCAGAAAAACTTGAAAAAGTACGAAATAACTAAGGGTGTCGTTTGTCACAACTCAAAATGATACATTTCAAACAGTATTTCTGGTGTAACAACTACAGAATAAAACAAGTAATGAACTTTACAATATAAATGTGCATTACCAATCACTCTAGATCACAGTAGTAAATTTTTTGCACAACAGCTGCAACACAGTTTATAAACTGCCTTAAAGTTTACACCATGGTCACATATGTAAATTTTGGCATTCATAGCAGTCTGACTAGAATTTTTTAGAAAAGAATTCGTGTTCTTGAGAATTTGAATGTGTCTTCTTATTTCATGATATTATTGATGTGGTGGTTTAATTCTGGTCTAACGTATAGCATATCTTCTGTTTGCATAGTATGCAGTTTAAGGGAAACATCATTGTACTGGTGAAAAATTGTATAAATATATAGCTATGGTCCATGGTGGCTTACCAACCATTGGTTTCTTTCAAAGTAAGAAAATCAGCACCCCCATTACCATGGGGGCCATACCCAAAGCTGTCTCATGACAACCATGCATAGGTTTCTTCACCATAGGATCCCAAGCCTGACAGGAGTTTGTTACCACAGAGTCTCAAGTCTGATGACAGATTTCTTTAAGTGTCCCAGACCAAAGTTAGAAGGGGTTTCTTTTAGGATCATGAGCTTATGTTTTCTCCAAGCTATTTGAATTTTTTAGAAGTTTCATTGAATATCACAAGGAAAACTGACAGCCAGATGCTGTCCCTGATAGAGCTGGAATAACTGCAATAATGTGCTGTTACGGAGCCCAGCACTTTTCACTCCATGGTGGTCAATAAAATTAATTTTCTGGGCTATGTGGTGCACAAAACTTATTAAAGTGTCCTTTTGCTCAATGGAAGTCTTGCAGAAGTTTCCAATTCACTTTTTTTCGTAAATGCATGCAGAATATTGTCCTGGCTGGAAGTCCGGTATTATCATACTTCCTCCACTGTCACTAATCTTGGCCAGAAAAGAAGATGCATCACCTCAAACTATGCTGACCTAAGTAGTTGTTTCAGCAGCTGACAAAAAAATGATGATTTTCTCCAGTTCCTACTAGAGTAGGCTCCAGTTTAAACTTTTCTTCTTACAAACTGAGAAAATTTTTGAAAGTTTTGCATTGTGCACTGGGGAAATCACTGAAATAATGGATGTGGGAAATCAGAGCACAGTGGGTTTTTACACATTTGATTAGCTCCTTGACAAAAACCTGAACAGTATGCCTAAATGTGCCATGTCATAGGAATTGCAAAAACTCATAGATCCCACCTTCTGATATTGGGGAAAATAGATCGCAAATGGATGAACTTTTGCTCGACTATTTTCCCCATGGAAACCTTGCACTGCATTCTGAATGATAAATGAATAATTTTCAGCAAAATCCATTACGATAATAAGCTTGTCTTCCTTTGGATAAAATTTAATTACTTTCATATGCAAATTTCGATCTGTGGTCATGCAATAAAGGCATGACAGACTCCAAATTTTTATTCCTACTTCAATAAAATTGATATATTGCCTTGTGACCCGTTTGTCTCAAACAATATGGATCACTGCTTGTACACAATTATTTTCTGTGGACCATCCTGTATGAAATAGCTAGCAATGGCAGATGCTATGTTCTTATTACTAGATTCCTTATGCCTTTATTTTTTATAAAAAGAATTATAGAGCTGAATGCATTAGAGAAGTTTAAAAAACAAAACAAAAAAAAACTACTGTTTTTGAAGTTTTTCAAATTTTCTGGTGCAAAGTCTCTTTCGTTTTCATTAGGACTTTCGATTTTACGTTTCCTAGATAGTAGCAAAATATACTGAAAGATGTAACATTTAACTCAGTACCAGCATAATGTGTGCATATTTTCACTGCACTTTCACCTTGTCCCCATTAGTTTTTAGGACTCTATATGTTTGATTGGAAAAACAAATCTAGTTTTTTACAGGGTCGAGAACATGGTCATTTTACTGAAACTGGGTTAAAAGAGTTTGAAGGAAATAGTTTTTGTAAAAGGGTGCTTTCTTATACATTAAGCTTAGCAGTGTGCTTTCCTGACTATAGTCCTTGGACGGAAAAGGCAGTAGTTATGTAAGTTCCAAATGCAGCATAGGAAACTATTCTATATATCCTTCTGGGTGGTTATTTATGTTATCTTAAGTGCATCAAAAAAGTAGTGGGAGAAAGGAAAGCTGAAGCAGTGAAACACAGTGGAACGAATCAAGATGCCAAGTGCAATGTGAAAGCCCCATGAATGTAGTTAAATTAGTGAAAATAAGTGAGAAATACGCATAATTTTTCAACAGATTAGTTTTGGCGTAATGATACAAAAAGTAGATACAGAAACTAGTGTGATAATGGTAAATTATCATCAAGGGACAGCATGTGCAGCAATTCACAGGTGCCAAAAGTACACACAGAAAAATCATCAGCTACAGCGACAGCCAAATAAGGGCAGCCACAGAGATTAAGAACACTGGAACCATCAGCAACTGTAACCACACAGCAGAGGTGTTCGAGGCCTGACACCTAGCAGGCCAGCTGGATTAAGTGAAGATTTTTCATGGCACTGAGTAAGCAGAGGAAGGTGTCAGTAAAATACATTAGTGGCAAATATCAGAGAAAAAAAACATCACCACAAATGCAATCTGGCCAAAGAACACAAACAAACTCTCCCTTGAACCCTAGATCCAGTACTAATGTAAGAGAAGAAAATTCTATAGTTTGACATCAATTAGAACACCCAAGTGTCATGTTTTTACATGTTAATCTGCAGTTTCTTAAGAATAAACTCAATGAACTTTGTTGCCGGCTGGAAAAGTGAAACTGCAGTGTACTTCCAATAAATGAACTCTGGCTTAATGACGAAAAATTAAAATTAAGTGCACCATTTGGATATGAATTGGCAACCAGCTGCTGCAGAACAAGTGTTAAAAAATTGTGGTGTACGTGTCTATGTTAAAAATAGTGTGAACCTAATGTCCAAAATTACAGAAGTAATTCAAGTATGCACAGAAATAAAATTTGAAGCTGTAGCCATAATGTTGCCAAAACAGGAAATTATAGTAGCATCAGTATAAACAACCCCCCCCTCCCCCCCTCCAAAGCACTATGAAGACTTGTTCGTGGATCTTCTGAAGAAACTGATCCTCTTGCGATTCCAGTAAAAAGACTACAGAATATTAATATTTGGTGATAACGACATAGACATTAGGTTCAAGAACATGAATGTTTATCATTTGATAAAAACATTAAGATCCTTTAACTTCTGTTGTATAAATTACAAATCTACAAGGCAGGAAGAATGTCTAGATAATATAATAGTGATTTTCATTGAAGCAATACAGAAATTGATACAGTCAAACTATGCATTTCTGATGATGAGGGACTATGGCTCAAACTCTTAACAGTAAAATAACTGAAACATCCACTGAAGATAGAAACATTATAAGACCAATTAATGACTTAAAGATAAACCAATTGATATTTAAATGCAATTTAATAAAATAGGACAAAATAATAACCACTGTAGATGCTAATGAATTTACCAACAAATTTTTAGAACTATTAGCTCAACATTTTGAAGCATGTTGCCCTAAATGTTACAAGAAAACACCAACACAGAGTTGCTGCACTAAACCACAAAATCTAAAAAAAATGGTACAGCACACATCTAAGTAGAATAGGAATCATAATACCACTCTATTATGATAGGTCAAAGAATAATAGTGCTGACAACGAAAGGTATGTGAAGGTGAAAAAGATTTATAGGTCTGAAATCAATGTGCAAAGAGAAAGATATGTATCTACTGAACTCAGTGAATAAATACAAAGCTGCAAAGGAAATAAACTGTGAGGATAAAGTATACCAGACACCAATTCTACCCAATATTCTAAAGGCGCATTTTATCAGTCGTCACTAAGGTAACAATATCATAATTCTAGATCAGAGGATTACTATGGCCTTTCAAATTGTACTATTAAATATGTCAGAAATTAAATTCTAATGCTATTGACGAAAATAATCAATAACATCTTAAGTGAAGGTATATATCTGGAATGTTTGAAATTATCTGTAGCTAGACCAGTACATAAGGAAGGAGATACGGCATATCCAGATAACTGTCAACCTATATTACTTATATCCATAATATCAAAAATAATAGAATACTGCTTGCATAAACAGATGAGTCAATATTCTGAATCTAATGAAATACTTAGTTCTTCATAGTATGGTTTCATATCCAGCATTTATGATAAAACAGTTGAGAGCATGGTAGGAAAAATCTACAACTGTTTTGAAAATACAGATATTACCAACAATTGCCGAACCTCGGCAAAGCACCCTATATGGCCTCCCACAACATTCCCTAAAAAAAAAAATCTACCACTATAGAGTGAGAGAGAATGCTTAATGCACTCTTACTTGACCAATAGGAAACAGTTGAAGTAGAAATTTTAAACATTTTATTGGCTGTAATCCAGCAACCATACACTATTTAATTACAGGAAGTACATACAACCACTTTGGTTGCACAAAATTTTGTCAATTCACCATGGTTTTGATTGCACTAAGGCAATCTTCATCAGAGCAAAAGATTACACGGAACACATTAATTGCACCATGGCTTAAAACATCTGAGCAAAAGTGCTCTCATCAAGCAGAAATGTCATAAGAATAAAAATTGAAATGTAAAAGTATAACATAACTATCAACCATATAAAATACTCTGTGGGATATAAAGACAACTGCAAGGTCGCTTAGGGCCAAGAGCATAATACAGCTGCTATCATCAGACTAAAAATGTTTTTAGCCACTTAGTGTGGTTTCAGTTGCCTGAGACTGCAGTTTTTTTGTGTGTGTGTGTGTTTTATTGATGAAGGCCAACAGCCGAAAGCTTTAATTGCGAGAGTCTTTTTGTTGTACCTATCTGCAGCTCAGTGTCTCTGCTACATAGTGAGTAGCTACTTCCCTTCTCATAATATTGTTACATTCCATCCTGAATTTTCCTTTTCATTATTTACATAAAAGATTTACTTACAGTTGTACCATGTGATGCAGTGCTACATGCAGATGATAACACTCATCGTGTGCTACTTGGTTTACATTTTAGAGAATTTTCAGAAGTTACTATCTGTGCATAATCTAATTTGTAGTAAATCGGCATTTGTGATTTAGTTACTGTAGCAGATATTCTAACTAACATATTGTGTTACATCTAGTTTTACCTTAAAGAGGAGTATATATTATATACATTTATTGTAAATTAACTCTATTTTCGAGTTTGCTAATAATTATAACCAACCTCAAATAGTATTAGGAAATTAGAAATTTTTACTGCAGGTTTTTCTATTGCCTTAACAGAAATCTCCTATTGTTTATTTATTTCCGTTCTTATAGGAAGTTAGTAGTTCTTTAGCTAAACAGACATAAAAGATAAACAGTATTCACAGCTTGTACTTATTTGCTGACTGTCCTGTAATACACTGCACCAGTCAAAATGCAGCCCTAATGTGAATCCTGTTCTTGAACACGGTGTGAGTTGCCTGACATTCGTAAGCATCTGGAAATCACCCTGACTACTGTTAAATAATTGGCAGCAGCTACAAATCAACATATTGAAAGAGCTCCCAAGAGTCACATACCAGTACCATCTGTCCTGTAGATCTGTCTCCCCTGCAGAGAGTATGTGATCTGTCATTAATCATCCACCTGACTGTGAGTGACATTCCAGTGGTAGATATAGGCACCCTCTACAGTGTCAACAGGGACCGAGGAGGACTCAGTGTTATATCAGTCCCCCTAACCAATGAGTCTGAGGTGCTGTCTTTCACTGAAAATGAATCTGAGCTAATGGGGCACACATCACCTGTTTTGTTTGGTGTCAAGAGGAGGCAAAAGCAAAAGGGCAAGCAGTTAAACATACAGTGAATGATGGTACCCCTTAGGGAAATGGCATCAAGAGACATGAAAGGTTACTGGTGCACTCAATGTTTAAACCAGGAGGCCTCATTCAAAATGATGAAAAGGCTACTCCAGCAGCCACTGAGGGAACAGGCTGCAAGGAACTTCAGATTGCAGCACACGTTGGAACAAATGACCCCTGTTGTCTGAGTTCCAAGGTCGTACTTGGATCATTCCACCAATCGACAGAGAAGATTGAGAGAACCAGCCTTGTACACAGAGTTTCAACGAAGCTCACAATTTGCAGCAGTGTTCCCAGAACTGATCATGGCCCCTTGGCTCTGAGTCGAGTGGAAGGACTGTACCAGAGATTTTGAAAGTCATGTGAAAAGTTAGGCTGCGACTTCCTGGCCTTGTGCCATACCTTTGAGAAATCTATGGTGCCCCTAAATGGGTCAGGTATGCACTACACATGAGAGGCTGCTACTTCGGTAGCTGACTGTGTGTAGCGTGCACACAAGTTTTTTTTTTTTTTTTTTTTTTAAATTAGGCAACTCTCCATCCAATCCAGATAATAATAGGTGCAGGGAACCCAGAAGTATCAGTGTAAGATCGAAAGAAATGCCTCCCAGAGGTGAGAACATTAAAGTCCTAGTGGTTAAATGCCAAAGCATTTGCAACAAAGTGCCAGAGTTTAAAGCACACCTGAAAAGTAGTGAAGCTCACAAAAAATTTGGTACAGAAAGCTGGTTGGAACCTGAAATCAATAGCAGTGATATTTTTGGGGAAAATTTAAGTGTATATCGAAGGCTCACACTTAAATGGGAAATGGAGGGGTGGTATTTGTCACAGCAGACAAAAAACTCAAATCCACCGAGATAGAAATTTAAGCTGCAAGTGCAATTTTATGGGCAAGACTCAGTATCATGGGTGGGCGTAAAATGTTAAATGGATCTTTCTAGTGTACACCAGAATCATCCCCTAATGTAACCAAAAATTTAGAGAAAACCTCATTTCACCTATGTGTAAGTTCCCCAATCATACTGTAATCATCAGTGGGTACATTAATCATCCAACAATCAATTGGGGAGATAACGTTTTTGTTAGAGGTGGGCATGATAAGACACCATTTAAAACATTACTGAATGCCTTCTCTGAAAACTACCCAGAAAAGATAGTTCAGAAACCCACCTATGATGGAAGTATATTGGATCTTGAGGATGTCACATTGTAAGTGGTATCAGTGAGCATGACACGGTTGTGGCAACAATGATTATCAAAGTGCAAAGGGCATCTAAAACAAGCAGACTGATACTGTATATAGGTTCAGAAGGCTAGATAAAAGATGAATAGAGTCATATCTCAATGAGGAACTTGAAATTTTCAGCACAGGGCAGGAGCATGTAGAGGAACTATGGCTCAATTTTAAAAGAACAGTCAACCATGCACTGGATAGATGTGTAGCCATTAGAACAGTTCATAATGGGAGATACCATCCATGATATACAATCACCGTGAAGAAGCTTTTAAAGAATGTGCATAATAGGTGTAACACAAAGCATAGGACTATATATAGAGAAATGTTAAATGAAAGACATTTGGCTGTCAAAAGGCATTGCGTGAGGCCTTCAATGATTACTGTATGAGGTGCATTCAAGTTCTAAGGCCTCCGATTTTTTTTCTCTGGACCGGAAAGAGATAGAAACATGCACTTTGTTTTAAAATGAGGCCGCGTTCATTGTCAATAAGTCCCAGAGATGGCTGGAAGTATGGCAGATGGAATTTTACCGCCAGTGCCGAGAATGAGAACTGTTTTAAATACTTAAAATGGCGACGTTTTCCTTACTTGAACAGCGTGCAATCATTCGTTTTCTGAATTTGCGTGGTGTGAAACCAATTGAAATTCATCGACAGTTGAAGGAGACATGTGGTGATGGAGTTATGGATGTGTCGAAAGTGCGTTCATGGGTGCGACAGTTTAATGAAGGCAGAACATCGTGTGAGAACAAACCGAAACAACCTCGGGCTCGCACAAGCTGGTCTGACGACATGATCGAGAAAGTGGAGATAATTGTTTTGGGGGATCGCCGAATGACTGTTGAACAGATCGCCTCCAGAGTTGGCATTTCTGTGGGTTCTGTGCACACAATCCTGCATGACGACCTGAAAATGCGAAAAGTGTCATCCAGGTGGGTGCCACGAATGCTGACGGACGACCACATGGCTGCCCGTGTGGCATATTGCCAAGCAATGTTGACGCACAACGACAGCATGAATGGGTCTTTCTTTTCATTGGTTGTGACAATGGATGAGACGTGGATGCCATTTTTCAATCCAGAAACAAAGCGCCAGTCAGCTCAATGGAAGCACACAGATTCACCGCCACCAAAAACATTTCGGGTAACCGCCAGTGCTCAAAAAATGATGGTGTCCATGTTCTGGGACAGCGAGGGCGTAATCCTTACCCATTGTGATCCAAAGGGCACTACGGTAACAGGTGCATCCTACGAAAATGTTTTGAAGAACAAATTCCTCCCTGCACTGCAACAAAAACGTCCGGGAAGGGCTGCACGTGTGCTGTTTCACCAAGACAACGCACCCGCACATCGAGCTAACATTACGCAACAGTTTCTTCGTGATAACAACTTTGAAGTGATTCCTCATGCTCCCTACTCACCTGACCTGGCTCCTAGTGACTTTTGGCTTTTTCCAACAATGAAAGACACTCTCCGTGGCCGCACATTCACCAGTCGTGCTGCTATTGCCTCAGCGATTTTCCAGTGGTCAAAACAGACTCCTAAAGAAGCCTTCGCCGCTGCCATGGAATCATGGCATCAGCGTTGTGGGGTTGGGTTGGGTTGGGTTGTTTGGGGAAGGAGACCAGACAGCGAGGTCATCGGTCTCATCGGATTAGGGAAGGAAGTCGGCCGTGCCCTTTCAAAGGAACCATCCTGGCATTTGCCTAGAGCGATTTAGGGAAATCACGGAAAACCTAAATCAGGATGGCCGGACGCGGGATTGAACCGTCGTCCTCCCGAATGCGAGTCCAGTGTCCAACCACTGCGCCACCTCGCTCGGTCAGCGTTGTGAAAAATGTGTATGTCTGCAGGGCAATTACGTTGAGAAGTAACGCCAGTTTCATCGATTTCGGATGAGTAGTTAATTAGAAAAAAAATCGGAGGCCTTAGAACTTGAATGCACCTCGTAACAGAATATTGTTAAATGATCTTTCACGAAACCCAAAGAAATTCTGGTTGTATATAAAGGCTGATATTGGCACCAAAGTAGTGTCCAGTTCCTAGCAAAAGAGACATGAACTGAAATTGAGGGTAGCAAAGCAAAAGCTGAAATGCTTAACTCTATTTTCCAATGTACCTTTACAAAAGAAAACAAAGAGGAATTGCCACAATTTAATCCTTGTACCACTAAAAAAATGCCTGAAATCAGTATTAGTGTCACTGGTGTGGAGAAACAACTGAAATTGTTAAAATTGAACAAAGCTCCAGGGTTCAATGGCATCCCTATCAGACTCTATACTGAATTTACAATTGAATTAGCCCTTTTTCTAACATTTCTACTGTATATCCCTCGAACACAAAACCATGCCCAGTAGCTGGAAAAAAGCACACATAACACCCCTGTACAATAAGGGTAATAAAAGTGATCTACAAAACTGCCGTCCAATATCTTTGACATTGATTTGTTGTAGAATCTTAGAACATATTCTGAGCTAAAACGTAATGACGTATCTTGAACAGAATGACCTCCTTGATGCCAACCAGCATGGATTCCAAAAACATTAATCATGTGAAACCCAACTTGCACTTTTCTCGATGATGTACTGAAAGGTTTGGGTCAAGGTATGCAGTTAGATGCCGTATTTCTTGATTTCTTAAAAGCACTTGATACAGTACAACACCTACGCTTATCGTCAAAAGTTTGATCATATGGGGGTATCAAGTGAAATTTGTGACCGGATTAAGGTCTTTTTGATAGGGAGGACGCATTATGTTATCTGGGACAGAGAGTCATTGTCAGATGTAGCAGTAACTTCGGTTGTGCCCCAGTCAAGTGTGTTGAAACCCTTGCTGTTCTTGTTGTGTATTAATGACCTTGCAGGCAATATTAATAGTAACCTCAGACTTTTTGGAGATGACACAGTTATTTATAATGAAGTACTGTCTAAAAGAATCTGGTAGAATAGTGGGGAAGTGCAATCAGTCTACAAAGGAGATTCCTTACAAATCACTCATGCGACCCATTCTAGAATGTTGCTCAAGTATGTGGGACCTGAACCAGATAGAACTAACTGGGGGATACTGAACATAAAAAGGGAAGGGCAGCATGAATGGTCACATGTTTATTTGACACATGGGAGAGTGTTACAGTGATGCTGAGAAAAACTGAACTGGCAGACTCTTTAAGATAAATGTAAACTATCCCGAGAAAATCTACTAACAAAGTTTCAAGAACCTGCTTTAAATGATGACTCTAGCAAGATACTACAACACCCTACACATCTCCCACATAGGGATAATGAAGACAAGCTTAGAGTAATTACGGCACACACAGAGGCATTCAAACAATCATTCTTCCTGCATTCCGTACAAGAAAGGAACGTGATGAAACCATAACAACTGGTACTTCACTTCACAGTGGTTTGCAGAGTATAGATGTAAACACCATCTATCTGCTGTACAAGCTGAGGAGCATTTTCAATAAAAATGCCTCTATTACATGCATATTTAGCATTCTTTCATTCCCACCAACTTGATAGGGTACTATTGTGGAGTAATTCAGTAGATTAAAAATTAGTGTTTAAATAAGAAACGAAAGCTATAAGGTGCACTGCAGGACTTAGCCCATGTGACTCATGTCCAGATTATTTTAAGCAACTAAATGTAATGAGTGTCTAAGAAAATTTGATCTACGGTGAACTGTTCATCATCCTACTGTTTTATGTACTTATTGTCATTTATCCATTAATTATTTTTTACCTTTGTCATCACTTAACTATGTAGGTCATTTGGTTCATTGGAAATGCCGAATTCCAATTGTCTGCTTTGACGCATGATGTAATGGTGCTGTGGTGTGTGACGTCACTATGACACGGTGTTTTTGAGTTGGTTCATGTTTGCAGATGTTGTGTTGTTGTATTTGATGGTGCCCTGTAGTTATGGATGTGCCACATTGAGTTTAATGTATGATTGGGTTCATTTGAGTCTTGGCTATCACTGTGGCAGTGTGAGTTGATTTAAGTCTGGGTACTCAGTGCTGTAACATAGATATGGAAGTGTATGCTTTGTTTTCAGTGAGTTATTATGGTATGTTTTCATTTCGTGTATGTATGTGTGTGTGTGCCAACATAAATGATTTTGTTGATGAGTAATTTTTGTTTTGGTTTTATTCTACAGTAATTCTGATATTTTGTCTGTTTTATATTTATGGTATTTCAACTGTGTTTTAATTGAGCTAGTGAACATGGGGTTTTTTGGGTTTTCGAGTTATTGCGGCTTTGGTTTCAGTGGTGTCTTATGAGTTATGTAGATGTGTGAATTTTGTGGTTGTGGCATTTGTATTTCAGGTTTGGCGGTAGACATCAAGAGCTGCTTTGAGCAATACAGGTAAGGGAATTGTCCGATTTCAATTTTCGAAATTGTAGATAGTGGTTTTTTGGTATTGCCAAGGGAATTGTCCGATTCCGCTGTTTTGTATTTGTCCTCCCCCCCCCCCCCTCAAAACCCTTGCTTTCCGCGGTTGTCCCGTTAGTTTCATTTTATTGTTGTAATGAGACGTTCTTGTTTCGTTTTTTATTTTTGTTCGCGTTTGTTGGCATGTGTATGTAGTGATGACATCGTCGCCATGTTGTACACTCTGCAAGTAGTTGTTTCCTTCATATTGATGACGTCTTTGATCAAAGCACAGGGGTAGAATCGGACGCTTCCCTAAAGCCAGGTCATTAATCTTGTAACTGAGCTTTTAGGAAACTTTTTGTTGTTATTGTCGCTTACTTAAATATGCAATTATCTACTGATTTCGCACTTGTACTTGGTCCTCCTGTGATCGGTGACTTCGCGCCACTCCAGAATGTTTCTGGTCTCTACCAACACGGCATACGTAAGGTATTGTGCGCCGTAACAATAACAAGCCGTTGAGAATTGGTGTTGATCCGTGTGCGGTGTTGTATATAGTGATTGTTAATATAATTTACAGATATGTACAAAGAAGGTGTAACTGGTCCTTGTAGCGACTCGCCAACAACTTTTCTGTCTCTTCTATGCCGCATTATGTGCTACGAGCCGATTGCAACGTTCCACTCCCTGCGCTCTCCACACAGGGACTAAGTAAAAGGACGCCTTTTAGAATATTGCATTATTTTCTTGCACTTGATGACACTTGCCCAAGTTTTTTATTATTATTGTGTTAATGTTGACGGCGCTGAATGCTTGTTACGATGATCAAAGGTGAAATAAAACATTTGTATTCGCAAAATACAGGTTTTTGCAAAAATTGTCATCTTTGCCCTCAATTTGTAAACTATTTGAATGGAGCAGGGGAATTAAATTTTATATTGGAAGATCTTTTGATCGTAAGTTATCACGTGTGGAGTTTCAGGTTTATCATGCGTTTGCTTCTGGAGATACACAAAGCTAAACTTCACATTCTTTTCAGGGTGCATTTTTTTCGATTGACGGGTTTGAAATTATCTATATGAAAATTGCTCGTGAAATCTTTTATCATCATTCCGCGTAACAGAATGCACAACGTTGTACAAGATGACTTGGAATGGAATGGTACAGCTGCTGCTTCTTAAGCAATCCTGTTCCATACAAACATCTCTGTTCAGAAATCTGTGTAGCACACAAATCCTACATAATTTAGAAGAGAAAGTATTATTGCTCTTGTGTAACCACACTAATTTTTGGTTTTGTATGAGTAAGTGTGCTGCATGTCTTGTGTTAACAGACTTGTGTTAAATAATATGTAAAGCACCGATGTAACGTGACACGTTATTGACACATAACTACATAACGAATCTGCCACTATTATAGTATCTCAACAGTTTTATACGATATCGATGACTAAATATAGTAGTACTGCGGTACCACAAGTGAGACGCGTGTAACACAACTTTTTAAAGGGTTTGTCATAAGCAGTCATCTTTCCCAGATTTAACTACATCAAAGGAAGCTTTAAGAATCTCTGTGTAACTTGCACAATCATACGCTCGATACATTCAGAACGTTGTCGGCCGAGTTCTATTTGCGACATCACTTTTGAAATCATCTGGGAATGGACAAAATAATTCTTTAATCTCTGAAGTATAACTCTCTTCTCTAGATGTACCGCATAAATCTATAGTGATATAATTAGATTAAGGGCACACAGATGGTTATTGGCATTTGTTTCTCTGTGAAGAATGAGCGAATAGAGTGGCGAACATTATCAGACCGATTAACTTATTAGCCAGTCGAAGTCTATGCATTTCTATTACCCACAATCATACACTGGAAGATTTCTCAGGGCATGGGGTGATGGATATCTCGTACGGGTACTTCTCTGCCATTCCAGTCGTTCTTGTGAACATTAAGTCATGCACTTTTGCTGAGAGCAAAACTCAAAGAGTTATCGTACTACAACATTAAGAATCACCAATGGGCTGCCAATTCGTTATTCGTAAATTTTATGTCTAAAACACATTCTTACTTTCAATGGTGGCTCCGGTTTTTTATTCGGATCACCTTCCATGTTCTGTTATCGATCTGGCAACTATCTTAACCACTTACACAACACACTTCGTATTAAACACCACGATGACTATTTACAAACAAACTGACACCACAGATTCTACACACCATCGAACTGAAGTGTCTCACCAGTGATATACTATCCAAATGTACAATCCCGGTCTTTGAGCATATAGCTTTCACACTGAATTCAGATTTCAGTCGTCTACACTGGTCGTCATATTGTAGTTGGCCAAAAGGTTACTGTCGATCTTTAAGGAAGACTTGTAAAAAAAGGTGATTTCTTGCTCTGCTCTCAAATGTACGAATCGGTGGAATAAGGAAAGAGGTTTAGCATTTCAGAAATAATAAGGTTATGAGAGAAATTTAGGCACAAACTAAGTGACTTCGTGCGTCTGCTAACTTATTTGCGTCGGACAGATTTCCTCTGAGGAAGAAAGAGCTATTGAAGAAGTGGGTTATTGCTATTAAAAGGGAAGTCTCTAACCCTACGTCTCACAGTTTCCTTTGTCATCAGCACTTCCTACAAGATGATTCCTTAATAAGACCTGAAACTACGAGAAAGCAATGCAATCATTGTTCGACTTTACAGCACCAAACAAGCAGCAGGTGCAGCGTGTTACAATCAACGAAGACTGTGCTGCAGCGCTCGAGGACAGAAGCAATGTGGTTAAAATAAGGGGACATGCCCATACGCTTTGGCTCAGAAGGGGGTAAATTATGCTGCCACAAAAGTCTTTGTTCACTTACCTAATAGCATCAAAAGTCTGACAGATAGCCATATAGCATTTAAAAGGAAATTAGAAGAATTTCTTAATGGCAATTCCTTCTACTCATTAGATGAACTTTTGGATATAGTTAGTGGGTTATTTCCCCAACCCCGAAACAACATCAAAGAATCAGAAAGAAACCGTTTTAAAAACAAAGTACTAAATTTGGAAAGCTTTCAAAGCAGAAGAAATAAAAAATCGGGAACAACATGGACAGAAGTAAGGAAGAGATTTCATGGGGAGAAAATTAACCTGACACGTTCCACATCATTGCAAAGTGTCGTATTCATGATCTATGGAACAAGTACTGTACTAATCTAATGTAATCCACAGAAATTAAGCCACCTCAGTTCGCACTATGCCGTATTGCGAGTATCAAAAAATTGGCGTCAAATGTCTGTTCGAACTGAATTGCAGGCAGTACTTAATGCGTTTATTTTTGGAAAAAAATGGTTAATTGCGTTGCCTATGGTTGTACCAATAGGTGGAAAATCAGCTGTTACTTTCCACAAGTAAATATTGTAGTCAAATTAATACTTACAGCTTAAATACGGACTGTTTGTTTCTACTTTTCATTTGTACGATGTATAGGTTCCCAAAGGACACTGCAATGAGAAGGTTGTGGACCAAGGCAGTGCGACACAAAGACTGGGAACCAACAAATCATAGAAGAATATGTTCTGATCATTTCCGCGAAGTGGATATTGATCGAACGTCGGTGTCATGCGTTCGCATAAGAGATGGTGCCATGCCGCTCCTATTCCCATCGTTTCCTTCATACTTGAAGAATGTTGAGTTGTACTAGATTTTTTCAAATGACTTTAATGTTTCAGTGTTTTATATATTCGACAGTATTTAGTGTCAGCAGACTTGGTGTGACAGTGGCAGTAGATTTGGATACACAGTATTTTTCTACAAAAATGCTTACATTTTGAGCTAATCTAGGGAAGGAATTCTCTCGCCAGAGTAAAAAATCATTGTTTCAATGCATGACCTTCTTTGTTCATATGAGATTACCGTGTTCTGTTCTACAGCCACGTCGGCAGTTTCCTGCTTTTCTTGAAAGCCTTTCACATAGCATTTGACTGCATTGTGTATGTTAGATTATTCTAACCTCCTTGTGTATGACCTATGAGAACTTGTTTCGGATCGCTGCAAAGATTGTGTTTATACAGGAATAATATCTTTGTACGTGGCGTATAGGTTTCGGACGCTAGGAAGGTGCCTGCCCGTGTTTCGTTGTTATGTCAATTAATAATCGTTAATGCGTAATTTTTCGTTTCCTTCTGGTTTTGTGTGTGTTTGTGATGACATAGAAAGATAGAAGATACGCATTACGAGCTGTTTTCGAAGACCTCGTTAGACTTTCGACTGCATTATGTGGGAATATGTCAAAGAGGTGAAGTATTATGAGCGAGATATTCGTGATAGTAATTAGAGTGCCTTGTCGCGCGAGACGATAGCTAACGTCAAGGAAAATGCTAAACACAGTATTTAGCAATTAATGCTATAACTACCGTCATCTTTCTTTCGACCCCATCGTGATTTATTCCCGCGCCTCATACGACTTTATTACTGAAAAGATTTCTTTAAGACAATCGTAATTGTTGTAATCGGTATAATATCTTTCACTCCACA
Organism: Schistocerca nitens; assembly: GCF_023898315.1. Classification (NCBI taxonomy): domain Eukaryota; kingdom Metazoa; phylum Arthropoda; class Insecta; order Orthoptera; family Acrididae; genus Schistocerca; species Schistocerca nitens. The sequence goes on from NC_064617.1 coordinate 436,007,487, forward strand.
CTAATTTTTACCGAAAACTGCCATAATTCTGACCGATAGTACAATATCAAGGGACCAGCTATTTTGTCCCAAATTCGAATGGGAGCTCGTGCAATTATTTTAAAATATTATCCGTTCTTTCACTATTAAGTCACAAGTTGGCCTTCTTACCACTACGTCCTTGCATTTGATGATGTTTTTATGAGTTAGGAAATTACAGAGATAACTAGGAAATTAAGATATAATGTTATCTCTGGACTTACTTCTTTCCGACGCCGCAGTTAATGCTCTATATGTACATAAAAAAAATTTTTTTTCGTTTGGAGCTATTTTTTGTAGCTAATATGCCTACTGCCAAGGTGAGAATTAACGTTTTTGGCTAGTAAACAATTCAGTTATTCGGACTTACAAACTACAAATGTTACTCCGCAAATACTAATATTCACGGATAAATTTCAGGCAATAATCAATCATATTCTTGTTTGTGCTTTTTTTTATTATTCTTCGGTTATTTTCTTTCAAATGCACTGTATTTAAGAACTGCAGTTCAGTCAAAGAGCTTCGTGATCGATTATGTGGCCAAATCATGAAATCAAGGAAGCAAACTGTGAATCCGCTATTGGATTCTGTGTCAATACCACTTTTGAATACATAAAACTGTCATTTGAGTCTCCTTTATCAATGCAAAGCAGCTTTATCTCAACTAACATTAGTTTTAGAAGTTGTAAGAAAAGATGAAAGCATGATGTTTCATTTGAAACCATAGCATTTTTTGCGTTTATTGGCAATGTGCGAAGCATGTATTTAATAGTTCGCGGGGGAATCTGATAAGTCTTAGATATGTTGCGTAAGTTTTTTTCATTATTTAGTGAATGCATAATTACTTTAGAACCGATATTCGCAGTTAATGTTCCTCTCTGAAGCCATTAATTGGACCAGTTATACTCGTGCAAAAACTCCGACCTCCCGATCGCTTCCGAAAGTACAGTTTTGATTTCTTGAAATATTAACGTGGGTTAAAATGTTTTTCCTTAAAACATGCTTTACAGTACGGCGGTACCGAACTTTATCCTGGAGTGAAACAAAGACAGTCTGAAGTTGTGTACGCGATCTACACTTTTTCCTATTTACGGGATTGTACTTCGTGAGTTCCCCTCAAAAAAGGTTTACTTCTAACAAAGATATTCATCACATTCACATTGACAGATAATATTACTTCTTTGTTTGACAAGGCAGTGATAGTTGAAAGCTACTTCTCGAATTTTGAAAACAAATCATTGTTATGTTGAGCAGTTGTTAAACGAAGCCGCTTTCTGAGTTTGGCAAACGAAGGGACATTTCTATAACTGCAGTTATTATGTATAATAGCATGAGGCCTGTTCATAAAAATAATCTTGTTCAACATTCTGAGAATGGAGTATAATGAATGAGGCGCTGAACTGCGGAGGGTGAAAAATCTAAATGTCAGAAATCTTATAGATGGTGTTTTTCCACAGTGCCCAACTGATGGAGCGCAAAACGTGCCGGAGCAACTTCTACTGGATGAAATTGTCATTGTAAGTAGTTAGACATATTGGAAGTTATCCGTTTTTCTCTGTGTTGTATTGTTACGTACAGGGTGTCGGGTTGTTCGACTTGGATGTTTACTAGGAGGCGCTGAAGCAAATTTGTAGTGCACTGTGTGGTAAATTTCCTTGGAGTCGAGTATTAAAGTTCTCAATCAAACAAAATTAGACAATTCTTCGGAGGTAAACACATTTTACGGGAGAGTAGCGACAAACGCAATAGTCTATTTTCAAGACCGTAACAGTGATTGATGAAACTTATGCTGCCATCTGTTAATCAAATTAACTCTAATACCTCTGCTACGAAGTAATCGTTTTATTGAAGAATATGAGATCTGTGTTCCTATAACAAAGAATTTATCCTTTCTCTTGTGTTGTATGTAGTATCTTTCAAGTTATCTCTCTTCATACGAAGATAGGCTACCTTCAGACTAAACAATTATAATTCCACAATCTTGCGGGCTAAATTCTTACACCTGTCATGGTCTTAAAATTCCGTTGTTAGAGAGTTACTGATTTTGATTTTCTTTCAGTTACCGAATAAATGTTCAATTAATTGGCGCCTGGGTTGACAGGTAACTTACAGTTCTAGTTTTAAATTTATGATCGCATTGTTGCCCAATCGCAATAGGATGATAAACTGTACTGACAGCAGCGACTTGGTACCCTATGTCAATCTTATAAGACCACAAGGCCACTTTGATGATGAAAGCTAACACACAGTATCAACAGGATCAGTGTTTGTTGGTGGATCGTCATTTGCAGTTAAGAATTGTTAGGTACTTCACCAAGTCTTTCATTATGCTGAAAGAAGATGTTATTTTGTATGACAGTGTACAGTAGCAAGGAACAGTGTGCATGTATTCAGCTGACTACTAGATCTTGCCTCATTTGTCTATATTGCTCATATCTGAGTACCCACAGAATACCTAGCATGCAGGTCATTGTAACTATGGTATTGATAATCAGCCATTCTAGTATTAAATGAGTGATGCAGAGCAAACAAAACAATTATTCTATTATGAAGTGATGATCGTTTTCTGGGTCTATAAAGAGCAAGCCAGTCACACAGTGTGTCTATATACATCTCTATACAGAGCATACCTTGGCATTGCTGGGGTAGAGGACAGCTGGAACATGTTATGTGGGACAGTGACAGAACTTGCAATGGCAACATCATTATATCTATTATACACTTCGTGTCAGATTTACACACTCTTTAACAATTATGAGGTAGACAGAAATGAGTTATATAACTACTTACACATCCAGAAATTAGTGTGTGCACTTCACTATTATACTCTGTGAGTATTAACACACATAGTATCTGGACTCTCCTATATAACATGAAATTGAGCATGCATAGTATCTGGACACTCCTATGTAGGCTAACATGAAATTGAGCAGTAGAGCTTATGAGAGGCAGACCAGCCATTACTAAAGGATGTGGGGTGTATTGTTAGTAGAGAAGCGGTAACTGCAGAATGGGTCAGTCAGGGAAGATTGGTGACTGTGAATGGTGACTAGTTGTTGGATGTCACCTGAGAAAAAAATCCTTTAGGGAGACTTCAACCCTTTGAAAGCTGTCCATGTTGACTGTTAGCAAATTGATTGTGAAGTGAAAATATGAATGAACATCCACACCTAAACCAAGATGAAACACACATTGTGTGGTAACGGACAGGGAACATTGAGTTCTGCAGAGGATTGTTGTAAAAAACTACATGAAATCAGTGGAAGGCTTGACTCTTTAAGTTTCAAACTAGCCCAATGATTTTGCTTGAGAGTTGAATGGAATGGGGTGCAGTAGTTTAGCAGCTTCTCATAAACCACACATTTCTGTAGTCAATGCTACGTGATGCCTGAGATGGTGTAAAGAGCAATTACACTGGACAGTGGATGGTTGGAAATGAGTGATTTGAAGTGATGAATTGCACTATACCCTGTGGCAATCTGATGGAAAGGTTTGGATTTGGCAAAAGCCTAGAAAACATTACATGTCATGTGTAATGCCAACAATGGAGTACAAAGGAAGTGATTTTACGTTACGGGGCTGTTTTTGTGGGTAGAGTGTGGTCCCTTTATTGCACTTAAAAAAAATGGCAAATGCAGGAGGATATGAATACATTTTCCAGCATTGTATACTGCATACAGTAGAGGAATAATTTGGAGATGATGATCAATTGTTTGAGCATGAGAGTGAACCTGGTCATAAAGCAGTATCTATTAGCTAGTGGTTTGTGGACAGTAACATAGATGAAATAGACTGACCTGCCCAGAAACCCGACCTGAACTCAATGGAACAGCTCTGGAATAAGTTGCAAAAGCTGACTTCAATACAGACCTCAGTGTTCAACATACTTCTCTGGTTGAGGTTCTTGAGGTGAATGGGCTATCATTCCTTCAGACACTTCACGGGAAGGTTCCTAAGCAGAGTTCAAATGCCCCCTCCTACTAATGTACACTGATAGGTGTTCAGTTACTTTTGAATCTTCTCACTAAGGTCTGTGTGAATGCAAATAATTTAGTGAGTAAAGGTAACAACTTAGGCCTACAGAATATTAGACAATCGATTTCTGCACATGCACTCTATAGGTGCCACTTATGTAGGGCCTATATGACGGTGGCAATGTACAGTAGCTCCAATGTACAGAATATTTATAACATTCAGCAGAAACCATAAGGTTGTTGCCAAATATTTTAAAATTCAATATTGTGTCCACAGTTCTCCAAAACAGTCATTATTTGAAAAAAATAACATTTGCAGATGCTTGTAATATTGCATTCTGTCCAAGCACATCTGCTGCATCGGCATACACTCTGCAGGCAATGTTACTGTGCACCGCCGTCTTTTTCTGCATTTCCTTAGTTCATATGGGAGTGGTGAGTGGCAAGAATGATTGTCGGTAAACTTCTGTATGAGCTGTAATGTCTGTTATGTTTTTTTATTTCATGAGATGTATGTGGTAGAGGAAATAATATATCTGACACTTTCTGGAACATTCTCTTCTGGAATTTCAGTAACAATCCTCGTGATGAATGGTGTCATTTGTAGCATCTGCAACTGGAGTTTGTTGTGCATCTCTGTAATGCACTCGCAGCAACTAAATGATCCATGACGGAACACGCCGCTCTTCATTGTTTCTTGTTTATCTCTTCTATTAATCCAACCTCGTAAGTGTCCCACACTGAAGAGCAATACTCAAGAAGTGGTTGAAGAAGTGTTTTGTAAGTCACTTAATTCATGGCTTAAGATTTTACCAGTGAGATTGTCACTCACCTATTTTTCCTTCAGTTTGTTTTATGTGGTAATTCTGCTTCAGGTCACTCAACATGGTTATTACTACTTTCTTTCTTTCTTTCTTTCTTTTTTTTTTTTTTTTTTGGTAGTTAATGTTTTCAGTGATTGTTGCTAGCAGTGTAATCACATATTAGTTGATCTCATTGCCTGTTTATGTGCAGTACATCACATTTATTTACATTTAGGGTCAACAGCCAGTCTCTGCACTGATCCCAGATTGTTCACAGGTCTTCTGACACTCCATAGTTCGTGAATGATCAAATAAAGCTAAAGTTTGCAAGGTCTCTCTCTGTGGAATCCATACATTTTTATAGGCCTAGGGGAATTTTCATTCTCCAAAAGCATCGTAACACTTGAGCATAAAACATGTTCCATAATTCAACAACAGATCAATGTTGGCGATATAGGCTTATAATCGTGTGTGTGTGCCCCACAAACCCACTGGAAAACAGAAATGACCTCCATTCTTTTTTCCAGTCACTAGGTACCCTCCATTGCTCTGGCAACCTGAGGTAAACAACTGCTAAAAAGGGCAGCAAGTTCTCTCATATAATCTCTGCAAAATCTCATAGATATCTCGCCCAGTCCAGATGCCACCCCCCCTGCAGGCCTGGTGGTTAGAATAGGCCCAAGGTATTCCTGCCTGTCATAAGAGGCGACTAAAAGGAGTCTCACTCCTTTCGGCCTTTATGTGATGGTCCCTTGTAGGGTTTGACCTCCATTTTTCTAAATTTTCCCGAAGAGCGAGCCAATTGGGGAAGGGCACCTTACATGGTGCTTCGTGTCCATCATGCATTGAGATCTTTAGCCCGCTTTCTCATCGTGGCATTGCAGTTCTGCTCATCGTCCATCTCTTGAGCGAGGACATCTTCCTGGGTGCGTTTTCCTCCATCCACTGTGCAGTGTTGTTTTCTGCACTGACGAGGACCATGGAATTCTTTGCACCTCATATCCAGCACGGTAGCCAGTCCGTTGTGGTGGGGCCACCATGTACCCTGTTGGTTGTAGCCCCCTCACTACACAGGGATCGCTCTGCTGATTACTGCGCCGTTAACTCCCCACGTATGCCAAGGAGTAGATGCCTGACACCCTGGGGCATCGGGACTCCCGGCAATGGCCATCCTGCCACGTGACCTGTGCTGTGGCTGGGGAGAGCCCCTGGTCGGAGTGGGTGGCATCAGAGCAGATGATGCGCGATGAAGCGTACCATGTCATCGCTTGCTGGTGATCAAATGCCAGCAGTCTCTAAGCATTCCAAGTCTCAGTACAGTGCAAGGAAGTGTGAGCCTAAATCATTCTCCTCCCTGGTGACAACATGGGAGGAACGCCAGGCTAAGGCCGGTATTACACTATCAAATTTCTTTGTCCAATATCTTTGTCCAATATCTTTGTCAAAGATTTTTGATAGTGTAATAGGGATCTTTGACAAATGTCGTCCAATATTTGATCAAATCTAGGCCGAGGCTGTATATTTGATCAAAGAAATCGCTTGTCTTCTGTTCACTGCAATGCGATATGTTACCACGCGGAGCGCTAGCATCGCTGCAGCGTTCTGTCGTCTGTAGTGTTTTTATAACCATTGCCGGTAAATACAATTGGTGTGTGCCGACAACTACAGAATTAATAGAGATGTCTGAAGCTTATGAGGTGCTTTACAACGTGAGGCACCCTGAATACAAAAATAGATTAAGAAGATTGGAGACGTAACCTGACCTAACCTAACGTAACCTAACAATACATAACCCTCTCCTGTAGCAAGGAATCGGAGTGTTATAGTGAGCCTGTCTTCTGAAGATGTAGCAGTTCTTAAGTGAAAATTGTGCTTTGTGATATGAGGATACACTTCATTGAGCACATACAGAAATGTATGCTCATCCATTCTTAAGTAATTGATGTACGACTTGACGTCTTCCACTGTAAGCTCACGTAACAAGTTTTGTTGAATGCTTTTATCGTGTCGTCGTAAAACCCACGGCTTCACCCAGATTAGATTAGTTTTTCGTTCTATAGATCCGTGCTGAGGAGATCCTCGTGGATGTGGAACATGTCGATTTTTTTTAAGCTGAAATAAAAATACTAATAGTATGAATAAATACAATACATCATTTGTTTCTATTAAAAATTTCGCCAATGGAGTAGAAGGAGTTGGCCAGTAGTAAGTCTTTCAGGCTCCTTTTAAACTGATCTTTATTTCTAACTAAATTTTTTATGTTTCCTGGCAAATTATTGAAGATGAGTGTTCCTGAGTAGTGGACCCCTTTTTGAACTAAAGTAAGTGCTTTTAAGTCCTTGTGCAGATCATTTTTGATCCTGGTATTGTATGTATGAACTGAGTTGTTTGTTGGAAAAAGAGATATATTATTTACGACAAATTTTATTAAGAAGTAAATATACTGAGAGGCAGTAGTTAACCTGCGAGCCGGAAGTATAGTGAGACTCTGTCATTTGGGCCTACGAGAGTTATAGTTTTTTTTGTTTGTTTCTCATGCCTAGATAACTGTACAAACATATTGTTGCATGTATTGTAATAATCATTACATATAATGATCCACATGCAACAATATCTCTACGGAAGTATCTACGCATGAAATACAAAACAAAAAAAGCTAACCTGCAAATCTCGTACGTCCAAACGACAGTCTCACTGTACTTCTGGCCCGCCAACAGTTTCATTTTCTTTCTTATTTTCTCCCAGTACCAATGCAAGAATCTGAAGTACCCAGTTCTTTGAAGAGGTTTCTGCAGGAGGTCCGTGAATTTACTCCACAAATAATACGTATTACACGCTTTTGGACCTTGAAAACTTTTGTTTGACTTCAAGATTTACCCCAAAATATTATTCCATATGACATTATGGAATGAAAGTATGCAAGCTTTTTCATTTTTATGTTGCCTATGTCTGCTAACACTCGAATTGCAAATACAGATTTGTTAAGGCGTTTCTGCAGTTCTGTGGTGTGCTCCTCCCAACTGAATTTATTATCAAGTTGCAATTCCAGGACTTTTAAGACTGTCAACCTCGTATGTATGGTTCCATTTTTTCCCCCCACTTCTTTTCCGCATGTGCACACAATGCAATTGGAGTACGTAGAACTGCTGCGGTTAATAACAAGTTGTTGTCAGCCATCTTGAACTTTGACGAAAAATTTGATGACAGTGTAATACCCCTTGTAGCGCTACGTCAAAGATCTTTGTCAAATATATTGGACGGAATATTGGATCACATCTTTGATCAAATCTTTGACAAAGAAATTTGATAGTGTAATACCGGCCTAAGGGTGGCAGCGAACCTTATTTGCCCCAGTACTTCGTATGTAAGAGAGTTCATGGGGAATCTTTCATTTCCATGAAGCCTCAGTTTTTTAGTGGAAAATTTGGAGAACAAGTTTGGGGAAATGGAGAGCTTGTCCAAAATGCGTCAGGGTCAGTCTTAATTAAAACGGCATCCTCCACCCAGTCATGGACATTACTTGCTTGTGACAAGCTGGGGGATGTTTCTGTTACCATCACACCTCATAAGAGCTTAAATATGGTCCAGGGCATCCTCAGGGACCTTCATTTGCAATCTGATGACGAGCTGCGCCAACTTAGAGCGACGAGGAGTTCATTTCGCCCAGCTCGTCCATTGGAGTCTGAGGGATAATCAGGTTGCCACCGGTGCCTTCATCTTGGGCCTTCGAGGGCGACACATTACCCGAGAAGGTCAAGGTGATGGCCTGTCTCTGTAATTTCAAGCGATATATTCCCCTACAATTGCTGTGCTTTAAGTGCTGGAAGTCTTCCCACTGTACTTCCAGTATCCATTGTCAAGACTGTGGATGTCCATCCCATCCCAATACTCCATGTGCCCCGCCTTCCATCTGTGTCAACTGTGGAGAGCATCATTTCTCTTGCTCACCAGACTGCAGGATTTGACAGCGAGAAAGGAAAATCATGGAATACAAAACCCTGGACTGACTGACCTACACTGAGGCCAGGCCAAGAGGAAACTTGAGCGCCTACATCCTGTGGCTATGACCTCCTCTTATGTCGCCACAACGAGAACAGTTGTAGCCCCATAATTTCTTGTGAGTTCCAGTCAGCTCTCAGAGCCAGAAGACTACACGTGCCCCCTTGATGGTGGGGGCACTTCACTCCCTGTTGCTCCCGCACCACCTACCTCGGGAGCACTGTCCCCCCAAATTGGGGACACCAGACCCCACTTCTCAGCTGGAGAATCATATGTCTTCATTAGCTCTTCTCGCTAGGAAGGTGTCCATTGTGTCAATCCCTTCCCACGTTTCTGCTAGTGGGAAAGATGACACCCACCAGTGGCTGAAGTGCCCAAAAGCAGCTGGTCGTAGGGCTTCACGATCATCCTTAGTCCCAGAGACTGAATCATTGAAGCCCTACCAGCCAGAAAAACCCAAGGATCAGCAAGAGAATTACAGAAAGAATAACCCCAAGACTAAGGGAATTGCAGTGGCACCCACACCACCGCTGCCTACAAGCTCCGCGCCTGAGGATGAGGTGAAGATTCTGGCGTCTGCTGAGGACCTAGATCTCGCCAGACCCTCAGACATAATGGATATAGCTTGTTTGGGAAATAAATCGAGGCCCGTAGAATGTCTCATTGAGTGTTTCATGCCTTCCCAGTCTCACAATCACATCATCCTCCAGTGGAATTGGGGCAGTTTTCGCCACCACCTGGCTGAGCTACTGTTAAGCTTTACACCTGCTTTCTGCATTGCCCTCCAGGAAACCTGGTTCCCGGCAATGCGGACCCCTCCACTTCGCAGCTACAGGGGATATTACAAGAACCGTATGAACTTGGTATGTAGTGAACTTGTGCCCCTTCAAACTCCTCTTGAAGCTGTACCTGTTAGGATACGGACGACACTGGAAATAACTGTCTGCAAAGTATATCTCCCTCTAGATGGTGCAGTACCCCTAAGCATATTGGCTGCACTGATTGATCGACTACCTAAACCTTTCCTACCTTTGGGAGATATTAACGCCCATAACCCCTTGTGGGGTAGCACCATGCTTACTGGCACAAGGCAGAGATGTTGAAAATTTACTATTCCAACTCGACCTCTGCCTCTTAAATACTGGGGCTGCCACACATTTCATTGTGGCTCATGGTAGTTACTCGGCCATTGATTTATCAATTTGCAGCCCAGGACTCCTCCCATCTATCCACTGGAGAGCACATGATGTCCTGTGTGGTAGTGACCACTTCCCCATCTTCCTGTCACTCACCCAGCATCATGCCCATGGACGCCTACCCAGATGGGCTAAAACAAGGCAGACTGGGTAGCCTTCACCTCTGCTGTCACCATTGAATCCCCCCCCCCCCCCCCCCCACATGGTGCCATCGATGTTGTGATTGAGCAGGTCACTCCAACGATAATTTCTGCTGCAGAAAATGCGATCCCTCGTTCTTTAGGGTGCCCCCAGCTAAAGACAGTCCCTTGGTGGTCGCGAGAAGTCGCTGAGGCAATTAAAGAGCGTCGGTGAGCCCTACAGTGACATAAGCAGCCCCCTTCTCGACAGCATCTAACAGCCTTTATGCGGCTCCGTGCCCCCGTTATCCTGCTTATAAAACGATGGAAACGGGAGTGTTGCGTGAGGTACGTGTTGACCATTGGGTGCCATACGTCACCTTCCCAAGTCTGGACGAAGATCATACGTCTTTTTGGATACCAGAAACCAACAGGAGTCCCTGGTGCTAACATCAATGCCAGAAACACGATTGCTGAACACTGTGCTCGAGCCTCTGCGTAGGAGAACTATCCCTAGCCTTTTGCACCCTCAAATGATTTTTATCCATAACTTCTTGTCACTCCGTACTTTCCGTGTTCAAGTTGGTGCCTCCCATATCTCCCCCCATGTTCAGGAGAATGGCGTTCCGCAGGGCTCTGTATTGAGAGTATCTATTTTTAGTGGCCATCAACGGCCTAGCAGCAGCTGTAGGGCCTTCGGTCTCCCCTTTTCTGTATGAGGATGACTTCTGCATTTCGTATTGCTCCCCCAGAACTGGTGTCGCTGAGCAGCACCTGCAGGGAGCCATTCACAAGGCGCAGTCATGGGCTGTAGCTCATGGCTTCCAGTTTTCAGCCGTGAAGTCGTTTGTCATGCACTTCTGTCAGTGTCGTATCATTCATCCAGAACCTGAACTTTATCTTAATGATGATCCACTCACTGTAGTGGAGACATATCGATTCTCAGGACTGGTTTTATTTGCCCGATTGACTTGGCTACCTCACCTTCGTCAGCTTAAGCGGGAGTGTTGGCAGCACCTCAATGCTCTCTGCTGCCTGAGCAACTTCAACAGGGTTGCAGATCGCTGTACACTGCTACAGCTCTACAGAGCCCTTGCTCGATCTCGGTTTGACTATGGGAGTCTGGTTTACGGTTCGGTGGCACCCTTGGCATTGCGTTACTCGACCCAGTCCACCACTATGGCATTCGCCTGGCTTGTAGAATGAGTCCGGTGACCAGTGTCCTGGTGGAGGCCGGAGTCTCTCCATTGCGGATCCTCTTGATTCTTGACGTGTTCCGGGGCTCTGAAGTTGTTCACATCGTCGGCTCAATGGCTGATGGTAATGTTGGCTTCTGTGGACATACAGAGGCCATATTGAACAGCATTCCTTGCCCGCTGGCCACAGTGTATTCACCAGCACCCTACCTTTGGTGTTGGGTGACAGTGCCTCACCAGCAGCTTTAGTTCTACCTTTTACTCATGACGGTGGATTTTATCATTTGGTCTCAGTTCTAGCGCATGTCCTTTGTCCCTCTGTGTCTTCCACCATAGGGCTTTTAGGGTGGAGGTTTTCATGTGTTGCAGAGTGACTGGCGTCTTTTTTATTCTCGTGGCCAGCCAGCCATGGTAATCTGCTTTCTTGCTTTTAATCCCATCTCCCTGTTTCTTGTGTCTCTCTGTGGTTTTCTTGTCATGTTTTGTCCATTATAGTGTTTGTTGCCCTCCTGTCGTTATACTGGCTCTTCATTTCTCCTGTTATTGTGCCGTACATCTTCTTTGTTTTCTTCTTTCCCATGGCTAATTGTTCTACTGGGAACAAGGGACCAATGACCTCACAGTTTGGTCTCCCCCCCTTTTAAACCAACAAACCAACAGATGCCTCTTTTATTAAGATTTTCCATGCTCAGAAGTTTTGGAAGATTGGTTCAGTCTTTTGCTCTTATCTCGTTTCATCTTCTGTTTCATTGCGAGTATGGTCACATTGTAACTTTGATTTATGTAAGATCAAAAACTAATTAAGACTTTGTCATATTAATCAGCAAATGGCTTCCTCTCTAGCCATATAATTAGTGTCTGTGCCCTTTGTGTGGAAAGAGCTGGGTGTGATTCTGATATTCTTGTACTGTCTCAGATTTTTTTTTTTTTTTCTGAAACAGAGATGTCAACACAGGGTTCACTTAATCTCATGAGGCAAAACGAAAGAGAAGCAATGGAACCATCAAGATTCATCTACTGGCAGTAACAGCAGGAGAGAATGACAACATGCTGGTTACGTTCCATAGTCATAGATTACTGCTCTTACTGCCTTTTAGCCAGCAGTCAGCCAGTCGGAACAGGCCTAAGGCTTGATCCATGAGGAGTTTACTTTACTGGTTGGCAAAATTTTACTCCCAAATTTATGGAATGCTTCCTGCATTGCTCTCATTACACTCATTTTAGCTTCAATCAGGTGTTGTTAGTCGGGTAGGCTTTGATGTCTCTTAAATCTTTGACAAAGCTCTCTGATTTTGCTGTAAGTTTTCTACATAGTTATTAAATGACAGTGCATCTTTCCCATCCCTAAAACCCTCGCTTGATGCATTCTGATCTAAGGTCTAATGAACAATTCTTTTGAATTTTAATAATATTAATTTTAGGATGGATTGCTACTTGCCACATAGAGGACATGTTGAACAGAAGACAGACACATTAATTAGTAAACTTAGATTTTTAACTCTTGCACGTGCGCACTCTCATTCTAGAATAGTGATCTCTTGGAGTGACATGGAGGGCACAGGATAGTAGGCTGCATTGGGGAAGATGTTTAGGAGGTGGGAGAGGGACAGAACACTTTTGCTATACCAGGCTGGGAGCATGTAAGGGGGTAGAGGCTTCACAGTCCCCACTATTTGGTTGGTTCACACCTATAAAAGTTGTCCTTAATTGCACAGGTGGGAACTCTCCCTGCAGCAGCATTCGTACAAACTTCATATCCCACTGGCTCATATGCACAGTCCTTTTAATTTCTCTGCTTCTGTCACTACCGTGGCCATTGTTACCAGTAGCCTGTAGCACACAGGCGATAGTGCGCAGCACTACCCAGTCCATCTCCTTTCATGGGCTCAATTCATGAGAGACTGTTGTAGTCTAATGTCAGCAGTGTGGCAGCTACCTGTGGGCTGGGCCTCTGTGTGCAACTCTGCTGGAGACAACATTGATTATGTATGCATGAATTGCATATGTACGAATTTTTCTGTCTGTGTCTGTGTTTTCTGGATCTGTTTATTTTGTCAGATAGCTAAAATGTGACAAGCTTCTTAATGAATATGCCTGTCTTCTGCTCCGTGCCTCCTCCGTGTGGAGACCAGAAATCTACCCTAATATTCATTGTCATTTCCAACCTGTGTTTTTTGGGATTTTTTAGTTTAATCCAGTTGTGCTCCTCAGTTTTGTTCTCGGAGGTGATTTTGACACAGTAAAGATACTTTTCAATTTGTATCCTGTCACTCTTACTACCAAATTTTTTTTCCCTATATTTCTCAACGATTCTTGTAATAGCCTTTGTCGTTAATGTGATAACAGGCTTCTGACCAACGATGCCCACCTCTGTTTAATCTGTTGTTTGTGGCTCTTTGTTGCTAGGAGGTCTTAAGATGTATCCCTCAGAAGTCAGCCCTCTAAACATGAACTTGAATATATGTTCAGACAGGACAATGAGAGCCATTTTACACAATTCCTTGTTTCTGATGCTAGAGTAGATTTTGTGGTTCTGTGGTTCTCCCTTTCTATAACTGGCAAATTGAAGACTGCCCATATTACAGTAGACTGATCAGTAAATTTACTGATGATATGTCTCTGTCTCTGAAACAGTCTGCCACTGTAGCGGCTGAGGCAGCATGTCTATGAAAACATCAGATTATGCTGTTTCACTGACCTTACATACTAACTCCACTCAGATTACTTCACATTTGGTTATTTTGTAAGTGTCCAACAAGTGAAATATAAATCTGAAACTTGATGATTTACAATTAGGTAATTTTTTATCATTTTCCTTCTACCTATTGAAATAAGATAGAATCCAAAATTATAGACTTTAGAGTTATCAATTTTTAAAGTTTCCAAAATTGTGCAATTTTTGTTTTCTTTTAACGTCTTAAAAAGTCCATATCTCAAAAACTATTTGACTTACAGATCTCAAATTTGTACCGTTATATTCAGTTTCATAGAAGCTTTAAAAATGGATGTCACTTGAACATATTCACAAAAATGTAAAATTTTCCCAAATCAGCTTTTATTTAGTTATTATGATTTCTAAATCAGAAATAAATGTATGTACTTCAGACACAGCTTGTTAATGTGTGTGCCAAATTTCATGATGGTATTCAAACTGGAAAATACTAAAATTCAGTTTATTTTTCTGCAATTTACATTGCCAACTGTGCCACAACTACACGGTTTGCAAGCTGATTCGTAAAACTAAAGTTGAAATGAAATTATTGTTTACTAATTAAGTGGGCTTTTGTTTATCATTTTTAAAACATAAGTTGTTACATACCGGCTGGAAATTAACATAAATAATTTGAGGAATATTATGTATTTTTAATTGTGTATAACTTTTGATTTGGTTGTGGTCTACATTTATATCAATATATTTTACCAGTGTATAATCATAAAACAAAATATTCACTTCTGTTGACACTATAATACTCTTTGATAGAGGTGAATTGTTGAGATAAAATTAGCAAAGCAGCAAAGTGCGAAAGGAGAGCAAGAAGCCGCATACCAATTCAGGATTTTAATTGCCAAAATACTGTTGTAGTCTCTTAAACAGACTCACTCACTGGGTATAAGGAGGTTAAGAAGGAACTTTATGGATGACTTAAATAACATGGATTATTCAAAAAGAATGAAAATCTGCTCGTAGGCTAAATTATCTAAAACAGTGGTCATCAAATGTCTTTGCTCAAGAGCCAATACTGATGTGGGGCAGCAACTCAGTCTGCATACGTCCCAATGTTGTTCATATTTGGTAACCTAGACATGTTAGTATGTCATGAGCCACAAACAGACAAAATGTGGTAAGGCTGTGATAAGTTGGCTGCTCTACACCAAGCACTGATAATTAAAAGTCGGCACCATTTGAAACACTTGTTGTTGACTGTTCTGTTTCAGATTGCTGCTACCCTCAGAGATTGCAAAGTTGTAGCACTGTAATAGCATGACAAAGTGCTGTCTTGTCTGTGAGAGTGTATGATTGAGTAAGAACAGTAATTGTATTTACATTTAAATGCATTGTGCAGTGTGACACACAGTCACAAATTTTATACTAAATGTTTTGAATGTAATTTTTCTTGTACTCATTGCATTGTATTACAACAACCTTACTTTAATTCCATATTCAGATGTGTACCGCATTAGAAAATGATTCTCTCTTGCAATCGTGAATCTGCGTTACTTCAGTTTGAAATGTGTATGATCAGCTGATCAGTAAGAGGCACACAAGCCCATGAGTTGTCAGAACTGGAAGGCAAACAAAAAAACATATTCTGTATCACGTGCAATGACAGATTTTTCTGTGCCATCACCCGGTGTCACCCCTCAGGTGACCCACTTCCCACGTGCCTACTATAATTCCTCCAGTACATTTTTGATTCAGTGAAGGAGACAGGTACAGCCAGCAGTTCCAAATGTTAGGTATTATTCTTTACAGGTTTCAGACATACAAGAGTCATGCTTCTTCAGAAGCTATTAAATATTAACTTCTGGTACAAATGGGACTGTGTATTTGAAAACAGTTAAGAATACTGGAATGAAATTTTCACTCTGCATTGGAGTGCTAGTTCTACAAGGTTCGCAGGAGAGCTTCTGTGAAGTTTGGAAGGTAGGAGATGAGATACTGGCAGAAGTAAAGCTGTGAGGAAGGGTTGTGAGTTGTACTTGGGTAGCTCAGATGGTAGAGCACTTGCCCGCGAAAGGCAAAGGTCCCAAGTTCGAGTCTCGGCCTGGCAAACAGCTTTAATCTGCCAGGAAGTTTCAGTAAAGAATACTGGTTACAATTCACAAAATGTATATTTGAAATAGGTAAAGAATAAATGCTTACCATTTGCAACTGTTGGCTTCACCCAATTCCTTTGTCTAGTAAAATTATTGTGCAAGTTGTTCACAATGGTCAGCTTTGTTTAACACATTACAATCCTCCAACATAGGGAATAACAATTTTAGATTTGTATTAATGTATTCAGTCAATTTTTGGTGGTGACTGGAATAATCATTGTTGTAACAAGGGCTGACAACAGGATCCTCCACCGCCAGACTTTTACAGAATGACAGCCAAGTGCTGCTAATAAATTTTCAATACTCTAAAAGAAAGAATACAGTGCACCTGTCTGACTCCAGTCCACCTTACCCCTGGGAAAATGAAGTTCACCTGTCATGCATAGTCTTACAAATCGTATCGCTTGACAGGTGCATGTGAAGGTTGCAGGAAAGAAAGAGACTCATTAGTAATTTCATCATTTTGAGTTACTTGCAAAAGTGAGTCTGGGATTTGTGTATTTTATCCCTGAAGTTGGTTGCAAAAAAATTTTATGCTCGGCCAACTAGTTGAATTAAAAATGTTACTTTATTCAAATAATCACATAAACTTTATTCTAAAACTGAAACTTTCCAAATAGCAAAAGCTGAAGAACCCATTCATTTCAGATAGTTTTTGGCATATTCAGGCTACGTAAAAATGCTTCAGGTTTGTTCATCAATCTGGATTTTTATTCATTCTAATTGTAAAGTAAACTTAGTACAAAAATAAAAATGTTAATTGATGTGACTTGTAATGTACTCTTATCCCATCTAGATTTGCATTGTTAGGACTGCATACAATCCTCTTTGTGTCTTTTAAATGACTGGGTAACCGATTATGATGATTATTTTTCAGATAGTTCAATTTTGAAACCAAAGCTTCATAAAGGTAAGTTGTAGGAAACAGTGTTAAAATAAACTGTGTATAGTCTCGTAAATTTTTATGATTGCTAGGCATACATTTCCAAAATTAAATGTGCTCCTGCTTTCCACGATGTTCTGTAAATTAAACTTGAAACTGTGTGTCATGTTGAAGTTAGATTATTTTATTTACCAAATGAGTTTTATGAAACCTAAATTGACAGAATAATACTGATTATCATGTTTGGTATGCCAATTGTTCTCTGCGAGAATGAAACAGCCTCGAGCATTTTTAATGTCTTCCAATAGGGCACTGCATGTTGGTAAATACTTCAAGCAATAGTTAAGTCTGATCAGAGTATAGCAACCGCTGGAAAATTAGACAAATCTTTTCCTTCAAGTTCATATACATAAATGTGTTTTCAATCATTTGCCCCAGTAACAAGTTGGGTCCCAGGAAAATAAAATTTGTTGGCTTTTCCCGTATCAGATGAAAAAGCTTTAAGTGGCCACTAGTCATCATTATCAACTTCAACATACACTGATGAGCCAAAACATTATGACGACTTGCTCAATAGCTTGTTTTTCAATCTTTGGAACAAAATCCATTACTGATTCTGCTTATTAGGGATCCAGCAGTTTGTTGGTAGGTGCTTGGCATTAGATATCTATGCACAGGTCATGTAATTTGCATAAATGATATGTTGCTGATTTGTGTAAGTTGTGCTGGTGCCTGGTAATGACCCACAAGGGTTCCATAGGGGAGACATCAACATGAGTTCACTATAATGCTTCTTAAAGTTCTGTAACATGGTTCTGACTCCAAGACATTGATGACTACCGGTATACTGCTGAAAGATGACATCACTCAGGGAAGCCATCAAACATGTAGGTGGTTCGCAACTGTCAATGTGTCTTCGGGTACTACCACAGGTCCCATGCAAGTGGATGACTTCCATAGCATAATACATTCTCATCAACCTTCATCCGTGGTGCGCTGCATGTTTCAAGCCACCGTTCACCTCAAAGATGGCATTTGTGGAGGTGACAATTGACTAGTGTAGCAAAGATGTGATTCACCCAAAGAGCCGACAAGTTTCCATTGATCAATGGTTAAACCTCTATCGTCCCGTGCCCTCTGCAATTGTAATTGACGATGTTGTTGGGTCAGCGTGTGAACATGTAGGAGTGGTCTGTTGTGTAGCTCCATGTTTAACAATGTATGATGAATGGTGTGCTCTGAAACACATGGCACCAGCATTGTGCTCTTTTGGCAGAGATGCCACAGATTACCATCTATCATCCTTTACAGAGAAGAGAAGCCTCCTAACCCCCGTTCTGTGAAGAGTCGTGGGTTTCCAACCATTTAGTGCCTAATGGTAGTTTCACTGTCCTACCTATTTCTGTAACTGCTCACAACATTAGCACCCGAACATTTGACAAACTCTGCCATTTTTGAGATCCTCATTCACATGCTCTGTGTAATAATAATTTGCCTTTTGCCAGAGTAGCTTATCTCAATGGATGTCCCCATTTGTAGCCCATATCTGCACTAGGGTGAACCACGTCCATGTCCGCTTCGCTTTCGCACTTTTATTACCATGTCACACGTCCACAATGCCACCAGGCAGCATCCACTGTCACGGTGGACAGTGGTCATAATGTTTTGGCTGATTAGTGTAATTTTTAATGCTGTGCTGTAAGAATAAAATAATTTCAAACTGACAAACTGTTCCAGCTATTTTCCTTCACTTAGTTATCTGATGGCAGTATGTAGGACAACATAACTATTATAAGCATTGCAATGTCTCCAGTAGATGTTCAAATTCTTGATAATTAAGTTTATGTGAACAAATGAAATGTGTAACACTTACAGTAGTTTTTGTAACATCCTTGTCACTTTGTTATTTGAAATTTGACATACCAAAGTTTCTTGATGCAGTAAGCAGTGAATGGAGAGTAAATCTGATAAATTCCATTCCCTCTTAATCAATGCTATCAAATCATTGTTTACACCCCTCACTGACGGACAACTGTCTGTACACAACGATATTAAATTGCTCAAGGGTAAGCCTTTTTTCTACAAAATCTTTAATCACATCTATAAAATCACAACATTTTGTGTGACCTCTGAAGGTTAAATTTGCTAAAAATTATTCTTATACTATCCTAACCTTTGTGCAGTAACACAAAAATAATAAAAACTGAGCCATCAGAGCTACATCGGCACTGGAATCACGTGCAAGGTGGAAGTAATTGCATATTTTTGCCTTAATAATTACTCCCTCAAACATGTATCTTGAAATATCTTCTATGTGGTGCCAACATTTTTTTTTTAGCTGATCAATCTTCTACTTGGTTTGATGCGACCCACCTCGAATTCCTGCCATGTTCCAAACGTACATTCTCAGAAATTTCTTCCTCAAATTAAGGCCCATGTTTGATACCAGTAGACTTCTTTTGGCCAGGAGTGCCCTTTTTGCCAGTGCTAGTCTGCTTTTGATGTCCTCCTTGCTATGTCTGTCACTAGTTGTTTTGCTGCATAGATAATAGAATTCCTTAACTTCATCAATCCTGATGTTAAAGTTTTTTTGCTTTTCTCATTTCTGCTACTTCTCATTACTTTTGTCTTTCTTTGATTTGCTCTCAATCCATATTCTGTATTCATTAGACTGTTCATTCCATTCTGCATATCATGTAATTCGTCTTCATTTTGAATCAGGATAGCAATGTCATCAGCAAATCATATCACTGATATCCTTTCACGTTGAATTTTAATTCCATTCCAGAACATTTCTTTTACTTCCATAATTGCTTCTTCGATGTACAGATTGAGCAGTAGGGGCGGAAAACTACATCCCTGTTTTACACACTTTTTAACCCGAGCAGTCCATTACTGGTCATCCACTCTTATTATTCCCTCTTGGTTCTTGTGTATATTTTATATTACCCATCTCTCCATATAGCTTACTTCTATTTTTCTCAGAGTTTCAAACATCTTGCACCATTTTGTGTTGTTGAATGCTTTTTCCAGGTTGACAGATACTATGAACGTGTTTTGATTTTTCTTTATTCTCACGTCCATTGTCAGCCACAACATTAGAATTGCCTCTCTGGTGCCTTTATTTTTCCTGAAGCTAAACTGATCATCATCTGACATTGTTTGATAGATTTTGACACAAAGTTTGAGAAACAGTTACGTTGCATTGCTTCAGTAAATCAGCATCAGAGAAAGGTTCCATATTTTTTGCAAGAATATTAATTACTTCATATGATGCTTTTACGACAGCCTCATTTTGTGCAACTGCTACTGACTGTGTTTTGTTAGTGATGAACTTTTGATTTGAGCTGAATAGGTTTTTCTTTTTTCCCCCCAAGCGATTCTAAAAGAAGAGCTGTTGTAAATGAACTATGCTTGCTTGTGTATTGGAGAAATGAATCTTATCTCTTCATTCCCACAACCCTTTCCTTTAATAATAACCAAATAAAGTGCCATCGTTGTGTCCATTTATAAATCAAAGTGCATCTTCCCATCTTTCTCAGAAACTTCTATTTGTTTCACTTATCTTCCTCTTATTAAATATTTTTGGCAGCCATGAGATCTTATTTATTCTAATAAAGATAATTACAACACAAATGAGTGCAAATACACTTGCAACACGAAGAACTCTCAAGAGCACTAACGTAACAAAGCTGAGGTGTGGCGGGGTGGTTGCACAGATAGTGTGCCTCCATTCTTAGTATTTTTCTTGCACACTTCTACCTAGGTATGCCTCTAATGTTCATTAGCTTTTGTGGTGGGGATTCAGACACAGGTCCTAGTAAGAGCATTCATGCAATGTTTAGAATCAGAAAAGATACCATGCAAACTATTAAGTTCGTTGTAAAAGTGAGTAACAATTGAGCTAGTCGGGGGAACAAAATGGTAAGCGCCAAAATCACAGTTTCGAGATACAGCGCATCTAAAGTTTCAATTGACCTGCAAATCTGAATAATTTTTTTTGAACAGTCCTTTTATTCTGTAGTGATTCTAACATCTATTCTAACATCTATCTTCTACTATACAGGCATAAATGAAACTCAGAACTGACTAAAACAAATGAAATATACAAAAATTATTACATTACCATACACCATTAACAACATATAGTGATAGAACATTACATATTAATTTTTACAGTAAGTCTTCAACACTTTACTGAAACTGCAAATTCATTCATCACTCTCATTACTAATGTCTTTTTCATCCAAAACTGTTGGCTTTAGTGACAGGAAAAATCCATGGTGGACAGGAGGTATGTAATTTAGGAATGACAGGACATCAGCAACTTTCTTCTTTTCAATAAGCCTTGGCCCATTGTATTTAAGTCGAATCGTAGGAACTGGTCCTTGCCTTCCACGTTTCCTGAAGCTTATTTCATGCCAAATGTCATGACAAATTGTCTCGCAGATGAATAAAGATGATCGATATTCGGAGGTCACCTTCCACCTACATACTTTCCTTAAGTTGACATCTCGACCATCAACTGTCTTCTTTCTGAAGACAAACACTTCTTTAGAGTGTCGTATTTGATAGAAATCCTCTTTTTTCATATTATATACAAGCAATGGATTATTCTTAGCCGACTTCTTGATGACCTCGCACCACTGATCTGGACAGTACACATCTTGTACTCGACGGCGAACGTAATTTTCAATTGTCGCGAAATCTCTATCGGACGGCAACATTGTGTGCCCACTCACGGGGAAGTGGTGTTCAATCACATGAAATCTATCAGTTGAAATTAGATGTTTCCACCAAAACAGTACCATTTCCAGTTCTTATTTTGGCCACAGCAGTTATCTGATATTGCAGAGAGTCTCTCCTTTTATGTCGATTTCCTCAAAGTAACATAAAAGGCAGCTCAAAATTTCCTCTGATCCACGGGCAGCAGTAGTCTCATTCCACAAAAAGCAGTGCCCTCTCTTCTTGACACAATCATGAACATTGAGATTATACAACCAAATCTTCCTTTTGTAAAAATCTGGACCACAACTTAACTTAGGAACTGGGAGAGTCTGCTGCAAGTCATAAGTCGCAACATCTAGATTACTGTTTGCTTCTGCTCGTTTTGTCTGGTTGGCAATGTTAGCTCGCCCTGTTTCTGCCCGACATTGGTGTAATTCCAACTGATGCTCCAGACTTACTTTCAGTTGGAGGGCATCAGTGCTCTCAATTTGCACTTTGAGCTTGTCACAAGTCTTACACGTATCATTCTTTGGTGACTTTACTCCTATATTATACTCTTCACTGAAAATTCGCCTGTACGTGTCTATTCTTATAGTGCTCGTAACAGGAGGCGATTGTTGCATCTGTGCCCAGGTACAATCTGGAACGACTGTTTGAGCGTCTGTAATGACTCTCGTATTTCGGTATTTTGTCGATGTGTTCCCTGACGTGGTTACAACTAGTTTCAGAGTAAGCATGTGGACGTACGGTATGCTTGCCGCATTTGTCCTGGGGTGGGCAATATGATCTGATTCGCTATTAACCTGTATAACAACAAAAACTAATATTACCGTTACGATTATTATTATTACATGTACCAATGTAAATGAGAAATGCGCAGTCGCACACCACTTAGCCAAAAAAACGTAGCCATTCTAAAATAACCTCAAAATTAATGTACTTCAGGAACATAATGGTACGTAAATGCACTTACCATTATGTTCGTGAAACGTACTAAAGACAGTATATTTACAAAATAACATACCTCTGAGGCATCTGAATCGTTAGGAATGTATTCTGGATCCCTCTCGAAGATATTAGTATCATTGGAAGTATATTCCTCGTCTTCTGCCAAGTTTACTGTTGCCATATTCTCGGAGATGTTTTTACTTGCCACCATTCTCTCTGTCACTTACCATTATGTTTCCGCAACAGACGGATAGTGGCGCTTACCATTAAGCTCCGCCCTGACATCTGTTGAGTGAATTTGGAACTACTAGTAAGTTTACTGCATTGTGCATCCCACAGGTGGTGTCATTAGCCATCTACCGCAAAATACACGGCGATGGCGCTTACCATTGTGTTCCCCCGAGCAGCTCAGTTGTGTAATGGATAAAGCTAGGATTCAGACATCAAAATTCAGAAAAGGTGTTTCAGGTGCAGGTGAACAGTTAACAAAATAAACGAAACCTGAAAGAATAAAGGAATACAACTATTCAGCCAATATTTTAGAATTAATTAAGGTACATTTTTCAACTGCCAACAAAACATGAAAGAATAAAGGACCGAAACTATTCACAAATATTTTAGAATTGATTAAGGTACATTTGAAAAATTGCCAAAGCACATTTTGTAAAAAGAGAATGAATTTTAAGTTAAATAAAAGCCAGTAAAAAATGAAGAAAAAGGTAAAAATGAGGAAGACTGAATTTAAATTTGGCAGTACAGCAACAGTCAGTAATGGATGGAGCTCAGTGGAAAATAGTGATGTGCCTATATTTCGCACAGCAATGTGTCCCAAATAGTTATAAGTGGAAATCATAAAGAAGGCAAGGAACATGTTCTTTTTCCTATAACCCTTATATATTAGTGGCTGTGTTAAAGGCAATTACGGGTTTGGTCTTCAATCTGGAGCTTTATTTTCTAAAATTATAAAGTAAATTTAAGAATAAAAATATTTAATCATTGTGCAATGTGATGATTTTTTTCTGCTATCTTGTTCATATTTGTGACTATTTGATTGCACACAATCCTCATTGCATCTTCTGAATGTGAAATCTTTGACTGTCATGGTAGACATATTTCCATTATTGTGCAGTTAATACTTTACACCTGACAGACAATAGAGTGTTACCTCTGCCAAGAAAAGGCATTGACTAAAGCCATGGAGTGTGGCAGTTCATCAGCTTTTGAAGAGCAAAACAAGTGTTTTTCCATTAATACCGTATGTGCAACTTGCTCTCATTACATAAATTGACTGTCTCATCAGAGAATGTACACAGATATGACATACTTCCGTGGAGGAATACTTAAACAAAGAGCTGACAATATAATTTGTTGACGCGAAATTTAATTCATTATGCATTGAATACATCGTGGCAAAACAACTGATCATTTTAATTTAAGTGGAACTATTAGCTGTAATAGTTAATAGTGTAAATGGCACAAGATCCTTCTGATAATTCTACTACCAGTATGTACAGTTTTCTGAATTAGGTGATGAAATGACACTTTTTAGTTAGAGAAACATGAATATATTTTATGAAATTATTGGGTAAGTGTGAGTCCAATTGAATATTACCACTAAAATGTAAAGCTTACAGTCAGTGCCAGACAAAGCCTATATTTGTCTCTGTAACACATTTTTCCCCTTCTAAGAACATTTAGGTCATTCAACACACTATCAATGTTAGTTGACAGTTTTGTGCAATCAGGAATAATTTCAGTCATTCTCACTGCATGAGCTACACTAGACTAACACTGAGTTGGTATCAAGTCACATTCAAGTCTCATGTTGGCATTTAAGTTCAGAAATAGTCTTATTTAAACACTTACTCATAACTTTACTAACCATTAAATAAATGGAATTCCATGTACATACATTTTGCATCACCTGTGAAACAAGATGACCCACTTTGCTAACATCTACTTATTAAGGATGTAGCAAGCAAATGTCAAATATAACCCTGACATAATATGTGCTCTTGTAGTATAAAAAGTAAGTGTTTATGTAAAAGACTTCAAAGCTGTGGTACATTTTGTAAGAATGAAGAACCTGTTATGTTGGCAAAATGGTGTGACAGCTGTGCATTTACATGGAACAGTCGTCATCTGTGTAGTAGTGCTGCTTTTGCAAGGTATTTATCTCATGATTTGAGTGACTATTCACTGCTTGATGCAACAGTTTGGCTGCTGAAGAAGCTTGATTTTCTTCTGTTTTCCATGTTCAATTATGGTCCACAACTTTTTTCTTGATGTGAACAAGTGTTGTGAGATGGTGTGTATGGATGAGGGGGGGACTTCTTTTGGCAACCCAAGGAAATAAACAAATGTATAAAATGAGAAATATTTGATGCACGGAAATAATTACTTCTTTCTGGAGCTGTAGTTTCCAGTATAAAGAAAAATATTCTGGCATAACAATTAGCACAGAGGAGGAATATTCTTATGCACAGAAACTATTTTCAACATATTAATTCTTTTTTATTATTTTATTTTTTGTACCTATGTGATTATTCTGTTTGTGCTAATTGAGGAGAGTTATCCTTATTTTAGGAACTGCTGTATCGGAAAGTAGTAGCTAATAGCTTCTGTGCATTGAAAACTTGACAGGTCATGCTAATTTTATTATTGTATGCATCTGTTTTCTAGTGCTGGCAAAAGATGTTCCCCTCATTTCTGACATACTACCTCTTGACAATGTGGTAACAACACGAGAAAATTATGTATTGTGTGAAACAAATAAGCAACACAGGAAGAAAATGAAGCTTCTTCAGCAGCCAAACTGCTGCCTCAAGCAGTGATTAGTCATTAGAACCATGTGATAAAGGCCTTGCAGAAGTAGCACTACATCGATGAAGAGATAATTTCAGTGTCTGGTGTAAATGGAATATTGTCACATCATATCAACAAGAAAATGTGTTCTGTGTTTGTTGTTACAAAATGTAGCTCAAGTTTTGAGGTTGTCTGATCAATGCTTACCTTTTATTCTACAAGAGCATACGATATTCAGGATTATATTTGATACTTGCTTCCCACATCCTAGAACAATAAATAATTGGGAGCAAAGTGGGACACCTTGTTTCACAAGTGATGTCCACTGAATCCCACTGACTTAATGGTTAGTGAGGTAATGAGTAAGTGTTTACACAAGACCCCATTTCTGAACTTTAACAGTTGTCTTAGGAAGACAGTGACTAGCTTTTTAATAATATATACTGGTCAATAAATTGACGATTTGTTTTGTTCATGAAATTGAAATAAGTATTTGATTTTTGTTTGATTGATTTGAGCTAGAAAACAAAAAAGCAGTGGTCTCAGCCCACACCGAAACTGAGTTTATTGTGGTTTCTTTTAATGTGATTCTAATAAACCCAGTCAGCAATATTAAAGGGTAGTAGGAGACTTTGTACTACTGCTTTATTAGACACAATTTCTTAAGCAATTAATGGCTTGAATATTCTGTCTTTTGACCTCCCACACATCGCATTGGAAGACCAAATGTGGTGCGGTTTCATGCCCACACTACACAGGCCACACTTCAGGGCTACTTTGTCTATACTTATCATGTGTAGATGTTAATTAAAGTTCCTGTGGCCAGTCATTTGTCTTATGATGAGTTTAATCTGTATCCTGTTCAAGTCCAGGATTATAGAACTTTTCTTGAAACATGGCTTCAGTGTCATTAGCTTGCCATGTTTTTGTTTTTGATTTTAGTTTAATATTCTGCATGCTGCCTTCTAATCTAGCTACATAACTTTAATTTTACCATCCTACTAGTGATTGCTAGGACAGCTTCTAGTCCAACAAATGGAGTTGTTGCACCTGTCCTGGTAAGCCTGTCAGGTTATTCATTGCTATTAATTCCTGACACACTAATTCGAGTCGTAGAAGACTTCTGACACCAGCTGAAGTGGACCCGGTGTGTAGGGCCACTTCTGTGCATGAGTTGGGTAGCGGGAGTGGGTCACAGCTGGGATGCAGCCTGATGGCAGCGTAGAGAAAAAACACGACAAGCCAAATATTTTATCAGAATTTAGTTTACCAGGACAGCCACTAGCTGTAAACAGTATGTTTTATTTTTTAGTGGTTTTGTTCCATAATTTTATAAGAGCATTATCAGAAGCTATTTAAAATCCGGACGCAAACGATAACAATAAAATGTACTGATTGCAACTTTTGACTGTCCTGATCAAGTTAATTTCAACAGTTGTTCCACAGCAGGAAATGCCTGCACTTGCTAAATTTTTTTAGAAGTTGTGTTAGTACATTCACATTAGTTCTGTGAGGAATTCATATCTCCTCTCTCGGCATGTGATTACGATGCTGAGTGGTATGCTGAGGAGGCCACCTGGCAGCCAGTAGGCCGATTAATTTTGGCACCCGGAAATTCCAACATAATAAAAAAAAATAGGAGCGCAGGTAAGCTACTACAAACAGCATAGTGAACGTATTATTGTGGCCAAGATAGACACGAAGCCCATGCCTACTACAGTAGTACAAGTTTATATGCCAACTAGCTCTGCAGATGATGAAGAAATTGATGAAATGTATGATGAGATAAAAGAAATTATTCAGGTAGTGAAGGGAGACGAAAATTTAATAGTCATGGGTGACCGGAATTCAAGAGTAGGAAAAGGGAGAGAATGAAACATAGTGGGTGTGGTGTCACCGCTAGACACCACACTTGCTAGGTGGTAGCTTTAAATCGGCCGCGGTCCATTAGTACATGTCGGACCCACGTGTCGTCACTGTGTGATCGCAGACCGAGCGCCACCACGCGGCAGGTCTAGAGAGATGTACGAGCACTCGCCCCAGTTGTACGACGACGTTGCTAGCGACTACACTGACGAAGCTTTTCTCTCATTTCCCGAGAGACAGTTAGAATAGCCTTCAGCTGAGTCCATGGCTACGACCTAGCAAGGCGCCATTTGTAACATTGCATGTATCTAAAGAGTCTCACTTGTATCGCCACAATCTCCAGATGGCTCATCAAGAACGATGTATACAAGAATGGATTAAAAGTTAAGTATTCAAGGAGCTACGTACTTTTCTTTATAACATTCATTACGTATCCTGTTTCAGACCTCACTCCATCCTTCGTGAGTTAGCGCGTGCATCTTGGCCGCCTCTTTCAATTAGTGTGCGTAGTGTTGGCAAGTCGGCCGACACTACAGTGGGTGAATATGGACTGGGGGTAAGAAATGAAAGAGGAAGCCGTCTGGTAGAATTTTGCACAGAGCATAACTTAATCATAGCTAACACTTGGTTCAAGAATCATAAAAGAAGGTTGTATACATGGAAGAATCCTGGAGATACTAGAAGGTATCAGATAGATTATATAATGGTAAGACAGAGATTTAGGAACCAGATTTTAAATTGTAAGACATTTCCAGGGGCAGATGTGGACTCCACAATCTATTGGTTATGAACTGTAGATCAAAACTGAAGAAATTGCAAAAAGGTGGGAATTTAAGGAGATGGGACCTGGATAAACTGACTAAACCAGAGGTTGTACAGAGTTTCAGGGAGAGCATAAGGGAACAATTGACAGGAATGGGGGAAAGAAATACAGTAGAAGAAGAATGGGTAGCTTTGAGAGATGAAGTAGTGAAGGCAGCAGAGGATCTAGTAGGTAAAAAGACGAGGGCTAGTAGACATACTTGGGTAACAGAAGAAATATTGAATTTAATTGATGAAAGGAGAAAATATAAAAATGCAGTAAATGAAGCAGGCAAAAAGGAATACAAACGTCTCAAAAATGAGATTGGCAGGAAGTCCAAATGGCTAAGCAGGGATGACTAGAGGACAAATGTAAGGATGTAGAGGCTTGTCTCACTAGGTGTAAGATAGATACTGCCTACAGGAAAATTAAAGAGACCTTTGGAGAAAGGAGAACCACTTGTACGAATATCAAGAGCTCAGATGGAAACTCAGTTCGAAGCAAAGAAGGGAAAGCAGAAAGGTGGAAGGAGTATATAGAGGGACTATACAAGGTTGATGTACTAGAGGACAATATTATGGAAATGGAAGAGGATGTAGATGAAGATGAAATGGGAGATACGATACTGCGTGAAGAGTTTGACAGAGCACTGAAAGACTTGAGTCGAAACAAGGCCCCAGGAGTAGACAACATTCCATTAGAACTACTGATGGCCTTGGGAGAGCCAGTCCTGACAAAACTCTACCATCTGGTGAGCAAGATGTATGAGACAGACGAAATACCCTCAGACTTCAAGAAGAATATTATAATTCCAATACCAAAGAAAGCAGGTGTTGACAGATGTGAAAATTACCGAACTATCAATTTAATAAGTCACAGCTGCAAAATACTAACGCGAATTCTTTACAGACGAATGGAAAAACTGGTAGAAGCCGACCTCGGCGAAGATCAGTTTGGATTCCGCAGAAATGTTGGAACACGTGAGGCAATACTGACCCTACGACTTATCTTAGAAAATAGATTAAAGAAAGGCAAACCTACATTTCTAGCATTTATAGACTTAGAGAAAGCTTTTGACAATGTTGACTGGAATACTCTCTTTCAAATTCTAAAGGTGGCCGGGATAAAATACAGGGAGCGAAAGGCTATTTACAATTTGTACAGAAACCAGATGGCAGTTATAAGAGTTGAGGACATGAAAGGGAAGCAGCGGTTGGGAAGGGAGTGAGGCAGGGTTGTAGCCTGTCCCCGATGTTATTCAATCTGTATACTGAGCAAGCAGTAAAGGAAACAAAAGAAAAATTCAGAGTAGGTATTAAATTCCGTGGAGAAGAAATAAAAACGTTGAGTGTCGCCGATAACATTGTAATTCTGTCAGAGACAGCAAAGGACTTGGAAGAGTTGTTGAACAGAATGGACAGTGTCTTGAAAGGAGGATATAAGATGAACATCAACAAAAGCAAAACGAGGATAATGGAATGTAGTCGAATTAAGTCGGGTGATGCTGAGGGAATTAGATTAGGAAATGAGACACTTAAAATAGTAAAGGAGTTTTGCTATTTGGGGAGCAAAATAACTGACGATGGTCGAAGTAGAGAGGATATAAAATGTAGACTGGCAATGGCAAGGAAAGCGTTTCTGAAGAAGAGAAATTTGTTAACATCGGGTATAGATTTGAGTGTGAGGAAGTCGTTTCTGAAAGTATTTGTGTTGAGTGTAGCCATGTATGGAAGTGAAACATGGACGATAAATAGTTTGGACAAGAAGAGAATAGAAGCTTTCGAAATGTGGTGCTACAGAAGAATGCTGAAAATTAGGTGGGTAGATCACATAACTACTGAGGAGGTATTGAATAGGATTGGGGAAAAGAGGAGTTTGTGGCACAACTTGACAAGAAGAAGGGACCGGTTGGTAGGACATGTTCTGAGGCATCAAGGGATCACAAATTTAGCATTGGAGGGCAGCGTGGAGGGTAAAAATCATAGAGGGAGACCAAGAGATGAATACACTAAGCAGATTCAGAAGGATGTAGGTTGCAGTAAGTACTGGGAGATGAAGAAGCTTGCACAAGATAGAGTAGCATGGAGAGCTGCATCAAACCAGTCTCAGGACTGAAGACAACAACAACAACAACCCGGAAATGCTTACACACAGAAGTACACTCAGCAACAGATGCCCCAGTAAGGTAGACTTTGTGCTATAGGATGGATGCCCTCCCCCGCAGTGGCTGCTTGACGCTTATATCACTTCAGCACCTACCACAGCCCTTCCATCATTGTAGACGATATCGCACTGCTGATTCCTCCATTAGAATTCAGTTATTTACATGGTGCAGCTTGTTTATTAGCCAATGCTCAGCTTCTGGCCTTTTTCAGAAAAGCAATTCCAGTGGCCGGTGGTGCAGGAACTGCTTAGGCCGCCCTGCAGGAGTATCTTCTTTTCACTGTGTCACCAGGATTGCCGTTCTTTGCCTTGGCAGCCTTAAAGCAGCCATGTTGCTCAATTGGCATGCTGACACTTTGATGCCTGACAGCTGTGTATGGCTTCTGCAGCCTGAGGCTGAGCTGCTAGTTTCCACAGTAATACTCAAAAACAGTGGTGGCCCTAAAGTTTATTGAAGCCTGTGGAAATTATTGAATAGTCAGCTGGCATTTCCCTGAACTTTCCTATATGTACCATATTCACTATATTGATGTGAGATTCTAGAATCCTAAACATTTCCGTTCTTAATTTCTATGGTCCTGCTGCTGCCTCTGTTGTAACCCAGAGGGGTAATACTGTTCTGGCTAAGCAGATAAATGTACACACTTTGCCAAGCTCCTTAGTAACCACCTCCTGTTCTAGTTTATTCCACTTTACTATAGCCCCATAAATTACCATAGTTGTTTTTAACAGTGGTGTGTATTTAGTACATACTCCTGCGGCTTTGACCCCAGTGTGTAAAATAGGCACTTCTCATGCACATTCCTTATACGGGGGGGGGGGGGGGTCCATGGTAGTTTTGTATGCAGGGTTACGCTCAGATGCTTCACTACCTACCCTTCTACGGGTAGACTCATCGAGAAGCTTAATATTCCAGTACGTGTGCATGAATGGTACAACAAAAGTTTCCTTGGGACTGACCCTTAGATCCTGTTTCTTGCACTGGTTTTGCACATTGGTCAGTGTGGATTGTGCCACTGTTCTAATGGTACTAGTAAATTTTCCAAATATTGCCTATGACTAAATTACCTGCATGCCCTAATCCTCAAGATTTTAATTCTTTGAAGAGTTCATTCACCACTAGGTTCCACAGTGGTTAGGACTTTGCAAACACCCTCCGGTGGTGTTGATTACCATTTTCCCATTCATCACAGTGGCTTCTACCTTTTGCCTACTCGACATGTTCTTAATCCACCTGCATATGGTGGTCTTACTGCCATACTCTTCTACAGCTGTAACCATGGATTTGAAGGTCGCATTCCACAAGCCCCCTCAATACGAAGGAAAATGCAGAGAACTGTTTCGTGAACGTGTAGAGCTTTTTCCACCTTTCCAACAAGTTGGCCGAGTGCTGTTTCACATGATTTGCCTGGTTGATACGCATGCATTGGTTTTCGTGTAGAGGAACCTCAGTCAACCTACTTTCCCTAATGTGATGTTAACCTATTTTTCTGTACTTTAGTAGGGAGGCGGACAGACTGGTCTATCCCACATCCTTAACCTTTATATGATCCATTCTCCCTAGCTTCAGAATGAAAACAACCTTCAGTGTCCTACAAGCATTAGGAATGACTCCTGCTGCTAGGTTGGCTCTAAACAATCTGCATAGGAGTCTAATCAGTCCCTCTCCTGCTTGTAGCAGTAGTCAGGAATGGTTGAAATGTTCCCACCCCCTACTTTCTTTCTTTTTTTTATGTATTCTCTGGCTGGTTCAGTTCTCCCTCTGATTACCTGTAAACCAGTACCTTCAAGGGAATAAATATTGGTATGGTATCGACCAGGTTGCATTGGGGGAAGTTGGTCTTCAGGAGACCATTCAATGTCTAGCTGTCCTTGTGTACCCACCATCATCCTTCAAGTGCCTCCCAGATTCGGTAGCATTCTGGTGAGTGATTGATTAAGTTTGGAACAAGTACATGTATCTTCCACCTCCTTTCAGAGCCCTTCAGGGACTATAGTTTTGTTTGCTTAACTGCAAGGTTGTATTAGGCAGTGGTCCCCTATTAATTTGCCCATTGTTGTTTCCTTCTTGCAATGTTGAATATGTGGCTTACTTGTTCCCTTTTCAATTCAAGTTTATTGTTCTATCAAGGTATATTCATGTTAGTGCACTTCTTGGCGATTGGGCAGTTTTCCAAGTATGAAGTCAAAATAGTAAACTTGTTTCTTATGCCATTTCCTCAAGATTTACTGGGTTTCTTAATGATGTTCTGATTTCAGATAAGTGTGGGTTTAGGTCTTTCCTAGGTGAATCCTATTGTTTTCCCCAAATTTCAACAGAAAATGGTCTGTTTAACATCCATTTCAGCCTCTAACATGTGGTCAGATATGGATGGCTCCATCACCACATGCTGTTATTTTATATAACCGCCCTTGAGAGGGACCCAAAAATTAAGTTAGTTACATCTTCCAATCTTCTCCCCCTGAAGGTTGTTTCCCTACCCCTATTCCAGTTCTCAAAGTTGCTTTCAAGGAGAAATTACAGTAGGTACTCCCCTCTGCTGTTGGTATCATTGCTCCACTGTATCAGGTTGTGGGCACTAGTATCACAAACCAGTTCATTCAACTGTGAGCAGCTGTCCTTGTAATGAAGGTAAGCCGAGGCCAATACATTCTCCCTCGTGCTTGCTTCCGGACAGTGTTTCAATCTGATGGTCATTAAGCCCCTGGAAGAAGCCCACCATCGGCATGAATGACATTCCATTTTTAACATTAATACATGTTTGGAGTTGAGTTCTTGTATAATCAACTCACCTCTAGTTCCTCTGAGAGCTGATACCTGCCCCCTCTTTATACAACCAAGTTCCCAGATCAGGGCCGCATCCACTTCCTGTCTTTGCAGAAGACGACTCTGAGTGGCAGTTGCCTCTTACTGTGCTGTAAGTTTATCTGCAACACTCAAGTCCGTTCACATAGCCCAGTACTTAATTACTTGACTAAGGTTATGAGTTATCGTATTTGTACGTGCTACAGAAAGTCGTAATATGGTATCTGAATAGAGGAACTAACAACACTAGAAGTTTATTTATGGCCAAAACAAATGTCCTAACATATATTCTTGATCATTTTTGTGCTAAGTGGAATAACAGCATTTCAAAACAGCGACATTTATTTATACATACAAACAAACGAATCTGACAACATTTATTAGGGAATAAATAGAACCTATTTACCTTATCCATTGTGTTTCTTTTCATACGTTCCTAATAACTTCATGAAGAGCTGTATTTTACTCCTTCATTAGAACTGACTTTTTCTTTTAAAATGTTTAATGAAAATGGCTCCATCAAATTATGTTCTTAGTATATACAGTGTGGGCGTCATCTCTGTTCTGTTGTAAAACTTTAATTTTTCGCTTTCAGATGTATGACCACGTTTGTGGGAGAACACACAAAGGAAAAATTATCTGTTCCAAGTCGTCATGGAACATTTGAAATTTTCCACGAAAACAAAGCACAGAAATAAAATAGGATTAAGAAGACACAAGAGCTCGAAATTCACTACTATAACATTAGTTATCACGACGAAAGAAAGTTAACTTCCTTTAGCAGACGACGACACCGTCAAAACTTTCTCCAGAGAAACTTCGACGGTACTTGACGTGACAAGACGTCCGTTGATGGCCTGTGTGAATGCAGCCATTGGAAAGACTTCGTGGAATGTTTCCACGTCTTTCTTGCTTATATTTCTTATTGCAAACGACAATTCCAGCTTCCACTTCACTTCTCAGAGTAGTCCGTGGTGCCTGAATAACCATAAATTCTAACGTAAAGTTGTTTTTAACGTAGGCGAAACAAAACAGCCCACTCGAGTCGCACACGTATTTGCCACCCATTCCTGATAACCAGCAGCCTTATGTATGCACGAATCGCAAGCGATGTATCAGATTGCCTTAAGGCATCTTCGCACTGAAAACCAACCCCAACAAACTCGCATGACAACTGTTTTTAGCTCGGAGTTTGATTTAGTTCTTACCTGCTGTCAACAGTTGTTTGAAGTCGCGAGTTTGAACAAGTAGTTGACGGAAGATTTGTCTAGAGTTCAGTGAGCCAAACATGGCAGCGTTGTGTGATGTGCGCATGCGCATTTGCCATGTCGTCTGCTGTATTTCTTTCTTCGTCAGCAGTGTTTCTTTCGACAATAGCGAGTAACGAGTGGTCAACAGTACAAACAACTCAGTTTTTTGAAATGAGGAAACCTCTGGGATCCTTCTGATTCTGCGTATAAAGACAGATATGAAAGGAAAGATTTACCGAAAGAAATTTCAGATAAGTTGGTGTATTGCTTGAGGAGTGTGAAAGGAAATTGACATATATGAAAACACGGTACAATCTGAACATTGT
This sequence comes from Schistocerca nitens, assembly GCF_023898315.1. Classification (NCBI taxonomy): domain Eukaryota; kingdom Metazoa; phylum Arthropoda; class Insecta; order Orthoptera; family Acrididae; genus Schistocerca; species Schistocerca nitens. The sequence goes on from NC_064617.1 coordinate 436,042,187, forward strand.
AAAATGTTCAGAACTGAAAGTGGGCCTGAGACAACTGAGATCTACATCCTCAAATGGATATTTTACGAGCGTATGAAGATTTTGGAAGGCGTGAACAAGCGAGGGAGAAAAATATTTCAGTAGTAAGCAAAATGTCATTCACTAGCGTAACTGGAGCTGAAAGAGTTTTTTTTCGGAAACTTTGTAATTACATCTCTATTTTCACTGGAAATTTATTTATTTCACTTTTCATATCACTTTGTCAACATCTGGTGCAAAGTAGTTTGCAAGTTAATGGCATATATTGTTAATAACTAAAGTTATAAGGGTTTTGTTTTGGAGTTTGTAATTACATTTGTCTTGCTATTTCACATTACCAACATCGAATATAAAATAGATTGCAAATTCATCCCCTATATGCTTTGCTTTCCAGTTCTTCCTGCGTTGCCTCCCTTTCTCTGGAGACATTTATTTTGCGGAGACATTCTCCAACTACCATCTGAATCCTGCCTGTTTCTGGATCTTCCATATCAAACAGCCAAGTTGTGAGTAAACTGTGGCACTTTCTTTATATCTTCTAAGAAAATAGTGCAAAGACACAGTTGCAGAAGTCAGTAATGTCGCTTTTTCAGTAGGCCTAGTTAAGTGCACAGTTGTTAAATGACACTGAAAAACTGTTGACAGTATTCCAAAACAACTCTCCCCAATTCTTCTAGAGCAAGACATTCTTTCCTGGCTAATTTTCTGTTGCCACCCTGCATATGGTTTCATCGTGCACTCTAAAAGAGCAAAAGCATCATCTCCCACCATAACAAATGGCACATCCTTGTTTCTTCCAGGAAGTGGTCTTGGCATGGGTAGAGCAATTTTTCCCTTAGAAAATCACTCACCCATCTTAAAGTGGTTGAAGACACCACCATCTGAAATACTTCATTGCATACCTACTTTGTAACTGATTAGGTTGTAATATGCATTTACCAATGCAAACAGCACAACACTAAATGTTCCAGTGTAATTATATTATAATATGCAGTTCCTGCAGGCTGCACTATTTCAATATGTTTGCCCAGTATGGCAAGTTCCATATTGTTTGAAATCCATTTGATACATCTTCCCATTCTTCTTTTGTAGATGTTTCCTATAAAAGTAAGAAAAATGCCATTCAAATTTAATTGCTGTATTAATAAGTAGCTTTAGGGGGCACAGTGTTCTAAAATTTACATTTTGTATATTTCAGGATTCATCAGAAACATTTAATGTACCCCACTTAGCCACCACTGAAGAGGGTAATGATGATAACGATGATGGGTCAGATGAAGTTTTAATCAACACCACTGTATTCCAATCTAGAAGCTTTAATGAAGAAATCCCAGCTTTTACAACAAACATCTTTGCACCACCGCCACCACAATCAACTGTACACTCCCCATTGCCTTCAATATCTGTCAGAGATCACAGTTTTGCAAAGAAGAGGTAGAGGACCACTGCTGCAGAGCAAGCTGTAATGTGCATGAAGTCATTACAAAATAGAAAAACTGTCAAACACAACAGACAAATACTCTGGGAAAAATAAGGAATGAGAATGTGCTTGTTGAAGTAAAACAAAAAAAATTCTGATGTAATATATAATGCTAACGAAATGCTTCCTGAGCAGGCTCTAGCCCAAGCTGCTGCTGCTACAGCAAAAACAGTGACATCATTTTATGCAGCTGAAAATGAGGCTGCAGGTGCAGATAACAATACTGAAAATGTCTAGTGAAGAAACAGTGTTATCTCTTGTTTTTTTTTTTTTTTAAAATAATAGAGCCAAAAGCAGTCAATATTTTTACCAAAAATTATTTCAATGTATCTTTTTAAGTGTAAGGCAGCAACATTTATTATGTTCCATTTTGGGTCTTCAAACATATTTTCATTGCTTCCTTTCTGAGGGAAAGGCTTGTAAGATGTGATGTATCTTAGTGTAAGTGCATATATTTCAAATGATTCCGGCAACGTATATTATTTTACTTAAAGGTTTAGGTGTTTGGCAACTACTATGGCAAAAAGAGACCATGACAGTAACTTGCAGTTCCTTGCCTTCAGATAGTGGGTTATTGGGAAGGAACTGAATATGTAATAAGTACATGTATAAATGGGTTAAGAATGTAGAGTAAGAAAAATAACAGTACTTTTACAAAATTCTTGAGCACATTCACGATAACCCACCACACTCTAGGTACAGTTTCACTAATCTTGGCCAGTGATATTCAGTGAGAGTACATTAAATGTGTGTAACTGTCACTTGTTGCCAAAAATTGAAGGGTTAAAAGAAGTTGTTCTGCTGGGATACTGCAGCTCTAAAATTTCTCTCATTCCGTTGAATATGTAGGGCTACTATCTTCAAGAGTTAATCAGCCCACATGTGATTCTGAAAAAAATTCTTGAAACCTTGCCCGTCTTCAACGTTGAGCACCTCCAGTACAGAATTATAAGTTTCGCGAGTTTGTCATTGTAACAAAAACTTTCTGGACCACAAAATCTCTTGTTAGGTTGATTTTAGTGGCAATTACACCAAGAATTGTAGCACAAATTGCTAATGCATCTTCATTCATAATCCATTTCCGTTGCTTTTCTCTAACAAAAAATCGAAACACCGAATGTGTGTGTACAAGAATTTAAAACTGTTGTCAACATTTTTCAACAGTTGTTTGCCAGACTCACAACAGTTGCAGATTTGCCAAACTTACAACAGTTGTATCTCATGTTTTTGTTTGTTGGAGTTTGTTATCGGTGTGAAACTACCTTTATTTCCACTCGATCAGCGACGGATCACTGCGATTTTACCGCAAACTTGCGATCTACGAAGCGATCGGTCGCCCTTGGAGCACGCATGCGAAAGATCGCTGCGATCGGTCGCTCGTGTGAGTGAGACCCAAGGAGGTTAGAATCTGAGGATGACGACCAAGAAGCCCCTTGGAAGATGCCGTAACCGTGAAGCCAGCACCGCCATTTGTTTGCGCTCAAAACATTGCCAGTAGTGTGTTTGTATTGATGTGTCGTTCATCGAAATATTAACGTAAACGTGGGAAAAATGGTTACATGTGTTGCGTCCGGATGTACAAACAGAAGCGGAAAGTCAGCTGTTACTTTCCACAGGTAAATGCTGCAGCTAAACTAAAACTTGAGCTCCCAATAGGGAGCGTTTCAATTATTTTACTCATTACCTTCAATCTTTTATGTTCGCGATACTTAGTTTCCCGAAGGACAGCGCTAGGAAAAGCTTATGGATCAAGGCATTGCGACGAATAGACTGGAAACCAACTAAACATAGTAGAATATGTTCAGTCCACTTCCGAGAAGCAGACATTGATCGAACGTCTTTATCAAATGTTCGCATTAGATGCGGCGCCGTGCCATGTATTTTCTCATCTTTTCCGCCGTACATTCAGAATGTAAGTAGCACTAGATGTTTCTTAATGATTATAATGTGTAAGTGCATGATATGTATTCTTATAAGTTGAAGACCCCGTGGTTTTGACAACTTGTGTGAGCGCTCCCCGTTTATTTTCGCGTAGTTGTTTAAATTTGAGACAATCCAGTGAGTGAATATTGTTAGCAAGAAGAAATCATGTATTTCAAATGAACAACATATGAATTCTTATTTGATGCACATGATTGTTGCGCTCTTTGTTAATTATTGTGATGGAAAGTCTTTGTGCTTCAACATAAAGTGATTGCAACACGTATGCACGCGAAATTGATGAGGTGCATGTTTCAAAAGTGGTATGGATTGGCATGCTTTTCTTAACTTTGTAGGCTATATGAAGCTGTCCAAAAAATCTTTTCATAATTACTTGTGATGCATGTTGTGATGACTAGTTGAGGCAAACATCTTTTATAGCATAATAATTGTGTTAATGTGATTGATCAAATTTTTATATAAGAGTTCATTCATGTGATACATACACATCTGCTAATGCCTTCAGAAACTGCCTGACAGTGCTAAATTCTGCTGGATAGTTCTAGTTTGAGATTTATTTCTCAAATTAGCTATACAGAGAAGTTCTGGATGCTTTACATATCCCCATCTCTTGCCATATGACGATACATCCAGCATTGTCTAAGGTGATCATTTTTGGTATTCCAAGTATTATGGCATTGGGGGAGGCATAATGGTGCTCGGATGTACTGAGCTCCAAATCTTGGAACATAGGGGTTTTTTCAGTGGTGCATTTGGTCCAGACTTTGTTTTGTGTGTATTACAATGTGTGAATTGTTGAACTTCATTGTGGAGGAGCTGTTGGAGTGAGAAGATATTTGGCAGATGGGCTGGCCTGTCCTGCCCCCCCCCCCCCCCCCCCCCCACTCTCTTCCCTCCCTTACATAAATCCCTTAGATCATGTGTGAGATGCATTGGGGTGACATATTGCAGCACACTCACATGCACCAATGATTATTCAGCAGTTGTCAAACACACATATGGAGGAATGGAATGCCCTACCACAAGAACTTCTTACTAACCTAGTGGCCAGTGTAGGACCACATTGCAGAGCATGCATTGCCATGTGTGGTGGTCACACAATCTATTAAGAACCATGTTGCACCATTTGTAATGTTCATGGGACCGTCATAAATCATGATGACTTAAGTGGAATTATTGAGGGATGACTTGGTCACTTTGAAGATAAGTGATCCAGTGTGTGACAGTTTAAAAAAAACCACAGTAGTCTGTGATCACAAGTGTTTGTTTTATTCATTGAATTATTTAATCATAACGATCATCTTCAGACTGATTTAAAAAGAATGTACATATTTATGAATAATAGTGTTATGATAAGTTACCAAACATTACAAGTAGTAGTGTGATTCATGTTGTTTGAGGAGGAACTAATGTACATACATCTGTGCTTCCTTGTATTTATCAAAAGAAACATATAAAACATATAGCCATGATTGACATTGGGGGAAATGCCTATAGCTACAGTACAAACAGTTGAGAGGGCATCATCATTAGGTGACGCTGACCATAAGCAGTGTTTACAGTTGCATGTTACAAAGTCAAGGATAGAATCTTCAACATTCAGTGTGAAACAAAATAAGATCAGTCAAGGTGCAATTAAAAGATAATTAGATTTATACACCAGTCCCCTGTAAAAAATTAGTTAAAATGCAATTAAAGTAGAACTAGAGCTTAAACATGGGTCTACAGTAAAATGTTGTTTAAAATTATAAATATTTGGCATCCCAAATAGGTTTCTGCATTGTGTGGGGTCAGCTGGGATAATTGTGAACTACTAGAGAGACATTGGGTGTAATTGTAGAAAACATTGTTTTCAACCTTTGCATGTTATTTTGACATAACTTCCCTCTCTCTTTTATTGTTGAATTCTGTTAATTGTTGAGCTTTTTACTTTGAGTCTAGCAGCTCCGTATTTTGAAAGGAAAAAGTATTTTTTCCTTTATTTATAGATAAGTTAAACACATTTCTGTTTTATTAAATTATTTTATTGTTCCAATGAGATTGCAACAGTTAAATTCCTTAATTTCATGTAAATAACATCCATTCGACTTTATTGCAAACCAGTATGATGATTTTCATATCAGGTTTTGAAAAATGCCAAGGAAATACATAAAAAAGCGTCCAAATTGCAGTTACACTGTAAATGGTGTGTCAACAGCTGTGCATGAGGTTAGCTGTGCATGATGTTATAAATTTAAAACATTTAAGGAAGCAAAAGCAGCTTATAGTGTCCCAAAGTGTCATATACTACTGAATTGAAGGGTGGGGTCTAAATTTTTCTGTGTCCAGAATTGAAGACTAAAAGGAAGAGATTAAATATAAACCTTTATACAGGATTTGCTTAATTTTATTCTGATTTCTTCTTTAGGTTGGAGGATAACACTGGATGAATGAAGCCTTGAGCATCCTCAAGCTCTCCCTCCACACGTTGAAGCTACATTGGCCAGTTTAATTGCTCATGCAGAAATGGGGGCTCTTGTGGAAGCCTCTGAATGGGGTCTGTGCTGGGTTAGGTAGGGAATCTACAACTGTTTTGGCCTGCATTGCTGTAGATGCACTCACTTTGTACCATTGATCATACACTGAGGTGACAAAAGTCATGAGATAGCAGTATGTGCGCTTACAGCTGGTGATAGTATAGCATACACAATGTATAAAACGGCAGTGCTATGATGGAGCCATCAGCTGTACTCAGATGAGTCATTTGAACAGGTTTCCTTTGTGATTATGGCTGTGCGATGGGAATGAACAGACTTTAATTGCGAAATGGTGGTTGGAGCTAGACACGGGGGACATTCTGTTTTGGACATCATTAGGGAATTCAGTATTCTGAGATCCACAGTGTAGCGAGTGTGCAGAGAGTACCAAATTTCAGGCATTATCTCTGACCACTGAAATGCAGTGACTGATGGCCTTCACGTAACGACCATGAGCAGTTGTATTTGCATAGAGTTGTCAGTTGTAACAGACAAACAACAATTTGTGAAATAACTCCATATATCAATCTGGGGCATAGGATGTTTGTATTGGCTAGTACAGTGTGGCTAAATTTCATATTAATGTGCTATGGTGGCACATGACAGATGAGAGAACCTTTGCTAACAGGACAACATTGACTGCAGCACCTCTCCTGGGCCCTAGATAACTGGAAAACTATGGCCTGGTCAGGTGACTCCTGATTTCAGCTTGAAAGAGCTGGTGTTAGGGCTCAAATGTGGCACAGACCTCATGAAGCCATGGAAGAAAGGACTGTGAAAGCTGGTGGTGGCTCTGTAATGGTATCGTCTGTGGTTACGTGGAATGGACTGGGTCTTGTGGTCCAACTGAACAAACTGAGACCATTTACAGCCATTCATGGGCTTGATGTTCCCAAACAACAGAAATTTTATGGATGACACTGCACCATGTCACCAGGCCACAATTGTTCGTGACTGGTTTGAAAAACATTATGACCAGGAGAATTATTTGACCACCAATGTTGCTCAGCATGAATCCCATTGAATGTTTATAGGACTTGATTAGGAGGTCAGTTTGTGCACAAAATCCTGCACTGGCAACAGTTTCCCAATTATGAGCAGCTATAGAGGCAGTGTGGCTCAATATTTGTGCAAGCGGCTTCCGTCGCCTTTTTGAGTCCATGTCACATCGAATCGCTGCACTACGCCATGCAAAAGGAACTCTTAACTCTGACATGATATTAAGAGGTATCCCATGACTTTTGTGACCTCAATGTGTGTAAGAATGGTTCAGTTCAGAGTTGGACTTTGTCTAATACCTAACCAGGGAGACTGTAAACTGCTTCAACAAAGCAGTGCATGGAGAAACCAAGGTTTTGTCAATGGTTCACTACGGCTTTTATCCATCATGTACAAAAATATCGTAAAAATCCCCAATTACCCTGTCAAAGTGTCATTTTGATGTTTGATGGGCACGCTAGCCACGTCAGTTTACAATTAATGGAAATGGGTGTACAGAATAACATTCATTTAGTGTGCTGGTGAGTCATTTACCTGGTAGACTACAACCTCGTGACAGATTTGTGTTTGGCCCTGTTAAAATCACATGGGGAGAAAAGCTTAGCCATATATTTTTTTTTCTTTATTTGTTCTGTTTGTGTGTACTGACTAGGAATATGCTATCCTGTTGCCTCATTTTCAATGTCGTTTGATAAATTATTTTAAAAATTGCTAATTTTGGAATTTTTATCACATGTTGGTTGCGGTAATTATAAACACCAATTGTTCAGGAAAATGTTCATAAGTTATAGAACAGTGTTGGTTTACAGTTAACCCTGCTGGCAAATCCAAATCTAGTCCACACTTTGAGATTGCAGTTTCCATTTACTCTGAACACAATAGGGTAAATGTGAACTTACTACGATGTCATGTGAAGAATCCAAGAGCAGATTTTGTATTTCAAGGTATTATGTCTTAAAATTGCAAAAATAATTCACTTAAATTCAGCACTTACTTGAAATCATCATAACTTCACAAAATCGTTCCCAATTACCCCACCAGAACTGACAATACACAGTCAAGTTAACCGACAGCAGTTCAGAAAACATGAAGAACCAGCAGGCACATGATTCCACGAAACCAGAGCCAAGAAAACAAGGGCAACACAGTGAAAACAGGTAGACAGAGCCTCATCATTATGACATGCAAGATCTGTAACAGCCTATCATACAGTGAAAAATTTCTGTATGGTGTAAATTTGTTTGCTTCATTAGAAGCTTTGTGGGGTGGCATTTCTTATTCCTGTAGACATATATTTCTTCCAAAAGCTGCTATAGGCAGCCCCTAAAAGCTGTATGTGCGACTTACATGTTGCAGTTGGTGCTGGTTTCAGTACACTTGCATTCAGTCAGGTGTTGTCCAAATGCAGTTTTGTTCTGTAGATATGTGTATTCCCTGAACCTAATACAAAAATTTCTAACTGTGTGTCCAATATAAAACTTCTCACAATTTGTGTGACATATTTTGTGGACTCCATAACTTGAAAATTTGTTATATTTGTCAGCTAACTTGTGTCTAAGCTGCACTTTCAGAGAATAGTTTATTTGTAAACTGCATCTGACATTTGTGTTCTTCAGTTGCTTCTCTAGCTGTTGAGATACTCTTCAGTAGTGTGTCATCAGGCAAAATTTTTTATTACTTTTCAGTGCTTCATGTGCTCCCTTGTTTTTTATTTATTTTTTATTTTATTATATGGATGCATGGCTGTTTGTTGTAATATGTGTAGTTCTTTAAGTGTTTTTTGCCTCTCTAATGGCAAGCAAATAATCTGATCAATCATGGAAGTAAAATAAGACTATTTTGCACCACCCTGGTGTTAAAGAAAATTTTGGGAAGCGTAGGACAAAACCATGCAGTGAAGATATTAGTCATTTGCAATAACTCTTAGCATCACCAAGATGTCTTCCACATAACATTCATCATGAATGTATGTATTAAACTGGGGACCTAGAAACGATGGAGAGGCTTTGTCCCGCCGTAGCCCTCAGTGGTTCACAACCCAACAACAGGCCACAGAAGTCCACCCACCCCACATCGAACCCAGGTTTACCGCGCAGTTCAGCATAATGGGAGAGGTAACTGGGTGATGGTAAGGAGGAGGCTGGGGCAGAGAGGGAGAGCAGGATACGGCTGTGGGACAGTAAAGTGCTGCAGGGAGCATGCATGGAGGAGGTGGAGAGTAGTGCAGCTAGGTGCAATTTGGAGGTTAGATGGAGGGCAAGGGGGGGGGGGGGGAGAAGGGGCTAGATGGGTGAGGACAACGACTAATGAATGTTTAGGCGAGGAGGGTTACAGGAACATAGGACATATTGCAAGAAGAGTTCCCACATGCACAGTTCAGAAAATCTCGTGTTGGTGGGAAGGATCTAGATGGTGCAGGCTGTGAAGCAGTCATTAAAATGAAGAATGTTGTGTTGGGTGGCATGCTCAGCAACAGGATGATCCAGTTATTTCATGGCCACAGTTTGTCAGTGGCCATTCATGTGGTTGACTGGGTTGTTGGTTGTCTTGTCCACATAGAATGCAGCACACAGCTTGCAGCTAAGCCTGTATATCACATAACTGGTTTCACAGGTAGCCCAGCCTTTGATGGGGTAGGTGATGTTTATGACTCGACTGGGATAGGTGGTGGTGGTGGTGGTGGTGGTGGTGGTGGGAAGATATGTGGGACAGCTCTTGCATCTATGTCATATTAAAGGGATATGAGCCATGAAGCAAGGATTGGGAGCAGGGATTGTGTAGGGATGGATGAGGATATTGTGTAGTTGTGGTAGGTGGCAGAATCTCTCTGTGGGAGGGGTAGGAAGGGTAGTGGGTACGACATTTCTCATTTCAGGGCACAACAAGAGAAGTCGAAACCCTGATGGAGAATGTAATTCAGTTGCTCCAGTCTTGGGTGGTACTGAGTCACAAGGGGAAAATACCTCCGTGGCTGGTCTCTTACAGACTTTGGGAGGTGTTGGGTAACTAGAAAGGTAAGGCATGGCAAACCTGTTTTTGTACAAGGTTGGGAAAGTAATTACGGTCTCTGAAGGCCTCAGTGAGACCCGGAGTATATTTCGAGAGGGACCGCTCGTCCTACAGATGCGACGGCCATGGATGGCTATGCTGTATGGAAGGAACTTGGTGGTATGGAATGGGTGGCAGCTAAGTGGAGGTATTGCTTTTTGTTGGTAGGTTTGCTATAGACAGAGGTATTGATGCAGCCATCTTTGAGGTGGATGTCAACATCGAGGAAGATGACTTGATGGGTTGAATAGGACCAGGTGAAGGGAATGTCAGAGAAATTGTTTGAGGTTCTGGAGGAATGTAGATAGCGTGTCCTCACTCTTGATTCAGATCATGACAATGTCATCAGTGAATCTGAACCAGATGAGGGATCTGGGATTCTGGGTGTTTAGAAGGATTCCTCTAGGTCGCCAAAGAATTGATTGGCTTGGGATGGTGCCCGTAGCTGTACCCCACATTTGTTTGTAGGTAATGCCTTCAAAGGAGAAGTAATTGTGGGTGAGGGTATAGCTGGTCATGGACAAGGAGTTCGTTGTTTAGAATATGTCATGTGTCGGTAAAGGTAGTGTTCAATAGCAATAAGGTCATGGGCATTTGAAATGTTAGTGTAACGGGCGGTGGCATCAATAGTGACGAGTAGGGCACCGTGTGTTAATGGAACAGGAACTATGGAGTGTTAATGGAGGAAATGGTTGGTATCTTTTGTGTAGGAGGGTAGGTAGTGGGTAATATGCAGAAGCTGTTAATCTACGAGAACAGCAATTCTCTCAGTGGAGGCACAGTAATCGGTTACAATCAGGCATGCTGGGTGGTTGGCTTTATGGACTTTAGAAAGCATATAGAAGGTAGGAGTGCAGTGAGTGGTAGGGGTGAGGAGAGAGGTGGACTCCAGGGAGAGGTTCTGGGCTGGAGGCCCTGCTGGGTCTCTGGAATTGGGTCGCTGTGGCAGGGTTTGTAGGTGGATGAATATGATAGCTGGTGGAGTTCTTCCTCACTCTCACTTTAGCCAGAACCCAATCCCACGCACTGTTCCTGCATTGATGCTTTGCTCATGAAAGCTCCCAAATGGCTCCATCAAATTACCCATCTTCGACTGCCACCCTTCATTTCACAATGACCTCCATCTGTTCAGATTCTGCTAATCCTTAGCCCTCATCAATATAGTTCTGCAAAACCATATCAATCAGGCTCAAACCTCCTTGCATACCTTCTGTCCATCCGTAAAATTCTCCATCTATGGGGTCCCAAATTCCTGGAACCCGTAACATACATTGAAACTCTCGCCGTCCAGTATCTGGAGCAACATGCACAATGCCACCTCAAAGAAACTTTGAACTGTAACCAAATCAAGAGAGATTTGTGGAAGATTTTTTTTACACAGTGATGTACACAGTGAACACATCTAAAATGACATGACGGTGCTGCAAAACAACAATCTGCTTTTTTCTGAGAACAAAACTCCACTAATTTGGAATGAAGCCATTGTTATGTGTGATTTTGCTGAAAATTATTCTTATCTGCCTCATGATGGAGCGCAAGGGTTCCATTGGAGTAATTCCATGGCCACAGTGCATTGTAAGACAAAACATCAGAATAAAGAAAAAATATTCTTAGCTACAGAATTTTTTTTTTTTTATCTGAGATAGTTTGGCTCGCAATACAGCATTCTTATATGTGTTCCAAAAATAACTTATTAGAGTTCGTGAAATTTGATTTTCTTTCTAATTTGAACAAAATTTATTACTTCAGTGATGGCTCAGCTGCATAATATAAGAATCTAAAAAACTTGTCTAACTTGCATCATCATATTGATGATTTTGAAAGAATTGAGGTAAAATGGGATTTTTATGCTGCTTCACATGGAAAGAGAGTGTTTGATGGTGCTGGTGACACAATAAAAAAGCTTACAGGCAAAGCTAGTTTGCAAAATCCTATTGGTAACAAAATATTAAATCCTATTCAAGTTTATGAAGTATAGCAGTCACAGGAGCTCAGAAGTATTAAGAATTCATTCCTTTAAGCAAAGCCAAAGTAAAAGCAAAAGTTGTTTCTTGTTTTAAAGACTCTGATGTTCATAAAATTCATGCTGATCCAGTTGAAGACTGCATGCCATTTGAACAGATTACAGGATTTGTTGCTTGTTCTTATGACTACAAATAATTGATGGGTTTTGTGCTGCCAAGAGATTAGAAAGAAGATGAAGTGAACCTTTTATTTATGCTTCCTTATACACCAGCACCTTGTTTTTTGTACCCAAGAAGACCAGTTAATTAATTCTATCCAAAAAATTTCATACTTTGTAATTTATACCCCACAACTACCATTTGAACAAACAGACTATCAAATGAAGAGATACTAAAAGCCTCACAGATTATATTGCAAAAGACCGTGCTGTTATATCAATACTTGTTGAAGGTAATAGAAAGTTTCTGATTGTAAAGCACTGAAACAATCCATTGTAAATAGTAACATCATCGTGTTGTTGTTGTGGTCTTCAGTCCTGAGACTGGTTTGATGCAGCTCTCCATGCTACTCTATCCTGTGCAAGCTTCTTCATCTCCCAGTACTTACTGCAACCTACATCCTTCTGAATCTGCTTAGTGTATTCATCTCTTGGTCTCCCTCTATGATTTTTACCCTCCACGCTGCCCTCCAATGCTAAATTTGTGATCCCTTGATGTCTCATAACATGTCCTACCAACTGGTCCCTTCTTCTTGTCAAGTTGTGCCACAAACTCCTCTTCTCCCCAATTCTATTCAATACCTCCTCATTAGTTATGTGATCGACCCATCTAATCTTCAGCATTCTTCTGTAGCACCACATTTCAAAAGCTTCTATTCTCTTCTTGTCCAAACTATTTATCGTCCATGATTCACTTTCATACATGGCTACACTCCATACAAATACTTTCAGAAACGACTTCCTGACACTCAAATCTATATTCATTGTTAATAAATTTCTCTTCTTCAGAAACGCTTTCCTTGCCATTGCCAGTCTACATTTTATATCCTCTCTACTTCGACCATCATCAGTTATTTTGCTCCCCAAATAGCAAAACTCCTTTACTATTTTAAGCGTCTCATTTCCTCAGCATCACCCGACTTACTTCGACTACATTCCATTATCCTCTTTTTGCTTTTGTTGATGTTCATCTTATATCCTCCTTTCAAGACATTGTCCATTCCATTCAACTGCTCTTCCAAGTCCTTTGCTGTCTCTGACAGAATTACAATGTCATCGGCGAACCTCAAAGTTTTTATTTCTTCTCCATGGATTTTAAGACCTACTCCGAGTTTTTCTTTTGTTTCCTTTACTGCTTGCTCAATATACAGATTGAATAACATCGGGGATAGGTTACAACCCTCTCTCACTCCCTTCCCAACCACTGTTTCCCTTTCATGCCCCTCGACTCTTATAACTGCCATCTGGTTTCTGTACAAATTGTAAGTAGCCTTTCGCTCCCTGTATTTTACCCCTGCCACCTTTAGAATTTGAAAGAGAGTATTCCAGTCAACATTGTCAAAAGCTTGCTCCAAGTCTACAAGTGCTAGAAACGTAGGTTTGCCTTTCCTTAATCTTTCTTCCAAGATAAGTCATAAGGTCAGTATTGCCTCACATGTTCCAACTTTTCTACGGAATCCAAACTGATCTTCCGCGAGGTCGGCTTCTACCAGTTTTTCCATTCGTCTGTAAAGAATTGGCTTTAGTATTTTGCAGCTGTGACTTATTAAACTGATAGTTCGGTAATTTTCACATCTGTCAACACCTGCTTTCTTTGGTATTGGAATTATTATATTCTTCTTGAAGTCTGAGGGTATTTCACCTGTCATCATTGATTAATTAGTAACTTTAATTAATGTTAATTTATTTGTTAAATAAGGTACAATTAATTAAATTATTCATAGTCTGTACCGAGCATGTGTTGATATGATGTATGTTCAAACATTTTTGTAGTTAACGTGGAAAAGCCAGTTCTGACTTTAAATTCAAATGTTTGATTCTAATGCTGCAATAAATTGTCTTTAAATGAGACTAACAGTTGATTTGACACCATTATGTGGTTCTTGCCAATTATTATTTCCAAGGCACAAGTCTACAGACTACGTGCTGGATGCTGTGTTTACCAGAAAAATAAAATTTATTTTAACATGTTCCCACCAGAATACCATCTTGTAATTTAGCAGACACGTAAAAAAAAAAAATTGTGTATTAGTAACACACAATTTTTTTCAATACTATGCATGATCTGTTGTACACCCTTTTTAATCCGAGCACTTCATTCGTTGTCTTCCATTATCATTCCCCCTTGGTTCTTGTACGTTTTGTGTATTACCTGTTTTTCGTAATAACTTGCCCATGTTGTTCTTAGATTTTTGAATGCGTTGCACCATTTTAATCGCCGAACACTTTTTCTAGGTCAATGATTGCTGTGAACATGTCTTGATTTTCTTCACTCTTGCTTCCAAGTCCAATGTGAGAACTGCCTTTCTGATCCCTTTACGTTTTCTAAAGCCAAACTGATCATCATCTAACTGATCCTCAGTTTTCTTTCCATTCTTCTGTATATGAGGCACCTAGCATCAAAACTGGCCATGTCACAAAATTTACAAAAATGAGTTGGTATTACTGATTTAAAGTAGAAGTAAATTATTATAATGTGAAACAGGAATATGCATCAAAATCAGCTGTCTCTTCATGTTGCAGAGCACTGAATTCATATTCATGCAGCAGAATGGGCCAAGACTTGTCAGGCATTAAATTCATAACCGGCCTTGTCAAGGAATGAGCAACAATGTTAATGTGTTAACATTTCTGTCTGGAATTTTGGGTTGCTAGTTTATGCAACAATATGACCATATCAGTAGGCAAAAGAATTCCATATAAGTTGTTCTTTGAAGCCTTAATATTTTATTTTTATATTGGCAACACAAGCCTTTTGCACTACCTTTTGTATACACAGGCTTTTTATTGTAACTGGCACATAGAAAATTCTATTTCCTGTGTGCTTGTATTTTGTCATTATTGTGTAATGTAATGTGTATATTATTCTGAATGGTGAACTGAAAAATAGTGTTCCACTCCATTTGCTACGTAATGAAAACATCAATAAATGAAACCCCCAGATCAACTGCAAGAAAGCCGCGTGGTATTAGCCAAGCGGTCTATGGATGGGAAATACTTCCCAACACACCATACTGTCCTGATACGAGCTCAACAGATTTGATTTGCTTCCCAAATTGAAGCAGCAACTCCATGAAAAATGTTTTGATACAATTGATGAAGCGTACAGTTGGGTGACCCAAGTAATCAGGTAGCTCAACAATGAAGGTGCCCTATCCAGAATACAGAAGTTGCCAATATCTTGGGAAGCCGCATAAGCAAGAATGAAGGCCTATGAAGATTTTTTGTAAAATAAATTATTTTCTTCAATTCTATCTTACCATGTGCAGAACTTTAGAAGTGATCCTCATATGAAAGCATTAAGGATGTAACTATGGAAGAAAAACATTTGTGCCAATCATTGTTTTGTCTGTGGAGGCTTTTCATCCATGTTGAAAAACAAGCCTTCAGTGCTGTGGCTAGTTTTGATATTCGTGGTTTCATTATTGGATGCATGGGCTGTTAAGCTGATTGTGTGCTAGTTTTTGCACTTACCTGTCCATGCTATCTTTGGAATTTTGTGGATATTTTTCCAAAAGTTTGATGGTATGTTGCTGGTCTGATAGCTTCTACACACCAATTTAAATAGTAATTTGGTTGCTAGTTCCCCAGTGATTTTAGAAATTCTGATGGAATTGTATCTGTTCCTTCTGCCTTATTTGTTCTCAAGTCTTCCAGAGCTCTTTTAAATTCTGATTCTAATACTGGATCTCCACTTCTGTTTCTTCTTCTGTCAAGTATCAGACAAGTCCTCCCCCTCGTAGAGGCCTTCATTGTAGTCTTTCCACCTATCTGCTCTCTCATCTGCATGTAACAGTGGATTCCCATTGCACTGTTAATGTTACCACCCTTGCTCTAAATTTCACCAAAACTTATTCTGACTTTTCTGTTGCTGACTAAGGGCTCCCAACTATCATTTTCTTCCGATTTCTTCACACCTTTCCTGCAGCCATGTCGCCTTGGCTGCCCTGAATTTGCTGTTTGTCGGGGCCATCCACAAAGTAACAGACATTTTGAAATAAAAAAATTAACACTATGGAAAAACCAAACTTTATTTTATACATTTAGAGGTACACTCTATAGCTATTTTTCTACATAATCGTCATTCAGGTTGAGGCACTTATCACACCATGGCACAACATTTTCAGTAGCATCGCTTAGAAATCTGCAGCCTGTGATTTATACCGGCACGCAGTTAGGTTTCAGTATATAAAGTGCTTTGTACTGTGCCATGTCTTTATTCCTGGGAAGAGGTGGTCATCCCTCGGCACCAAACCTGGGCTGTACAGTGGTTGATGAAACACATTCCCATCAGAAACCCTTTAGGAGCTCATGGGTATGCTTGGCATTGCGTGGACGTGAGTTGTGAAAAAAACAAAACTTTTGCACTAAGTTTTCTATAACGCTTGTTTTGTATTGCCCGTCTTAACTTTTTTGGTGTATGTTCAAGGATATCAATGAGAATCACTCCTTTAGAGTCCCAAAACATAATAGCCATGATCTTTCTTGTTAGCAGTGTTTGCGAACACTTCCTTGGTTTCTTTGGTGAATGCCTTTTTTGTTTCACAGTTGACATGCTTCACCCAGGTCTTGCCCCAGTTAAGATATAATCAGTAACTTTGTTACCATTTTTCTCATAATGTTCAAGGAAGGTCAGTGGCCTTTAGTTATGATTTTGGGAACCCATCTGGCACAAAATTTGTGCTAACAAGAGTCTTCATCACAGTTTCATGCACCAACCTCTGTGAAAATTGAGGAGAATGCTGCAAAAGTTCTGTAATCATGACGTTACGATTTTCATAAATTTTGTCCTTGATTTTCATCACCAATTCCTCAGTTACAAGGGTAGGCCTACCAGTGTGGTCCTCATTGTAAGCATTGGTATGGCCACTTTTAAAATCAGTGCACCACTGACTCACTTGGCTTTCACTTATTGCTACTTTTCCATACATCTCACAAATATCACAGTAGATTTCAATTGATTTGCGGTTTTTTGCCAACAAAAATGTAATTGAAGAACACACTTCACAAGTGGTGGGGTTTGTTATTGCAGTGCACGTCACAGAAAGCAGAGTAGGTGAGACACAAATCTCACACTACCGCCATGGATGCTCACTAAGTGTAGGAACATTATGACACCAAATGGTGGCTGTAGCCCCATGTATCGCCACAATAGATAAACACGTCTGTTACTTTCTGGATAGCCCTCATATTTCATTCCGAAGGGATTTATGTTGCTGTATTCCTGTCTCTCCCTGAAAATTTTTGTATTTACTTTTTCTACTGATCAGTTGGAAGTATTTCATCTGATATGCAAGGTTTCTTCACAGTTACCTTCCAGGTACCTATGTTTATCTGCCGAACATACCTGATTGCCCGTTTCAAAAGATGTCCACTCTCCAACTGAACTGCCTACTCTGGTGTTCCTATTGCAGTATATATATCTCCTTAGTGAACTTCAAACATGTCTTGTCATTCCTCAGTACTTCAGTATTCTACTTTCTCCTAAGTTGATTCTTTCAGACGATTTTCTCTTATTACTAAATTGTGATCCGAGTCTGTATCTGCACCTTGGTACACATTACAATCAAAAATCTGATTTTGGAATCTCTGTCTCATCATGATGTAATTCAGTTGGAACCTCACCTTGTCTCCTGGTCTTTTCAAGGTATACCACCACCTCTTGTGATTCTTGAACAGA
Organism: Schistocerca nitens; assembly: GCF_023898315.1. NCBI lineage: Eukaryota > Metazoa > Arthropoda > Insecta > Orthoptera > Acrididae > Schistocerca > Schistocerca nitens. The sequence goes on from NC_064617.1 coordinate 436,060,051, forward strand.
GTATTTGGCTGTTACCATCTGAAATTTAATCCAGAGCTCAATTAGTTTTTCTCTTTTGTCATTCCTAGTGCCAAGCACATATTCTCCTGTAATCTTTCCTTCTTAGTTTCAATTTACATACTGAATTACCCATTCAGTATCCTCGTATACTTTATCTGTCTCTTCATCTGCTGCTTGCATCATTCGCATTTATAACTGATCAATCATCATCAGCATTGGTTTGCTGGTGAATCTGGTGAGAACAGTCCTGATCACTGAACAGTTTGCATTAGCTCACTCTCTGCTCTACCTTCCTATTCATAACAAATCCTGTCCCCTTATATCTTTTTCTTCTGCTGCTGTTATTATCCTGTGTTTGTCTGACCTGAAATACTTGTGTTCTTTCCATTTCACATTAGTGCCTCCCACTACATGTATATTGAGCTTTAGCATTTCTATTCTCAGATTTTCTAGCTTCCCTGGCACATTTAAACCTGTGACAGAAACATGCCCCAGTTCGTAAAAATATTACCCTTTCGTTGATTATTCAGTCTTTTTCTCATGGTCACCTCTGCCTTGGCAGTCCCCTCTTGGAGATCTAAATGGGGGACTAGCCTGTAATATTACCACTGCAGAGAGTGTTGTGACACTTTTTCGATTACTTCTTCAGAAGTCTGTTGATTTCATGGGTAAATGGAGTTTTTGAGAACATGCGTAGACAAGACTTTATTAAATGCTACTGGACAATCATTTTGTATTATTTTAAAATGCCATTGCAGACATATAATTATAATCTAGAATGGCTCATGGAGTAAGAATGCAAAATGACGTTGCCCACAAAATCAAAAATAGATGTAAATATACCAAACTAATCACCTTCCAAAGTGAGTAACACACGTATAATAAACTATGTTATGTATAAACTTTATGAATGTGAAATAAAGATTTTGAAAGACAAAGTACATATTATATATCTAAAAACAAAGATGATGTGACTTACCAAATGAAAGTGCTGGCAGGTCGACAGACACACAAACGAACACAAACATACACACAAAATTCAAGCTTTCGCAACAAACTGTTGCCTCATCAGGAAAGAGGGAAGGAGAGGGAAAGACGAAAGGATGTGGGTTTTAAGGGAGAGGGTAAGGAGTCATTCCAATCCCGGGAGCGGAAAGACTTAACTTAGGGCGAAAAAAGGACAGGTATACACTTGCACACACACACATATCCATCCACACATGGATATGTGTGTGTGTGCAAGTGTATACCTGTCCTTTTTTCGCCCTAAGTTAAGTCTTTCCGCTCCCGGGATTGGAATGACTCCTTACCCTCTCCCTTAAAACCCACATCCTTTCGTCTTTCCCTCTCCTTCCCTCTTTCCTGATGAGGCAACAGTTTGTTGCGAAAGCTTGAATTTTGTGTGTATGTTTGTGTTCGTTTGTGTGTCTGTCGACCTGCCAGCACTTTCATTTGGTAAGTCACATCATCTTTGTTTTTAGATATATTTTTCCTACGTGGAATGTTTCCCTCTATTACAACCAAAGTACATATTATGTTATAAATAAAATCATCATTTAAGTTTGCTTCCATTGCTGACATTTCTTTTTACAGATACCATAATTGAATACATTTGCACTGGTGAGTGTATTGGTGAGTTGGATTATGACAGGTATGTGAATTTCAGAATATGTGAAATTGAAAAATGAAATAGATAGCATTTAAAATGACCAAAATGTTCTATGAAGGTGGAAAAAAAATATTGTATGAGAGAGAAACTCTTTTTTTATTTTAGATAATGTGGATGTTTTTCATATTTATGAGAATGCTTAAATGCCCCAGAGCTCAACACAATTTCCTTATGTTGTTGTTGTTGTTTTTGTTCCTCTGCATAAATAACACACCATTTAAATGCTGAAACACAGAAAATTGTTCATTTTGGTAGTGAAATAATTGGAAGGATCTTGAGCTATTTGTATTGTTGACTATTACAGCTAATAGTTAATATGATTGACTAATTTGCCACAATGTAGTCCGTGCTTAACGGATGAAATTCATTATCAACAAGTTATATTGTCAACTCTCTGATTATCAGTAGTCGTCAACGAGTGTCGTGTCGGGGGGGGGGGGGGGGGGACCAGTGTCATATCTCAGTGAGGAACTTGAAACTTTCAGCACAGGGCAGAAGCATGTACAGGAACGATCACTCAATTTTAAAAGAATAGTTGACCATGCATTGGATAGATACATACCGAGTAGAACAGGTCATAGTGGGAGGGGACTCCTTAAGTAATATAGCCCAGTACGTTGTCCTCGATGGTGAATGTTCATCGGAGGTTGAGGGTATCATCTGGAATGCCCCAGGGAAGTGTGGTAGGTCCGCTGTTGTTTTCTATCTACATAAATGATCTTTTGGATAGGGTGGATAGCAATGTGCGGCTGTTTGCTGATGATGCTGTGGTGTACGGGAAGGTGTTGTCGTTGAGTGACTGTAGGAGGATACAAGATGACTTGGACAGGATTTGTGATTGGTGTAAAGAATGGCAGCTATAGATAAATGTAATTAATGCAGATGAATAGGAAAAAGAATCCCGTAATGTTTGAATACTCCATTAGTAGTGTAGCGCTTGACACAGTCACGTCGATTAAATATTTGGGCATAACGTTGCAGAGTGATATGAAGTGGGACAAGCATGTAATGGCAGTTGTGGGGAAGGCAGATAGTCGTCTTCGGTTCATTGGTAGAATTTTGGGAACATGTGGTTCATCTGTGAAGGAGACCGCTTATAAAACACCAATACGACATATTCTTGAGTACTGCTGGAGCGTTTGGGATCCCTATCAGGTCAAATTGAGGGAGGACATAGAAGCAATTTAGAGGCGGGCTGCTAGATTTGTTACTGGTAGGTTTGATCATCACGTGAGTGTTACGGAAATGCTTCAGGAACTTGGGTGGGAGTCTCTATAGGAAAGGAGGCATTCTTTTCGTGAATCGCTACTGAGGAAATTTAGAGAACCAGCATTTGAGGCTGACTGCAGTAAAATTTTACTGCCGCCAACTTACATTTCGCGGAAACACCACAAAGATAAGATAAGAGAGATTAGGGCTCGTACAGAGGCATATAGACAGTCATTTTTCCCTCGTTCTGTTTGGGAGTGGAATAGGGAGAGAAGATGCTAGTTGTGGTACGAGGTACCCTCCGCCACGCACCGTATGGTGGATTGCGGAGTATGTATGTAGATGTAGGGGGACCCTCTGTGGTAGACAATCACTGTAAAGAAACTTCTAAAGAAACAGATTACTACGTGATAAGTTGGTCTATAGACAGAGAGATGGTGACTAAAATGTTTGGCTGTCAAGAGAACAGTGTGTGAAGGTTTCAGTGACTACCATAGCAGAATATTGTCAGATGATCTTTCGCAAAATCCAAGTAAATTATAGTCATAGGTAAAGGCTGTTAGTGGCACCAAACTAGTGTCCAGTCTGTAGCGAATGAGACAGGAACTGAAATTGAGGGTAGCAAAGCAAAAGCTGAAATGCTTAACCCTGTTTTCAAATGATCCTTTATAAAGGAAAACCCAGGAAAATTGCACCCGTGTAATCCTAATACCACTGACGAAATGACTAAAATCAGTATTAATGTCAGTTGTGTTTAGAAACAATTGAAATAGCTGAAATTGAAGAAGGCTCCAGAGCCTGATTGAATCCCTATCAGATTCTGTACTGAATTTGTGGCTGTTCGCCACTTGTCCAACCGCAATATCTCTTAGATCATAGATCCCTTGAACAAAATCTGTGCACAATAATTGGAAGGAGGCACTGATCACACATGTCTACATGAATGAAAGTAGAAGTGATTCACAAAACTACTGTCCAATATCTTTGACATCGATTTGTTGTAGAACATATTCTACAGGCATAATGAGATATCTCGAACAGAATGACCTCCTCCAGTACAACCTGCATGGATTCCGAAAACATAAATAATGTAAAACCCAACTCGCACTTTCTCACATGACATACCGAACGTCTTGTATCAAAGCAGTCGGGTAGATGCAGTACATCTTTGTTTCCAAAAAGCATTTGACTTGGTACCACACCTATGCTCATTGTCAAAAGTTTGACCATATGGTGTATAACGTGAAATTTGTGATTGGATTAAGGACTTTTTGGTAGGGAGGACACAGCCTGTTATCTTTGATGGGGAGTCGTCATCAGACGTAGAAGTAATTTCTTATGTGCCCAGGAAGTGTGTTGGAAACCTTGCATTTCAAGTTGTATGTTGATGACCTAGTGGACAAGACTAATAGTAAAACTAGACTTTTTGCAGATGATGCAATTATCTACACTGAAATAATGTCCGAATGAAGCTGCCTAAATATTGAGTCAGTTCTTCATAAGATTTAAAAGTGGTGCAAAGATTGGCGACTTGTTTAAAATGTTCAGAAATGTAAAATTGCGCACTTCACAAAATGGAAAAAAAAAGAAAGAAATGTAATATCCTATGACTAATATCAAGGAGCCACAGTTGAAGTTGGCCAACCCATACAAATATGTGGGTGTAACATTTTGAATAGATATGAAATGGAATGATCACATAGGCTCAGTTGTGCATAGAGTATGTGGTAGACTGCAGTTTATAGGCAGAATAGTTGGGAAGTGCAATCAGTCTATAAAGGACATTGTTTACAAATTACGTGTGTAACCCATTCTAGAGTATTGCTTAAGTGTGCGGGACCCGTTCCAAACAGGATTAACATGGGACATTGAATGTATACAGAGAAGGTCAGCATGAATGGTCACAATTTTGTTTAACCCCCGGGAGAGTATCACATAGATACTGAAGAAACTTAACTGGCAGGCTCGTGGGTGTGTACATGAACTATCCCGACAAAGTCTACTAACTAAGTTTCACAAACTGGGTGTAAATGATAGCTCTAGAAATATACTTCAACTTCCTACATATTGCTCACATAGGGATCGTGATTATAACGTTAGAATAATTATAGCACACACAGAGCCAGTCACAATCAACCTTTTTTCATGCACTCCATATGTGAATGGAACTGGAAGAAACACTAATAAGTGCTTCAATGAGATGTATCCTCTGCTATGCACTTCACAGTGATTTGCAGGATATATATGTAGATGTTGAAAGTATGTAATATCTAAGTACATACTCAGATGTGACAGTTAATTCAATGGCTTCAATTAGAGAGGGCAAGTTTCACACAGGGTTTTGATGGAGAAACCCTTGTTTTCGTCTTGGCAAGATGGTTGACTACCACACTGCATGCCCTTGGCCATTAACGTGTTCTCAGTTTAGGTAACACTATCTCCCTTTATTTTAACGTCGTTGGTTCCTCTGCTATACTACGAGATACGATTGGCGCAGTGAGGTACCAGGCAACGTGTGCTTAACTGTCAAGTGCAAAGTAATTTTAATCACACTGTAGCTGCAGTAAACATTTACAATGTGTTGGGTAAACTTCTCTGTCCAGGCTAAAGCTCTTTATGATTTAAGTATACTGATAAAATTTCAGTTAAATCCTCAACCTCAAAGGGTCTCTGTTCCTACAGTTTGACGAGCACTTGGAAGTTCCATTTCCGTAATTGTTGGCTCACATTTGTTATTGATAGAATTATTCTATAGTTGGCTGCTGGGCTGAAAGTGCTGATGACTACATATTGGCACCATTTTAAACACTTTGTGTTGACTGTTATTTGTTTCAGATTGCTGTCAACCAAAGAGATCTCACAGTTGTTACACTATAGTTGCATGGTGAAGTGTCATTGATGTTACTATGTGTGTGAATGACTTTGATTAACAATAGTATTTGTACTTACATTTAAATGCTGTACAATATCAGACAGTATCACAAGATTTTGATAAACAATTTAAATACCAGTTTTCTTTTACTTATTGCCTTGTATTAGTACAGACTTGAATTAATGTATAGTTCGCGAAGGATATGGTGCTCAATGCGCTGGGTGAGCCCCTTCGTTTGTTCAGAATGGGAGGCCGATAAGTGTTTTCCATGTTTCAGCTAGTCAGCAATGACAGAATTGAGGCAGGGTGAAAGATCCACAAAATTCCTCGTATTTAATAAATGGTTTCAGATATCGAAATGAGATTTTGGCAAATGATAACTTACAAAGAAGGAGTATTTTACCATTTTGTTATTATGTAAAACTTGTTTATCTACTGTGTTATTCCAATAAGTCCAGACTTTTTTTGGTGAAAGAATGTAATTTTTAAGGGCCATTGATTGCTAGTGAAACAAGATCTGTGGGTCTTGGAACAACATATTTGAAGACATTATACGTTTTTTTGTATTAAGGATGTGCTTTTTAATAAGCCACTGATTTTACTTTTCCTCAGTTCCTCACTTAATAACTCTCTCACAGTTGTCTGCACAACATGTTAGTGAGGTGAGGCAGTGTAAACACAGCTGTGTTTTGGTAAAAGCAGCACATTTTGACATGGCAACCATAGAAATGTGTAGGTTTTACTCAAAATTTGCTTCTCATGGCGCTTCTCTGAAAATTACAAATGGTTAACAAGCCAGGTAAAAATAAATTTCTGCATTTTTGGTGGAATTCTTTTAAGGTACTTAGGAAAGCAGAAGTGACAGTAGATCTTTTTGAATGGTTACAATGCAAGTGTGGGTGTGGAGGGCATGTTCTCTCTTCCTGGTCCCAAGATTGGACAGTCCTTGTGTGCAAAAACAGTTGTGTTAGTGAAAGAGAGTCATTGTAATGATGATACTAGCAGACTAGAGCTTGGCAAAAAGGATTACTTTTCTATGTACAAAGACGGTGAGAGCTAGTCATCAGTATATGTTTAAAAATAATTATTGTACAAAACCTATTTTAAGTTATATATGCATAGCCTACCTTGAGCATATTTTATAATGGTGTATGTTAAAATATTTTTGCAGATGACACGGGAATGCCAAATCTGAATTTACACTGAAGTGCATAATTTTTAATAATGTATTAAATTTGTTGATTTGATGATGTTGTACAGTTTTCTTTGCCATTTAAGTTCACCATTACAACATTAGTAAGTCCCAAAGCGCTATATACGACATAATGATTGCTGCGATTACCAGTAAAATACAATCTATTTTGATATATTTGCACTACAATGACATCATGAAATTTGGCTTACACAATAACATTTTTTTCCAAAATAAAACCTTCAGATTTCGAAATTTCTTAAAAAAATATGTTTGGGAAAATTTAGAATTTTAGGAGTGTAGTCAAATCTTACAAAAGAAATTGAAAAAAATCATAGGTCTGTAAGTTATGTAGTTTGAGATTTGACCATTATAAGGTTTCAAAACATGACAAAAATCACACACTTTAGGAAACAATGAAAATCGCTAACTCAAAAATGAGAGGCCCAAAAAATTTCAATTTGGGTTTTTTTCATGGAAACTACTAGTTCTACCACTGTACAAATAAATTAACAAAATCTGAGACACAAAAACCAGAGCTTTTGTTGTTTTCAAATTGGCTGACCTTAAAGAGTTTTTATTGCATTGTGCACGGCAATAAATATGCTGAGATCATTGGTGTCTAACCTGCCTTTGTGACATATATTTCAATGTAAATTTAAAATTCTAGTTCTGCTCTTTTCCAATTTCAACAACTTTTTTCCTAATTCTGTGTGGGCTTTATTCTGTTTAATAAGTGATACTAATTCTGCAACTTTACCATAGATTGTCGTGTAGTTCAGCTATATCACATTAACATTTTTCTCTTTCCTATTGACAAGAATGTCAATGTGTTGTTGTTGTTGTGTCGTTGATGTTGTTATCCTTCGCCCCCCCCCCCCCCCCCCTCTCTCTCTCTCTCTCTCACACACACACACACACACACACATATATTGTTTTTCTAACTATAGTGTTTTCTTTTGTATTTCAGAAAGAAGAGCCACTGCCAGCAGAAAATGATGAATGTGACTACAGAAGTGAAGTGGAATCCCAGAGGTATTTTTGTAATTTGTAGCTCTTGGATTGAAGACTTAATATACCATGTTTCTGTCTTTGGTTTAGTTGTTTTTCATTTGCCCCATAGAGGCTAATTTTTGATTATCCCCTTGTCAAAAATTCTCTTATGCACATTTTTATTTATTTATATCCACAGATCTGGACCAGAAAATTTGTTTCAGTTTAAGCGCCACAACATCCTTGAGTGTTTAACATATGCATGTATTTACACATTGTGGTCCACATCACTGTGTATTGTAGGGGCTGACTGGCCAAGGGTGGAGTTGTGGTGGTCTGGTGGGACCCAATGACAAACTGGTGGTTGAGAAGACACTTTACTGCTTTCATTGCAACATTTCTCTGTTATCAATGCTGTGCAGACCTGCTGCACTCCCATCTAGCAGACTGGCGATTGTCAACGGGCAGGTGGCTCCTGCCCCAGATGGATAGTTCTTGTGTCGTCATCTGGTAATGCAGACATCAGACCTGGGAAGAAAGCCAGCAGACTGCCAGTAGGCCAAGGCTGTGATATCAGTGGTGTGCTGTTTCTCCTTGCTGCATTGGCCCTGTGATGTTGGGAATTTGTTCCCAGGCAACTCAGGCATGGTTTATGTTGTCTGCAGCGATGGGGGTGACTGCCACGTGTGGGACATGACCCACTGCCTCCTGGGAAGAGGCTGGCAGCAGTTGGTGTGGACAACAGGTCCACTGCATTGTGGCATATAGTCTCCCAGGATAGACTTGTGCGAGAGGCTGCTGCTTCGTCCTGGTCTTCAATTCAAGGCTACATCTGGCGATGCCCAGTTTTGTCATCCTGCAGTCATGGCATTGGTGGCAGTACTTATGGGGTCCAATGCCTCTCTCAAAAATGCAGCTATTTAAAGTGCTCCATGGTACATTTGGTGCACTATTGCCTGGCTCCTGGTCACATAGCTCATAACATAGTTCTAGCTCCATGGTATAATGACACAATTTTGCCTGTTCTGGCTATCTACATCTGCGTCTACATCTACATCCATACTCCGCAAGCCACGTGATGGTGTGTGGCGGAGGGTACCTTGAGTACCTCTATCGGTTCTCCCTTCTATTCCAGTCTCATATTGTTCGTGGAAAGAAGGATTGTCGGTATGCTTCTGTGTGGGCTCTAATCTCTCTGATTTTATCCACATGGTCTCTTCGCGAGATATACGTAGGAGGGAGCAATATACTGCTTGACTCTTCGGCGAAGGTATGTTCTCGAAACTTGAACAAAAGCTCGTACCGAGCTACTGAGTGTTTCTCCTGCAGAGTCTGCCACTGGAGTTTATCTATCATCTCCATAATGCTTTTGTGATTACAAAATGATCCTGTAACGAAATGCTGCTCTCCGTTGGATTTTCTCTCTCTCTTCTATCAACCCTATCTGATACGGATCCCACACTGCTGAGCAGCATTCAAGCAGTGGGCGAACAAACGTACTGTAACCTACTTCCTTTGTTTTCGGATTGCATTTCCTTAGGATTCTTCCAATGAATCTGTCTGGCATCTGCTTTACCAACGATCAACTTTATATGATCATTCCATTTTAAATCACTCCTAATGCGTACTCCCAGAAAATTTATGGAATTAACTGCTTCCAGTTGCTGACCTGCTATATTGTAGCTAAATGATAAGGGATCTATCTTTCTATGTATTCGCAGCACATTACACTTGTCTATATTGAGATTCAATTGCCATTCCCTGCACCAAGCGTCAATTCACTGCAGATCCTCCTGCATTTCAGTACAATTTTCCAATGTTACAACCTCTCGATATACCACAGCATCATCCGCAAAAAGCCTCAGTGAACTTCCGATGTCATCCACAAGGTCATTTATGTATATTGTGAATAACAATGGTCCTATGACACTCCCCTGCGGCATACCTGAAATCACTCTTACTTCGGAAGACTTCTCTCCATTGAGAATGACATGCTGCATTATGTTATCTAGGAACTCTTCAATCCAATCACATAATTGGTCTGATAGTCCATATGCTTTGTTCATTAAACAACTGTGGGGAACTGTATCGAATGCCTTGCGGAAGTCAAGAAACACGGCTTCTACCTGTGAACCCGTGTCTATGGCCCTCTGAGTCCCGTGTACGAATAGCGCGAGCTGGGTTTCACACGAACGTCTTTTTCGAAACCCGTGCTGATTCCTACAGAGTAGATTTCTAGTCTCCAGAAAAGCCATTATACTCGAACATAATATGTGTTCCAAAATTCTGCAACTGATCGACGTTAGAGATATAGCTCTATAGTTCTGCACATCTGTTCGACGTCCCGTCTTGAAAACAGGGATGACCTGTGCCCTTTTCCAATCCTTTGGAACGCTACGCTCTTCTAGAGACCTACGGTACACCGCTGCAAGAAGGGGGGCAAGTTCCTTCGCGTACTCTGTGTAAAATTGAACTGGTATCCCATCAGGTCTAGTGGCCTTTCCTCTTTTGAGCGATTTTAATTGTTTCTCTATCCCTCTGTTGTCTATTTCGATATCTACCATTTTTTCATCTGTGCAACAATCTAGAGAAGGAACTACAGTGCAGTCTTCCTCTGTGAAACAGCTTTGGAAAAACACATTTAGTATTTCAGCCATTAGTCTGTCCTTCTCTGTTTCAGTACCATTTTGGTCACAGAGTGTCTGGACATTTTGTTTTGATCTACCTACCGCTTTGACATAAGACCAAAATTTCTTAGGATTTTCTGCCAAGTCAGTACATAGAACTTTACTTTTGAATTCATTGAACGCCTCTCGCATAGCCCTCCTCACACTACATTTTGCTTCGTGTAATTTTTGTTTGTCTGCAAGGCTTTGGCTATGTTTATGTTTGCTGTGAAGTTCCCTTTGCTTCCGCAGCAGTTTCCTAACTCAGTTGTTGTACCACGGTGGCTCTTTTCCGTCTCTTACGATCTTGCTTGGCACATACTCATCTAACGCATATTGTACGATGGTTTTGAACTTTGTCCACTGATCCTCAGCACTATCTGTACTTGAGACAAAACTTTTGTGTTGAGCCGTCAGGTACTCTGTAATTTGCTTTTTGTCACTTTTGCTAAACAGAAAAATCTTCCTACCTTTTTTAATATTTCTATTTACGGCTGAAATCATTGATGCAGTAACTGCTTTATGATCGCTGATTCCCTGTTCTGCGTTAACTGCTTCAAATAGTTTGGGTCTGTTTGTCACCAGAAGGTCTAATATGTTATCGCCACGAGTCTGTTCTGAGTCTCCCAGTCTATATCCGGCAAGTTAAAATCTCCACCGAGAATTATAACATGGTGGGGAAATCTACTCGAAATATTTTCCAAATTATCCTTCGGGTGCATGTTTTTCAGAGAATGGTCAGCCTGTCTTGAAATCCATTTGTGTCCAAGCATACATATTATAAAAATGTGTTTTGATATCAGAGAAAGAACAAACTACCTGTCATAGTTCAGAGGATATGAAGTGAAACTTCGAGATGTGTGAAAAACTGTTGCATGTAAGTTTACTACTTCTTTGTTACTAACTGTATGTGCAACACATCTAGCAGACAGTTTCAGCATATTCTGCTGAATGTTCCTACACAAATATATCAGTGTGCAACATACATTTAAAGAGATACAATGTCATAAACACAGATGTGTAAAAAAAAAAAAAAAAAAAGAAAATGCTGCGTAATGGATGAAGTTTTAATACGTTTATTCTTTACTGCGAAGGCTCTCTTACAGTCGCGTCAACTTAAGGAAATCATTGACACCTGGCAGTGCTTTCGACATCATTCAACTGCGAAGCTCAAAAGTCTTTAGGCAAAAACAATCGCCATCTATAGAGCTATGAAGAAACGTTGCCATAGAGACATTTACAGAATCGCGTTTGTAGGCACATGAAGCAGCTGTGCCCAGTGTGTGGAAACTTTACAGCATATTACACTACAAACACAGTTCATTGTTTGTTTTCATTTCTAATAGAAAATTGGAAAATTGGGCACCCAGGCAGTGCCGGGTTTGTTGACTAGTGTTGCTCTAACGTACATATCACCACACTATGCTTACTAGTCTGTGCTACACAGCAGCTTCTTACAAATTTCAAGTAAAACTAGGTAGTGGCAATGCATTACCCTTCTCCATGGGAAAGACCTGGTCTCTTGGGTCTTGCTCAGGGCCGGTTCCCCGCTGTGGAGTTCTTCTACCATCGCATTACAAAACAAGTTACACACTCCCAAGATTATACTATGCTAGCAATCTTAAGTACTGTACATTTCTTACACTACATTATACTTTAAGGGTGTTTTCTTGTAACTCCTTCAGCAGCTAATTACCTTTTCTGCCTGTGCTGATCCACATGTTTGCTAATTACATGGCTTTCTCCATGTTTCCAATCTTCCTCAAGTGCACCAAATTCGTCTTTTACAATAATATATGGTATATAATCTCTATCTCACACTCGGGGGAGGGGCGGGGGGCATCCTGTCCACTGGGACATTGATTAAACACAGTTAGCGTTCCTGGATAGCTCTTTGTCTCAAGTACTTAAAAACTATGCAAAACAAAATCAGAGTCACTATGGTGCTACGAATTGCACCACTGAATGTCATTGTTATCCCGTCATGTACCATCCCAGTACTATTCAACATGCTGGATTAGTTACACCACAGTGATCCGCTGCTCCTGGACGCTGTTAATTGATTCAGAGAATGAACTAGACTTGGTTCCCAGGTATCATTTACAAAGATTAGGTTTTGTTTAGGATACATCTCGAAGGGTTTGTCTTGCGAATACTGCTGTGATTATTCTACATTGAGGTGAGTAACTCCCATCATTATAGCTGGCAAATTAAAAGTTGTCGCATAGTATCACTCATGGTTCCATTAACTGACAACCTATTGGCTTAGCCCCATGCATCTTGCTCCCATCAGCTTCCCTTGTTCATAACAACTTGCCACTACTATTATATCATAGAACACCAAGTTTAACCAATGTAGATCTGTTCACTGAAAGTATAGCTTGAGAACTTCACCTCCTTTCAGCATGGATGACCACCTTCCTTGCTCATGAACAGTTGCATGGCACATGCTTTTCCTCCCGTCTCAATTTCATGCGTAGGGCACATGGTGACCACCCTGCTTTGACATTGCTGTAGCTTTTCCTTGGTCATTACCACATGCCAATCCATGTTCTGCTGTTATTAACACACCACTCTCTTTTATCTGCACAAACTTCTTACTGTTTCCTTACAGGATAGGTGTGTATTGTGTAACACCTAAACAATGTGGGCTTGTCTCCGACCAGTACTTTCGTCAACACATACAACCGTGCACCATCTGTTCTCACCTCCACAGATGCTCCATAATAATAGGAACGTGGGTTTTGATTATTAGGCTCTACTGTTAACTGTAGTTCCAGTGGTTGCTGTTTTTACACCTTTCTCAATCCCTTCAGATATTGTTTAGGTGACAATAGGACAGGGTTCAGTTGCCCATGAAGTGCCTCATGAATGGTTTCCTGCAAGCTTTTTGACTCCAGTCTTGCATGCCAGGCACTATTCCCTACTAGTAGCAAAACTCTTTATCGGCATTTTTCTCGCATGTGGTACTTTAAATTTGTGCTTGAACTGCCTCTAAATCGTAGTTTAGAGTACTAGCTGGTGCTCTGACATAATTAATTACTTCCCCAGTTAGGTATTGAAGCTGGCACGTGTTGTTCAGCACATGCTCTCCAAACTCATGGTCTGTGTGGAATGCTGCTCCACAACCACACTATTCCCTTCAACCAGCTCTCATGGCTTCTTCTGTCCTATTTAGCTCGCTCACTCAGCTGTCCCTAATATTGTGTTGAATACCCTTCCTCCAGCACCTACCCACCCACTATTTCTCCTCTGCAGTTCTTGTAACATCACCCCTACTGCTACTTGCATTTGTTCATTCAGTTGCCCATAAACAGTGTGTAGCTTCATGTGTTCCTCTGACAGCTTCCTAAATATACGATTGCTGTTCGCTAACTGCTGTAAGCACAAGAATCTCTCTTCCAATCTCCTTATTTTGTTTTGTAGTTCGTATGCATCAGATATGAAACCTAACGTCCACCTGCAACTAGACTGTACCATATCTTTCTGCCTCGAAAACAAAACTCCTCTTTCCAGGTGATCTCACTGCACCCCTACTCTGCCACAGGCAAAGAGGTACAGCACTTCCAACACTAGCATCCTTCCTTCTTCGGCTTTGCCGAATGGCAAACTAAGGACAGGGCCATTATCATCTCCTCTCCTCAGACGCATGCTGTCTCCAGTCTGCATCTCTCACGCAGTAACTGAAGATAATCTTTAGCCTAACACATACATGTGACCCTACCCAACACTACTTTAACAACCTACACAAAATATGCAAAGAAACACAGTGAAACATTACACACACACTGACTACCTTCTTACCCTTAATAAATGTGATATTATATCGTAATATTCTAAGTACCTCTTCCTTAGCTTTTCTGGTATTACCACTCGTGGCTCCAGTCTTGACCTTGAAACTCCAATAATGGTTCTTCCATATGTGCTCTCTCTCTGTACCTCTGGAATGCTTAACCTGCTAATGCATGCACTCTTAGCGGCAACCTGTGCCTGTTCATAGCTCGCACCTTCTCTGTAGCACTCGTCTTCTGGAACCTCTAACATTGCTACTATCATTACCTTCAACAACTTAAGGGGAGGATGTAACGGAAAATGTAAACATTTATCTAAAAAATCACTACAGCTTTATTTATTAATGTACAAATCTAAAATTTTGCATGTGTAAAGCAAAAGAGCTGTGTTTTAACGGAAAAATATAATAGAATGTGTGGGATTAATATTTTGCTAGAAATTTGAATTTTACATTTTTTATTTTCTTTTTATAAAAAGCCACAACTCAAATTCTAATCATGCAATCAATCTGAAAATTTTATTGTAGTGCCCTGAGAAGGTTAGAAGACCATTGTACTACAGTTATTAATTCATGGTACAAATTGTATCATTAACAGAGTTTTTAATTTTGCACATCCAAAATTAACTTTTTTTCTGCATACAATCATCTAAAAATCATAATGTAATTGCAGGGTCTTGTATTTTTTAGTTCCCAGAAGACAGCAACACATTGTGAACATTTCCTGAAAATTTCATAGAATTAGCGCATATACATTTTGAGAAAAGGCTTTTAAAAATGTAAAACAGAGAAAATGACTAAAGGTTTTCTTCTCATACTTCGACATTTAATAAGCTTACCTCAATTTTAAAATCCTCCATACTGATACTCCTCATCCTTCAGGTTTCTCTTCTCTCGTCTTCGAATCTGCCTGGCCTGTATTTGCAGGTAAGACACTGATCTGCTAGCTTTCTTGGCCCTGCTCTTGTCGATGGTGTAAAATACTTTTGTTGTAAACACACCAGGATCGATACCAACCCTCCTCAGCACTTCAATTCTGCCATTATTTCTGTTACTGTAACATAAAACTCCATCATAGACACCTATTTTGAGTACTTCAAGTCCACAGAATGTCCTTTTTTGAGCATTTAATACAAATTAAATTATTGAAGCTTTCATTTGCATTTTGTGTTTTTCCGTGAAGATACTTCCTCAGTAAATCAGAGTTTGCAAGAAACCTGAATGTGGGCTCAATTGCATTCATAACAGGTTCTGGTAATGAGAGTGTTCATGTGAATACGTCTCATTTCTGTTGTTGAGCTTACACCAATCACCTTTCGGACACCGGTTGTGCATTGGTGTTTGGTCAGTGGATAGTTTGTGGAAAAAAATTGCCCATACAGCACCTCATTGCCTCTAAATTATGTGTGTTTCTCCTGATAGCTCCCATAAAATAACTGGAGAGAAAAGCCTGCCTTTTCCTCCTAGTGGTTTTCCATCCTCAAGTACTTCCTCTCTTTCAGCAAGCGACGAAGCGTACCACCAAACCCCTTTTGAATGTGGTCAACACATTCTAACTTTTCTATTGTTGTGTGTATGGATTTTTATCTGTTACAGCTTTGAACGAAGATGAGTCCCCATCACCAAGGTATTTAGTATATATAACACCATACTGGTCCTCAGATATGGAGAACGTCCTCACAACTGCAGCAACCTCCATGCCCCCCCCCCCCCCCCCCACTTGAGCCACTATAATTTTTAGCTCCCTTGAGCCACTATAATTTTTAGAGCATGCTACTGCTTGCTTTTCTTGCCACAGTTTCTCACTTTCTTTATTGTTGGACAGTTTCCTTGTTGCACACTGGTGGCAGTATTGAGACATAATTTCTACATCTAAAACTTTACCTGAGTCAATACCAACAACAGATGCAACTCCATACAGAGATGTGTCACCCCTTTCATCCAGGTCCCATCTACAGACACGCACAGGTCAGTAACATTTGTAGGAGATTCACTGTCATGAATATCTACCCCAGGATCTATTTCTTTTTGGTTTATTTCCACCAATTCCTCCACTGCTTTCTTCGTAGAAACTTTGGCAGTATTGCATATAGCATCAGCCATTTCTTTATTTATCTTTTCAAACCTTACACAAGGTGGAGGGATGTTCAGGAAACTACAACATAAATTACATCCTTCCCTGCCCTGTCCAAGGCATCTCAGAGCATATGCTAACCCAAAATTGCTTTTATAGGTACCAGTGTTAGTTTTTTTGGAGGAGGAAAATGAAAATTCATAGCCACACAAATCACAAATTAATTTAAAATCACCGCCTATTCCCACTCTTCTTTCTTAAACAACAATCATGCAGTCCGTATTTTTACAGCCAACACATGAAAATGAAAACTTTATAGCCAGGCAGAGAAATCTGAATCCAGTGGAATCCATATCGAACATAATTCACGCACCTGTACAATTCTCCTGTCCCAAATTTCGATGCTGAAGCTGATAGCTTACGTTCTTCATTTCTAGCTGCTTCCTCTTTTTTCTTTGGTAAACTGATTTCCATGATATCTCCGTTTTCTAAACACAGTTTTTGCACCACCCGTTTTGCATAAATTTTGACTTCCACGTAAAGGTTTGCGAATTCAACTTTCCACCTACTAATATGTGTTAGTATTGTCAAAATGTAAATAAACCACATGCAAGAAAGTTTTCAGGCAAAGATATAGGCATCGGCCAAAGATATTGAAAGAAAATAGCTTTCACATTGACACAAATTCTGCTGAAGCAAGCCGTTGCCCAAATCAGGTTACCTTCCATTCGGAAAGTGGGTGCACTCAGTGACTGTTATGTGGCTTATAAATTTTATAATTATCAGGTTACCTTCCATTTGGAAAGTTCGTGCACTCAGTGACTGTTATGTGGCTTATAAATTATAGAGTGCGGCAATCAGTCGCCCTTTTTTTAGATTTTATTACCCAAATCCAGATTTCGGCTAGTGGCTAGCCATTCTCAATGCACTATTTTCTATTCTCTATGCATGTAAGTCCCTGTTGTTTGGGCATCAGTCACATTTCATTGAATGTGACTGACACCCGAACAACAGGGACTTACGTGCATAGAGAATAGAAAATAGTGCTAGCCACTAGCCGAAATCTGGATTTGCGTAATAAAATCTAAAAAAAGGACGACTGATTGCTACTCTCTATAATTTATAAGTTTTTCAAATGTAAAAGGTGGGAGAGCTGCAAGTGCAGAGTTAATCAGTTTAATAATTTAAAGGCATTTCTAAAGCCGCTATCATGATAAAATTCGCACACTACATAGATCAAGCTGTGTAGATCAAGAAAATAATATTTTTGAAAAATGGATTTTTTTAGACCAAAATCCATTACATTCCTCCTTAATTCTTTGGCACCAAAATTATCCACATTGATGGATGTTAACTAGCCTCTGTCCGTTTTCTATACATGTACAACAACGCTTCAGCTCACTTAACAACATGCTGTATTATCTAATAAGTCAGGCTCCACACTCGCCCAAAGCAGCTTCCCAGTGCCGCTTGCCACATAGTCGTTTGAATTAAACCTTATTGTCATTGCTCACGGTTTAACTGGTTCTCCTTCTACAATGACCTTCTACAGCATGGTGCCCATCCTCTTCTGGCCATGATCCACACATTCCAGTTTTGTGATGATTCTATCACCATAAGGCCTAGCTGCTACTACATTATTGCATGTTCTTTAATCCCCATCACCTACGAACTGGGATTAACAAACACCCATTTCTCTCATGGATTGGCTAAAAACTTGCATAGCTTCGTGGGCCCCCATACCACTATTTGTTCATTCATAGTTCCTATCACAGACACATTCTGGCTTAGTTCACTGATTTATACTAATAACAATGTTTTATCAGAATCTGAAAGTCAGTTACCTTTCCAGTACCCACACTGGTCACTGTAATAACATACCTCTTATAACTTCTACATTACAGCATGGGTTTATTTTATGGAAAGTTACTACATTTTTTTGACAGTGCTACCAACAGCAACAACGTAAGTTTGCCTTTGTATTATGGCAATCAATAACCTTGTATATAAAAAGTTGTTAACCTTATATGATCTTGATGTCCTGCGTGTAAAGTTTATAACTTCCCGTGCGAATTTACAAGTGATTTATATGCAATTTTATTATGAAAATGTCAAATTCTGTAATGAGATAAAAATCCAAAAATGTAAAAAAAGTTTTCTGTTCTAACTACTATTAAAAGAATGTGTGCTATCTAATGTATAACTCTGGTCCTCTTAGCTTTCAGTTAAATGGAACTATTTATGTTGTTTTTATAATTTTCTTTTAGTGAAATGCAATGCTTTATTTCTGTTTACTGAGGGAGATTGCATTATAATTTTCTTTTAGTGAAATGCAGTGCTTTATTTCTGTTTACTGTGGGAGATTTCAGTACAGAACTAAGAATTAAAATTGATCTTATGATGTTTAAATAGATAGATATTTTAATTGTGAATATATATCTGTTACAGGTGTAAAAGTTATGGAACAAAAATGGCAGATATGGAAATGGACCCATTGGTAAATGTTAAAAAAGAAGTGGATCCATTAGCTACTGAAGAGCAGACTGATACTCATCTGCCCAAAACGCACCATGTTTGGCTTCATGATGTGAAATTAGAACCTATTAAACAAGAACCAGAATCAGAGCCTGAAGATAGTGAAAATAATTATTGCATTAGTGATAATCCATTGGATTTCCCAATAAAAGAGGAGAGCGAGACGAATGACTGTGAGAGTATTTGTTCCAATCCTCAACAGAGGAATAATGCAGATGAAGATTTTCCACCAGAGTATTTGTCTCTGTATGACAAAGTAAAAGTGGAAATTACTGAAGACCATATTTCACCTACGATAGAACAAAATTTACTTAATGTTGGTACAGGTTGTCTCAGTACAGATAGTGTTAATGCAGATGAAACTAATGCAAATAGTGTTGATTCAGCTGATACTGGACAAGCAGATCTACAACAATGGAAGTCTGCAGTAAGTCAGGCTGACAGTTTTTCGTGTAGGGATTGTGGTGATAATTTCACAAAGCCGGAGGACTTGTCAAATCACAGGCGCAAACGTGATGAGCCCATTACTTGTGAACTGTGTGGTAAAAATTTTAAATCTGAGTGTGTTCTTGCAACACACATTCGTATTCATACAGGGGAGCGCCCTTTCCAGTGCAAAATATGTGGAAAAACATTTTTACGTATATGTTATCTTCTGAAACATCGACGCAAAAGACATGGCTGTATTCAACCAGGTATTCCTTGTAAGATTTGTGGCAAAGTTTTTTCTAATTTTGGTCTTTTGAGTGTTCATACACGTGCACATTATAATGTACCAAAGGTTCTCTCATGTGAACAATGTGGGAAAAACTTCCGACGAACAAAATACTTGAATCGCCACAAGAGATGTACTCATAGTGTTGAAAAATTGCGGTGTGAACTTTGTGGAGAAGTTCAGGAGACACGGACAGCGTTGATATCTCATGTTGTTAAGCACACAGGTGCTTTGCCATTCAATTGTGCTGAGTGTGATCAGGAATTTTCATCTACATTACAGCTGGCACGGCACAGTCGAATCCATAAAGGTGAACTGCCTTTTGCCTGCAGTGACTGTGAACTGTCTTTCATGACGGGGGAACAACTGCGGTCACATAAACGGTACCACACGGGTGAGCGCCCATTTTGTTGTATCTTCTGTGGGAGAGCTTTCAGGAATGAACCAGATCTTATTGTTCATGTTTATTCACATACTGATCCATAGACTGATATGCTTTCCGTGACAAGCTTGTTCAGTAGTGTCGCTGTATGTCAGAGCATAACAACATTGCTAACTAGAACTTTGATGAATTTAGTGGTATGTGATAGTGTAGATCATCATCATGACACCTTTTTAATTTGAATCAAAACCTGTAGTTAACTTCCTCTGATTGAGGGCTGACTCCATTAAAGATTTCCATGCCATTGTATGTGGTACATTTTTTATGTCGTGCAAAACATGGTTCTCTTAACACTACAAAAAGGAGAAGCCTTTTTCAAAGTGTTGTGCAGTAATAACAGTTTTTGGATTGTGAGCTCCAAAATATTGACTTTTTTGTCATTTATGACATACGTGTAACTTGTATAGTGAACCACTGAAAAGCAAGGAATAAATTTTTTTCTATATGGTTTTGATGAGAGACAGTCATATTTGTCACAAAAGGAAATGTTTTCACATCCATATGTGTGTGCAGTATTACGATGATTAAACTCTTTTATTAGAAGTTTTGCATTATTATGTCAAACTTTGACACAAATGTCTACTCACTTTTTTTGTCACAGTATATAAGTGATAAGTACTCATTTTTTACTATTGAAGCAAATCATTCACTCAGAGTAAGTCATTCACTATTTACAAAGAATTTTGTCTGTAAAGTTAACTAAAGCTATACTGGTGCTTGTTGTTTAGACACAAAATGTGTGGATCAATGTTCTTAAACTGGTGTTTACATGAAAAATACATGGATATAGGCTGTAACGTTACAGGCGTCAATGATGCCCTTTGAAAGCATTTGGAGGGGAAAAGTGATCTATTTCCTCTGTTCATTGTGTGTGTACCAGTAGCATTGTTACACGGAGTGACTTGTGTAATGAATTAAAAGTTACGATAATTTAATATTATAATAGCTTAATTTTTCTCTCTGTTGTTTCCTGTATATATAAAACATTTTTAATTTGTGAATTAGGTTTCTTTTATTTTTAAAAAAAAAAGAGGTGATATACTGTATCTGTAAGTGCTTCTGGTTGATAGTTTGATGATTTGAAACAAGCAACAAAGATAAAGTGTATGAACAAAAGAAGTTACGATCTTTGTGGAGATGGAGAGTAGATGTCTGTGCATAGTGGAAAAGAGAAGTTTGCAATATGGCTCGGTGGTATACATCGGAATAAAACTTTTGGTTAAGTTCCTTTTCCAAGAAGGTATGGACAGTTGGAAATCTTCTTACACATTGATGAAAGATTATTGTTGCTTAACTAAATTTTCATTCCTCCAGTACCAGCACATACTTTTTACCTCTTTCTATTTACAGTATTTCCAGCACAAAAAAAGCAAAATTTGGTTGCTGTCCACTGTGTTCAACCCAGTTCTTTGTGTTTCAGCTTATGCTGAAACACAACTCTGTCACATACTTTTCTGTTATTAGTAAAGCTCAGATTTTCATACACTATCAAACTGTAAAACATGCATGCGTTCATGCAGTATCATTTCACTAAATACGAACACTGAGGCTGCAAAACAATAAATGTATGTGGTATCAAAATTAGTTATATATATATTTCTGTTTTCTTCTAAAATGGCACATAACGACCAATTTCTCTCTCATACATTTATCTGACTGAATAAATTTGTACATAGAAAATGACCTTTCTTCATGGCAAGAAACTACAGATACATATTTCAGTGAAGAAATTTTGGACAGAGGCAGTTCAAGTTGAAAGTCTATTACATTATCACAACAACATATTTTTTTCAACTCAGAATCAAGATATAATGTGAGAACTTTGTTCAGATTATCTTTTAGTGCAACACCCACTTCTCTGTGGGATGATTGTGATGATTTTTCAACCTTTTCAATGACTAAAGAATCCTGATAGACATGTGGCTTCCAACTTCGTTATGCCGCAACTTAGCATTTCCTCTTGTGGTTATACTGCAAGCACAGGGTGTCCCACTCGATAGAGGCTCCACAAACAAACATGTACTTGAATTACACTAAAAGGCTTTATGTAAAAACCAGGAAATGAAATGAACATGTCTTACCTTGTTCATGGGGAAATAAAGTTGACTCACAAAAGATGCTGGAAGTGACAGCTCTCGACTTGTAAATACAGCTGCAGGTTCTTCAGTGTTGCTGCCAGGACCTCTGCTGTTCACTGCCTTAATTTCACAGAAGATGTTATCGTATAAATCTTCTAAGTTGTGTTGTTAGTTCCTGTAGACCTCCCCTCTTAGACCACCCCAGAGGAAAAAGTCGTGTTGTTAAATCAGGTGACCTTGGGGTGGGGGTGGGGGAGGTACAGCCATTTCGAAATCACTCTGCTGGGGAAAAATGAGAAATGAATCAACCTCTGCCATTGTCAATCAAGACATGTGGTATGTGCCGACATCCTGTTGGTACCAGCCGAGGGTGAGTTTGTCATCCAGAAGGTTCACAAATTCTCAAAACATTTTGATGTAAACTGCACTTGTCACAGTAGATTTGAAGAAAATTGGCCCAATGATGCGACACTGTGATATTGCACAAAACACGCCAGTCTTTTATGAATGCAGGGGTTAGCCGTCCAATGTACGTGGATTTTCATTATACCACAAATGTGTATTCTTAGAGATTACATAACAGAAGTGGTGGAACTGTGCCACATCACTGAACCGTCACTATGTTTACACGCAACAAATCTTCCGAAAGATGATGACCAAATTTCGAAAATCAATTTTCGATGTTGTGTTTGTGTGAAGCTATGTAGCGGATGCTAGCTCGGTTAAACATGATGCCTGGAAAACAGCTTTTATACTTTATGATTTAGTCAGCACAATTACTATTTCTCTTCAGTTAGACAAGATATAATAAGCTGTAGTCTAATATTTCAATGTACAAAAAGCCACGCTGTCCTTATTAGCCGAAATTTTTTTAAAACGAGACAATACCTGACAGCTCCAGTACGTTTCAACACTGGTTGCGTTTACTTGGGAGCGAAAATCGATTGCGGAATTGGAAAACCGGTAACCAGAAGCGGATTTCCAGAACCTATTTTGAAGTGTTTACATGACAACACAGAAGCGGCATTTGGAAATTGGTTCATGAAATCCGGTTTTGGGGCACCATGTAAACATGATGATTGTCCTGAACACTGACCTTGAGCCACGACGATGTGCGGACAAACACTGTTGCGTGCAGTGTTGCCAGTGGAATTTCTACACAGCTCTGTTGTTGTCTCTTTTGAATGGGACACCCAGTATATTTATTAAATCCATTAACTTATTGTATTTGTGTGTGTGCGTGCTACATAACATTGATGTTGCTACTGGCGACCCTTCACGTATCGTATGCTCTGAATATCTGCTGTCATTGGCTGTGAGATCACATGACATGAACTATGACTGGCTGACAAAAGTGCATCACTATCTAGATTTCAGTGCTTTGGAAGCTACCATGCAGAAATTGGTGGAATTTGTATTTATACTTCCATAATACAAGAACATGCAGTGTAAATATTGTTGCGCATCAAGACCTGCACTGAGTTAAACGTTTCCTAAAGTGCTCGGAAGTTCGATGCTGGTGCATAAAACTTTCACCATTCAAAGGACTTAAAAGTTTGACAACTCTGAGGGGAATTATGTCACTTAACAAGGCAGAAAATATACTTTCACCCAGGGAAAGAATATATTTTCACCCGAGAAAAAGTATACGCCACCCAGATGCTAGTTTGAGGCCCTCTGATGAACACTATATGCAGAGAGCAAAATCAGACCTTGTACAATGTAAAGACACTGTGACTCTCAAAATATTAACAGCAGATTGTTAAAGGATTTGTACCAAGGCTCCTAAACTTTTAATTGTTGCCCATAAATTATTCTTGGAATTGAGAGCTGGATGAAACCCGTCCAAAATATTTAGCAAGGTATGGAATGTATATTGAATGGATAAATTAAACACTGTAGGAGGAGGTGAGTATTCATTGCTATTAAAAATATTGTCTATTGAGTTCTGAATTTTGTCAGGCTGTGAAGTTACTGGACATATCATTTGAAGTCTACACTCAGTAACACGGAAACACCCAGAATGTGCGGTATTATAGCTTTGGAGGGATGAGAACTGCGCATACTCAGCAGCAGAGAGCAGGCAAAGAAAGTCCATCTTGCCCAACTACGTTGCTGCGGACAACAGTCGAGTCGGGTTCACTTGCCGGTGGTTCCTTGTATTATACGTTAAAATCTATGAGGGGAATAGTAAATAATAAAACCGGTTTCAGTCAGTTGGCATGAGAGAAATATTAATTCACATCTTGACGTTGCGTCCACTGCTCCACAGATTTACTCCGTGCGACATCGAGAGGCGAGGACACCGGGGGGTGGGGGGCGTGAAAAGGGAATGTTTTCTTGTTTGTATTCCAGTGCTGACAACTCACGGACGTGAGTGCCTCTTACCTATCACCTCCTATGGTATAAATTTCAAACAGAAGTAACACAGATTCGAGAACATTATCGAGTGTAAGCTTAAAATTGATACATACAAGGGTTGGAACTTTAATAGTGACAACTATTTATTTACAGCTCGTACAAAATAGATACGTGTTTCAAAGTTTTCCTGACCTTCAAAGTAGTGATCGGTTGGCAGCAATGTGGAAGTCGTAGGATACTCTTAGCAGAGCCAGTTGTGTTGACTTTGAGTGGCGCGGTCTCTTGCCGAAATTGTAGCAGTTCTGAAGCGAATGCTGTGAAGTGTTTCCTTCAGTTTAGGAATCGAGTTGAGCTCACGCAGGCTTAAGTCAGGGGAGTGCAGTAGGTGGTATAGCACTTAGCAGCCACATCAGTCAAATAAATCAGTAACAGCTAGCACTGTACGTGCTTTAGCATTGTCCTGCAAAATGACGGTCAGGTCCTGCAGAAAGTGTCATCACTTCCGTCTCTGTGCTGTTCATTTTTGGAACACAACCTACGACCAGCTTAGAGACAGAAGTGACGACACTTTCTACAGGACCTGACCATCATTTTGCAGGACAATGCTCAAGCACGTACAGTGCTAACTGTTATAGATTTGTTTAACAGATGGGCCTGCTATAAGTGCTATACCACCTACTGCACTCCCCTGACCTAAGCCCTCGTGAGTTCAACTCGATTTCTAAACTGAAGGAAACACCTCAGCATTCACTTCATTACTACTACAAATTCATGGGGCAATAGACCGCGCCGCTCGAACTGTAAACACAACTGGCACTGCTAAGAGTATCCTACGACTTCCACATTGCTGGCAACGGGTTATACACAATGCTGGCGACTACTTTGGTCAGTAAAACTGAAAGTCAATAAAACTTTGAAACACGTATCTATTTTGTACGAGCTGTAAATAAATAGTTGCCACTATTAAAGTTCCAACCCTCGTATTTGTAGCATGGGATATGAAATAAAATTAAGGCTGTTGCAGTACAAAACAATGAGTATAAGAAAAATGACATTCAAAACATTTGTGATCGTATCTCATGTTGCATATAGCCTTTCAATACAAGTACAATTACTATTATTAATGAATTAATCACTCGCACGAAAACAGAACACTTCGTCAAGCAATAACTGTGTCGCAAGTTCGGGGTCCGAGAGGGAGACAGCAGTCTAAAAGAGTCAACATGTTTTCCTAGTGGTATCGACTTTGAAGACCGAGAACATCGAAAACCACTGATATCTCGACCAGTAACAGTTGCTATAATTTTAGGGTCTTATCCAGTACATGCCTTGAAAATTACAAGGGTTTAGACGTGAAAAATATCGGACTTTGACGAATTTATCCAGCTGCGTTCTCGCATGTTATTAGAGCATACAACATGGTGGGAGAAGCTTAACTTCTCCTAGGGCAATATGCTGAACGTTAGAGTGTGCATAATCCAAAGGATAAAAAGTCCTAATCAAAAAGGCTAGGAAGTTCTTATTAAGTACAAAACTGATATGTTGACAAACACATTTTTTAAACCACAAATCTTTAAGAAATATTACTTTGTTCCAAAGTCTACATCGTAATACGGTATCACTGTCACTTCTATCTGAATCTGTTTCCGAACAATCTGATAGCAAATTTACGATGATAGTATCAAGGCTTATATCCATCATCACTTCCCTGTCAAATTATTCTTTCTGAAGCTTTTCAGCATGCCGCACAGACTGTGGCCACACTACAGGTGGGTTGTTGTCTATTGCCTCATGCACAAGCGATTCAGTGAATGTTATCTTGAATGTTTTTCTACCATATAGCCTTATCCTGTGCGGAATTAATTCCATAGGACTGCAGTGACACATGGGTAATAGCAAAACTGTGCCATCAGTCACGTGCAAGGAATGTGCGTGTCACATGACTTGTATAAATTAACGAACTGCAGGAGATCGGCACGAGTCTGGTTTATACTGTGCTTAATATATTTATTTTTAAGCCAGGAAAAAAAATATCCGCTTTTTTGGTATTTACACTTGGTTTTTTCCCTGTAACTATTGAATTATAACTGGCAATGACTGACTTAGAAGCAGGGTATGACAAGAATTGTGAATCATGTATCGAAGCTGACGGCGTTCATTTCCGAATGGTAGGCACTGCTGTTTTCTTACACGTGAATACCAGTTTACTCTCAAAAACAAAACCAGGAGAGGAGTTGGCATGCAGAATAATTAGCAGAGCACGTATTCCTATGAGAACTTTAAAACCTCCAGTACCATCACCCATTTTCCAGCAGATCTTCCTGGAACGATTCTAATAATGTTTCTTCAAGATAATACAATATTGAACTACCTCCTTCTCTTGTAATGTGAACCTTTATACGGGATGTAGTACGTCCTGCACCTATGTCATTTCTTTGAGCTGAAACCTCTCTTCTCTACATATCAGGAACCAACAACATCTTTTAAAATTCTTCGCACTGACGAAACGCTTAACACTGAAGCTAATTTTCTCCTGCATAACTGCAACACGTTTTTGTGATTTCAGGTTTTCATCATTCACGTGGAGCACTTTAAAATAGACTTGGCCACTGTTTCTATTATCGATACGTGGAACTGTTTCAGTGTTGCGGAACGGCTGTGGTTCACTGTTTCGAAACAGTGGTGTTTCATTCCGCCCCTGTCTCGGATAACCGGACCAGATTCGATCTTGAGCCAGACACAGAAACTGTTTAGTTGTTTCAAAATAAGGCTGTTTCAGTCCACCTGCGCTTGGAACGGACTAATTGTATCGAAACAGTGATGTTTCATTCCGCTCTGTGTCGGACGAGATTCGGGTTCGGCACAGGTACTGAAACACAACATACCACTTCATGAAACACTTTCAAGAATGTCGAAATCTTTTTGACAGGCAATAGCATGAAGCTTAAGATATCCGAAAATAAAGCTTCGTTTCTAGCTGACTGTCCTATTCCGAAATGGCGTAACATCTGCTTTATAAACACTAACCAAACAATAAAACAACGCATACTATTCACATTCAAAATAATAAATATGTGAAAATCATTCAGTTAAATTACACTTTTTTTTTATAACATACGCGTCTCTGTTCATGTACAGTAATCATATTAAGAAACGCAAGTAAAACTACAACATTTTGAATAAAGAAGGTGTAGAGTGACAGTTATTAGACACATACATAAATTTGATGTAGGTATAATTGCAAGCAATCTGTTTGACATATCACTTATAGTGTAATGGTGAACGGGAAGGGCTGGGGAGCATGGTGAATTTATTGTAACGTTTCGAAACACCTTGAAAGACCACATTTTTTCTGTTATATTTTGTTATTTATTCGAATTATCTGTGAGTCTATAGTCAATGTGCCTATTATCCACAATGATTCCCTTTGTGTGCATGGAAATTAGCAGGTTGGGTATATTACCCGTACTAACGGAATGTGGGAATCCCAGTAGCACGTCCGTAGTTTCTGCAGTTTGCTCCCACCTCCAGTTCCGTTGGTGGTGGTTCTTCTGTCTTCAGCTATGGCTGTCCTCAGCCAATTGAAAAGTATGAAAGTCACACGACACGAAAGCAGTGCATTTGCTGCAGGAAATACGAAATGCCTATACGCCTAAGTGATAGTTTCACACTTTCTGCAATATGATTAGCGCTCTCGCTCCTCATTTGTGTTTATATGGACATACTTATACAGTAGACATTCAAGATGATAAAATGTGTAGGTTTTATTAGATTACTAAACACAAACTGTTTCACTGTTTCGAAACAGCGTATCGAAACATTACACTGTACTGTTTCATTTGTTTCGAAACAGTTACTTGTTTCAGTTTGCCCATTTCTACTTTAAAACATCATTGTTAAAACCATCCATTTGTTACAGGTTCCTTGCGATTTCGATGCTTTCCAGTTCTAACAACCCTACCACAACAAAGGTCAAAATTTTAATAACGATTGTGCTGTTGCTCACGCTGCTAAATACTGCATTATCGAGCAACAACAGTCATATTATGTGGCAGGTGTCATTAGAGCACAGTTAATAGTCATTTCATGTAACAATGAAAAAACTAGGCACACATCTTTTTGTGTTTCCCACACAGGTCTCGTCGTAAAATCATGGCTCAATCGTTGAAAATCTAGGTGGTTATGATTCCAAGCTCGGATGCAAAGAGGCCTAGGTTTTATCCTGCTATATTCAAAAGTTATGTAGATGCACTTCACAAACCAGTCTTGGAGATTACACTTTTTCTGGACAATGGTGATGTAAAAAAATAATCAGCACTCCGAAATTAAGGTACACTTCCTTTTAATTGCAATATCATGTAAACTCAAAACATCACAATATAAAACATAATTGAAAACATCTCTCTCACAGTCACTGTTAAAGCTCACATTTTATAAGCTGACTACAATATTCGTCTTTCCAAAATGACGTCCACGACTTTACTTTCTCAAGGTCCGACTCTCTAACAAGTTAACAACCAACTAACAATCGCTTACCCGCCAAAAAATCAGAGTTACAAGTACGGCACAGATCATAGTGACAAAAGAAAGAATACACAAGAATAATATCATTGCAATATAAACATCGATGTATCAAAAGTGAAATCAAATTTCAATGTTGTCTCAGAAATATGTTAAGTAGTTAACAGAAATACAGTAGAATATTACTGGTATCGAGAGGTTCAGGTGAGGTACCATAATGGTTACGTAATTCAAGTACCATTACACAGTTGACAAAAATAAATTTTTTCTACGGTTCTTGCAGCTCTGACACTCGTTTATAATGATCTTTACAGTCTCTTGCGGACACCATATGGTTCTGGAGTCCGTTCTTGTGTCTTCAAATGTGAACGTGTGAAAAAGTTATAAATGCGGTAAATTATCTCCCTCGCCTGGTTATGAAGCACTTCATATTTATTGTCATGACCTGGCTTTTTTAAAATCGCACTTTAAACATTTACAGATACACATTTACATCTACACTGCTACAAGAAAAAAAAAAAAAAACTGACAGCTGAATGAATAATTCGGTTGTCGCAAAGTACGTCAACAGTGCAGCATGTAGTAGCGAGTTTCTCGCGGTCTAGCTGTAACTCTCTGCTAGCCACTGGGAAGAAAAATAAATATTATTGGCTGCCAGTGGCTAGTAGAGGGTGTTGCGCAGAACGGCTGAAAATTATGCCGCCTTCCAACATGACACGGACTTTAGTTGGTGGCGACTTTTACTGAGTATAGTCTGGATTGTCCATGGATTCATTGCAGACATGGATTTAGAAAGCATCACTTGTGGAAAACCCAGCTTTCTCTTTTCTCATATGTACCCTGTAAACCATGGACGGAGGGCAACAGGTAGATTCCATATTCCTAGATGTCTGGAAAGCATTTGACAGGTGCCCCACTGCAAACTGTTAATGAATGTCCAAGTACAGATTAGGTTTCCAGATATGTTAGTGGTTCGAAGACTTAGTAATAAAATCCAGTATGTTGCTGTGAACCCGACTGATCTTCAGAGATAAAAATACGTCAGAAGTGTCATTGGAGTGCTCTGTTCTCTATACATAAACGACATGATGACTAGGGTGGAGCAATCTGTAGCTGTTTACTGTGATGTACGTGGAGATGTCAAGTGATTGTAGTAGGATAATATATATATTGAACTTAATTCCAAGTAGGTGTGATGAATGCTCAAAATGTAGGAAAATGTAACTTGTTACAGATGTGTGGGAAAAACCATTGTGTAATATCAGACTTCATTATTAGTAGTGTGCTTCTTGACACAGACATTGCTTATATATCTAAGCGTAAAATTACAAAGCGTTATGGGATGGAATGAGCATGTAAGAACGGTAGTAGGGAAGGTGAATGGAGGACTTCGATTTATTGGATGAATTTTAGGAAAGCGTAGTTCATCTATAAAAGAGGCTGTGTACAGAACACTAGAGCGGCTGTCACGAAATTAGACACCTCAAGGTCATACCCACTCACT
Organism: Schistocerca nitens; assembly: GCF_023898315.1. Lineage (NCBI taxonomy): Eukaryota > Metazoa > Arthropoda > Insecta > Orthoptera > Acrididae > Schistocerca > Schistocerca nitens. The sequence goes on from NC_064617.1 coordinate 436,090,672, forward strand.
GTAGTCTGCCAGTGCCAAGCGCTGTGATTCGCTTGCCTCATAGCTTTGTTGCTGAATGTTCACCAACAGTGTAGTAGGTTAGCGCCAGCCAAATGTTTTGTTTCTGTGCAATATCGTATGTCCACTTATGGTTTGAGTCTTCCGTGAAACAGAGTATTGACGTGTGTTTAGAGACTAGCTGTATTAAGGGAGTGATAGGTTTGCTGTTGACTTCCTGGGTACTAATCGTTAAAAGTCAATACCACAAGGAAAACTTGGTGTTGACTGTTCTGTTTTAGACTGCTGTCTCCCTCTCGGACCCCAAACTTGCGACAGTGATTGCTTGGCGAAGTGTTGTGTTGTGTTTCCGTGTGCTGGTGACTAAGTCATTAATAATATTAATTGTATTTATTGGCAATTTGCAACATGAGATACGATCATAAATGTTTTCAATGTCATTTTTCTTGTACTCATTGCTTTGTACTACAACTGCCTTAATTTTATTTCATATCCCTTGCTACAAATATGTATTGATTTGAAGTTTACTCTTGATAATGTGCAATTCTCGATTCTGTGTTACTTCTGTTTGAAATTTATACCATAAGAGGTGGTAGGTAAGAGGCACTCATGCTCATGAGTTGTCAGCACTGGAATACAAACAAGAAAACATTCCCTTATCATATCCCCCCACCACGCAATGACAGATGGTGGTGGTGGTGGTGTGTTGGAGCTTATGGGCGCTCAACATCGAGGTCATCAGTGCCCTGACATACATTAAAAGGAACGAATGTGGACAGACCTAAGAAAACTAAAGCACACACTCAAAGAAAGCAGGAAAAGAAGGAAAATGCTACATAAGAAAGTAAAACCTAAGGAAAGGGGAAACATAGCAACAAGAATGTCACAGGAAATTGTTATTGGCTGGCCACTTACATAAAATATGGGAGAGCTGGTCACACAGTGAGCAAATTAAAATCCTCTCCCTAAAATCTTTGTAAAAACATTTGACAGGGCACAGAACTTTAAAACTTTAACCACATTCATCCGAGTGTTGCCTAAAAGAGATGGCAGGTCCGCTGGCAAGTCAGCCGCGACCCGCTGGTCAGAAAATAAAACGCAATCCAATAAAACGTGGCGCACAGTGACCTGGACGCCGCAAGCACCACACATTGGAGGGTCCTCTCGCCGGAGCAGGAAGCCATGCATCATAGGGCTGTGGCCTATTCGAAGCCGAGTGAGGAGAACCTCGTCCCGTCGATGGGGCTGAAAGGAAGTACACCACACACGCATTGTGGGCTTGACTATATGGAGCTTATTGTCAGTCACTTCCAGCCACTCATCCTCCCACCGACGCATGACCCGTGAGCTCAACAGCGAGGTGAGTGCGTGCAAGGGGATAGCACACTGAGATACTTGTGGGGGAAGACACGCCTCCTTGGCTGCGAGATCTGCCCTTTCATTCCCAGCAATGCCAACATGCCCCGGAACCCAGCAGAAAGATACAACCTTCCCCAGTCGCTGTAGTCGGAGGAGGGCATCCTGGATGGTCTGGACAATTTTGTCTGCCGGATACAAACGTTGCAATGAGTGAAGGGCACTGAGTGAATCGGAACAGACAAGAAATTTAGGAGAGGAAGAATGTCTCATGTGCTCCAGTGCCTGCAAGATCGCAAACAATTCTGCATCAAAGACAGTAAAAGTCTGAGGCAGTCGGACCTTGAGGACACAATATGGAAAAACAACTGAGCAACCAACAGAATCCCCTTGTTTCGACCCATCCGTAAAAACAGCTATATAGTCGTGGTGCTCAGATAAAATGGCAGAAAATGCTGCATTAAAAACGGTGGCAGGAGTGCAATCTCTCTTGTACTGCAATAAATCTAAAATCACTCCGGGCCTCTTCAGTAACCAGGGTGGCAGGCGGTTAAAACCTTGGATTTGGGGTTGTACAGACTCCACACCGAGGGACTCTAGTACACGTTGCACACGGATCCCAAACGGCAACGTAGCCCGGGGACGGCGGGAAAAAAGGCGGTCCAGAGGTGGATGGGCAACAAGATGGTGAGCAGGCGATCTGGGAGCTGCAAGAAACTTACAATCCTGGCGCACCAGCAGGAGCTGCCGCCGGATGGTAAGTGGCGGCTCGCCAGTCTCAGCACAGAGGCTGGGTACGGGACTGGTCCGATAAGCACCCGTGGCCAGTCGGATCCCAGCATGGTGAACAGCGTCAAGGATCTGCAAATAAGATGGCCTCGCTCACCCATATACTGTGCACCCATAGTCCAGCTGTGAACGCACAAAAGCTCCATAAAACTGAAGGAGACGCGCCCTGTCCGCGCCCCAAGATCTGTGGCTGAGGCACTTGAGGATGTTCAGTGCCTTCAGCGTTCTGGCTTTCAAGTCACGTAGGTGTGGCAGCCATGACAACCTGGAGTCAAAAATTAGGCCCAGAAACCGCACTGTGTCTCTAAAATGTAGGACAGTATCCCCCATATGCAAGGCAGGCAAAGTAAAAAGACGACGAGAACGATTGAAATGAACACAAACACACTTTTCGGCAGAAAACCGAAAACCCGTCTTTGCTGCCCACTCATCTAACCGCCGCACTGTTAGCTGCAACTGACGGCTCACGGTTGCAACACTGGAGGAGGAGCAGAAAACAGCAAAGTCGTCCACAAATAAGGAGCACTGTACTGGACTCCTCACTGTAGATGTTATACTGTTGATGGCTATGGCAAAGAGGGTAACGCTTAAAACACTGCCCTGGGGGACACCGTTCTCTTGCTCAAAGCGATCAGACAGTGTGTCCGAAAAAACCGCTGAGACAGGAAAGACCGAATGAAAATCGGGAGGCGGCCACGAAAGCCCCATTGATGCATTTGTGCAAGAATACAGTGTCTCCAAGTAGTATCATATGCCTTACTGATATCAAAGAAGACCGATACAGTGATGCTGGCGGAGAAAAGCCTGCTGAATAGCCGCCTCTAGGAGGGTCAGGTTGTCGACCGTGGACCGAAATTTTCGGAATCCACACTGAAAGCGGCTAAGGAGCTGTCTGGTCTGTAACAGCCAGACCAGACGCTGGTTAACCATCCGTTCCAGGGTCTTTCCGACACAGCTTGTCAAGGCGATACTATGATAACTACCGGGACATGTGCGGTCCTTTCCTGGTTTGAGGAGAGGGATGAGAATTGCCTCCCTCCATGAGGTGGGGAACACTCCTGTCTGCCATATGAGATTAAAACATTCGAGGAGGATTTCCTTTGACGCCGCTGGCAGATGTCGAAGCATGGAGTACCGGATGCGGTCGTAACCTGGTGCAGTGTCAGAAGTCTCAGTAAGTGCCAATTCAAGTTCCCACATGGAGAAAGGGGAATTGTAGGCCTCAGAACTGTTCGACCGAAAGTCCAAGGTCGCCCTTTCGACAGTCGCACGGTAGCGACGAAACGCTGGATCCTGATTTCCAGTGGCAGTACTTTGTGCAAAATGCTCTGCCAGCGTCTGAGCAATGGCTCTGGGTGTCGTTTGGAGGCATCCCTGGTTCAGGACAGCAGCTATTGGTAAACGGCTATGTTTACCGGAAATCCTCCGGATGGCTTCCCATACTCTTGTGGAACAAGTGGAACGGTTGATGGAGTCTAGGAACTCCTGCTATGACCTTTTCTTGTTCTCTTTAATGACACGCCGAGCCCTGGCTCTCGCGATTCGAAAGGCGGTAAGATTGACCGCTGTTGGGCGGCATTTAAATCGGCGAAGAGCCGCACGCCTGTCCCGGATGGCTGAACGGCACTCTTCTGTCCACCAATGCACAAGGCGCCGCTTAAGAGTGCCAGAAGACTGTGGTATGGACAGGTCAGCAGCATGATGGACCACAAGCGTGATGTGATCCACCCATTCCTGTACGTTATTGTGGCGGTCAAAGACAGCCAACCGAGTGAACAGTGGCCAGTTAGCCCTGCCAATCATCCACGATGGTGGCCGCTGCTCCAGCGATACACAATCCAGGAGATGAATGCGGATAGGGAAGTGATCGCTGGAATGAAGGTTGTCAATGACCTCCCAGTGAACAGAGTCGGTGAGGGTTGGAGAGCAGAAAGATAGGTCAATGGCTGAGAATGACCCTGTAGCAGTAGAGAAATGAGTCGGAGTACCTGTGTTGAGGATGCACAACACTTGAGATGTTGGGAGGCTCTCCAAAATTCGACCTTGAGCGCAAAGAGAAGTGGAGCCCCACAGGACATGATGGGCATTGAAGTCTCCCAGGAGGAGAAATGGGTGGGGTAGTTGGTCGATAAGATCTGTGAGAGCGTCTAAGGTCATTGCATCCAGAGGGGGTAAATAAAGGGAGCAAACGGTAAGCCTCCAAGGTGAATGAATTTCAACTGCAACTGCTTGCAGGTCAGTATCCAGGGGGAGAGCAGAGGAGTGGTGGTCATTATTGACAAACACAGCGACTCCGTCTTTGGCCCTTTCTCCAGTCAGGTCATCTTTGCGATATGACGTATAGCCCCTTAGTACAGGAGCATCAGATGGTTTTAAATGCGTTTCCTGTAAACACAAGCACAGGGGTCGTTGCCGTGCTAGGAGGTTCAGTTCCTCCACATGTGCCCGGAATCCATTCATGTTCCACTGTATAATGGGAGCCATCTATCAGGGTGGGAGTACCTTCATTCTCACTTTCTGTTGGGGAGGAGAGCCCACAACAGGTGGAGGCTCAGTTTTGGGGCGAGATGATTGCCCCAGTCTGACATCAACCTCCATCGCCTCAGAAGAGGAGTCGAGAGAGACGTCAGAGAGAATGACATCCACATCAAGAGACTGTATAACTGCAGTCTCCTTTAGTGGGCGAGTCTTCACCTTTGTCTTTGGCTTTGATGTTCTGGCCTGAGGTGGCATTGGAGCCAAAACCTCAGAAGCAGTAGGGGGTGTAGCAGCGCTGGGCAGTGCACAAGACTGGACCCGGGAAGGGGCAGGAAGTTCCATGATGTCAGCTACCACGGCCTGGTCAGAAGGCCGGGGGGGAGCAGCAGGCTTCACAGGAACGGCAGCAGCACACGTACATTGACAAGCGCAGGTGCTAGTGCTGACAATAGCAACCTCCGTTTGTGTAGCGGCATCAGTTTTCAAGATTGGTTGTTTGAGAACTGAAGAAAAGGAAGCAGCGAACGTGGGCGGCTGCATGGACTTGTAGATTTTCTTCGCCTCACCATACGGGATGCGTTTTGTAGTTTTTAGTTCCTGGATCTTCCGTTCCTCAAGGAAAACTCTGCATTCCCTACTCCACACAGGGTGATCCCAGAGCAGTTGACACACTTGGGAGGAGAGGAGCAACCAACTTCCTCATGGGCGGCTTTACCACAATTCCCGCAAGTGGCTTCCCCTCTACAGCCGAGAGTAGTGTGTCCAAAGTGTTGGCATTTAAAACACCGCATGGGGTTGGGGTAATAAGGCCGTACACTGAGATGTAGGAAACCTGCCTTCACATGCTCTGGCAATTTGGTGGTGTTAAATGTAAGGATAAATGAGTCAGTCTTTATGAGAGCACCATCCACCTGTTTCATAATGTGTTGCACGTCGACAATTCCTTCCTGGGACCATTCAGCCTTCAGTTCGTCTTGGGGAATGTTAACGAGATCTCTGCAAGTCACAACACCCTTGCTGTAGTTCAAGGTGTTGTGAAATTCAGTCTCTATCGCAAACTCCCCAAGAAATTGTGCCTTCTGAAGGTTCTGGACTTGCTGGAAGCTAGATGTTTCAACCAACAAGGTGCCATTTTGCAAGCGCTTTACAGATTTTAATTTGCCAGCAATACCTTCTAAGCCCTTCTGTATATAAAATGGCGAAACTTTTTCAAAACTCCCATCTTTTCTTTTAATTATGAGAAACACATTCTGCGAAGCAGCATGCATTCTGTTACTACTACCTGAATCAGGAGGACTGGCTACAGGAGCCCTCTTGTTGGATTGGGTGTTAGAACCCACCAGCGGTCCACCCTTTCCGCTGGCAGGAGAAGAATAAAAGTTCGAGGGTTCCATCTCGGTCCCACGAGCAGCTAGGGAACTAGAAGTCCACCTAGACAGAGCCCCGCGTGCCTAGGTAAGCCTTATACAACTGGGGCGCGGCAGGTGCCCCAGAGGTTGCCCGCTTGCGACTGTTCCACCCCAACAGCCATGCATCTTATAGGCGCGCAGCACACCGTAAGATTGAGGGGTTTCTATAGAGGTTTACCTTCCTCGCAATCCAGGCGGTGAAGCCAAGATTACCATTCCCCGCAGCACACAACATTCCACCGCTGCACCATGCGGTGGTCGCTGAAGCATGTCCGGGGTTTACGGTGACAGGAGACTGGCGGCGCTGACCAGTCCCCAGCTCAGGACCCTGGGGTCGCCAAGTCCGTACTCAGCAAATGCGCAATGACAGATCTCGCTGCCTCTGTACCAAGTTGGAGGTGATCGGCCAACACTTCACGCGCGTACTACAATTCCTCCAGTATATTTTTGATTCAATGAAGTAGTCAGACACAGTCTTCAGGTGCAAATGCTACGTATTTATTCATTACCGAATTAGGATACAAATCAGTTATCCATTTTCATAAGAGACTAGACATTAACATATGTAACAAATGGAAATGTACACTCCTGGAAATTGAAATAAGAACACCGTGAATTCATTGTCCCAGGAAGGGAAAACTTTATTGACACATTCCTGGGGTCAGATACATCACATGATCACTCTGACAGAACCACAGGCACATAGACACAGGCAACAGAGCATGCACAATGTCGGCACTAGTACAGTGTATATCCACCTTTCGCAGCAATGCAGGCTGCTATTCTCCCATGGAGACGATCGTAGAGATGCTGGATGTAGTCCTGTGGAACGGCTTGCCATGCCATTTCCACCTGGCGCCTCAGTTGGACCAGCGTTCGTGCTGGACGTGCAGACCGCGTGAGACGACGCTTCATCCAGTCCCAAACGTGCTCAATGGGGGACAGATCCGGAGATCTTGCTGGCCAGGGTAGTTGACTTACACCTTCTAGAGCACGTTGGGTGGCACGTGATACATGCGGACGTGCATTGTCCTGTTGGAACAGCAAGTTCCCTTGCCGGTCTAGGAATGGTAGAACGATGGGTTCGATGACGGTTTGGATGTATCGTGCACTATTCAGTGTCCCCTCGACGATCACCAGTGGTGTACGGCCAGTGTAGGAGATCGCTCCCCACACCATGATGCCGGGTGTTGGCCCTGTGTGCCTCGGTCGTATGCAGTCCTGATTGTGGCGCTCACCTGCACGGCGCCAAACACGCATACGACCATCATTGGCACCAAGGCAGAAGCGACTCTCATCGCTGAAGACGACACGTCTCCATCCGTCCCTCCATTCACGCCTGTCGCGACACCACTGGAGGCGGGCTGCACGATGTTGGGGCGTGAGCGGAAGACGGCCTAACGGTGTGCGGGACCGTAGCCCAGCTTCATGGAGACGGTTGCGAATGGTCCTCGCCGATACCCCAGGAGCAACAGTGTCCCTAATTTGCTGGGAAGTGGCGGTGCGGTCCCCTACGGCACTGCGTAGGATCCTACGGTCTTGGCGTGCATCCGTGCGTCGCTGCGGTCCGGTCCCAGGTCGACGGGCACGTGCACCTTCCGCCGACCACTGGCGACAACATCGATGTACTGTGGAGACCTCACGCCCCACGTGTTGAGCAATTCGGCGGTACGTCCACCCGGCCTCCCGCATGCCCACTATACGCCCTCGCTCAAAGTCCGTCAACTGCACATACGGTTCACGTCCACGCTGTCGCGGCATGCTACCAGTGTTAAAGACTGCGATGGAGCTCCGTATGCGACGGCAAACTGGCTGACACTGACGGCGGCGGTGCACAAATGTTGCGCAGCTAGCGCCATTCGACGGCCAACATCGCGGGTCCTGGTGTGTCCGCTGTGCCGTGCGTGTGATCATTGCTTGTACAGCCCTCTCGCAGTGTCCGTAGCAAGTATGGTGGGTCTGACACACCGGTGTCAATGTGTTCTTTTTTCCATTTCCAGGAGTGTATTTTGAAAACTGGTAAATAATAAATACTTACTGTTGGCTGTACTGACTCCTTCATCGAATTAAAAAGTACTGTGCAACTGCTAACAGCGATGCGTCATGTTTATCAAAATCCTGCAATACAAGAAATAATAATTTTAAATCTCTGTGCTCTGGTATGACAATAATTAGATGTTGAGGGCTGTATTCATGGGAGTTGATAGTTGGCACGTATCATTTTGACAAGAATTCCATTTTTAGTTCCATGTTAAGTTTACTGACCTTTTTTGCAATATGGACAAAATGCTGCGAATGCCCAGCATCATCATTATCAAGTTCAGCGTAATTTTTATCATTTTGTTGTAAAAACAAAATAATTTCAGATTTCAAATGGATAAGCTGTTGCAGCAATTTTCGTTTGCTTAGCCATCTGACAGCATAATCACCTTAATAAACTTGCAATTCCTCCAGCAGCTCTTCAAATATTTGGTGAATCAGTTCAGATGCACGAATTAAATTTATGATGTTTGTGGCGGTTGTCATAACATTTGAAATTTAACAGGCCGAACTCTGATGCAGAATACATAGTAATTATGGTAAATTTAATTACTTCTTAATCAGTTCTATCAAATCAATGTTTAAGCCCGTCATTGACGGACAACCGTCTGCAGACACCCATATTAAACTGCTCGTAGGCAAGCCACTATTTTTCTACAAAATCCATAGTTGCGTCCATAAAATTACAATCTTTAGTGTGACCTCTCATGGTTATAATTGCCAGCAAGTCGTTTTCTGTTATACCGTGATTTGTACAGTAATGTACAAATAATGAAAAAAAGGTTTGTTGGAACCACAATCAAGACGAAAGTATTTGCATATTTTTACCTCGTTAATGATTCCCTGAAACATATTTTGAAATATATTCTATCGGCAGCAGCAGGTGGATTCTGAAAGTGCAAGCTTATTTATTTCAGCCAATATCAGTTTATTGTTTGACAAACGTTGAAACAAAGTTTGAGAAACATGTATCTTACATTGCTTCACTAACATAGCATCAGTGAAAGTTATCTTTTTTTTATTTCAAGAATATTACATACGAGGTTTGTCCGGAAAGTACGTATAAAAGTTGAATAATAACTTTATTTTACAATTATTCAGGTATTACAATATAGTCTCCTTCAAAGTACTCGGCCTGAGACGCGATACACTGCCAACGCCGTTTCCACTGTTGATAACATTGCTGAAAGTCTTCAGTTGTGATGGTGTTCAGTTGCCGTGTCGTTTCCGCCTTGATGGAATTCCACATCTCCCAAGTGCCGCCCCCGAAGCACCATTTTGCATTTCGGGAACATGAAGAAGTCACACGGGGCTAAATCGGGTGAATAAGGTGGGTGGTCTGTCACGGTGATTGTGCATCCGGCCAAAAACTCCCGCACGACGAGCGACGTGTGAGCGGGCGCATTGTCGTGATGAAGGATCCACCTGCCCCCTTTTGCGAAATCCGGTCGAACTCGGGGCACACGAGCTCTGAGACGTGTCAGAATTTCAACGTAAAAATTTCCGTTCACTCTCTGGCCGGGAGGGACGAATTCCTTGTGAACAATGCCCATATAATCAAAGAAAACAATCAACATTGTCTTCACATTGGACCTTGATTTTCGCGACTTTTTTGTTCTCGGTTCTCGTGCTAGTTTCCATTCCTTGCTTTGAGATTTGAGCTCCTCATCGAATTCGTAAAACCAGGACTTGTCTCCAGTGATGTCTCGATTGAGAAAGTCCCCTCGTTCCTCTGCTTCCAACCAATCCCCACAGCACTCAACCCTCTTTGCTGTTCTGGCGTCAAGAGCTTCGGTACGATTTTCGCACACAATTTCTTCATTTCAAGTCTTTGTGTCAGGATTTCGTGAACGATTGTTTTGGGGATTGACAGCTCGTAAGCAATCATTCTGACTGTCAATCTACGGTCTTTAAGAACACAAGCCCAAATTCGTTCAACATTTACATCGGAACTCGATGTCGACGGGCGTCCTGGGCGAGGGTCATCGTTCACTTCTTCTCGGCCATCCCGGAACCTTTTTAACCACTTGTTCACGGTTAGTTCCTTCAGAGAATTGTCTCCGTAAGCCTGTTTCAAACACTCAAAAATCTCACGGCCATTCTTGCCTAGCTTTGCAAGAAACTTGATGTTGACGCGCTGTTCCTCAATCAGAGAGAGCTCCATGTCGACGGCAGGTGAAAAAGGGTAATTGTCAACAAGCTGCCGCACACTCCCACCTACACGCAGAGTGACTCGAACTGAGCGTTGATGGGATTGATTACAGCAGTAGTCCCACCTGGCGGTGACTGCAACCTGTAACATAAAGACATTATTCAACTTTTATACGTATTTTCCGGACAAACCTCGTACTTAGTGTGATGTTTTTATGGCAGCCTCATTTTTCCCAACTACTGCCAACATAACGTTTCGTTGGCGAATTGTTCATTTGAGTTGAGTAATTTTTTCCTTTGTTGCATTTGAACCTAAAAGGGAAATTTACTATAAATGAATTATGCTTTCTTGTGTAGTGGCGAAATAAGTTTCTCTCTCCATTTCAACACAGTTTTCCGGCTGTTTATTCCAATAAAGATAATCACACCACGAACTAGTAAAAATACACGTACAACGCAACGACTGCTGAGGAGTACTGAAAGGGCGCGGCTGACACTGACTGACATGACGAAGTTGACGGGCTGGCGCGCGGACGATGCGCTCCGCCCTTCGCGTTTCCCTCGCGCACTTTTCCCTAGGCACGCTTGTAATGTCAACGAGACTTTATGGTAGGGTTTCGAACTCGCCTCCTGTTAGTGAGCTCATGTAACGTTAAGAGTTTTCCTAATCCACGAAAAACTGTAAAAGATATCTTGCAAGTTCTTTATTTCTTCTGTAACAATAATTATATAATGAATAAAGTTAGCATTCAGACTTCAAGATTCGAATTAGGTATTTTAGATGAACAGTTAATGAAAGAAACGAAAACAGCAAGAATAAAGAAACATAACAATTCATACACATTTTAGCATTGTGTTAGATCAATGGTCGTCAAACTGCGGCCCAAATCAAATATTCGTGTGGCTTGTGGTTCTTAGTCGTATTTTATAAGATGCATCTAGCAACTAAGAGACGTATGCAAGAACTTCAACTAATGTTAATAACCTCTTAAGAGGATAGTTTTCCTGCTCAGTAACAAATATACTTACAGGAACAGAACATTTTAAGATGTGCTTCAGTTTGATGTTGGTGAATTCGGTACTGAACTAAGTAAAGTTGGCTACTTACCTCAGGGGCAGAGGCATAGGTAGCGCGGCCACTGCGAGCCTGATGGTTTGTGAGGGGGATGTTTTATTGTTTGTCTTCCAGTACTAACAATCCACAGGCGTGCGCGACTCATACCTTTTAGCCGCTATTGTATGAATTTTGCCGTAGATGTAACATGGATTCATAAAACGCATTTTACAGGGTGATTTTTTCCACCGTGTACAAACTCTAGCGACTGATCGATGAGGGGACATGGAACAAAAAAGGTCTAATGATCTATGTCCAGAAATGCATGGTTTCCATGCTAGAGACCATTTATTCACCGAGCGAGGTGGCGCAGTGGTTAGACACTGGACTCGCATTCGGGAGGACGACGGTTCAATCCCGCGTCCGGCCATCCTGATTTAGGTTTTCCGTGATTTCCCTAAATCACTCCAGGCAAATGCCGGGATGGTTCCTCTGAAAGGGCGCGGCCGACTTCCTTCCCCATCCTTCCCTAATCCGATGAGACCGATGACCACGCTGTCTGGTCTCCTTCCGCAAAACCAACCAACCAACCAACCATTTATTCACTCCGCGCTGTATCATGCAGCCACAGTTACAGTATGCATGGTTTCCTCCTAGAGGGTGATACTGTTCCTCGTACGGCTTGCCCTAGCGCCATCTTCCACCATAGTAATTGTTAACGTTGTGTCCTATTCACTTCTCTTACTGAGTCACCTTGTAGCGGATGTGATCCAGCATTGTACGCAATGGTTCGTATTCGAATCGAGAGCTTGCCGACGTGGTGTTTACTTACGGAAAGGCAAATGGCAATGGGCGGCATGCACCATGGTTGTATCAGGGGACTTATCCCCACCTACAACAACTCCAGCATTCAATGTTTGCAACAGTGTTTGCCCGTTTGTCTGAGACAGGGTTGTTTCAGGAAGCAGGAAATTATGGACATACCTGAAATGTTCGAACACCAGACTTGAGGAAAATGTGATTAACACTTTGGAAGGCGACCACTGTGTCAGTACCAGGCAGTTGGCCTGCTAGAACAGGGTAAGCCAGACAACCGTGTGGGACATTCTCCATGACAGTTTTTACTACCCTTGTCACTTATTGCCGGACTTACTAGCGACAGACTTTCCACATTGGGAGCAGTTTTGCCACTGATTTCTTCACCTGGCAATTGCGATTCTGGAATTTGTCATCCATCCTATTCAGAGATGAAGCCACCTTTATGCGGTTTGTTATCTTCAACTTTCATAACAGTTATCTGTGAGATAGTATGCAGAACCCCCATGGTATGGTGATAGCGAATCATCGGTATCGGTGCAGCTCGAATGTGTGAACCAGGATAACTGGACACCGTATTTTGTGAAAAATCTTCCTTCCACATTGCCTAACGGGACGGAACTATCGGCATTTCTTGCAGGTGACTTTGCCTCCCCTGCTGGAAGAAATGCCATTGGTGATTCGAAGTGTTATGTGGCTGCTACATGATGGTGCTCCAGACCACTACGCCATTAATGTCTGGACACGTCTCAATCGTATCTTTCCTAGTTGGTGGATTGGACGAGGGGTCCAGTTGCATGGTCTGCTCGTTCACCGGATCTCAAGCTGTGCTATTTCTGGTTATGCGGCCATCTCAGAAGTATCGTGTATGCAGGGCCCATTCCAGATGTGGAGACACTGGAGCAACGTATTCATGATGCATTTGACACTGTTCGGATGCAGTCTGGCCGATATGAACGTGTGAGATATAATACGCTACAGCGCGTACACGCATGCGTTGAGGCATGGAAACCATTTTTCAACACACTGTAACTGTGGCTTCATTGTACAGCGTGTATTAGACTGTAGTCTCTATGACAATGCATGATTGAATAAATGGTCTGTAGCATGGAAACCTTGCGTTTCCGGACGTAAGTCCATTCGACCTTATTTGTTCCGTATCCTCTCATCAATCAATTCGTAGTTTGTACACGATGGAAAAAATCACCCTTTGCAGACGATCATATCGCAAATGTGATTCATATTTGTATGTAGCAAGGAATATGAAAATAAATTAAGGCTGTTGTATGACGCAAGGAGTAGAAGAAAAATGACATTCAGAACATTTAGTAAACATGTAAGATAGTGTCTCATATTGCATAATGCATTTAATTGTAAGTACAATTACTGTTATTAATCAGTTATTCATCTGCACACACAGACAACATACAGCACTTCTTCAGACAATTACAATGTCAACTGAGGGTGACAGCAGAGGACAGTCGAAACGAAGCATCCAAATGGTGCCGACTTCTAATGAGCAGTACTCGGGAGCCCGCGGTCAACGTATTGCGCCCTTACTATAACTAGTCTATTGGGGCTCACAACATACTAATTTATGTAGGTTACTAATTAATAATAAGATCAGTACACATACCATCCCACAGTGTCAGCATTGGCTCTTCATAAAAAAATAGTTTGACGACCGCTGCTGTATTAGATACGGTTAAAAATTGGCAAAATACATTTTATAATGGGAAATGAATTTGACTTTAAATGAAAGCAGAAGCAGGTGAATTTACCTACTCGCTTCTGCCGGTATATATGGACTAATATCAGGAACTACTGTAGGTATGTTGACACTCGCAACGGACTGGCGGTACCACGACACCGACAAGTCAGCAGCCGCGATGTGCGGCCGACTACGATGCATGGCTGGCATTCTTAGGGGGTTACGGTCGAGCAGCCCGCTCATGCCTGTAGGCGCCGCTGTGCGCCGGCAAGTGGCATTTGCTGTTTAGTTTATATCAAAGTTACAATTTTCAGTTACCTAACGTTCTTCTCTGGTTTTTAATCATAGCAGCGCAGAGCTCTGCGAAGAAAATACCGCTACGCAGACATGTCCCCTGACAGCAAATACTTAGCCTGGGTGGATCGCTAGTACTGTCATAAAATACGCTGACAACTGCAGGCCGCACGCAGTTTGATGACCACTGGTACAGAATGTACTGAAGACTCTTTATTGATCTGGCCAACGGCGAAGAAGCCACAAATAATATAAATGTTGCGCAAGTTCATAAAATGACAACAAAACCATATGATATTTCCGAATTAACTGTATTCTGTATGAACAGTGCAATAACATCGGCAGAATCTGTACATGTGAGCATACGTTTTGATTCTCCAAGAAAGCGATGTAAGTGAACACGGAAATTATGGAGTTCGGCGATTTTGACAAAAAAGGTAGTTTGTAGAACTGTACTTCGACACTACGACAGAGGAATATACGGCGGCGAGAAAAATACAATGATATCTCCCAAAAAAAAAAGTAATTATTCTGACTCAGAGACCTCCATTCTTTGTATTATTCCCTCACGATGGACAAAAGTTTTTAATGGAATTCAGACAAACTGCAGCAGCAAGAACGAAGTTTTGTGTAAAATGCATTTACTGTGTGCACCATGATAGTGGTCTTATATATCGATAAAACTTGGGTTCCACAAAACCGCGCGGAAAAAAATATTTTGCTCGACTTCAACGGAAATATTAGCTTGAAAGTACCTGCAGTTACTTTTATGTAGGGTATATCGGTGATCTGGGTGATGGATGCAGTGACAAAGGACAAGTAAGTAGCTAAAATCCTGGCGGCTGCATGCGAGTACTCGTGCGTTGTTGCACCGGATTCTTTCGTAAATAAAATGCGTTCATACGTAACACGATACAGTAATGATGTTCCACGTGTTACTAAATTTAATTTCATAGTTTTCTTAACCACTTTCTCGCTGGAATAGAACACGACGACATTTTTCGTTACACTGGCGAAACAGTTCGTCACCTCTTACGGAATTTAATTTTTTGTCTCAGGATGCTGTTATCTTTCCACGAAAAAAGGTGTCTTTCATGCCTCTATAAACTTTGAGAATGTTGGTACATTATTTTCAGGTCAAATATGCCAGTGGTATTGTTTTTTCCACAGGCTGAAGTAATTTTTTTTTCAAAATTAATTGTAACGTTAATTTTATTCATTTATTTTCGTAGCAGCAGGTAAGAATTTCGTTTTGGAAAGTACTCCATGATATTCTAAACTGAAAATAGAGATGTATAATATTTTGTTCGTAATTCTTACTAACATTTGAAATTATCACTGACGATGCTGTAGGTCGGGACGACCTTGAGGTGCCTATTTTCTTGATTGCTGCCGTGCGGGGTACCCTCTCGGTCTAAGCCGCCGTGCTGCGTACCCGCGTGGTCTAAAGGCGCCTTGCCACGGTTCGCGCGGCTCCCCCCGTCGGAGATTCGAATCCTCCCTCAGGCATGGGTGTATGTGTTATCCTTACTGTAAGTTAGTTTAAGTTAGATTAAGTAGTGTGTAAGCCTAGGGACCGATGACCTCAGCAGTTTGGTCCCATAGGAACTTCCCAGAAATTTCAAATTTTGTTGATTGCTTCTGTAGTGAGTACTGACAGCGTGGAAGGGATCCTCAGCAGGGCGGATTAAAACAAGACGTTGAAGCGCGCGCGTGTGTGTTTTTGAACCTTACACTTAATACATATTAAAAAAAAAGAATGTGAAGAAAACCATACAATTCTTGGCACACAATGAAGAGGCAGCATATGAAATGATGATCAGTCGCACTTCCACATCACTTCCGTTGAGATATACGATCACTATATCTCACATGCATAAAGACAATGGAGAAAGGGTGAAAGGTTCAATAAACGAGGTTAAAATAGAAGTAAACCCATGGAAGAGCTAAAAGAAAGGTACAGGAAAATGTGACTTGCTGACAACTTACAAAAGAATTGGGTGAGCCAGTCACCCTGGTAACACATTAAGAAAATCTTCCTATAATTTCAGGAAACAAGTTGGACAAATCACAAAACCTTAAAACGGTCACCACATTCGTTTGAACGTTACTTAAAACAGAGGAAAGATCTATCAGCAAATCTGCCGCTGCCCTCCAGTTGGAAAATAAAGCACAGTCTAATAAAATATGGCGCACAGTGATCTGTACGCCACAAGCACCACACATTGGAGGGTCCTCTCGCTGAAGCAAGAAGTTATTTATTCAGAGGTGGGCTGCTAGATTTGTCATCTGTAGGTTCAGTCAGCAATCAAGTATTTCACAAATTATTCGCGAACTCAGTGAGAAAGTTAAGACAGTTGCAGAGGCTGATTGCAAGACGATTCTACTATCGCGTGCATTTTGCATAAGGATCATGAAGATAAGAGAAATAAGCGCTCATAAGGTGGCATTTAACCGCCGTTTCTCCGTCACTGCATTTGAGAAAGGAACGCGAATGACTAGTAGTGATGTAAATTACACTCCGCCATGCACCATATGACTGATTATAGAATACGTATGCAGATGTTAACTTCAGTAAATTTGTGGGAATTTACAGGCTCTTGCTGACTTGATTTCATCAAAATTAACACAGGAAAACGTGGCAGCATTTGTCTAGGTTCCTAATCTGGTTAAAATAGGTTGTGATGCCAAAGCTAAATCTGGCAGTATATCTCTAAATGCGACAACATGGACAGGTGCTTTCAACAATATATTTAACAGGAAAAACACGTGATTTAATTAATGCTGTCAGAATTATCAAACTTTCAGATTTGTGTGCATGCGTGTGTGTGTGTGTGTGCGCGCGCGCTTGCTTGCGTGCGTGTGTGTGCGTGTGTGGTGGGGGGAGGGTTGTTGTTATTAGGGTATTCAGATTGTCACATTTTAGATGTACTGTTTCATCTTTACGATGTACTGCATGAACTAAACCACTAATATGCCTCGAGATTTGGATAAAATATTTTAATTGCTTTCGTGGCGTTCATCATACACGGAGAGCGCTGCTTAGCAGTAATAGAACTTCTTTTATTTAAATTTATTTGCCACAGTATTCCTAAAAATAATAAACATATGATTACTTGTGCATTTTAAAACAAGTTGGTAAAAGTTTTAGCAAACCCGGAACCCTGGGTTTGCGGGTGTAGGGTAAGATGCGTACTAGCTTTCAAAAGGTGAATTGAAGGCGGGGAGAATTTAGTGACCTCCTATATGGTTGTATGCCATTTTGGGTTTCCATCATTCCATGCAGTGCTGACAAAAGACGCTTCGTGCCAGACATCCGCTATAGTATAAATGTTACAAGGAACTCCAAAGTAACGTGAAATATAAAGGAAATTATGCTCAAATTTTGTACTCTTTGAGGTAATTAAAATTAAATTAAGCCAGTGTGAATTCTTACAAATAGTGTTCGATAACAAAGATAGGTAGTAGGCACAAAGAGCTTAGACTTTTACCGATCGAAACAATGGCACCTGGGCTTACAAAATATTTATAGACTACAGAAACGTTTTTCTGTTTAAAATTGGTCACGAGTTTCTTTGTCAAAGAAATTTGCGATTGTAGAATGCTTTACTTTATCAAAAGCTTTGCAGCACACTGTTAGAGGTTGTCCTGGACTGTCCTCAATTATTCACCATGAAATTTGTAATATATCGACCTGTACAGCCTGTAGTTTCATCAACAGACGCAAATATGTTTGAG
Organism: Schistocerca nitens; assembly: GCF_023898315.1. Taxonomy (NCBI): domain Eukaryota; kingdom Metazoa; phylum Arthropoda; class Insecta; order Orthoptera; family Acrididae; genus Schistocerca; species Schistocerca nitens. Next base: position 436,108,505 of record NC_064617.1, read on the forward strand.
AATTCCAAGACTATGTGAAGGTTAAGCAGAGTATAAAATTAAGTTCAAAATGGCTCTGAGCACTATGGGACTCAACTGCTGAGGTCATTAGTCCCCTAGAACTTAGAACTAGTTAAACCTAACTAACCTAAGGACATCACAAACATCCATGCCCGAGGCAGGATTCGAACCTGCGACCGTAGCGGTCTTGCGGTTCCAGACTGCAGCGCCTTTAACCGCACGGCCACTTCGGCCGGCTATAAAATTAAGTATGTTCTTGATTAAGATCACTCAAACCGCCTATATTCTTTCAAGAATTTTACAAGATAAAATGCCCCAATTCACTGGTGCAGTGTCGAAAATTAATAATTTTTATATATTTTTAAATGTGTGCATGTGTAAACTGACTTAAACATTAAGTACTTTTTCAAATGATTACGTGCATGACACTTGAAGGTAATTTTTGTGTAAGGTGGTTGGATCCAGGATATCATGTTTGTGTACTTTTCTGAAAATGATTTGAAAGTGGGATTTGCCAGTTTTTCAAGCAGCTTATTTTCTCTTGCCAAAGTATCACTTAAATCCAGAAAAAGCATGGATTTTGCATTCGCTTAGTTGGTACTATACATGATGGCTCACTTTACACTTATGTGTCTTTCTGTAATTTCAGATTTGCATTATAACATGCATTTATCTGCAAATGAAATACAGCCTATATCACCATAACTTTTTTTAACATGTACATTTTCTAGGCATTGTAAGATTTAAGCGAAATGACTTGATATGGTGTCCAAGTTGTTAGGAAAAACGTTTTTTAAAGTGCGCCACTGCCTAGTAATAATAAGATAAATACACAGCTACTTAATACTTACCGCAACAACCACAATAAATAACACCACCATTCGTTTTCAGAAATTCCATTTCATTGATCCAGTCTGACACTAGATCTCTTTTTCCAGTCCTAGTAGGAACCATAACATAACTTCAAATTTCGACACGAATTTATCCAGTAACTGCGTTCATTAGATCTCAGGCGGCAAAGAATTCACCAACTTTCATTTGTCAACAACATCGTAAATTGTTTCGTTGTCAACTGACTTCGTAATACAAATGTAGAAAGGAAATGGTTTAGTGACACGTTGCTGCCGTATTTTTCACATAGTTCTATGAAGAAATGCCCTGCTAACAATTACTTAAGTTTTTCACTTCTAAAATAATTGGTATAGTGTCTGTAAATTTCATATTGGGCTTACCTCAACGGCCATTGTTGTGGTGGGGAAAGGAGTGGCAGGGGAGGGGGGGGGGTGCAGTCGTGGTAAGGAGAGAAACATTCTGAGCTGTGCTGGCAGCATACTTCTCGTGTCTGTATAGCTCATGTTCAATAATTCATAGCATTGTGCATGGACAGCAAGGACTGGCAGCAGTGAAGGCACGAAATATATTGTCTTCTATCAACATACACCAAACCGAACTAGGACGCTTCTGCTCCCTATTAAGTTTACAGACTGTCACAAAATTGCTCATGTTCTGCACTTTTGGCATAATTCCTATGGAAAAAAAGACCTCAAGGCGCTGAGATGCAAGTTGTTATAATATGGCCGGCAGGAGTGACCGAGCGGTTCTAGGCGCTACAGTCTGGAACCGCGCGACCGCTACGGTCGCAGGTTCGAATCCTGCCTCGGGCATGGGTGTGTGTGATGTCCTTAGGTTAGTTAGGTTTAAGTAGTTCTAAGTTCTAGGGGACTGATGACCTCAGACGGTAAGCCCCATAGTGCTCAGAGCCAGTTGAACCACTCTGAACAACTCAGCAAGCTCTGGCATTAAAACAAACATTCCGCTGTTCTGATATTGCTACATTACACAACACTTCACTCTGTTCAGTAACATACGTGCACTTATACAACACATATACGCAATTCACATGGATAATATCGTAATTTTCGGCTGAGACACTAACCCCATTGAAGAGCGATGTCCCAAAAATAAATTAAAATGCTTCCAATCCCCAGCTCCGACAAAGGTTTTTGGATGGTTTTCCTAGGTCGTCAGACTAATACCGAAACTGGCAGTTTCAACAGTTTTTTTCCAGTTGGTATCTCTCTCTCTGCCCCTCTATCAGCGCCGGCCGGGGTGGCCGAGCGGTTCTAGGCGCTACAGTCTGGAACCGCGCTACCGCTACGGTCGCAGGTTCGAATCCTGCCTCGGGCATGGATGTGTGTGATGTGCTTAGGTTAGTTAGGTTTAAGTAGTTCTAAGTTCTAGGGGACTGATGACCTCAGAAGTTAAGTCCCATAGTGCTCAGAGCCTTTTGAACCATTTTTGAACCCTCTATCAGATCGTCTGGTAATTGGCTGAACAGAACAGCGGTTCTATATTGTGTGGATCTTAAACAGCTCGCTCCATTCCTTGGAGAGCAGAATGAAAAAATTTAAAAAGTAAAGAAATGCTACATATCGTTTCTACATAACAGGACACATACATATAAAATTGATTAACTTCATTCTCATGCTCGACGTTCCAGTAACTTCCTGCTCATTTTGTAAGTATTACGTAAAGATTATTCACTGTATCTATAATTCACGTTATATTGAACATGGTGTTCAATTTCATTCTTGTAGTGATCTTAACTAAAATGACCAAATCCGCTTGTGCAGATTTCCTTTTGTCATACTTGTGAAGACTTGTACAGCATGAAGATGCACATGCTTTCCATATTTTAGCTTGCCATGACCTTAAATAAATTACCTTCTTAATCCTTCATTTGGCTGCATAGAACTGACATCCTAGTTTCGTCCACAGCACTCTGCCCTGTAATCTGAGCATTACTCTGCGAGGAATTAGTACCACCTTTACTTTCAACTTGTAGGCCATAATATTTTATTTTTACTACAATGTCTTGGAGAAGGTAAGGCCTTATGGTTCAGAATAAATTTTTGATTTATGCAGCAACTCCATATTCCTTCACAGAAAAACAAATCCCATTAAGTAATACAAAAACTCTCGGTTTTGCAGCTAATAGTCATTGCCTACGAATACCGATTTACGTCTGGATTCAGTTTTTAAAAAGTTTTGAGTGACGTATTGATAGTAAAACATTAAGTTTCTTGATGGGACAGTCAACTTCACAGTTTCCTTGGCCAAACCTCACCAATTGTTTCCTTAGAAGCTGAATAACAATTATCATCCATCCCCTGTAGTAAATTTACAGTTGGTTTTACACATTTACAGTCAGTCTTCTTATGGCTTAATTCCTCATCTTTTATTATGATTATATGATTATTTGTGAAAGCAAATTTTTATATCCAAAATCTGCATAACCTGAATGTCTGAATTATATTCGTTTGGTTGCAGACTTTTCAGGTATGCATACTTACCATAAGCAATTCTTCTAGTCCGCTCTTTTAAAGAAAACATCATCTTTTAACAACCAAAGCTCAAACCTCTTCTTGTCCTCCTAAGTCGCTGATAATTTTGTCCAGCTGACGATCTTTGCTCTTCATTGCTAACATTTTTACTGTCCATAACATTACTTTTGTTATATCCTCTGGTAGTCTGTATAATATGTTCGTGTATAATTAGCTGTATTTAGTTTATTCCAATCATTTCATAAATTGTTTCCCGTCAATTGTTTTGGTTTCCCGAGGAATCATTTGTGAGTTCAGCTTCTCGTAACAGTGAGTATGCCACTCCGCACTGCCATCTGTGTTTTTCCAGAGCACTATAGAACCACTCTTTTGAGTGTTCTGCAGCTCATCTACAGATCTGTTACTCAAAGTGGCCTCTCTGTAACTTGGATTGCAGGACTACACCATATATTTTGCAGTTACTGATCATTATTTCTTTTACTGTCCCAACATTTGCAGATATATTCAAACGTGTTTTTTGTCAGAATCTTGCTTAATATCAAACTGTTCTAGAATATGTCATGATGCTCCCATTTGTTTCCATATTTTCACAAATTACGTTTCTCATGCTTTATTTGTCAGTCTAGCCTACATCTACGTTTGCATCTACGTAATTACTCTGCTATTCACGATAAAGTGCCTGGCAGAGGATTCAATGAACCACCTTCAAAGTTGTCTCTCTACCGTTCCACTCTCGAACGGCGCGCGGGAAAAACGAGCACTTAAATTTTTCTGTACTAGCCCTGATTTCTCTTATTTCATCGTGATGATCATTTCTCCCTATGTAGGTGGGTGCCAACAGAATGTTTTCGCAATCGGAGGAGAAAAATAGTGATTGAAATTTCGTGAGAAGATCCCGTCGCAGCTAAAAACACCTTTGTTTTAATGATTGCCACTCCAATTCACGTATCGTCTCTGTGGCATTATCTCCACTGTTTCACGATAATGCAAAACGAGCTGTCCTTCTTTGAACTTTTTCGAAGTCATTCGTCAGTCCCACCTGATGCGGATCCCACACCGCACAACAATACTCCAGAACTGGGCGGACAAGCGTGATGTAAGCAGTCTCTTTAGTAGACCTGTTGCACCTTCTAAGTGATCTACCAATGAGTCGCATTCTTTGGTTTGCTCTATCCACAACATTATCTAAGTGATCGTTCCAATTTGGATTATTTGTAATTTTAATCCATAAGTATTTAGTTGAATTTACAAATTTGTGTGACTTATCGCGTAATCGAAATTTAGCGGACTTCTTTTAGTGCTTATGTGAGTAACTTCACATTTTTCTTTATTCGGGGTCAATTGTCACTTTTCGCACCATACAGATATCTTATCTAAATTATTTTGTAATTCATTTTGGTCATCTGATAACTTTACAAGACGGTGAATGACAGCAGCATCTGCAAACAATCTAAGAGGGCTACTCAGATTGTCTCACAGGTCGTTAATATGGATCACGAGCAATAGACGGCCTGTAACATTTGCGTGGCGACGCCTGGTATTATTTTTGTTATACTCGATGACTTTCCATCTATTACTACGAACTGTGACCTTTCTGACAGGAAATCACGAATCCAGTAGCACAACTGAGGCGATATTCCATAGGCACGCAGTTTGGTTAGAAGACGCTTGTGAGGATTGGCATCGAAAACCTTCTAGAAGTTATCAATCACACGGCTTCCTGTAATGGTTCTTCCAGAGTGCTTAATTTGAATAATATGTCACTCAAACTGTGTTTTTTCATACTAACTAGGTCCTAACAATTCTATCCTTTTTGGACCTTACTGACCAGTATTTATTTTTTAAGAGCTTGCACGCTTTTTTTGATATTTAAATGTTTCCGAGTGAAGTATTCACTACTGGATCTCTTCACCTTGGAAATATCCTCAGTATAAGTTAAAGTATATTTTTAAAACTACTATTGGGCAATATTTCCATGTTAATGTCTATGTTATCCCCTAATGTCTGATTACTTGTGATTCTGTTTGACCTAGGTTTATTTCTGGTTAGTATATTCTGTCTCCATATCGTAATCTCCTACTGTATCATTCCTTTTGATTTTATTTCTTTATTACTGTCCTCTAGTTCTTTAAAACCGTCCTGCATATTTTTTGTTCCCGGCATTACAATTCTGTCGAAGCATTCAGTACCTTTGACTTACAAATTCATTAATTATAATGTTTTTGTGGGTAACCTACTGAAACACCAGTGTTATCGTCTCCCTACTAATGCAATTTGTTTAGTAAGCTACACATCAGAAATTACCTGAAAATTTAGTCCCAGCTATAACTAGATAAGTAAATTCAAAGGTTGGAAGAAGGCAAACAGCATGACAGTGGTCAGACAAACCTTCAGGTTCAGAACACCTTCAGTTTTTGTACATTCCTTTTGCACAGGAAAAAAGAGTACACTCTGCATGGGGGCTTAATTGAATAAATATGAAAATAATTTTAATTTTTTGCTTCAGTAGCTGTCTGTTCGGTTACGAAGTCTCGTAACGGTTGGCCCTGACTAATATTATTACGCAATCTGACTGCATAGAACAACAAAGAATGAAATGGAAATTTTCATTAACACAATTAATTAATTAAGTCCCCAGCAACTATAAAACCTACGAAACCAAAGCACAAGTGTAACTGTTCTGTGTGTGGAAGTATGACTCAACGTACGCATCTGGCACGGTTCTTCTTCAACAACACAAGAAATTTTAAATATCATTTATACTGAATTAATTAAAGAAAATAGAAATACCATAATTACTCAAGAAAACCAGAATTACACTCTAATACAAGAACACAAGCCAGATGCTTTGTTGACTGAACCTGTAATGACGCATTATTCAGGACATTGAAATAATGAGAAAGAAAAGAAAAGTAGTTTGTTACCTTAATTTATATTGATGAAAGGCACTCTAGACATTACAATCTCTCCACACCGACTCGCTACTATCACATCTCAACAAGAACTTTTCAGTATCACATCTCAGCAAGCACTGCCTACTAGCTCATCTCAACAAACACTACTCACTACGACATCTCAGCACTGACTACCACGAGTTCTCCCAAGGCACTGCCCACTACGAGTTCTCAATAATCATTGCCAGTGGAGGCGGCGGAACAATACTCTCTAGCGCGATCTCTGGCGCTGTGGCTCAGTGTAGCCACCTTTCAACTCTCTTCAATAGTTTTCTATACTCAAGACCTTTCTCAAAACACTGTACTTAGTATTGCAGTCAATAATACTCAGCGCTGGCGTATACAGGGTGGTCCATTGATCGTGACCGGGTCAAATATCTCACGAAATAAGCGTCAAACGAAAAAACTACAAAGAACGAAACTTGTCTAGCTTGAAGGGGGATACCAGATGGCGCTATGGTTGGCCTGCTAGATGGCGCTGCCATTGGTCAAACGGATGACAACTGCGTTTTTTAAAAATAGGAACCCCCATTTATTATTACATATTCATGTAGTACGTAAGGAAATACGAATGTTTTAGTTGGACCACTTTTTTCGCTTTGTGATAGATGGCGCTGTAATAGTCACAAACATATGGCTCACAATTTTAGACGAGCAGTTGGTAACAGGTAGGTTTTTTAAATTAAAATACAGAACGTAGGTACGTTTGAACATTTTACTTCGGTTGTTCCAATGTGATACATGTACCTTTATGGACTTATCATTTCTGAGAACGCATGCTGTTACAGCGTTATTACCTGTAAACACCACATTAATGCAATAAATGCTCAAAATGATGTCCGTCAACCTCAATGCATTTGGCAAAACGTTTAACGACATTCCTCTCAACAGCAAGTAGTTCGCCTTCCGTAATGTTCGCACATGCATTTACAATGCGCTGACGCATGTTGTCAGGTGTTGTCGGTGGATCACGATAGCAAATATCCCTCAACTTTCCCCACAGAAAGAAATCCGGGGACGTCAGATCCAGTGAACGTGCGGGCCATGGTATGGTGCTTCGACGACCAATCCACCAGTCATGAAATATGCTATTCAATACCGCTTCAACCGCACGTGAGCTATGTGCCGGACATCCATCATGTTGGAAGTACATCGCCATTCTGTCATGCAGTGAAACATCTTGTAGTAACATCGGTACAACATTACGTAGGAAATCAGCATACATTACACCATCGATAAAATGGGGGCCAATTATCCTTCCTCCCATAATGCCGCACCATACATTAACCCGCGAACGTCGCTGATGTTCCACTTGTCGCAGCCATCGTGGATTTTCCGTTGCCCAGTGCATATTATGCCGGTTTACGTTACAGCTGTTGGTGAATGACGCTTCGTCGCTAAATAGAACGCGTGCAAAAAATCTGTCATCGTCCCGTAATTTCTCTTGTGCCCGGTGGCAGAACTGTACACGACGTTCAAAGTCGTCGCCTTGCAATTCCTGGTGCATAGAAATATAGTACGGGTGCAATCGATGTTGATGTAGCATTCTCAACACCGACGTTTTTGAGATTCCCGATTCTCGCGCAGTTTGTCTGCTACTGATGTGCGGATTAGCCGCGACAGCAGCTAAGACACCTACTTGGGCATCATCATTTGTTGCAGGTTGTGGTTGACGTTTCACATGTGGCTGAACACTTCCTGTTTCCTTAAATAACGTAACTATCCGGCGAACGGCCCGGGCACTTGGATGATGTCATCCAGGATACCGAGCAGCATACATATCACACACCCGTTGGGCATTTTGATCACAATAGCCATACATCAACGCGATATCGACCTTTTCCGCAATTGGTAAACGGTCCATTTTATCACGGGTAATGAATCACGAAGCAAATACCGTCCGCACTGGCGGAATGTTACGTGATACCACGTACTTATACGTTTGTGACTGTTCCAGCGCCATCTATCACCAAGCGAAAAAAGTGGTCCAACTAAAACATTCATATTTCTTTACGTACTGCACGAATATGTACTAAAAATGGGGGTTCCTACTTAAAAAAACGCAGTTGTTATCCGTTTGACCTATGGCAGCGCCATCTAGCGGGCCAACCATAGCACCTTCTGGTTTCCCTCTTCAAGCTAGACGAGTTTCGTTCTTTGTAGTTTCTTCCGTTTATGGCTTATTTCGTGAGATATTTGGCCCGGTCACTATCAATGGACCACCCTGTATATGGCAACAGGCTATTGTGGCTGTCAGGTGATGTGACATTGCCAAAATGGAGCTGTTCAATTACTCTAAATGACATCTGTAACAGGTCAGGCCCAGTGGCTCAAGGGCTGCAACACCTGACAATGACATGTAGCCCCTACTGCTAATATCTGGCCTTGAGAAACTTGGGAAAGAATATCTTAACGACAGTCAGTAGCGACAGTCTTGACTCTCGAGTAGAGATCAGATACAGAGCGAGTACGAGCCTAATGCTGAAGGTCATATGCTCTAGAAATCGAGGCGCCGCACAGTGGGCCAGAATCCCAAAAAGCTGGTCAAAATATAAGTAGTTGTTCAGTTTGTATGTAAGGGTTTACGGAGTTTCTGATTAAGAATATGATATCAAAAAGTGAAAAAAACAAAATGGCGGACCCAAGATGGCAGGTTCTATGTACACTACTATCATTTTTTACGTATCAAAGTAATTTTTAGGGAATTATCGAGGTTACTGATGATGACAGAGTTCAAAAAATTTAAAAATGGTGGATCCAAGATGGCGGTCAAAATCTATGTCTTTTTATTTATTTATATTTATATATTTTGTAAGACGTATGCTTTGCCAGCGATGGGCGAGGCATGACAGAGTCTCTGACCAGAGAGTAGTATGTAGTTAGTTGTTGCTTGTCGCTAGTCTGCGCTTGTCTGCGCGAGTCGACAGTCGGCTTTAGTAGACAGTCGGCTTTAGTCTTCTGTCCGTGCTAGTAAGCAGTAGTCTGCAGTAGTCTTGAGTAGTCTGCGTGAGTCGGCGGGAGTCGGCGCGTGTCGGGTGTCCGCTCTGCTCGAGACTCTGGTCAGGACTCTGCAGGAAGGGTATTGTTGTAGAACGTAAAGAAGCAGCCTTGCGCATATCTAATAATGTACGTTAATTGTCATTTAATTTGTTCCAAAAAAATGCCCCAATAATAATTTTTACAATATAAAGTAATTTTTTTAAAGGAAAACATTCATTTCAATTTAAAGAATATTTCCTATGCATTCCTTCCAAGAATAAAAAAAAAATATACGCCAGCATTGCACGAAGCTGTGTCGATAAATGTCTACATAAGAACAGATATATTTGCAGTTTTTATTGAGGTAAGAATTTTTCCTTTTTTTTATTCAGAATACAGGGCCGAAGGACAGCGCTGCTGTCCTTATAAAATTTACCAGGTTACTAATTTTTTTATTATTATTTACGGATTTACGAATTGAATTTTGAGGTTACATTAAATGTGAATGCACTTCTGCACACAGATTACAAATGGAAGCCAATTTTGTTCTGAGGTTACAATACTTTAAAAATTCATTTAATTATTAATTTTGTGGGGAGTTTACGTTTGGTTCATGGTCTATTTTTGTGTGGGGAGGTTACAATTTTTGTTCATATAAAAGTCAGTACTTAGGGGTTATTGTAGTTAATGCTTAAAAAATAAACCAAAAAAGTGGAAAACTCGAAGAAAGGACCAAATATAGGTTACAAGATGGTATAAAATGTTACAAAAAATTATTTCATTTTAATTACAATTATTTATTTTGTAAATTTTTTATAACTTAATTTACAAGTTTTCATTTTCTTATTCTTTTTCATCTTCTGCTTCAACTGAATCGTCATCATCCTCAAACACTGTTTCCTCATTATCTGCATCTGCATCTGAGTCCTCATAGTCTTCCGCCACAGGAACTAAGAGGGCAACGGCTTCTGGCGACAAACTCTTCAGCTTCTTCGGCGAAGATTTGCGTAAGGAAGAAACGTAGGGGTCTGTCGTTGCCAACAATCTCCTGAACACGTCTTCCATAGCCTTAACTCTTGAAAACTTTCGAGAAAAACTCAGGCGATATTGCTTTATCAACTTATTGGTTGATTCCTGAGCATCCTCTGATAGTTGACCGATGGGTAAAATGGCCGAAGAAATAATGTCTGGACCGTGAATCAACAATCTACGGACTGCTGTTGGCATGTTGTACCAGGGGTATTCTTTCACGTAGTGCCTGGCAGTTGCTAAGGCGTATGCTCGAAACTTTTCAACGTCGATCTGACGTCCGCTCGAAATCGTCTGCAAAATTATATGGAAACGGTGGATTAGTTCTTCGGAAACTCCATGTATCAGCGCTGATGTTGGAGTGTTTTCAAAAAAACGTCGAGCGGTGTTTCCGTCATTCGTACTGCCAAACCCTTGTTTCGGCATGTCAATTACAATTCCAAGCTGCTCTTTGAAAGTTTTTTGAATGTTGGCTTTCAGTATTGCTTTTTCCTCTTTATCTTCTGATTTACGTGTCTGCCACTTTTTTGTTTTCATTTGGTATGCCAAATGAATACAACATTCAAAACATCGAATCCAGGCGTGAAGAGTTGATAGTCCGTACTGCAGATAATCGGCGGTAAGTTGTTTTTTCAAAACATCGTCAATGTTAATAAATTGGGCAGACGTAGCCTTGCAGAGATAGCACCGTTGCGCAGATTTCGTGTTGGTGATAGCATTGCACACTTTACCATCTACCATGGTCATGCTTAAATTGTATTTAATGGAAATGTCTTTCCCATGAATAACTGTTTCGAATGACTGGAGTTGTTCGATCTGTTTGTCATAATACGCTTTCTCATTTAAAGACGTTTACTATGTTTCCTTTGTAAATTCTAACTTCAGTGGTCTGCAAAAAAGGGTTGAAGACGGCTTCGGATTAATGCATAAGATCTTTTCTTCTTTAGTTTATTCATTTACACCTGCAAGTTTGAGTGGAACAAGCGAAGTGAAAAATAAAGTTGCATCTGAAATACTCGAATCTGAAAACTTCATTTTATACATGCTTTGCCCGGAGGTTCCGTCAAAGCCCCACTTACAAATAAGGGCCATATTAGACATTTCCAAATCACTCATATGTAAAATATCGTCTCGTTTCAGCAGTAGAACACGTTGAACAGTGTGGTCTAAGAAAGCTTGCAACCGCACCTCAGCTTTTGATTCGGTAAAAGTGAGGGTTACGTCTGGAGGGCAGCAAGCTTTTTTTGCTACCAAAACAGCTGAATACGGTGGATATAGTGTGTTTAAGCCTTTTCCTTTAGCCCCATTTCTCAAATGCTGGTAAGATTCTTTTGACAATTTCAAATCGAAAAGGAGTGCTAGACCTTTATTTGCATCATATGAGGATGGCGATGATGTTGAAAATCGCAAGCCTGCCTTGTATTTTTTTACCTTGGATGGACTTGAGAGTTTGACGTCTTTCACAATCTTCGCAGCATCTGGGTGCCCCGAAGTTCGAAGACTCATTTGCGCGGCGAACGATAATTCGACAGGACTGAACTTCGTACGAATCTCCTCAGTTCTCCTTCTTTTAGACCTATCAGATAATGTTTCAAATTTTGTGACAGGTCGGCCTGTTGATTTAGTCACACTTGCAGGTTTCGAATCAATCGGAATATATACTATTGTATTTAACCAGGTTTCGTTCTTCTTGAAAAAATATCCTTGTCGCCGAGTTGCTTCCTTATACTTGCTTCTTAACTTTGTTAACAAAATCGAAATGGTAGGCCTCATATCATAGGGAATTTTAATTGTATGTCCACTTTTTTCTGTCAACGACCTTTCCAAATGTTCTATGACCCCTTCCAAATCATTTGACAAATACTCTTGTTATTAGAAAAATATCTTTCCTCGAAAATCCGATTCTGGAATACGCTGGATCAGATGAAACTGAAATTAAAAAAAAATCTGTGTTACACTTTTCGTCATTTTTTTAATTTTTTTATCCTTTACAATGCTTCTACGTGTCGATTGTAATTTAAATTGTACAAATAAAACTCATAATTAATTGATTCTACTGTCATTTTTGAAGATGTCTGAACAATGACATTTTGCAAGTGTCGCTTAAAACGTGGCTCAAAGCCAGAGTCGCAACTAGTCGCAGGATTTGAAGCTTAATTTACAAAGGTAATAATATATACTTGCGTACACAGCGCAAAAGAAAGCGGAATGTCGTGGAATTCGTAACTTATCTCTATTTTTTAAGCGCATTTTACGATTTTGTCATTCGTTTCCCTGTAGTACGTTAATTGAAATGTAAACGCGCATAATTGATGATTTAATAGTGATATAAGTGTTTTTTCACTAGTACATACCTCCTCGAATACATTCCATATTGAAAGTATGGTGGTTTCACTTGCACAAAACATAAATAACTTCCTTCAACAACACGACTGTTTTTGTAGCCTGGCCAGCTGCGCGCACGCTAACAATGAACTGCCGCATTTGACCTGAGATATTACCGAACAAATGAACCTCTGGTCGTCCGCACAGCCGGCATTCAGTTGTCCCAGCATTGCTGCTGCCAACCTGATAGTCCAAAATCCCCATCTTTAAACTTTTTTTCCCTTTTTGGCCACGTTTTCCAGATTCTGGCCCACTGTGCGCCGCTGTTACGCCGGTATTGTATCTGATTCCTTACTTCTTGCTGAGTCCTACAAGTATCTCGAATCTTGGAATGATAGTGCTGCGGTCACTTCCTACTCGTCGGCTTCTTGTCTCTTACTGACGTGTGCAGGAACGAAGCTAGTCATGATTTAGCGTGGAGCCGGCCGAAGTGGCCGCGCGGTTCTGGCGCTGCAGTCTGGAACCGCGAGACCGCTACGGTCGCAGGTTCGAATCCTGCCTCGGGCATGGATGTGTGTGATGTCCTTAGGTTAGTTAGGTTTAACTAGTTCTAAGTTCTAGGGGACTAATAACCTCAGCAGTTGAGTCCCATAGTGCTCAGAGCCAGCCATTTAGCGTGGAAGTTGAGTGCATGATCATGTTGTTGCAAAGCAGTACTGACAGGGTGAATTGATCAGTTGTGGGGATCCGACGGTCTCTAACGAAACTGTGTTTCGTGAGACAATGGAGGGTACAGGACGAAAATTAACTGATGCAGTTATACAGTCTTCCTCTAATGAAGCGCATTTTTTATTTACTAAATAAATAAATAATGCTGTACATTAGAAGGAGGCTGATGGCTGGAAAAAGTACGATGCTGTTGTTTACGTTTCAGACAAAAAACATACCAAAAAATGGTTGTATTTTTGTTTATTCCACCTCCACCATCACGAAATATATGTGCTCTGTCAAATGAGAACTTGGCACAGAGAACGCCGGCTGCGGTGGTCGAGAGATTCTAGGCGCTACAGTCTGGAACTGCGCGACCTCTACCGTCGCAGTTTCGAATCCTGCCTCGGGCATGGATGTGTGTGATGTCCTTAGATTAGTAAGGTTTAAGTAGTTCTAAGTTCTAGGGGACTGATGACAACAGAAGTTACGTCCCATAGTTCTCAGAGCCATTTGAACCCCAGAGCAATATCACTGTTATGTCCCTGCTTCCAAAAAATGCGCTGTTTGTGCTCTTTTGGTTATGGCATTTATCGCTAATATCGTGTTGTGTAGCTTGTTATTCATTTCTGTAACTTTTTGGAAGACTGCTGTAAATTTATTTCAATAATGAATTACCATTTAGATTGCGCTTGACCCTTGTCTCCTGTTTTCTTGCATTGTCTTCACAATCGTAGTCGTTGTTAAAAGTATCTGTATGTCAATGTACGAGTAATTGTTAGGCATTCATGAACAGAGAATAAATATTAAAATAAATTTACATCAGTTTTCGACAAAGTTTTATTTGTATACGTACACTATTTCCTGAAGTGGGGCAGCAGCCTTTTCAGTAGTTGCAGGGGCAACACTCTGGATGATTGACTGATCTGGCCTTGTAACACTAACCAAAACGGCCTTGATGTGCTGGTACTACGGACTGGAGCGTGGAATGTCAGATCCCTTAATCGCGCAGGTAGGTTAGAAAATTTAAAAAGGGAAACGGATAGGTTAAAGTTAGCTATAGTAGGAATTAGTGAAGTTCGGTGGCAGGAGGAATAAGACTTTTGGTCAGGTGAATACAGGGTTATAAATACAAAATCAAATAGGGGTAATGCAGGAGTAGGTTTAATAATGAATAAAAAAATAGGAGTGCGGGTAAGCTACTACAAACAGCATAGTGAACGCATTATTGTGGCCAAGATAGACACGAAGCCCACGTCTACTACAGTAGTACAAGTTTATATGACAACTAGCTCTGCAGATGACGAAGAACTTGAAGAAATGTATGATGAAATAAAAGAAATTATTCAGATAGTGAAGGGAGGCGAAAATTTAATAGCCATTGGTGACTGAAATTCGGTAGTAAGAAAAGGGAGAGAAGGAAACGTAGTAGGTGAATATGGATTGGGGTTAAGAAATGAAAGAGGAAGCCGCCTGGTAGAATTCTGCACAGAGCACAACTTAATTATAGCTAACACTTGGTTCAAGAATCATAAAAGAAGGTTGTATACATGGAAGAAGCCTGGAGATTCTGACAGGTTTCAGATAGGTTATATAATGGTAAGACAGAGATTTAGGAACCAGGTTTTAAATTGTAAGACATTTCCAGGGGCAGATGTGGACTCTGACCCCAATCTATTGGTTATGAACTGTAGATTAAAACTGAAGAAACTGCAAAAAGGTGGGAATTTAAGGAGATGGGACCTGGATAAACTGACTAAACCAGAGGTTATACAGAGTTTCAGGGAGAGCATAAAGGAACAATTGACAGGAATGGGGGAAAGAAATACAGTAGAAGAAGAATGGGTAGCTTTGAGAGACGAAGTAGTGAAGGCAGCAGAGGATCTAGTAGGTAAAAAGACGAGGGCTAGTAGACATACTTGGGTAACAGAGGAAATATTGAATTTAATTGATGAGAGGAGAAAATATAAAAATGCAGTAAATGAAGCAGGAAAAAAGGAATACAAACGTCTCAAAAATGAGATCGACAGGAAGTGCAAAATGGCTAAGCAGGTATGGCTAGAGGACAAATGTAAGGGTGTAGAGGCTTATCTCACTAGGGGTAAGATAGATACTGCCTACAGCAAAAATTATAGAGACCTTTGGAGAAAAGAGAAGAACTTGTATGACTATCAAGAGCTCAGATGGAAACCCAGTTCTAAGCAAAGAAGGGAAAGCAGAAAGGTGGAAGGAGTATATAGAGGGTCTATACAAGTGCAATGTACTTGAGGACAATATTATGGAAATGGAAGAGGATGTAGATGAAGATGAAATGGGAGATACGATACTGCGTGAAGAGTTTGACAGAGCACTGAAAGACCTGAGTCGAAACAAGGCCCCGGGAGTAGACAACATTCCATTAGAACTACTGACGGCCTTGGGAGAGCCAGTCCTGACAAAACTCTACCATCTGGTGGGTAAGATGTATGAGACAGGCGAAATACCCTCAGACTTCAAGAAGAATATAATAATTCCAATCCTAAAGAAAGCAGGTGCTGACAGATGTGAAAACTACCGAACAATCAGTTTAATAAGTCACGGATGGAAAAACTGGTAGAAGCCGACCTCGGGGAAGATCAGTTTGGATTCCGTAGAAATATTGGAACACGTGAGGCAATACTGACCCTACGGCTTATCTTAGAAGCTAGATTAAGGAAAGGCAAACCTACATTCCTAGCATTTGTAGACTTAGAGAAAGCTTTTGACAATGTTGACTGGAGTACTCTCTTTCAAATTCTGAAGTTGGCAGGGGTAAAATACAGGGAGCGAAAGGCTATTTACAATTTGTACAGAAAGCAGATGGCAGTTATAAGAGTCGAGGGACATGAAAGGGAAGCAGTGGTTGGGAAGGGAGTGAGACAGTGTTGTAGCCTATCCCCGATGTTATTCAATCTGTAAATTGAGCAAGCAGTGAAGGAAACAAAAGAAAAATTCGGAGTATGTATTAAAATCCATGGAGAAGAAATAAAAACTTTGAGGTTTGCCGATGACATTGTAATTCTGTCAGAGACAGCAAAGGACTTGGAAGAGCAGTTGAACGGAATGGACAGTGTCATGAAAGGAGGGTATAACAGGAACATCAGCAAAAGCAAAACCGAGGATAATGGAATGTAGTCGAATTAAGTCAGGTGATGCTGAGGGTATTAGATTCGGAAATGAGACACTTAAAGTAGTAAAGGAGTTTTGCTATCTGGGGAGCAAAATAACTGATGATGGTCGAAGTAGAGAGGATATGAAATGTAGACTGGCAATGGCAAGGAAAGCGTTTCTGAAGAAGAGAAAATTGTTAACATCGAGTATAGATTTAAGTGTCAGGAAGTCGTTTCTGAAAGTATTTGTATGGAGCGTAGCCATGTATGGAAGTGAAACATGGACGATAACTAGTTTGGACAGGAAGAGAATAGAAGCTTTCGAAATGTGGTGCTACAGAAGAATGCTGAAGATTAGATGGGTAGATCATATAACTAATGAGGAGGTATTGAATAGGATTCGGGAGAAGAGAAGTTTGTGGCACAACTTGACTAGAAGAAGGGATCGGTTGGTAGGACATGTTCTGAGGCATCAAGGGATCACCAATTTAGTATCGGAAGGCAGCGTGGAGGGTAAAAATCGTAGAGGGAGACCAAGAGATGAATACACTAAGCAGATTCAGAAGGATGTAGGTTGCAGTAAGTACTGGGAGTGAAGAAGTTTGCACGGGATAGAGTATCATGGAGAGCTGCATCAAACCAGTCTCAGGACTGAAGACCACAACAACAGCAACGTACACTATGTGATCCAAAGTGTCCAGACACCCATAATACATACGTCTTTCATATTAGGTGCATTGTGCTGCCACCTACTGTCAGGTACTCCATATCAGCGACCTCAGTAGTCATTAGACATCGTGAGAGAGCAGAATGGGGCGCTCCGCGGAACTCACGGACTTCGAACGTGTTCAGGTGAGGGGTGTCACTTGTGCACACGTCTGCACGCGATATTCCCACATTCCTAAACATCCCTAGCTCCACTATTTCCGCTATGATAATGAAGTTAAAACGTGAAGGGGCCTACAGCACAAAAGCGTACAGGCCGACCTCGTTTGTTGACTGACAGAGACCGCCGACGTTGAAGAGGGTCGTAATATGTAATAGGCAGATATCTATCTAGAGCATCATACAGGAATTCCAGACTGCATCAGGATCCACTGCAAGTGCTATGACAGCTAGGCGGGAGGTGAGAAACTTGGATTTCATGTTCGAGCGGCTGCTCATAAGCCACACATCACGCCTGTAAATGCCAAACGACGCCTCGATTTGTGTAAGAACCGTAAACATTGGATGACTGAACAGTGGTAAAACGTTGTATGGTATGACGAATCACGGTACACTACGTGGCGATCCCATGGCAGGGTATGGGTATGGCGAATGCCCGGTGAACGTCATCCGCCAGCGTGCGTAGTGCCAATAGTAAACTTCGGAGGCAGCGATATTATGGTATGGTCCTGTTTTTCATGGAGGGGGCTTCTTGTACCCCTCGTTGTTTTGCGTGGCACTATCACAGCACAGGCCTACATCGGTGTTTTAAGCACCTTCTTGCTTCCCACTGTTGAAGAGCAAATTCGGGGATGGCGATTGCATGTTTCAACACGATCGAGCTCCTGTTCATAATGTACGGCCTGTGGCTGATTGGTTACACGACAGTAACATCCATGTAATTGACTGGCCTGCACAGAGTCCTGACCTGAATCCTATAGAACACCTTTGGGATGTTTTGGAACCCCGACTTCGTGCCAGGCCTCACCAACCGACATCGATACCTCTCCTCAGTGCAGTACTCCGTGAAGAATAAGCTGCCATTTCCCAAGAAACCTTCCAGCACCTGATTGTAAGTATGCCTGCGAGAGTGGAAGCTGTCATCAAGGCTAAGGGTGGGCCAACACCATATTGAATTCCAGCATTACCGATGGAGGGTGCCACGAACTTGTAAGTCACTTGTCCGGACACTTTTGATCACACATTGTACATCAGACTTACACACACACACACACACACACACACACACACACACACACACACAGGGTGTCTCAGGAGGAATGGTCAGTATTCAGGGATGTGACAGGAACAATCATTCGAATCAAAAATGTCCAGTTAACATCGGCTCTAAAGTCCATACCTTCAGAGCTATGAACACTTGTTCACCTTCGCTTCTGCGAAACATTGGTCTTCTACTTAACAACTGCTCATAGTTCTTAAGGTACGCATTTTAGAGTCCATGTTTACCAGATATTTTTATTTCGAATGGCCGTTCCTCTTATATCCCTGAATCTTGACCATACCTCCTGAGACGCCCTCTATACACAGACTAATATACAAGAGCCTTACTGGAAGTCGTGAGGAACCCATTGTGAAAATTCCAATTCCAACAAAGTAACAAACTGCCTGTTGATCTATTCTACAGACGTAACACCACGTGATGATTTACTGTGACGTCATTAGCGTCCGTAAGTCCAAAATGCCTATATCAGTGTTTTATTTCGATGCAAGTTGTGATTGAATTTCTTGTTAAAGGGGGAAAATGTACTGCTGGATTCACCCCAGACTTGAAAGTGCCTGTGGAGATGTCTACACGGACGCCAGCAGTGTTTGGAGGTAGGCGAAACACTGCGAAGATGGAAATATATCCAAGATGGGCCTCGTAGCGATCGCCCTCGAACTGCCCCAGGGAATGCAACAAGGAGAGAGCTGATTCCTTTTCTTGAACCTGGCCACATCATAACTGCTCCTCGCTATATCCGTCGGCCCAGGATAGAGTCTTTGATTAATAATTAAAACGTCTTTGATTCTGGGTTCGAGGGCGGCCACCGAAGTCAAGCATTCCTATGGCTTGACGACTCGTCACAATCAATCCCGTAGGGAAAAAGAAAGCTATGTTACCCTGCAAGTAGGTGATCTGCCAGAAATATCAGTGTCTAGCCATATTATTTGTATTGTACATTTGCGACACTCGTGTAACGTCTGAGCATCAATATCAACCGACAGAACACAAAGCTTTACAGTTACGTCGTAAACGGGGTCAGGGATTTTCTCTGCCGTGTGATGACTGGGTGTGGTGTGCTGTCCTTAGGTTAGTTAGGTTTAAGTAGGTCTAAGTTCTAGGGGACTGATGACCATAGCTGTTAAGTCCCATAGTGCTCAGAGCCATTTGACCCATTTTTTACGTCGTAAATCAAATGTAGAATCAAATGTGTCGTTTCTTATTAGCAAAAACAGGCACACGTAGTATTTTTCCATTACAGCGCCTTCTACCACGAATAGAAAACAACTGTCTGAGTAAAGAGTACAAATTTTTGGACGAAAAATCAAAATATGCAATAAAATGTGCAGGGGGGGGGGGTTAACTTAAAAACACAAAGTTGACCCCAACCACACAGAAGGGGTGATTAGGAGGTGGCCAGTTGTAGCACAGACAAATATCCGCTTTACTGATATTAACTTTTTACGTAGAAAATTTTGTTCGTACGATGCGACAGTTCCGAGATATTTAGTTGTCTCAAGTTAAAACAAACTTATTGTTTAAATTGAAGGTTCAGGGTGAGAAAGGAAAGGGAAGGAACTGTTGATATCAGCTGCATCGGGACTTTATGAGGAATCAGCGGCGAGGAGTAAAAATGTGTGCTGGACCAGGATTTGCTTAGTAGACGGTGGTGCTAACCACTGCACCACACGGACACAACGTTTAGCGCTCTTGCTTCAACTGTCTCGGCATGCCTCTCGGCCGATCGACATTTATACCCAGCGCCATCTATCCGCACTCCCTGTTCATGTCCTCCACGCTCACTACTTTCACATTCCGTAGGAGATCGGACGAAACTGTGCATCTGCAGTGAAGGAGATGGATTCACTGGCCATCGAGGTGAATGCATTATATAAATCCATGGTATCTGTTCTTTTGGAAATGTCATGAATGCAATTAAATGAATTTTTTTCGAAATTACACTTCAAAGAAGATTGGAATAAATAAGTAGCCAGATAACAGGTATTCAGCAAGTAAATAAATAAACGCAATGGCTGTGGTGGAGCCATTTCCAGAAAAAAAACTGTGTACAATTTGTGCTTTGAATGCTGATTGCGTCTTCACGGGAGAATTCTGGACGAGCCGCTGGATGCGAGCAGATGTGCTCTCCTTTCACGTACTTAGGGACTGCAGCACAGAGAAATGGAAACTTTCACCATTCATCCCACTTGTGCCGGAGATTGTCCAAGTTAAATTGGTAGACCGAGGTCGGCTGGAATAAGTCAGATGCAGGGTTCGCCGACGTAGCCGTGTGAGGTATGAGCCGCAGAGGCTCGGCCAGATGGGGTGCGCCGCCTGCAGCTCAGCTCGCGGACGGCTCCCTCTTCCCCGCGGCACGCGAAATTAACTTGTTAAGCCCTCGCCTGATTAGACTGCGCCGGCTCGCAGGCTTAATAGCGGGCGCCTTCGATAAGGTTCGTCCGGAAGTCTCGTGTTATCCGCGTCTCCCTGCAGGAGGGGCCTCTTACGGAGGAGCGTCATTTCATCTGCGCACCGGTGAAACATTCAATCTCTGTAATGTATAGAAGCTTTTAACGTAAGCTGTGCGACAGCGTCTCTCTCGAGATGCCAGATTGTAAATTTTGTCTGTAATTTCAACATGGCAAAAAAGCTCTTAGTTTACACTTCAGTCGCTAGGAAAAAAAAAAAACAAACGAAAAATGGTAGGGTATGTCTACATCTACATATATAAAAGTACTCCACAAACCACTGTACAACGCATGTCGGAGGGTAGACTGTAACAATATTATCGATTTTAGTTCCTATTCCGTTCGCGTACTGAGCAAGAGAAAAGTGACTATGTGCCTGTACGCGCCCTAATCTCTCTTACCTTTTTCTCACGATCCATACGCGATATATACATTGACGGAAAAAGAATCGCAACACCAAGAAGTTGTGCGACATAAACGAAATTTGGTAGGCGTGTTCCTACATTTGAAAGATGATTCTTCAAATTGCGCGCCATTCGAATAAGAGTGGCACTAGTAGCGCCACTACAAATCGGTTTTTCTTTAAATACGCACTGTAACGATCGTGAACGTTAGTTACCCTTGAAATTGGACTTGATGAGTTGCTGTTAGTCAAGAATGTCTTTAAGATGACAAAGACGCAATTATCAACACCTCACTGAGTTTGTACGGGGTCGTGTAACAGGGCTACGAGAAGCTGGATGATCCTCCTGCGATACTGCAGAAAGACTTGGTAGGAATGTCGCCACTGTTCACGAATGCTTACACAGTTGGTCACTAGAAGCTACGGTCGCAAGAAGACGTGGCTCCGGACGGCCACGTGGCACTACCGAGAGGGAACACATTCAGCGTATGGTTCTGGCGCATCGTACTGCATCTGCAGCAGCAATTTGAGCAGCAGTTGTCACCACAGTGGCACAACTAACTGTTACAAATCGGTTACTTCAAGGACAGATCCGAGCCAGACGCCCTGTAGCGTGCTTTCCACTGACCTCAAGCCACTGCCACTTGCAACTTCAGTGGTGTCAAGCGAGACCTTTTTTTTTTTTGGGGGGGGGGGGGCAGGGCGGAGGTCTGTTGTGTTTCCTGATGAAAACTGGTGCTACCTCGATGAAAGTGGTGACCGTATGTGGTTAGAAGGAGGCCAGCTGAGGGCCTGCAACCAACATGTCTGCTTGCTAGACACACTGGAGCTGCACGTGGAGTTTGGGTCCGGGGTGCGATTTCGCATGACAGCAAGAGCATTGCTGAACGCAAATTTGTACGTCAGTGTGGTGATTCGATCTGTTGCTCTGCCATTCATGAACAGCATTCCAGGGGGTGTTTTACAAAAGGATAACTTCACCCACATGCCGCCGTTCTAACCCAACGTGCTCTACAGAGTGTCGACATGTTGTTGGGGTTGTTTGGGGAAGGAGACCAGACAGCGAGGTTATCGGTCTCATCGGATTATGGAAGGACGGGGAAGGAAGTCGGCCTTGCCCTTTCAAAGGAACCATCCCGGCATTTACCTGGAGCGATTTAGAGAAATCATGGAAAACCTAAATCAGGATAGCAGGACGCGGGATTGAACCGTCGTCCTCCCGAATGCGAGTCCAGTGTCTAACCACTGCGCCACCTCGCTCGGTGTCGACATGTTGCCTGGGCCAGCTCGATCACGAGATCTGTCTCCAGTCGAACACATATGGGACAACATCGGACTACAGCTCCAGCGTCATACACAAACAGCATTACACGTCTCTACATTGACTGAACAGGTGCAAAAGGCATGGAACTTCATCCCACAAACTGACATCCGGCATCCGTACAACACAATGCATGCACGTTTGCATTCAACATTCTAGCGGTGCAATGTTAATCACTTAAATATGCTACCAAGACAAATGTATTCCCGAAATTTCATTAGTCTACAATAACTATTTATTGGTGTTGCGATTTTTTTTTCTGTCAGTGTAAGATGGTGGCAGTCCTCTTAGAATATAAGGTACCCAACAAAATTTCGCTAGAACCACGTTGTTTTTCTCTCAAGAATTCCCATTCCCCGAGTGTTCCTGCTGCGCTATAAGCTACATACAAACCTGTGAACGATCGTAGCAGCGCGCCTCTGAAATCGTCCCACGTCTGTTGTCGTGCGTACTTGTTAAGGACTCCAGACACTGGAACATTATTCTCCTATTGGTTACAAAAGCGTCTTGTTTGCGATTTCCTGCACAGATGAGCTATACTATCCCAGAACCCTTCCAACAACTCTAAGTCTTCTATCCCTCTTTCCTGGTACTGATTTTAAGTGTTAGGCCCACTTCATATCGCTCCTTAGTACTACCCATATCCAAATGGTTCAAATGGCTCTGAGCACTATGGGACTCAACTGCTGAGGTCATAAGTCCCCTAGAACTTAGAACTACTTAAACCTAACTAACCTAAGGACAACACACACATCCATACCCGAGGCAGGATTCGAACCTGCGACCATAGCGGTCGCGCGGTTCCAGACTGTAGCGCCAGAACCGCTCGGCCACCAGCGGCCGGCTACCCATAACCACTTATCCGTTTTGACATACAGTCATGTACATGGTGGACGCTACTTTGCGCACTGAGGTGACAAAAGTCGTGGGATAGCAATATGCAAATCTGCAGATGGCGGCAGTATCGCGTACACAAAGTGTAAAATGGCGGATTTAAAGGCATATCTACGGGAAGAGCGGTTTTTACGCAAAAAATATTTAAAACGCAATAAATAAATAAAGTATCGATTAAAAATTAAGTACTGTGAACGGTTGTATTGACTGTAGGATACAACCGCAGAAACAAACGAGGAATTACGTCCCTCAGTTATTTTTGTGAATGGGACGGCACATTTTTGTTTTAGAAGCAAGATAAGACGGGTGATTTTCTGTGATTACGGCAAATTTATACGGCACACCCCCATTATTAGTTATATTTTGCTTAATGAAAGTCTCACTGTAAATTTATTGTTTATGTGTGATAACTGAATATAGTGATATTACTAAATATTTGTTTCATTATGTATTGCAAGTCATTCTCAGCTATACTGTATTTTGACATGGCGAAAGGTCCCGTGTTCATTAAAAGCACGTAAATAGTCCAATACAAACGATTTCTTCGGTTACTAAAATGTTTTCAAAGTCCGATAAAAGAAGTTTTCTTTTGAAGAGATATTTATGGTCGAGTAGAAGAATCAGAGCGGACTCTACACAGCAAGCCATTGTCAAGCGCGCCTAAGAAAAGTAAGATATTTACACATATTATTTATTTAAGAAATTACTTAATTAATTCAATACGTGTGGCTCACTCCCTAACATTTGTCCATGCTAGATCCCGTCAGAATTAATAATAAGAGAAAATGTAAACCGGGTACTTTGTGTCTGGAGCAATTATTGTTTAAACTAGACTGTGTTTAACTGTTGCATGGACTATGCGAACATACATTAGGAGCCATTACCACTGAAAAAATATTGTAACAACCAATCTGGAGAGAAATTTAATGCAAATTACGATGACACCTGGAATCTGCACGGAAAAACAGGATCTAAGGTAAGATACTACATTTATAATTTAGCACGCTAGTTCAAGCGCATTCCATAATTGTAGTTTCCTTCCCAGCTGCCGGCCGTTGTGGCCGAGCGGTTCTAGGCGCTTCAGTCCGGAACCGAGCTGCTGCTACGGTCGCAGGTTCGAATCCGGCCTCGGGTATGGATGTGTGTGATGTCCTTAGGTTAGTTAGGTTTAAGTAGTTCTAAGTTCTAGGGGACTGATGACCTCAGATGTTAAGTCCCATAGTGCTCAGAGCCATTTCAACCTTCCAAGCTTCCATGAAAATTTTCCGAAATTGTGGGAATCACTTTTGCTCAAAATCGCGAATTGCAATTTATTTTGCCGAACAGTCCACTACTTACACTATTTTACAAAAATGGTCGAATTATGTCTTGTACAATGCAAAATTAAGTATTTTCCGATCAACTGTTATCCTTGCTCAGTAAAACTATCGTTGTCACTTTACTGAATTTGACGAAATTGATTTTCACTAATTTAGTTTCTCAGGAGTTTAAAGACTTTTTCCTTCCACAATACATTACTTTATAGCATTGTAATAACACGCAAAAAGTTCGTGAAAATGGAGCACGATAGACAGCAAAAACAAACAGAATCAGACATTGACACCATGAACAGAATATTGAGAATAACTCTTATGTTGATACAGACTTTAATGAGCAATCAATAATTGAAATGCCTAGTGACGGTAATTTTGTTAACGTCCCGACCACTAGTCAATTATGAAAACCAATTCTTGACCGTGATGTCATGTCAAAAGGCACAGCAGTTGCAGTCGGCAAATATTGCTAATATGCTTAATATTATAATCCAACAAATGACCGAAAATAAAAAGCCAGTGACGCACGCATGACATCAATGCAAAATCATCTGACCAAAAACGTACAAAATCATGACCAAAAATAAAAGACACTGACGCACCTATCGATGTAGTAATAGCAGACTTACAAAAAGATATGACAGTACTAAAAGACAATTTATGCGAAAGGATAGACGAAATAACGCAAGACTGAACGGACAAGTAACTGAACTTGACAAAAAAATTTTGGAGTTAAATTTTCAGCGACTCAAGTGAAGTCTTGCCCGTCAATACACGAATCAGTAACTACGCGGGTTACAAAAATTGAAAAGAAAGTGCACACGCTGATCAAACAATTAATAGCCGACCATCCCGCAAACATAAACGAAGAATTTCAGAATTGGACTGACGAGAAGAATAAATATTTCGATCAATGTATAGATGAAAAATTACCGACAGCTGTGCATGACACCGTGACTGAATTTGTTAAAAATAATGAACACATCATAGCTGATGCAGAAAAAAGTAGCGCAACACAGTAAAAACAATTTACTGATTATGTGCAACCGGACTGTACTAACGTTCACAGTCAAAATGTTCAATATAGAAATGAAAATCGATATGGGTATGACACGTATCCCATGACACACCATACCACTGCTTGTCTACAAAACACACCAGCATATACACCACCAAATCGCAATCGTGATATCAAAGGACAATTTGTTCCCTTGCACTCAGCAGATGAGCAATACAAAAATTGTAGTGACGGAATCAGGTATTACAGTGCTAAAAAGGAAGAAAGCCTAATCACAAAGCGTCTACTTCAACCGTTTGTTCCTGAAAAACGTTGTGAACACCCTGTGATTTTTATCTAAAGAGTTCAGGAACGCGTTTCCCAGATCATGGAGTGACCAGAAAAGAATTTCGTATGTAGAAGGTTACATCGGGGGGAGACGCAGCTGTCTGGGCATACAACGAAGCCGACAGATACAGGCCCTAACGCACTGAAAATTATAAATTCGAAAAAGCTTTCTTGGCCAAATTTTTTCCTCGAACTGTTCACGAGCGTCTCAGAAAACAGATCATTGAAACAGAGCCATTCAATGTCAAATATGGTAACTTACGAAGGTATTTTGAGAAATACCTGAATATGACCCATTTCCTAGAAGGATCCATCGCTACATGAAATATACTCCGCGCACTAAAAGCTAGACTACCATTCTATATCAAAGAAAAAACTACTGCACATTCCTGGCAACGACATGGAATATTTGTTGACAGTGCTGGATTCAGTTGATTTGGTATATGAAGATCAACGGTGCCGGCGGCAAAACAGCAATCACAATGTTTAAATGACTGGTATCCAGGGAACGCAGGTTAGCCCACATAATCCTGGCACGCCAACTCCACTCAGTTACGTAGTGTAGCAAGATCAACATCTCTAGCGGCCCGCAGCCGCCTACCATGCGCGCGCGCGTGTGTGTGTGTGTCTACAGGTACATTTTTACTAACGGCATTGCGGAGTCGCAAGTGGTTACCACTTTAGCTGGAGTGTAAATGAATTACGCCCAGTGACTCTGGTGATGTAGCGATCCGCAGCCGCCTACCATGTGTGTGTGTGTGTGTGTGTGTGTGTGTGTGTGTGTGTGCGCGCGCGCGTCTACAGGTACATTTTTACTAACAGCATGACTTAAGCCGCAGTGTAAATCAATTAGGTCCTGTGACTCTGCCATGCCGTTAGTAAAAATGTACCAATAGAGACACACACGCTGGGAGTAGGTCTGTCGCTATCGGACAGGCTGCTACACAGCTCCCACTCTCTGACGCTATCTCTCTATTAACCGAAACAGGGACCTTTGGCTGCTCAGTTTCCTGCATGGTCCGGTGCGCCCCTCCTTAGCTAACCTGGTCGCCCAAGACTCCTCTTCAGCGGCCATATTGATGGCGATCTCAGCGCGGACGTCAGATCAACATAGGATGCTGTGAAACAGAACTACGGCATGGCAGAGTTACACTGTGGCTAAAAGTCTGCTTCCGCAACCCTGTTTACTTAACAAAATCAGCAGACATTGTAACATGAATGGTAATCATAACATCACATACAGTACAATGGGCATTCCTCATGGTCCAAAATATAGTTGCTAATTGTATGATAGGTTTGGATATGTTATGTGAGAAGAAAAGAATAATTGACTTCTCGAAACGTGTTTCATTAAACTCAGGGCATTAAAAGTACTACTGATTTAGATACCAGGACGCTGAAACATGACAAGTATTGCTCGGGATACGAAAAGCAGTTAATACAAAAAGGTGCAAACACACAGACACTTGCATTAGATGAAGAGTGTCATGATTTAAGAACATTGATTAGTCATAAGTTAAAAGAAATAATTGCTGTTATTTATGATGAACGTAATGAACTTTTTGAACTACTGTCTAAGTATGTACACATTTTTTCAAAATGACCAGGTATCATTAAGACGTATATTCACGAAACTGAAGTCAAGCCTCACCAGATTTTCTTTCATAGGCCTTATAACGTACCTTTATCTCAAAGTGTGGCGTGAACTCAAACCGATGTTGCAGTGGCAGATTGTACAACCTTCTACATCTCCTTACAGTAGTCTTGTTGTAACGAGGTCTGACGGAAACATTAGACTGGTGTTAGATATCCGAGCTATAAATGAGATAAAGAACATCACAAAATACTTGAAAAATTCTGTACAAATTTGCACGAGCTGGTGTAACAGCAAACCTTACGAAACCTAAATTTGCATGTAATGAGCTAAGGTATCTAGGGCACATAATTAATGCACAAGGTATACGCCCTGATCCGCAAAAGTTTGATGATATTAAAAATTTTCCTTGTCCATGTACTAAAAAACAAATGAAGTCATTTATAGGAGTCTGTTATTTTTCTTTTTTATTCCGATGTATCCTGACACAACTATTAGACAGTAAACACCTTCTAGGTTTACTTAAGGAAAATCCTGTATGAATCTGGACAGAGCAATGCCAGCAAGATTTTCAAAATATAAAACACGCACTGGTAAATTCAGACATTTGAAACCATCCAGATCTTAGTCTAGATTCTTGTATGACAAGTGAAACGTCTTGCAGTGGCTTAGAATCTTGCCTACTTCAGGTGGTTAAGGTCGGAGAACAGGCACAAGTAAGGATCATTGGATTTGCAAGCCGGGACATTAACCGAATGTGAACGAACATATTCAATAACAGAATTAGAAACTCTTTCAATTGCCTGGGATTTTAAAAAGTTTAATTATTATGTATACTGCAAACACACGAAAATTTATTCTGAACACCAAGCTCTGGCATTTTTATTGACCTGTAAAGTTAGTTCATCCCAGATTATCATGCTGGGCTTTGTCGTTGCAGAATTAATCTTTTGAGATTGTTTATATTAAGGTGTGTGCGGCGGATTGATCTGAGATGTACCCTTTACCCTGTGGCTCCTGCAAGATGCAGTTACCAACCCCACACTACTACAGAAGTCAGACAGACGCTCCTAACGTTCTAAAGAGAAATGCCTGAAAAACTTTCAGCAATAAATATCATCTGGAGTCGTCCACTGTAAGGAAATGACACAAAAATTCACAAAATTTCTTACGTAACTAGTGGGATTCTTGGTGTAATGACACGTTCCTATGCAGAGACATACAATATCTTAAAAGCTGCGCCAAAGATAAATTGAGAGGCATGTATATTGTAATCTTTGTAAAGTTCACATTGGACTCTCTTTTGTTTGATACTCCAAGGAGCTAAGGGACATTTTTTTCTTCGATGGTTGCCTTGTGGATGATGGACGTGATTTTTGGAGTGTGCGGAAAGGCAGCAATAGGGTTAGTAATTATGGTTTGTGCGACGAGCAGAGCAAGTCTTATTGGGAATAAAAAATAGTGAGAAGTATCGAAGTGTTACGAAAATCATTTAAAGCAACGTAACATAGTATTGCTTGGTTTCCACCGTCTTCGTGAGGTGAACCGATGCTGACTCATGATGGTACACACGGTCAACAAAGAGAAGGATATCGATGGCGACTAATGCATTAATATTGTGGCAGAAGGACTAATTCTACGTCTAAGGTGAGAACTCTGATTAAATTAAGAAGGACGTGGAACTTAAAATATAAACTGTTTTTTATTAATTTCGCCACACTGGCGACTGTGACAGGACAGTGCTGGTGGAACAAAGAGTAAGTACTTCATTGTGGTACTACAAATGTACTTATACTAATTACTGTTTCTCTGTTACATGACGCACATGGAAAATGACGAATATGGTGAAACAATATTAACTGTATAAACGGATGGCACAATAACCAGAAGGAACAAGGACAAGGATTTACAAATCTAACGTAATCGTGAGTGACGCAGCTCAGCCGTAAATAAGGTAGGAAAGCGCAAACGCATGCAGTGGCTGCACCTGGCTTAGCTCCACTTAAAGCAGAACCTTTTCCTTTAGACATTAAAGTTCTGGTAGTGTTTGTGGCAACACACAATTACACTTTGATAATTACTTTTTTATGTTCAACAATCGCAGAATTAGAAGACGTAGTGCGCCATCTTGTAAATTTCCGACGCGCTACAAATAACAATCGCGAGATATTTTTATTAATTCAACTGCGAGAGAGTTTAAAGATTTAGATTCAGTAAAGTACAGATAAAAACAATATCTTCATAATGGAATCGGAGAATTTTAATTTGACAAATGTTCATGGACACGTCACCGATTCTGACAATAGTGACGTAAATGATGACGCAATTAGTTTTTCAGCACAACATAATGTAGAAGTAAATACAATTCAATTGCACTCCACAGGGATTAACAATAACGAACCACTTGCAAATGAAACCTTGTGCACAGTCGATGAAGCATCGATTACCAGATCAGATGAAAATATTTCGCGTGAAATCAGTGAACCTAGCCCGGTTTCGATTCAATCAGACCGTGGCAGAGAAACAATGGCAACAAATAATGACATAAATACAAACATACAAGCTTCGTCAGTTACGCTTGAGGCATTATATAGTCTGATGTCAAACGTGAGCGAGCAATTATCTGATTTAAAGATCAGTCACAACACAGCGAACACAAAACTGGCGAATCTGGAAATCAGCCACAACACAACGAACACAAAACTGGCGAACATGCACAGACATTTCGATCAACGCTTAAATAAACTCACCAATGAAATCGATCAAAAGATCGAAGACAAAGTCATCAAAACCGTCAATAGTGTATACAATGTATTGGCGAATGACCTAGAAAAGAAATTCTCAGATCTTACAAACAAACAGGAACAGGAACTGTCAGAAATAGTAGAAACACACAATCAAACACAAACCGTACAAAAAGAAATACATGAAAACGTACAGGCTATTCAATTAAATTTAACAAGAGTACAGTCCGCATGTGAAGAAATACCTGACCAGGTTAATAAAGTTAACGAAGAAGTCGGTTTTCTGAAACAGGAGACTCGACGTATCAACGCGGACATTATCAAAATAAATGAAACTTTAGAAAACGGTAATGTAAATGAATCAATAACTGACCGGGAAACAAAACTTTTTGAAAAATTAGGTAATGAAATCAAAGTAGCCGAGGACAGAATACGCAAGGAAATTGCTGGTAGACTGAATGTTTCAAATGACTTGCCTACGTCAAGCAGCAGGCAGCGCGACACTTATTCGCCCGTGCCGGATTACGATGTCAATAACGCAGAACATCAGGCGCACAGTCCGGCGTATGTGCACGCACCGGCACAGGCAAACAATGGCTATTCGCCAAACGCGGTGCTGCAACAGGCAGTAGGCGTGTCGCCTTGCATCTCGACGATTCTAGTCGATGAGAGCCTGTTGAAACATAGACAGTTTCCAGTTTTCTCCACAGAATCCAGAAAAACTCATCCAGTCGTATTCGTAAGAGCATTTAAAAATGTCTTACCAAGAAACTGGACTGAGGCACAGAAGATTAGATATGTAGTAGGCTTCACACAAGGCGACGCACTTTTGTGGGCCACAGACATGGCTGAACAGTGCGTCACCTACGAACAATTTGAACGGGCTTTCTTGGAGAAATATTGGTCTGCTGGGGTCCAAGAAAGACTGCGACGTGAGGTATTCAACCCACAACCGTTCAACCTAAAAAACGGCGGGTTGAGAAAGTATTTCGAAAAGTACTTGAATAAGACGCGCTATTGGAACAATCCAATACCGCACGTAGATGTTCTCAAAATTCTGAAAAACAGACTACCCGCGAACTTACGCGAAAAATTGGTAACCATACCGGAGAACGACCTTGAATACTTTCTTTCCGTGCTTGACTCAATTGATCTAATATACGAAGAAGAGACGAGCACAAGTAATCGGAATGAACAATCCGGAACCAATCAAAACAACGGTAACGGATATCATTTTAATGGCAGTGGACAAAACCCACACAGTTGGCATCCGTATGCGACAAGGCCAAATAATGGAACCTGGAATTACGGAAATCGGAGGAATTCGGCGCCACAGAGACGGGAAGACCGAAGGTATAGTACAGATTACGGTCCACGCCGGTATGGAAATGATAGAAATCACGTGAATGATTGGTCAGGCCCGCGTGATGAAAGGCGGCACACACATGAAAATTACAATAGTTACAGTAATAGGAATGACAGACCAAGGAGGAATAGCGACGGCCGGTCGCAAGAAAATGTTGCACGCAGCGGTCCGGAAACTAATTGGCGACAGAATAACCACTCAGTACACTTCGTAGAGGTAACGGACAGTAATGAAGCAACGCCGTTGTCTCCCCCGGTAAACAACAATCGGTCGTAATGAGCTCCCACCGGCCGACCGATTTGACAACAGGGGGCACAAACAAGCACACATTACATCTTGAACAATTATTTTTAAGATATGATCAGGATGCTACCGTAGAAGATGATCTATGTGAAGAAGAGGTGAAAGCACCGGACAAGGTAAGTGACCTCGTGCAGGCTGTAATACCAGCAAAGATAGGAACTATAATTACCAACGTAATTTTAGATACAGGCGCATCTACGAATATTATTTCTAACAGTTTATTTAAAGAAGTTTCGAAAGCATTAAAAGTACCAGTGTTGCCAACGGAAAAATGTAAAATCTTGACAGCTGTAGGTAACAAGTCAAAAAGTATTAAGTGGCAGACGCAAATACCTGTTACCATTAGCGATGTCACGATAAACTGTACCTTCTTAATCGTTGACAAATTAATCGTCAATTGTATTTTAGGTATGGAAGTTTTCCGGCAGCATAAAGTAAACATCGACATAGGCAGTGGACTTTGCTATTTCCGAGTGGGCAGTCGTAGTGTGAAGGTCAATCTTGTAAAGTCAACAATAGATCGTAATGGCCAAGTACAGGAACAAGCTGAAGTAAAATTAGTTCACCCACAAGTGTTATTGATAGATATTCCTTTCCCCGAACAATTAGACACGGAAATAATTAACGAACAAGCCGCCCACGAGAAGATAGGAAAATCCACTTGTCTATCAGAGACTCAACAAAATGAACTAGCAGATCTTATTTATGAATACCGAGACATTTTTAGAAAACAGCCGACAATAATCAAAAATTACGAATACAAAATGGAAGTCTACCCACATAAAACGTACTGCCATAAATCATATGCGATACCATGGGCAAAGAAGGAAGCTGTTCGCAAAGAAATAGATAGAATGGTTCTGTGGAAGGTGATAGAATCTTCACATTCACCGTACTGCAGTCCCATCCTAGCTGTTAGCAAACCTGACGGATCAGTCAGATTAGTACTTGATGCGCGGGAAATTAATAAGATCATCGTACCAATACGCACTAGGCCGGAGAACTTAGATGAGCAATTGCTTAAATTTCATGGAGTGAAGTATTTAACATCCGTTGACATGAAGGCTTCGTATTGGCAAATAGCCCTACACACTGATAGCAGAAAATATACTGCGTTCATTCATGCTGGCAGAAGCTATCAATTCCAAGTACTGCCATTTGGACTCAACGTGAGTGCTGGGGTGTTTATAGAGGCTTTAGACAGAGTATTGGGTCCAGAACTGATTAGCAAAGTGACGTTGTATGTAGACGATCTCTTGATAGCCACGGAGACCTGGCAAGAGCATGTAGAACTGGTACACAAAGTGTTCCAAAAATTCCGAGAATATGACGTCACAGCAAATTTTAAGAAGTCCGAATTCGGAAGGGATCAAATAAAATTTTTAGGCCACATTATTTCACCAGGTGGAATTTTACCAGATCAGAAAAAGCTTGATGCCATAGAATATTTCCCCTCACCACAAACACGTAAACAATTGAAAGCTTTTTTGGGGCTCACGTCATTTTTTCGAAAATTCGTGCCCAAACAGTTACTGAATAGTGATTCCCTACTCAACCTTTTAAGGAAAAACCACACATGGTTGTGGACAGAAAAATGTGAGGAAGATTTCGTAAAAATCAAGCAAGCACTCATAAACGCACCCATTCTGAAGCATCCTAACATGAACTACCACTTTTGTTTGAGCACGGACGCCTCATGTCAGGGATTAGGCTCTTGTCTGTTCCAATTAGTAAATGACAATGGAGAACAGAAAGTAAACATAATTAGTTTTGCCAGTAGAACGTTAACGGAATGTGAAAGAGCCTATTCGGCAACTGAACTTGAAGCGTTAGCTGTAGTGTGGGCTTTCCGCAAGTTCCAGTACTATCTCTGGGGAAGGCATACACGAGTGTTTTGTGACCATCAAGCATTATCGTTTTTACTCACATGCAAATTGTTGCACAAACGGATTGCACGTTGGTGTTTATTCCTCCAGGAATTTGATTTCGAGATAGTTTATATCAAGGGTGAACAGAATGTAATTGCCGACGCATTATCGCGCTTGCCACAAGGTTTGAGCGAGTTCAATGAATTGATCGAACAGACTTCCGATTTTAGAGTTTTTCTGATGCATGACGGCACATTTCAACCATATTACAGAAAGATGTGTAAAGACATGAGCAAACTACAAAAGGAAGACAATAGATGGAGACAAGTTATGCAAAAACTGCAGGCAGATGACAATAGTACATTGAAACAATATTACACAATGTCAAACGATGTTCTTTTCTACAGGCGCAATACACAATCCAACACCTGGTGTGTCTGCATCCCGGAAGAATACATAGACAATTTGATAAGACACACACATAGAGTATGGGGGCACTATGGGGTATCAAAATGTACAGCGAAAATATCAACGTATTGTTACTTCCCGAACCTCAGACGCAGAATTGAACAAATAATAAAAAAGTGTACGATATGTCAGAAGGTTAAACATCTTAATAGATCTTGTTTGGACGTATTACACCCTATCATTCCAACTAGACCAAGAGAACTAGTTTCCGTGGACGCAGCAGGACCATATCCACGAGCTAGGGGAGGAGTCAGATATGTGATCGCATTTTATGATGTCTTCACAAAGTACTTAAAATTGTATGCTATAAAAGCAGTACTGTCGGGATCAATAATCAAACGCATGATAGAAGACTACATACCAATAGTGGGAAAACCGAAAATTGTATTAACTGATAATGCAACAAACTTCACTAGTAATAAATGGAAAACATTTCTCGAATCTCAAAACATAAAACATATATTGGTATCCAAATTTCACCCAGAATCGAGCCCAGTTGAGAGAAATTTTAAAGAATTTAATCGCTTTATAAGAACTTATACACCAAATAAACAGACAAAGTGGGTGGAATACATAGCCCCCTTTCAGCATATTGTAAATAATTTAATTCATACTTCAACAGGCTTTACACCTACAGAGTTAATGTTTCAAGGCACAGAACTTGACGAATGGGCTAAACCTTTACCTAAATTAGCCACAAAGCAAATAAACCTAGATGAAAAGGTACGTCAAGCATTACTACAGATGGAAGAACAAGCAGAAATAAGGAGTAAGCAGTTCAACAAAAAGATAAGAAAGGTTACAGAATTTAACATTGGACAGGAAGTACTATTACGTACCCACCCAAAATCCTCTAAAATTAAGGCATTAAACAAAAAGTGGCAGTTGTTGTATGATGGCCCTTTCATTATAATAGACAAACCTCACCCAGGATGTTATCTGTTAGGTAACACACGAACGGGCAAGGTGAAAGGGTTATACCCCCACAAGGACATCAAGGAATTTTTCCATTAAAGGTTATATGTTATTTTAGCAAAATTGAAATTGTACAACCTTGGATCACATAGTAAAATTGCTGGAAACGTGTGAACAACTGGGGGCATATGCCAGCTTAAAAACGCATATTTAACCAAACCCAATGAAACATATGTTACTGTGAGTCTTAACACTATAAAATAAACCATACGGTACTTTTGTAGTCTAACTCAGTTATTTAAGAGAGGGGAACAAAGACAAATTAGCGCGAAGGTCAGAGTTTGTTCGCGTGAGACGAGCAACAAACCACACGTCGAAGTTGCAATCCAACGCTCAGCGAATGAGCACGTGATAGCTGCATGTCAAGACGAGGTCATTGGCCGCGCTGTAGGCAGCGAGCCGGGGAGAAATCTTCCCCCTTCCCGGTCCGATCAGCTGAGTGTATACAAAGCGCGAAGGCGCATGCGCGGTCAAGTCCAGGCGTCACGTGACTCTATTACACGATGGTGGCTATCACGAATAATGTTCATCAACAATGCAGAGTTTTCCCCGCACCTACAGTCCAGTCGTGGTACGTAAGCGCGCATGTGCGGAACGTTTAAAAGTTTTGAGACCACTCTTACTATGAGACACGGTGATGAAAGCCATTCAAAAAACAAGAAAGGAAAGGGTACACAAGTCTTGTAAATAGTAACTTAGAAAATTTAATTATAAGCTGGTACTACTTAATAAAAGTGAACATACAAGGACATACTGGTCATGGACGGTATTGTAATATTATATTATACTGAGTAAACAGTCTTAGCTTGTACAAATAAATAAAACAGATAGATAACCGGAAGAAAGGCTATGTACACGCGAGAACAACACACAACCACATATAGGGAAAAAGCAGCAAAGAGGAGAGAAAAGAGATAACGCATGCATTTACATTACACAGTAGCGAGCGATTTTCAGAATGAATAACAAGGCAAACGCGTTAAATTTTGTGACTAAGGAAAAGAATGACAAGCTTTAAAATAGGAAAATAATAAACAGATCTATGCAGCGTGAGTAATGAACGGAATCGCTCTCGAAACAAGTACCTAGGGTTTATAGAGAGAGAGACACACATTAACGTTAGGAAACACCTGAAGCACTCAGCAAACAACTTTGTAGAATATATAAGCTATACACGAGGTTACATGTACGAAAGCTAAAGTGTAAAGGAGGAAAATATGGAATGATTGCGCATTAATGGACCGTAAGGCTGTTATGTATGTAAGAAGAAATATTTAGTTGTAAGTATTATTAGTATGAAGGGACGATGCTCAGCACACCCTGAATTATTTTGGAATATTGAAGGAATGGTGCAGGGTACCGAAAAAGGGCCCCACCAGCAAAGTGTATATTGTAGTGGTAGATATTTTTTTTGTGTATAAACGTATGTATGAATGTGTGGAAGACGAAAGAAGCTCTGTACATGTACGGAACCTAAACAACATAGAAGTTTTTAAGGAAAATTAAACTCTAAGACAACCTCGTATAAGCATGTATACCTAACGTCAAGAAACAACTTAATTAAAACCGTAAGACTCTACGAGTTTCCGAGAAAATACGAAATACCTGATACCCAGTGCAACAGTAGCGATTCTTTACTCATGTATGCAGAAGGAAGACATGAATTACTTTACACACTTGAAACATGAAATGATAAATCATGTCAAAATTATATCTTTCATACATATCACGATTTACAGTCACAAAGAATGAAAATGATATCGCCGCTGTACGAGAAACAGGTAAGAAGTGTGATCGACGACCTGTAAGCAAAACAGAATTTCATGCTGCACTGAAGCTATGAAAGTCGGGTTATTCGTGTACATAGATTTTCATGACAACCGATGCATTAAAATACCTGTACTTTTTCTCCCATGATAACACAAGACGTCTATAAGCGCACTTTAACTGAAAATGATACACGCACACAAGGGCGTGCCGCTATTGTGAAACACTGTACATATTAATAATAGCTACACCCTGAACTTCAAGATTGTATGTTTATATGTCCATGTTAATGTAGGAAGTTTTATTAAGGTTAATGATTTACAAGCACACCAGAATACACCAAAAACACTGTACATATTAGGGTGATGCGGCATATAAAAGATTATTTCGTGCATTTTCAGATTTTATACGCAAAAAACCGTAGCATACACGTAGTCGTTGCCACTACCCTAAGTAGAAGGTAGAAAATTCCCTTCCCAAGCTTCAGTGGAGCGGCTACAGGTGTATTCTCTGCATGCTGATGCATGTCGTTGCGTATGAAGAAGACGTAACGGAGGTAAACCTTAACTTACACTCGAGTTCAAGAAGAAAAACAAAGGGCTTGTTCCTTCTAACAGATTAATGGAAAAGGGTGTGTGTCAGTAAAATCCAAGACGAAGAAGCCACTTCGAGTGGTCAAAAATTTTTCAATGTTCGTCGATAGTTTTTTCCTGTAATTAATGTAACCAATGCATTATATGTGTTATTTGTTATTCAATTGTATGTGATGTATTTTGTATTTCATGCCAAGTCCCGTGACTTACAATTTTGTGAATACTTATGTACATTGACCTGAAGTATTGAGGGAATGAATCTCGGTACAATAGGTAAAAGGGGTTAATGCGAAAAAAAAAAAAAGTGAAGTGAAAGGAAAGTTTCGATCGCAATACTCGCGGTTAAAGTGGTGTGTATAGAAATTAAAACTGTGCAAAGTAGTGCTACGTTGAAAGTGTCAGCGAGCCTAAACAAGTGACATCGAAAATTGAAGCTTGTATTGTCAAACGACCCATGGCGTCACAATAAGAAAAGACAATGCCAAACAAGTTTGACATGGTACGCTTCTTACCAGGAGCTGCATCGACGGGGTCGTCCTCCGCCTCGCACATAGTGTGGTGTGTTCTTCGGGGCACATATTCCAATGTACCTCGTCGTATCCAGTCTAAGTACTGGAAGGAACTACAAAAAGCACACGCATACTGAGGTTCGGAAGTCTCGACGGTACATGCATGTCGGTGTATATTCAGTGCACAGGCGCGCGCATTCAACCAACGTCGCCCGATAACGGACGACCAAACAATCAGGCGCGCGTATTGCCCGCCCATATTCAACACGGGCTAGCGAACAAAGCTCGTCGCCCCAGAATAAATACAGAAAGCAATACAAGGACTTAATTTTCACCTCTCATGAGGGAGGAAACATTTGTATGTAACGTTGTATTCATTGTATATTTTATTGTACGAACTTTACTACATGATGTCATTTTCTCAGTATTAACCAGAACTTTGTATATTAGGATTAAGGTTTGAAAACATTAGCATAAGTATACAAAAAAAAAAAAAAAAAAACACTGACACACACCAAAGAATTCACAGTGCCATGAAAATGAGACAATAAAAGTGAAGTTTGTAAATAAAAGAACCCCAAACCTATCAGTTGCAAGGTCGACTACTGTATCCTGTCAATAAAATAAAATTTTCTAGTGACAGTATACAGTAGGGGGGCAGTTGTAATGACACGTTCCTATGCAGAGACATACAATATCTTAAAAGCTGCGCCAAAGATAAATTGAGAGGCATGTATATTGTAATCTTTGTAAAGTTCACATTGGACTCTCTTTTGTTTGATACTCCAAGGAGCTAAGGGACATTTTTTTCTTCGATGGTTGCCTTGTGGATGATGGACGTGATTTTTGGAGTGTGCGGAAAGGCAGCAATAGGGTTAGTAATTATGGTTTGTGCGACGAGCAGAGCAAGTCTTATTGGGAATAAAAAATAGTGAGAAGTATCGAAGTGTTACGAAAATCATTTAAAGCAACGTAACATAGTATTGCTTGGTTTCCACCGTCTTCGTGAGGTGAACCGATGCTGACTCATGATGGTACACACGGTCAACAAAGAGAAGGATATCGATGGCGACTAATGCATTAATATTGTGGCAGAAGGACTAATTCTACGTCTAAGGTGAGAACTCTGATTAAATTAAGAAGGACGTGGAACTTAAAATATAAACTGTTTTTTATTAATTTCGCCACATTGGGTACTGGAGTAGTGCTAGTTAGTGTAAGAAAAACATGAAACTAACAAAAATTATTATTTATTTTGCAAAATTCTGAGAAATCACAATGGCACTTTTATTTATGAACTGAACACATTATTTCCTGGTTCTTTTTGGAATGTGAAGTTACCTCTCAAGGATAGGATTCGCTAATGAAATTTCTATACAAAGTTTAACATTGTTATTGACTTGGCAGAATGGCTGAGAGCCGCGCCTACTCAACTTTAATAATTATCTGTTAGAATGTTGCTAGGTACGGTTGAGGCTGACACGTGTGAAATGCAGTGAAGTGTACTGTTGTGGAGGAAATACGGGTCTCGCAAGACTGTAGCGCACAATACCATAATCTGTGATGACTTCTGTCTGCACCGCTCGCTGCTGACAAATAAGATAACTCTCGTTCTATCTGGATTGACCTTCGCCAATCAAACTCTCCCTACATCTTGATGAAGTCAAGGACTCCTATTCGCCCCTAGTCTAACTATTGGCGTGGTACACCGGTCAGATAACCAGTCCACCGTGATGCCACTCAAAACTTCGCTTGCAGGCGTTTAACTATAACTCTGTCCGTTCACACCGCACAATAAGTGTGGCGGCCAACACAGTGGACAACGCTTAATCGCAAGGACTCAGTATAGAGTCGCACTTCGATTTGCTCTCGACAGAGGTGCTCTCCCAGTGAAGTACTGAGGAGAGACTTGTTCCTCGCTCTTTGAGTACACGTATGAGCGCGCACGCTCTCGTTACATGTTCTCACTCCAAGAACGACAACGGAACAGCCCCTCTCCATGCCAGACGTGAATGGGTATATCTTTCGGTCTCTTCCATTACTCCTTCAGCTCAGGGCATCAGAAATATCGTCTGCCAATGAGCATTGCTCTTCTAAAACGGGAGAATGACGTTTCGTTTAAGGCGACCAATCCAGAAATCTGTAGCATCGGCGTTTGGCGTTTGCTGTCTCCCTGTGAAAATCTCTGAAACTGCATGCTATGTGTAAAGAATGTGTAGGCTGGCCGCTCCCACAAAATGTAGCGGAAATTGCTTTTAAGCCGAACACGGGGTCATTCCTCCTTTCCCTCGGGCGAACACAGTCTGCCCCACGGGCGGCCACCGGCCGATGTAGATAGGATGGGACCGGCCTCCTGGCGTGCGGTTGCTATCCAAAATTAATAGCTCCTGTGACCGTCGTGTCTGGAATGTGTGTGTGTACGCCAGCCTCGAGTATTTCAACCATGGTGCGCTTACTTGTTATTTGCATATCGTTTACATGAATTCATACAGCACTGACTTTATCTTATCGAGTTTGGGTTTGAATGAAGTGTCTTGATGTGCGGAATATGATTGTGAGGGTGGAATATGTAAGCAATGAAGATTAGGAGACCACGATGTCTTACAAAGGGAAAGGCCAACATCATCGCTGACACTTTGTCGTATCTTCGACAAGGTTTGAATGACAGTAACACTGATCTAGAAAATGATAACGACTGTAGCATACTTTGAATGCAGGGCAAACAATATTACCTTTACTACATTGATTTGTATAAAAACGGTGCAGATTTACAGAAGTTAGATCCGCACTGGAGCAAGATAAGGACCTTGCTGATTAATCAACGTAATCATCTACTGTCTAGCCGTTATAGGATATCTCAATATGTGATAATCTATGGTCGATATCCAAATGAGACTAACTGGTGTGTATGTATACCCAAGGACACAGAACACAACTTACAAGGGGACCCCCCCCCCCCATCGCAACCCCCTCAGATTTAGTTATAAGCTGGCACAGTGGATAGGGCTTGAAAAACTGAACACAGATCAATCGAGAAAACAGGAAGAAGTTGTTTGGAACTGTTGTGGCGTAACAAGACAGCCACGCCACTCGGAAGTAGCCGAAAGGCACGCGCTTAAACTCACGCAGGCTAGAGATTGGTCTGAAACAGGATACGTAATGAATGCTATAAAGAAAAGTACGTAGCTTCTGGAATACTTAACTTTAATCCATCATTTGTATACATCGTTCAGGATGAGACATGCTTCATACGATAACTATCAATTGCTATGGCGCCTTGCTAGGTCGTAGCCATTGACTTAGCTGAAGGCTATTCTAACTATCTGCTCTGCAAATGAGCGATGCTTCGTCAGTGTGCATCGCTAGCTAAGTCGTCCGTACAACTGGGCGAGTGCTAGTCTATCTCTCGAGACCTGCCGTGTGGTGGCGCTCGGTCTGCGATCACTGACATTGGCGACACGCGGGTCCGACATGTACTAATGGACCGCGGCCGATTTAAAGCTACCACCTAGCAAGTGTGGTGTCTGGCGGTGACACCACATTCCTCCCCCGCAAATCGGCGAACGGTCGTGTTATAAGGCTTCCGCCCGCCGTGGGGAGGACCCCATGTTGACGTATGCGATGAGGTGGGGAGCCTAACAACAGGCGAGGCTGTGCCACCCGCACCCTGCCATTCGGTCTGAGGGGAGCTAGGAAACGCCTGAAAACCTAGTCCAGGGTGCACGTCAACATGCGGTGTATGCGCCCGGAGAGAGACAGGAGGGGCCGAAGGGTCGACCTCCATTGCGTCGGGGCACCCGACGGGCGAAGACGACATCTGGTGCGGAGCGGGCAAAAGTTCCAAGGCGGAGGACATCTGGTCACGGGAAGCGATAGGCGGCGCGTGACCCAGGGAGGCGCCAGGCGGTTGCAGCGACGCGTCCTCTGCGGGCGGCGCCGGCGGGAGAACAGGCGGCGGCGGCGGCGGCGGCGGCGCGTCGCCATGAGGCAAAATGGAAGGCAGCGTCGGTAACACCTGGGGATAAGGCGAGCCAGTAGATGGGTCCGCAGGGCGCTGACCGGACGGCACCGTCGCTGAAAGCAGACGGGGAGCGGCAGAACCCAGGCGACGACAGAGCTGCAGCTGATTGAGATGCCGACGCACCTCACCAGAGGCCCCCAA
This sequence comes from Schistocerca nitens, assembly GCF_023898315.1. Lineage (NCBI taxonomy): Eukaryota > Metazoa > Arthropoda > Insecta > Orthoptera > Acrididae > Schistocerca > Schistocerca nitens. The sequence continues at coordinate 436,150,992 of NC_064617.1, forward strand.
AACCAAATACATCGCGCGGCCGAGGCAGCGAAGAATGCGCCCTGCGAGCCAACGCCGTGAACCGCGATAGTATACAACGTCGCCTGGAGCAAAAGCAGGAGTCCGCCGCTGCACAGGAACCTGATGCGGCGGATGCAGCAAAGACATCAAGGTTCGATGAGGACGACCATGGAGCAACTCAGCCAGCGAGCGACCATCTCGCGGCTGAGAGCGATACGAGGACAGGAAGAGCAATAACGCGTCCTCCCGAGAATGCGACTCTTTCAACTTCATCTGTGACTTGAAAGTCCGGACCAATCGTTCAGCGGCGCCGTTTGACTGAGGCGAAAACGGCGCGGATGTCAGATGTTGAATACCATTGGCCTTGCAGAATGACTGAAATTCTGCAGACATGAGTTGTGGGCCATTGTCGGAAACAATAGTCTGTGGAAGACCTTCAATGCAAAAAATAGTGGATAACGCTTGGATGGTGGCAGATGACGTCGTGGAAGACATCCGGACAACAAAAAGAAAATTACTGAAAGAATCGACCACAACCAACCATCGAGCATTCCAGAACGGACCAGCAAAATCTATGTGCAAACGTTGCCAAGGGGAAGTGGCTTTCGGCCATGCAAAGAATTTCCGCGGCGGTACGGATTGTTGTTCGGCACATGCCATGCAAGAAGAGCACATATTCGCAATCGCAGCATCGATTCCGAACCAAGTACAGTGCTGACGAGCAAGTTCTTTCGTTCGCACTATACCCCAATGTCTTCGGTGAAGAAGCCGTAAGACAGAGGACTGTAACGAACGTGGGACCACGACTCTGGACTGATCATTATCAGAACGCAACAACAAAACACCACGTCGTACAAAAAGTCTCTCCTTGTGAGCAAAAAATCGGCGAACCAACGGATCCTCGATCCGTGACTTTGACAAGGGCCATTGCGTAGCAACAAAACGCAAAACGGTAGCAAGGACAGGGTCAGCAACTGTGGCTGTAGCTACACGACGAAAATAAATCGGAAACGATTCGACCACGTTATCGGTTTCCACATCAATGAACATGCAAGCAAGTTCGGAAGAATCGAATGCTTTATCCTCAGCAACAGGCAAACAGGACAACGCATCGGCGTTGCCGTGCTTAGCAGTGGACCGATACAAGATATCGTAGCGGTACTGCAAGAGGAAAATTGACCAGCGAATGAATTTCTGCGCTGTACGTGGAGGTACAGGCTTGTTCGGATGAAAAAGCTATGTCAAAGGTTTGTGGTCTGTGATGATGGTAAAGTGACGACCATACAAGAAATCATGGAACTTAGTAACACCAAATACGAGAGCCAAAGCTTCTTTCTCGATCTGTGAATAATTTCTTTGCGCAGACGACAGCAATTTGGACGCAAAGGCAATAGTGCGGTCATGCGAGCCATCTTTGTGCGCAAGCACAGCACCGATCCCGAAATCCGATGCATCTACCATCAACAAAAGGGGTTTCTGGGGATCGAATGGCGTAAGGCAAGTATTAGAAAGCAACGCCGATTTCAACTGGCGAAAGGCGCTTTCGCATTCCGTCGTCCAGACAAACGGAACACCTTGACGGCGTAAGCGATGAAGCGGAGCTGAAATGGAAGAGGCATGAGGGATAAAGTTATGATAATAGTTAATTTTTCCCAACACACTCTGTAGCTGCTTCAAATTCTGCGGCGAAGGCAAGTCCTGTATGGCACGGAGGTGGTCTGGACTCGGATGTATGCCTCGTGCAATTTATGACATGACCAAGATATGGTAAGTCACGAGCAAAAAACACACATTTGTCCTTCCGCAAGCGAAGACCATTTTGTCGCAATACCTGAAATAATGTCCTGAGGTTTGCTAAATGTTCGTCTTTTGTCTTTCCGGAGACCACAATATCATCCAGATAGTTCGCAGCAGTAGGGACCGACGCACAATTAGTTTGCAGATATTGCTGGAACAATGCAGGGGCGGATGCACACCCGAATGGCAGTCTTTTGAATCGGTACAAACCAAGATCCGTGTTAACCACCAAGACGCGCTGGGATTCTTCGTCTACTGGTATTTGCAAGTACGCATCTGCGAGGTCCAACTTCGAAAAGTATTTACCCGGGCACAGTTTATCAAAAAGATCTTCCGGGCGGGGTAAAGGAAAAGTTGCAATCACTAGTTGTGGATTCACTGTAGCTTTGAAGTCCACGCAAAGTCTCAGTTTTCCGGAAGGTTTTGGCAAAATTACTAATGGTGAGGCCCAGAGAGAAGCCTGCACACGTTCAATTGCACCTTGTGATTCTATCTCGTGTAATGTTCTTGCGACCTCATCACGCAATGCGTGGGGAAGATTGCGCACTCTGAAAAATTTTGGTTGCGCGTTTACTTTCAGTTCCAAATGTGCTTCATAATTCGTAGCGCAACCAAGGCCCGGTGCAAAAATGTCTGCAAATTCTTCACAAAGACGAGAAACACTGGTGGAAGGCACAGTCTGATTCACTGATAGGACCTGATTGACTATTGACAAGTTAAACAACTGAAATAAATCTAAACCAAACAAGTTCACTGCAGTAGAAGAACGAAGAACGTAAAATGACACAAGTTTTGTTTGTCCCTTGTATGTTGCAAGAAGAGTGCACTGTCCTAACACAGGGATATGCTGTCCTGAATAACTATTGAGCTGAACATTTGTGGCACGCAACGGAGGTTTGCCCAGTTGGTTGTACGTGTCTTGATTGAGCAATGAAACTGCAGCTCCGGTATCGAGCTGGAATGTTATCACCTTGCCTCCAAAGTCTAAGTCTACAAAAAGTTTATTGTCCTGCTGACGACAAGAGCGACTTTCACGTGCAATATGAACTGATACAGGTACAGAAGCACTTGCGACTTTACGGGAGTTCCGGCGACGTCGACGCACACTTTTTGTGGGACGAACACAGTCACTGTTAGAGAGAGTGGCGCTGGACGGAGTGGAATTAACTACATGAATGTCCATGGGCGAAGGTTCACGAGCCTGATTGTCCTTGGTTCGATTCCGGCGCGAAGCAAAGGGCCTGGAATGGTTGTGATTGTCTGATATGAGCCTTTTCCGGCAAACACTTTGAACATGTCCTTTCTGATTACGGTAAAAGCAAATAGCTTGGCGTGACGGGCAATTGTCACGCGAATGTCTAGTTGCACACCGCGGGCATGATTGCACTGCCGTTGCTCGCTTACGCAGCACACATGGAGAGCTAGGCGGCAGCTGCGCGGACGAGCGCGAGGGCTGTTTATCCTTCCGTGCAGCGCGACCGGCGGGCCGGTTAATGTGACACACGGCTGGCGAAGTTTCAAATGAGTCCTGAGCAAAGTCAAGTGTGTCTTGCCTATCTAATATGTCTATCACTTGTTGAAGGGAGGGATTGACTAGTTTCAAAATCTGTTCCCGTATACGAACATCAGAAACGTTCTGTGCAATTGCATCACGTACCATTGTATCTGAATAAGGGAGTCCACATTCACACTCAAAAGCACAATCCCTAGTAAGGCCTTGCAATGTTGCAACCCACTCCCTATTAGTCTGACCGGCCGTACGTTTTGTACGAAAGAACGTATACCTTTTTGCAACGACATTGACTGTTTCTTTGAAATAGGCATCTAACGCCGACAAAATTTCTTCGTAGGACAGAGTTGCTACGTCGCATTTGGGAAACAATTTCACTATCACACGGTACTTGTGCACGCCGACACAAGACAATAAGTGAGGCTGCCGCTCATTACCTTGAATTCTGTAGGCGGCGAGATGGAATCCAAATTGGCGTGACCACTCCGTCCAGGTTTCCATGGCCGGGTCAAATGGCCGGAACGGGGGTGCAACAGCATGCTGTGGCCGCGGTAGCGGCGAAGCGGCGGCTGCCGCATCGGTTTGAATTGCACGCTGACCCTGGACGAGCTGTCCAATGGCATCCAATAACGCCTGCGTCTGATTCTGCAAGCGATAAAATTCGGACAGTACGTCTGGAGAATGTGGCGAAGCCATGACACAAATAAATTAGAGCAATACGAACGAGAAATCCTCTTTTAAGCCTCGTCACCAACTGTTGTGGCGTAACAAGACAGCCACGCCACTCGGAAGTAGCCGAAAGGCACGCGCTTAAACTCACGCAGGCTAGAGATAGGTCTGAAACAGGATACGTAATGAATGCTATAAAGAAAAGTAGTTAGCTTCTGGAATACTTAACTTTAATCCATCATTTGTATACATCGTTCAGGATGAGACATGCATCATACGATAACTATCAATTGCTATGGCGCCTTGCTAGGTCGTAGCCATTGACTTAGCTGAAGGCTATTCTAACTATCTGCTCTGCAAATGAGCGATGCTTCGTCAGTGTGCATCGCTAGCTAAGTCGTCCGTACAACTGGGCGAGTGCTAGTCCGTCTCTCGAGACCTGCCGTGTGGTGGCGCTCGGTCTGCGATCACTGACAGTGGCGACACGCGGGTCCGACATGTACTAATGGACCGCGGCCGATTTAAAGCTACCACCTAGCAAGTGTGGTGTCTGGCGGTGACACCACAGGAACTATGAAAAAAATTAGTAAAATATACAAACTGAGTAGTCCATGCGCTAGATATGCAACATCAAGGAGAATGTGAAATCAGGAGCGCCGTGGTCCCGTGGTTAGCGTGAGTAGCTGCGGAACGAGAGGTTCATGGTTCAAGTCTTCCCTCGACTGAAAACTTTACTTTCTTTATTTTCGCTAAGTTATGATCTGTCCGTTCGTTCATTGACGTCTCTGTTCACCGTAATAAGTTTAGTGTCTGTGTTTTGCGACCGCACCGCAAAACCGTGCGATTTGTAGACGAAAGGACGTGCCTCTCCAATGGAAACTGAAAACATTTGATCACAAGGTCATAGGTCAACCGATTCCTCCACAGGAAAACACGTCTGATATATTGTATACAACACTGGTGACGGCATGTGTGTCACATGACAGGAATATGTTGTCGACCCACCTAACTTGTACACTTAGCGAATGGGTAAAAAGATTCTTCTACATTGCCCGATTTAGGTTTTCTTGAGGATGTGATAACCACTCCCAAAACAGTGATGAAAACATAAGAGTTTGTCACATAAACTGAAAATAAAAAATTAAAATTTTCACTCGAGGAAAGACTTGAACCTAGGACCTCTCGTCCCGTAGCTGCTCTCGCTAACCACGAGACTACGGCGCTCCATGACACTTATTGTCCTTGATGTTGCCTATCTTGGGATGGACTACTCCGTTTGTATAATTTATTAATTTTTTTCATAGTTTCACACAACTTCTTCCTGTTTTCTCGATTTATCTGTGTTCAGTTTTTTAAGGCCTATCCACTGTGCCAACTTATAACTAAATCTGAGGGGGGTGCGATGGGGAGGTTCCCTTGTTAGACACGCGCACTTAGTATGGGGACATTACGGGACAAAGAAGTGCCTAGCAAAACTCAACACACTGTTATTTTTCGCGATGTGAGGAGAGAGATTCATAACATAATTAAAACTTGTATATCTTGTTAGAAAGCTAAACCACAGGATTTATCACCAAAGACAGATGTACATTCCATACTATGCAATAAATCTATGGAAATCGTTAGTACAGACATAAGTGGACCCCATCCGACAAGTAACGATGATGTAAAATAGGCATTAGCATTTTATGACATATTTTCTAAGCATGTTAAGCTTTACACCATAAAATCTGTGACTTTAACGTGACTTAGCCCTCAATCTAATCCCACAGAACGCATTTTCAGGAAACTGAACAGGTTTATGAGAACATATATATTACACAACATTCTAATGGGTAGCCTAAGCTATTTAACTCTTTTTGAAGATGTGAAAAGTAATCTCAGTATATACGATACTAAGTATACTCCTAATGAACTAATGTATGACCGCAAGGAATATAATGAATGGTGCAATCCGTTATCGAAATTTCAAAGTATCGGTGTCGTATAATGAAAATACTAGGGAAGTTCTTACGACTCTTGAACAGAATGCTAATGATAGAAAACGATTTCACGCCAATTCAACAAAGAAGAGGCAAGAATTCAACGTTGGCATGCAGGTATTATCGCGTACTCACCAAAATCTTCTGCACTGTAGCGGAGCAATGCGAAGTGTCGTCTGCTATAGGAAGGCCAAATGTAATCTTTAATATACCGCATTCTCGTGCATGCCTATTACAAAACCAGAATACGAACAAAGTCATTGGACTTTACGCTCACAGATATTTGAGAGTATTTAATTCTAAGTAATAAGCATATGTTTATCTGTAACTGGTAAGCAAACAGAATACCAGTGAGTTATAGAAACTGCACACCTTTTCAGTAAGAACGGTACAAAGCGTAAGAAATTTTATTTTCAGCAGAACCGCCGGCCGTGATGGCCGAGCGGTTCTAGGCGCTACAGTCTGGAACCGCGCGACCGCTACGGTCACAGGTTCGAATCCTGCCTCGGGCATGGATGTGTGTGATGCCCTTAGGTTAGTTAGGTTTAAGTAGTTCTAAGTTCTAGGGAACTGATGACCTCAGAAGTTAAGTCCCATATTGCTCAGAGCCATTTGAACCATTTGAACCATTTCAGCAGAACCAGCTTCCAGCAGCAAGAGGAAAGAAGAGATTATGACGATATTTACCCATAATCAATGCAAAAAGTATCAATGAGGCAGTGAATTTGACAAACTGTCCCGCCGATCAATGCCCATCGATGACTAATAGACGTGTACACTAAACGAGATGACAACCAAACACTTCAACCTTGATGCAATTTAGGTACACGTCATGTAGAATAAACTATGATCACATCAAGCCATATTCACAAACTGCACACATCCGAAACGCGAAATCTCTGTGCTTTTGAATTAATATTTGTTTCGTAAGACATCTGTCTTAGTATACGTGCGCTTGAGCTTGTTTGCTGCTGTTATCAAAATGTCGTGTCTAATCTTTATAGTTTTAGGTGACATCATTTGCTAATAGAAGGTTTGGATGAGAAATCCATAAAATCTGTAAATATTTGTAAATGAATGTAAAGCAAAATGTAATATGATTATATGTAACGCAATAATAATCAGAATTGGTAATATGAATAAATATGGATAAAAGCACGAGACTAACGTAAAAAGGAGGGTAAAGGAACCTTTCTGTACACTGCAATTAGTGTAATTGCGATGAAAAATTTGTGTAAAACTGTTAAAAAACCTTCTTTATACATCGCAAGATGGACTGTATTCGCGATGTAATAGTATATGTGAAAGTGCAATGACATTTTTTGTGTATCGCCTACCGTGATGGAACAGTATGCAAGTTATAAACGCCCTATGGTAGCGGTGCGTAAGCACTGAAGACAACTCTACGTGAGGAGGTCTTTTGAATGAGATTTCGGGGAATGAAATGTTCTCGGAATGCGACGGTCTCTCACCTGGATTAATTGTGAATCGATGGAAGAATATTGCCGTCCAAGTCTCATATCCTTACCTTCACAGAACAAGGTATTGTTGAATGGTTATCGAATGGTCTTCATCCAAGTGACGCATGACCCAAGAAAACAGTGAAGATAAATGTAAATAAGCAGTGCAACGTATGAAAGAGACGTATCTGATATCAAACAGTGAACAATGACGTCGACGTGCAGCAACGTTTGCGTAACAAAAATCATTACAAACAATGCTTACCTACGCATTATTATTGTATATATTGTGTATATGCATATTCAAGGACGACTCGTCGCACAAAGACTGTAAATCTGCAACCAACGACATTCTAAAAGCAATAAACTTTGTCCAATGAGACACTCAACCAAAACTAACTGTATCTGTATAAACAAAGGTTATAGTATGAAGACTGTTTCACCTGTTATAAATGTAAGTGCATATTTTCTTCTGAATACTCTATGTACTGTTCTTCCATTGTGATGATTTCCGCACACACATAGATGGAACTGATATTAAACTGTCAACACCGTGCTGCGAGAAGGACTATGAAGTTACGGCTCTTAACCGCACTTAAGAATACAGGACTGCGCATGCGCGTAGCAGTCGCTACAACCATTGAAATATGGCTAGTGCATCTGCCACATTCAAATTCTACATCTGCATCTATTCTGCAAATGACATTTAAGTGCCTGGCAGTGGGTTCATCGAACCACCTTCACAATTCGCAATTATTCCAATCTCGTACAGCGCGCGGAAAGAACGAACACCTATATCTTTTTCCGTACCAGCTCTGATTTTCCTTATGTTATCGTGGTGATCGTTTCTCCCTGTGTAGTTCGGTTTCAACAAAATATTTTCGCATTCGGAAGAGAAAGTTGGTGATTGGAATTTCATGAGGAGATTCCGTCGCAACAAAAAACGCCTTTGTTTTAATGATGTCCAGTCCAAATCCTGTATCATTTCAGTGACACTCTCTCCCATGTTTCGCGATAATACAAAACGTGCTGCCCTTCTTTGAACTTTTTCGATGTACTCCGTCAGTCCTATATGGTAAGGATCCTACACCGTGCAACAGTATTCTAAGAGAGGACGGACAAGCGTACTGTAGGCAGTCGTCTAGGGCTGTTACATTTTATGTGTCCTGCCAATAAAACGCAGTCTTTGGTTAGCCTTCCCCACAACATTTTGTATGTGTTCCTTCCAATTTAAGTTGTTTGTTATTGCAATACCTAGGTATTTAGTTGAATTTACGGCTTTTAGATTAGACTGATTTATCGTGTAACTGAAGTTTAGCGGATTGCTTTTAGCACTCATGTGGATGACCTCACACTTTTCGTTATTTAGAGTCAACTGCCAATTTCCGCACCATTCAGATATCTTTTCTAAAACGTTTGGTAATTTTTTCTGATCTTATGATGACTTTATTAGCCGATAAACGACAGCGTCGTCTGCAGACAACCAAAGACGGCTGCTCAGATTGTCTCCCAAATCGTTTATATAGTTGAGGAACAGCAAAGGGACTATAACACTACCTTGGGGAACGCCAGAAATCACTTCTGCTTTATTCGTTTCCGTCAATTACTACGAACTCTGACATCTCTGACGGGAAATCATAAATTCAGTCACATAACTGAGACGATATTCCATAAGCACTCAATTTCACCAGAAGCCGCTCGTGTACCACAGTATCAAAAGCCTTCCGGAAATCCAGAACTACGGAATCAATCTGAAATCTCTTGTCAATAGCACTCATAGTGTACCTTGCATTGTATGCGAAAAGACTTGTAAATATACAATAAAATGTGGTTTAGACTGAATTGTTCAACTGCTCGTGCGTCCTTTCGCCTCGCAATTCAGGGACAATTTATAGACAGGTCTGCAGGTGAGCGGTTTTTACTCCCAAATTTTTGAAACGTAGTGAATAAAGCATCAATTAAAAATTAAGTACCATGACCGGTTGTATCGACTGTAGGGTAAAACCGCAGAAGCAATTGTGGAATTAAGTCCCTCAGTTGTAGTTGTGAAGGGGACGGTACCTTTTCGTTTGAGAAGCTAGCTAAGACGGACGCTTTTCTGTGATTTCGGCAGATTTATACGGCACAGGCAATTATCATTTATACTTTGCTTGATGTGTCTCATTGTAAATTTATTGTTTATGTGTAATAATTGATTATACTGATATTAATTAATATTTGTTTCATTTTATGTTAGAAGTAATCCTCATCTGTAAGGTATCTTGACATGGCAAAAGGTTCCATGTTCATTAAATGCACATGAATAGTCCAGTACGAACCATTTCTTCAGCGAGTAAATGTTTTCAAAGTCCGAGAAAATAAGTTTTCATTTGAAGAGATATCCACGGTCGAGTAAAAGAATCGGAACGGACCTTACACAGAAAGCTACACAGAAAGCCATTGTCAAGAGCGCTTAACAAAAGTAATGTATTTACAAACATTATTTATTTAAGAAATTATTTAATTATTTTAATAAGTGTGGCTCGCTCCCTAGCATTTATCCATGCACGGTCCCATCAGAAATAATAATAAAAGAAAATTTAACCGCAGGTTGCTTTTGTACTCACTTGATTCATGTGAATAGTTTTCCGACATGATTATGGCTACACGATGGGAATTAACAGTGTTTGGATGCGGAATGGTAGTTGGAGCCGTTCCAGTTCGGAAATCGTTTGGGCATTCGATATTCACAGGTCCAGTGTCGTGAGTGTCCCGAGAATACCAAATTTCAGGCATTACCTCTCACCACGGAACACGCAGTGGCCGTCGGCCTTCGCTTCACGACCAAGGGCAGCGGCAGCGGTCTTTGCACAACCTTGTCAGTGCTAACAGACAAGAAACACGGCGTGAAAAATCGCAGAAATCAGTGTGGGACGTACGACGAACGCATCCATTAGGAGAGTGTGGAGAAATTCGGCGTTAATGGCTACGGCAGCAGACGACCGACGCTGAACCGATCACTGAGTGGAAATGGTTATGTTCAGCTACTCGGAGACCATTTGGAGCCGTTCATTGGCTTCATGTTCCCAAACAACGATGGAGTTTTTATGTATGACAATGCGCCATGTCACGAGGCCACAATTGTTCACGACTGTTTTAAAGAACATTTTGGAAAATTCTAGCAAATGATTTGGCCACCCAGGTCGCCCAACAAGAATGCCTTCCAGCATGCCATAATCGAAAGGTAAGTTCGTGCACAAAATACTGCACCGACGACACTTTCGGAATTTTTGACTGCTATAGAGGCCAAATGGCTCAGTATTTCTGCAGACGACTCCAACGACTAGTTTAGTTCATGCCACGTCTAGTTCCCGCACTACGCCTGTCAAAAGAAGGTCCGACACGATATTAGGAGATTCCCCGCGACTTTTGTTGGCTTGGCGTACATCAGAAACGAGCTGTGTGCACATGTGCGAGACATAGGCTTAACGAAATAAGAAACATATGATTAAGACCCTTTATATTCCCGGCCAAAAGAGTGGTCAAGTACTTAGGGGTTTACATAGATCATAAGCTAATATGACAACATCACAGTAGTCGTGTAGTTCAGAAATGTGAAGGTGCCATAATATCCTCCAGGCTATGACAGGCGCTTGTTGGAGAGCAGATCAAGAATCTGCATTAACATGCATCGCGCGCTAATGATAGCTTAAACAGAGTACGAATGCATCTGTTACGGTTCAGCAATGCAAAACAGACTAGAAATATTAGATTTTGGCTGATAATCTATCAGCATGGCCTTCGTCAAGACAAATCCACACAGATGGGGCTAAACAAAAAGACAAGGCAAGAAGGGCATTCGTAGATGGAAAGACTAAACGAGGAGGCAAATTCAAGCTCCCTAAAGTTGCGTCCATACCCACTGCAGAACTCATAGCGATTTTAGAGGGACTTAAATACGCAAAAGAAGTGCAAAAAGAAACAATGTGATTTATCAGACTCATGTTCAGCGTTGATGCTGTTAAAATACTGCAACGTCAACAAAACCAAAAATTATCTAGTACACCGTATTACAGAAGCAGTGCAGGAGCTTTCCCGCGTAAATAAGACTACTGTCGTGTTACGGATGAAAATGCACAGTAGAATAAAGTGAAATGAAAGAGGAGTTACTCTGGACGAGGAAGCTGTATGCACTGGTGGCGCGAAAAATAATGAAGTTTCACCCGACGATATTCTTCATGCAATAACGACTATAATCAAGGTCTGATGTAATGAAAATCTCCAACGGTCTTACAAAATTAAAGGTAGGTACCGTGTCGCAGTGTTGCCTAATCTCCCACCACGTCCGTGGTAACAAAACTGCAGATACAGCAGCAACTAGATGCTGACAGAGGTACGACTTCGCTTCAATCACGGGAGATTCCGGCAACATCTCAACCGCTCCATCGTGATCACATATCCTTCACGTGAATACGACAGTGAGGAAGATGCTGATAACATTCTTTTCTGCTGCCGCAGAAGGTATCAAGAAACTATTACAGCATCTGATCGCCTTTGGAAATTGAGCCGTGTATCGACTCGTGCTACACCTTTTGTTTAGATTGCATTGGTTTTCCTTTTCTTCCCCCTGTTTGTTTGATATGTCGTCTGTCATTAAGTGGCTGCTTGGTTGTCTTTTCCCTCTGCTATCGATATCTGCCTTTTTGCTTCCGGGAAACTGCTATGGAGGAAGTGAGATCTTTGACCGTTTGTAACCTCGTGTGGTGGCGCGGAAGTAGGGGGTGGCGCGCAGAGAGTGTGGTGGACACGGGAGGGCAGTGTGGCTCTACAGCGCGAAGCAGGCGTGGTCGGTTTTACCGAGTCGCCACGTGATGCATGTCGGTTGTGTGTAACGAGCGGAGCGAGTTGACGGAAGAGCTCCCCGCGTGTTGGTTGTATACAGAATCGCCCCACGAGTAATTGCTGTTCATTTCGCCTTGGTGGGACGTTAACAAGCTTCTTTAAATCCTCCGTTTCAACACTGGAGTTTAAAAGGAGACATCTAACATGAAGGAGCGGTCGCTACCCGTCAACGTTGCAGAGAAGACGTGAACTCCGCTGACAGAGCGTGTTGTCGCGTGACCGTGGCGTGTTGGGTAAGCTGCCGACGCGTGCGCGCTCGGATGTGTGGATCTTTGCCATCGGAGGTCGTATACTGCCTGTTCGAGCATAATTGCAAGTTGGGTTTCGTGGAAGGTTTAATCATTAAGTAATAATTTTGTGTAACCAGCGTCTCTGCC